>NC_133666.1:624922599-625553348 GCF_037893015.1 Macrotis lagotis | reverse complement strand
TGCCTGAAAAACTATGGCCAGAGGTTCACGATATTGTACAAGAGGCAGCAACAAAAACATTCCAAAGAAAAAGAAGAGCAGGAAAGCAAAATAACTGTCTGATAAATCTTTACAGATAGATAAGGAAAGAAAGAAAGCAAAAAGGAAAGATATACTCCCCTGAATAGAGGATTCCAGAGAATAGTAAGGAGAGATAAAATTTTCTTAAATGAGGAATGCAAAGAAATAGAAGAAAACAACAGAAGGAGAAAGACAAGAAATCTCTTCAAGAAATTAGATATCAAGATAAAGTTTCATGCCAAAATGATCATAGTAAAAGACAAAAATGGTAGGTATTTAACAGAAGAAGAAGAGATTAAGGAGAGGTGGAAAGAATACACAAAAGAATTATACAAGAAAGATCATAATATTACAATAACCATAAAGGTATGGTAACTGATCTAGAACCAGAAATGCTGAAGAATGAAACCAGTGGGCTGTAGGAAGATTTGCTAACAAGGTTAGTGAAGGTAATGAAATTTCAGCTGAGTCTTTTAAAATACTAAAAGATGATTATGTTAAAGCAATGCATTTAACTATAACAAATTTAGAAAACTCAACAGTGACTGCTGAATTGGAAAAGATCCATTTACCCCTCAATCCTAAAGAAGGGCAAGGCCAAGTAATGTCCAAATTTTCAAACAATTGCACTCATTTGACACATCAGCAAGGTTGTACTTAAGATTCTATAAGATAGATTTCCAAATTACATAAACGAAAAATTAGCTGATTTTCAAAAAGACAGAGGAGCTAAAGATCAATTTGTCCACATTCACTGCTTTATGGAGAAAGCAAGAGAGTTCTAGAAAAATTCCATTTCTGTTTCACTGACTATACTAAAGCCATATGGATCACAAAAAAAATGTGTCAAGTTTTCAAAATAATGGAAGTACTTGGTCATCTTACTCCAGGAAAAATGCCAGGAGAAGAACAGGTATGGACATGAATTGATGTTGGTGGGATGATTTTAAAAAATTAAAATGTAAAAAGGAGGGGGAGGCTTAGGTGGTACAGTGGATAGAGCACCGGCCCTGGAGTCAGGAGGACCTGAGTTCAAATCTGACCTCAAACACTTAATAATTACCTAGCTGTGTGGACTTGGGCAAGTCACTTAACTCCATTGCCTTGCAAAAGCCAAACAAAACAAAAATATAAAAAAGGGATTGTAATAGGATGGGTGGAATGAGGTAAATTACATCACATGAAGAGACACAAAGGACTTATTATAGTAGAAGGAAAAAAGGAAGGGAGAAAGAATTACTTGAATCTTACTTTCATTAGATTTGACTCAAAGAGGGAATAACAATACTCAGCTGGGTTTGGAAATTTATCTTATTCTCCAGACATTAGAAGAGTAAAGGTGGGGAAGGGAAGTAGGGATTGATAGAAGAGAGGGAAGAAAGGAGGGGGGGGAAAGTAAAAGGGTAAAAGGGAAAGAAAAGGGGGGCTGATATAATGGGCACAAATTGAGGGAAGTAGTATTCAGAAGCAAAACACTAGTGAGGAGGAATACGGTGAAAGCAGAAAGAAAATACAAATGGAGGGGAGATAGGATGGAGGGTAATGGGATGATTCCATAAAAAGGAAATGGATAGCAGAGTGGATTAAAAACCAGAGTCCTACAATATGTTATTTACAAGAAACACATTTGAAGCAGAGAGATACACACAAAGTAAAGATAAAAAGCTAGAGCAGAATATATTATGCTTCATCTGAAGTGAAAAAAAAGGGGGGATAGTAATCCTGATCTCAGGCAAAGCAAAAGCAAAAATAGATCTCATTAAAAGTGATAAGGAGCCCCTCCCCCATCCCCGCCGCGGCGGTGGCAGGGGCAGCGGCTTTCCGCTCCCCTCCAGCTCCTCGACCCAGCGGCGACCGCGGCGGCCCTGCGGGGCATACACACTGAATGAAAAATTGAAGTAAGAAGAGTTAATGTAAAGCGCCAGAGCCACCATAAGATGGCAGAAGAGGTGGCGGTAGAAGCCAAATTTGATTGTGTGGCTCAGCAAGAGCAAGAGCTTGACATCAAGAAGAATGAAAGACTTTGGTTACTGGATGATTCCAAGTCTTGGTGGAGAGTTCGAAATTCTATGAACAGAACTGGTTTTGTGCCTTCTAACTATGTTGAAAGGAAAAACAATGCAAGGAAAGTTTCTATTGTAAAAAATCTAACGGATACTTTAGGTATTGGAAAAGTGAAAAGGAAACCCAGTGTGCCAGATTCTTCATCTCCTGCTGACGACAGTTTTGTTGACCCAGGAGAACGTCTATATGACCTCAAAATGCCTGCTTATGTGAAATTTAATTACATGGCCGAGAGGGTGGATGAATTATCTCTGACAAAAGGGACAAAGGTGGTTGTCATGGAGAAATGCAGTGATGGTTGGTGATGGGGGAGCTATAATGGACAGGTTGGATGGTTTCCTTCAAACTATGTGACTGAAGAAAGCAACAGTCCTCTGGGTGACCATATGGGCTCCTTATCAGAAAAATTAGCAGCGGTCATCAACAATTTAAATAGTGGACAAGTGTTACATGTGGTGCAAGCTCTCTATCCATTCAGCTCCTCCAATGATGAAGAGTTAAATTTTGAGAAAGGAGAAGTGATGGATGTTAATGAAAAACCTGAAAATGACCCTGAGTGGTGGAAATGTGGGAAGATTAATGGGCAGTTGGGCTTGGTGCCAAAGAACTGTTACTGTCATGCAGAATAGTCAGCTAACCTCAGGATTGGAACCATCACTCCTACAGTGTGATTACATTGGCCCATCAGTCACTGGCAGATTTGCTGGCAACCCATGGTATTATGGGAAAATCACTAGACATCAGGCAGAAATGGCATTGAATGAAAGAGGAAATGAAGGAGACCTTCTCATTCGGGATAGTGAATCTTCTCCAAATGATTTCTCAGTATCTTTGAAAGCACAAGGGAAAAACAAGCATTTTAAAGTCCAGTTGAAAGACTCTGTTTACTGCATTGGACAGCATAAATTCAGCACCATGGAAGAATTTGTAGAACACTATAAAAAGGCACCAATTTTTTACAATTGAACAAGGATAAAAATTATATCTCATCACGCATTTATCATGATAGAAAGATGACCAGAATAACTGATGCAAATTTCAAATTAGGAATCTAATTGAAGACTAAGAAGATGTTGGTTCAAATGCCAGACTGGAAATTGATGTTTTTAACTCTATATAAAATTGACTATAATACATATGTATTTTTATTATAACACAGTACATGCACATATATGCCATTTTGTGTAAAAAAAGAAACTTTGTAAAAAAAAGTGATAAGGAAAGAAACTACATCTTCCTACAAGGTACAATAGAGAGTGAAGTAATTTCAATACTAAACTTAGATATACCAAGAAGTGTAGCACACAAATTCTTTGAGGAGAGCTAAATAAGTTACAGGAATGTAAGAGACTGTTGAGAGTCACAGAGAGGTCATTGCATGACTGGGAACGGACTAGCAGTCCTCTTGCCTGGTACACCCTCGACATAATTTTCTGGGTCGGCTCTCTAGATGTTCTTATCTGTTCCTTATGTTTTGGCACTTCCTGGAGCAGTGTGCTAAACACTAAGCTGGTGATAGCAATATTGTATGAGAAGTACCACCTCACACCTCTCAAATTGGCCAGTATGACCAGGAAGGATAATGATCATTGTTGGAAGGGATGTGGGAAATCTGGGGCACTATTACACTGTTGGTGGAGCTGTGAACTCATCCAACCCTTCTGGAGAGCTGTTTGGACCTATGCCCAAAGGGCAACAAAGATGTGCATACCCTTTGACCCAGCAATACCACTACTGGGTCTATACCCTGAAGAGATGAGAAAAAAAGGGTAAAAACATTACTTGTACAAAAATATTTATAGCAGCCCTGTTTATGGTGGCAAAGAATTGGAAATCCAGTAAATGTCCTTCAATTGGGGAATGGCTTAGCAAACTGTGGTATATGTATGTCATGGAACACTATTAGAAACCAGGAGGGACGGGATTTCAGGGAAACCTGGAGGGATTTGCATAAACTGATGCTGAGTGAGATGAGCAGAACTAGAAAAACACTGTACACCCTAACAGCAACATGGAAGTGATGTTCAGCCTTGAAGGACTTGCTCATTCCATCAGTGCAACAATTGGGAACAATTTTGGGCTATCTGCAAAGGAGAGTACCATCTGTATCCAGATAAGGAGCTGTGGAGTTTGAACAAAGTTCAAGGACTATTCCCTTTAATTTAGAAAAAAAAAACAGATATCTTATTTTCTGATATTGTTATCTCTTAGACTTTTTGTCTCTTCCTTAAGGACATGATTTCTCTCTCATCACACTCAGTTTGGATCAGTGTACAACAATGGAAACAAAGTAATGATTGACAGATTGCTTTCAGTGGGGGTATGGGGGGAGGGAAGTAAGATGGTGGAAATTGTAAAACTCAAATAACATCTTTAATAAAAAAATAAAAAATAAAAAATCAATTCAGTCAAGACATTGACCATAATGAGACAACATACCAAAACTTGTAGGATACAGTTATTAGGGGAAATTTTATATCTATAAATGCTTACATGAATAAAATAGAGAAAGAGAAGATCAATGATTGGGCATGTAACTAAAAAAAAAGCTAGAAAAACACAAATTAATAATCCCCAATTAAAAATCAAATTAGAAATTCTGAAAATCAAAAGACTAATAAAATCAAAAGTAAGAAAACTATTGAACAAAACTAAGAGTTGGCTCTATGAAAAATACCAATAAAATAGATAAATATTTGATTAATTTGATTTTTAAAAAGAAAGAAGAAAATCAAATTACCAGTATCAAAAGTGAAAAGGGTGAATTCACAACCAATGAGGAGGAAACTAAAATCCAGGGCTACTTTACGAAACTGTATGCCAATAAATTTAACAACTTAAGTGAAATGGATGAATATTTGCGAAAATATTCAGATTAACAGATTAACAGAAAAGGAAATTAAATACTTAAATAATCCCACTTCAGAAAAAGGAATTGCATAAACCATCAATGAACTCCCTAAGGAAAAAGTCTCCAGGGCCTGATGGAGTCACGATTGAATTCTACCGAACATTAAAGAACAATTAATTCTAAATCTAAATAAACTCTTTGGAAAAAAAGATGAAGGAGTTCTGCCAAATTCCTTCTAAGACACCAATATGGTACTGATACCTAACCAAGAAGAGCCAAAATAAAGAAAATTATAAACCAATTTCCCTAATGAATATTGATGCAAAAAATTAAATAAACTATTAGCAAAGTGATAACAGCAAATTATCACTAGGATAATACTCTATGATCCAGTGGGATTTATGCAAGAATAGAGGGTTGGTTCAATATTAGAAAAATTATCAGCATAATTGACCATATCAGTAACAAAACTATCATAAATCATATGAATTATTTAAATAGATCTTGAAAAAGTCATTGACAAAATACGGCACCCATATTTATTAAAAATGCCAGAGAGCATAGAAATAAATGGAACTTTCCTTAAAATAATAAGTAAGTTCTATCTAAAACCATCAGCAAGCATGGGGATATAATGGGAAAAACTAGAAGCATTCCTAATAAAATCAAAGGTGAAACAAGAATGTCCATTATCACCATTGTTATTCAATATTGCAATAGAAATGTTAACTTTAGCAATAAGAAAAGAAAAAAGAAATTGAAGGAATTAGACTTGACAATGAAGAAAAAACTCACTCTTTGCAAATGATATGATGGTATACTTAGAGAATCTTAGAAAATCATCTGAAAAACTACTTGAAACAATTAGCACTTTTAGCAAAGTTGTAGGCTATAAAATAAACTCACATAAATCATCAGCATTTCTATATGTTACCAACAAAATTCAGAGGCAAGAGATAGAAAGAGAAATTCCATTTAAAGTAACTGAATGGGGGCAGCTAGGTGGCGCAGTGGATAGAGCACTGGCTCTGGAGTCAGGAGTACCTGAGTTCAAATCCGACCTCAGACACTTAATAATTACCTAGCTGTGTGGCCTTGGGCAAGCCACTTAACCCCATTGCCTTGCAAAAACTAAAATAAACAAATAAACGAACAAACAAAAAACAAATAAAGTAACTGTAGACAACATAAAATAAATTGGGAGTTTGTCAAGACAAACTCAGCAACTATATGAAAATAATTATAAGGGGCAGCTAGGTGGCACAGTGGATAGAGCACCAGCCCTGGAGTCAGGAGTACCTGAGTTCAAATGAGGCATCAGACACTTCATAATTGCCTAGCTGTGTGGCCTTTGGGCAAGCCACTTAACCCCATTGCCTTGCAAAAACCTAAAAAAAATAATAATTATAAAACATTTTTCATCCAAATAAAATCAGCTCTAAATTATCAGACAAATGTCAATTGTTCTTGGGTAGGCCAAATTAATATAATAAAAATGAAAATTCTTCCTAAATTAAATAACTTATTCAAGGTCATACCAAATAAACTACCAAAAATTATTTTATTAAGCTAGAAAAAATTGCAACAAAATTCATTTGGAGGAGCACAAGGTCAAGAATATAAAGGGAATTAATGAAAAATGTAATGGAATATGGCCTAGCAATACCAGATCTAAAATTATAAGGGAGCAGTCACAAAAACTGTTTGGATATGGCTAAGAAATAGAGTGGTGGATCAGTGGAATAGATTAGGTGGAAAAGAGACAGTGTGACTAAAGTAATCTGTTGTTTTATAAACCCAAAGACTCCAGCTTCTGGGATAAGAACTCATGTTTTTACAAAAATTCCTGGCTCTTTTTTAGTGGCAAAGAGTTGGAAAGTTGAGGGAATGCCCATCAGTTGGGGAATGGCTGAACAAATTGTGGTATATGAATATGATGGACCACTATTGTTCTATAAGAAATCATGAGAGGTGAGACTTAAAAGAGCCTGGAAAGATTTGCATGAACTGATACAGAATGAGGTAAGCAGAACCAGAAGAACATTATTCATACTAAGAGCATGTGGTGATGATCAACACAGATGAATGTGTACATTTAAGCAGTACAATAATCAAGGATAAATCTGAAAGATTTCTGATGGAGAATGCCATCCCTATCCAGTGGAAGGAACTGTGGAGTTTGAATGTAAACCAATTATGATCTTCAATTTTTAAAAGTTGTCTTATGTATTATATCCTTTTTTCTCTCTAATGCTTTTCTTTCTTCATTTGGATTTGATTCTCCTTTCACAACATGATTAATATGGATCTGTGTTTACCATGGTTATACATGTATAGCTTATATTTGATTACTTTTGGGGGGTTGGGAGAAAGGGAGGAAGAAAAATGTTAAACTCAAAACCTTGCAAAAAAAAAAAATGATTGTTGAATACTACCATTAAGGGGCGGCTAGGTGGCGCAGTGGATAAAGCACCAGCCCTGATGTCAGGAGTATCTAAATTCAAATCCAGCCTCAAACACTTAATGATTACCTAACTGTGTGGCCTTGGGCAAGCCACTTAACCCCATTCGCCTTGCAAAAACCTAAAAAAAAACTTTCTGGGGAAACTGGAAAATAGTATGGCAGAAACTAGGCATAGACCAATATCTCATAATCTATACCAAGATAGGTTGAAATGAGTACTGTATTTAGACATAAAATGGGATACCATGAGTCATTTGGGTGAACAATGAATAGTTTATCTGTCAGATTTATGGAAAGGGAAGCAGTTTATGATCAAAGAAAATATAGAGGACATTTTAAAATTCAAAATGTATAATTTTGAATAAATTAAATTAGTAAGGTATTGCACAACTGAAACTAATGTAATCAAGATTAAAAGGAAGGGGGGGCGTGGCTAGGTGATGCAGTGGATAAAGCACCTGCCCTGGAGTCAGGAGTACCTGGGTTCAAATCTAGTCTTGGACACTTAATAATTACCTAGCCTTGGGCAAGCTGCTTAACCCCATTTGCCTTGCAAAAATCTATAAAAAAAAAAAAAAAAAGGGAAGGCATTTAGTTGGGAAACACTTTTTACAGGTAGTATTTCCATACTATTTAGAACTTCATATATTTTAGAAATGAGTCATCATTTATAAAATATATAGTAAACTGAGTCAAATTCATAAGAATAAAAGCATTCCCACTAAGAGAAGGGGTGAAAAAAGGATGCCTATTAGCACCACTATTATTCAATATTGCATTAGAAATGTTAGCTTTAGCAATAAGAGAAGAAAAATAAACTAAAGGAATCACAATTGATAATGAAGAAACAAAACTCTCACTCTTTGCAGGTGATATGATGGTAAATTAGAGAACCCTAGAAAATCATCTAAAAAATTACTGGAGCATACCCTTTGATCCAGCTATACCACTACTGGGTCTATACCCTGAAGAGATAATGAAAAAGGGTAAAAATATCACTTGTACGAAAATATTCACAGCAGCCCTGTTTGTGGTGGCAAAGAATTGGAAATCAAGTAAATGTCCTTCAATTGGGGAATGGCTTAGCAAACTGTGGCATATGTATGTCATGGAACACTATTGTTCTATTAGAAACCAGGAGGGATGGGAATTCAGGGAAGCCTGGAGGGATTTGCATGAACTGATGCTGTGTAAGATGACCACAACCAGAAAAACACTGTACACCCTAACAACAACATGGGGGTGATGATCAACCTTGATGGACTTGCTCATTTCATCAGTGCAACAATCAGGGACAATTTGGGGCTGTCAGCAATGGAGAATACCATCTGTAGCCAGAGAAAGAACTGTGGAGTTTGAACAAAGTTCAAGGACTATTCCCTTTAATTTAGAAAAAAACTGATATCTTATTGTCTGATCTTGTTATCTGTTATACTTTATGTTTCTTCCTTAAGGATATGATTTCTCGGTTGTTCCGGCCAAGATGGCAGAGAGAAGACAGGCACAGTTCTAAAGTCTCCTGATCTCTTCCCCATCTATCACATGAAACAAACCTCTTAAAAGAAATCCCACTCAAAAATCCCAGAAAGAAAAGCCAGGAGAAAGAACATCTACCTCAGGATTTGTCTCCCGCTGCAGCTTTGGTAGAATTCGGGCTGGTGAGTCTGGGCTCAGAGGGAGGATCAGCCCCAGATCAGCCAGATTATCAGCTGAATTGGAAGCAGGAGTCTGAGGGCCGGAGAGTGGGACCTGCTGGATCAGCAGTGGGGCTGGAGGAAAGGGGCTTGGGTCCACGGGGAAGCAGAGGCACTGGTGTTGATGCTGTCCCCCTGGAGCTTGGGGATGGGGCTGCAGGGAGAGGTCTGGTACAGGAGAGCTGCAGACACCATCCCTGGGCCCCTCCAGTCTGAGAAACTCTGAGTCCACGCCTCCATTGCACTGAGGCCTCCTTCCAAACAAACAATTGCAAACTACTTCTGCCTCAGGCCCAGCTGTGTGAGCTGAAAAACCAGCCCAGCTGAGGAATGACCTCAGGCCAGGGTAAAGCCCACCATTGATTGAAGGCAAAAGAATTCAATAGTTACAATTCCTCCCTTCCGGCAAAGGGAGAAGGCCTTGCAACCAAAGTCACAGACACTCCAGAGAGGGCAACCAGCACCTCCTACTGGCCAGCCAGAGACACTGCACTCAGTAAAGCCTTTAGTGATCCCAAGCCCAGGTGAATCAGCTCCCCCCAACTCAAGGTCTTAGCATAATGAAGAAGGGTCAGCAGAAAGGTGGATCCATAGAAAAATTCCTGGAAGGGAAAGACCCCAACTCAGAGAGACCTGGAACCTCTGAGGAGAATACAATCTTGTCTCCAGCACAGAAAGACTTCCTTGAAGAAATAAGGAAGGAGCTTAAAAATTTGGGAGAGACAATTAATACCTTGCAACAAGAAAACAAAACCTTAGAAAGTACAATTGGACAAACACAAAAGGAGAATAAATCTCTCAGATCATCAATTCGACAGTTACAAAATGAGAATAATTCTCTCAGATCCTCAAATGAGCAAATGCAAAAAGAAATTAATTCTCTCAAAACCTCAATTGGTCAAATGGAAAGCTCTTTCAAAAGTAGAATTGACCAACTGGAAAAGGAGTTGCAAAAGGTTAATGAAGACAACTACTCCCCCAAAAAAAGAATGGAATCTACAGAAACTAATGACTCCAAGAGACAGCAAGAGTCATTTAAACAAAATCAAAAAATAGAAAAAATAGAAGCAAATGTCAAATACCTCATCAACAAAACCACTGAACTTGAGAATAGATCGAGGAGGGGCAACCTGAAAATTATAGGACTTCCTGAAAACATTGACGAGACAAAAAGCCTGGACTTAATATTACAGGATCTAGTGATGGAAAACTGCCCTGATATCATGGAATTGGAGGGCAAAGTAGTTATTGAAAGAGTACATCGATCCCCACCAGAAAAAGATCCTAAAATGAAAACACCAAGGAATGTTGTGGCCAAACTGCAGAACTATCAGATAAAAGAGAAAATCCTGCAAGCAGCCAGAAAGAAACAATTTAAATATCAAGGAGCCACAGTTAGGATCATGCAAGACCTGGCTGCATCAACATTAAGGGATCAAAGGGCCTGGAATGAGATATTTCGAAGAGCACGGGAGCTTGGAATGCAACCAAGAATCTACTTTCCTGCAAAGCTGAGCCTTCTCTTCCAGGGAACAAGATAGACATTTAACAAAATGAAGAATTCCAAAAATTTCTGATGAAAAGACCAGAGCTAAACAGAAAATTTGGACATCAAACAGGAGGTTCAAGAGACACATGAATAGGTAAAAAAAAAAGAAAGGGGGGGGTGATAAAAGAAAAAAATGCAATCTAGTAAGTTAATTGAACTGGCTATATCCCAGCATGGTGGTAAAAAAAAAAAAAGATTCTCATAAACTTTGAAAAATGTAACACTAACAGAGAGAATACACCTAGCCAGAAATGATGGACATTCGTGACCTATCCATGAGACTACTATCTAATGGGATGTAACTGGCTTTAACCCCACTTGGGAGAAAGACTGTAATAACTCTCAGGCATTTTGACTCTATTCGATAGAATATACAGAATTAGAAGGGACAGACACTCAGAATTTTCTATGACTTAGACAGAATGATCTAAAAAAAAACACTACTGCGCTAAAAAGGGGGACAGGAAAGAGATGGGAGGAGGGAGGGGATTGAATGGGGTAAATCTCATTACACTAAGAGGTACAAAAAACCTATAGTAATAGTGGGGAAGAAGGGAGCAGAGGAGAAACACCTGAATCTTCTTCTCATCAGACTTGGCTTAAAGTCAACCTACACATACTCAGTTAACTTATAAAACATCTAACCTTTCAAGTATTAAAAAGGGAAAAGGGGAGGGGTGATGGAGAAAGGGAAGGGAAGTGGGGGAAATAAGGGGAAATAATAAAAGAAAGGGAAGGGGAAAGGGAAAAAGGGAAACGGGAAAGAAAGGGGAGGGTGTGATATAGGAGGGCAAACACACTGAAGGGGGTGGTTTTCAGAAACAAAAAGACTGGGAATATGGATAAAAGTGGGGGAAAGGGGGGAAAATACAAACAGAGGGAAGATAGCATGGAGGGCAATAAAGAATTAGTAATCATAACCTTGAATGCAAATGGGATGAACTCTCCCTTCAAACGTAAGCAAATAGCACAGTGGATTAAAAACCAGAATCTGACAATATGCTGCTTACAAGAAACTCATTTGAAGCAGAGAGATACATATAGAGTAAAGGTAAAAGGTTGGAGCAAAATATATTTTGCTTTAGCTGAAATAAAAAAAGCAAGGGTAGCAATCCTTATCTCAGACAAAGCAGCAGCAAAAAATAGATAGCATTAAAAGAGATAAGGAAGGAAACTATATCCTCCTAAAAGGTACCATAGACAATAAAGTCATTTCAATATTGAATATATATGCACCCAGTGGGACAGCATCCAAATTCTTAGAGGAGAAGCTGAAAGAATTACAGGAAGACATAGACAGCAAAACTCTACTAGTGGGAGACCTCAACCTCCCACTATCAGATCTAGATAAATCGAATTATAAAACAAACAAGAAAGAAATTAGGGAGGTAAATAGATTGTTAGAAAAATTAGATATTGTAGATTTATGGAGGAAACTGAATGGGGATAGAAAGGAATATACCTTTTTCTCTGCAGTACATGGAACTTATACAAAAATTGACCATGTACTAGGACATAAAAACCTAATGATCAACTGCAGAAAGGCAGAAATAGTGAATACATCTTTCTCAGATCACAATGCAATAAAAGTCATATGCAATACTGGGCCAAGGAGATATAGACCCAGAACAAATTGGAAACTGAATAACCTCATTTTAAAAAATGAGTGGAACAAAAAACAAATTATAGAAAGAATTAACCATTTTATCATAGATAATAACAATAATGAAACAACATACCAAAACCTTTGGGATTCATTCAAAGCAGCTCTCAGGGGATATATTATAGCTCTAAATGCTCATATGAATAAATTGGAGAAAGAGGAAATCAATGAACTAAACATGCAACTAAAAAAATTAGAGTAAGAACAAATCAAAAATCCCCAATTAAGTACCAAATTAGAAATTCTAAAAATTAAAAGAGAAATTAATAAAATTGAAAGCAAAAAGCTATTGAATTAATAAACAAAACCAAAAGTTGGTATTATGAAAAAAACCAATAAAATTGATAAACCTCTGGTCAATTTGATTAAAAAAAAGAAAGAAGAAAACCAAATAGCTGGTATCATAAATGAAAAAGGTGAACTCACCACCAATGAGGAGGAAATTAAATTAATAATTTGAAATTATTTTGCCCAACTCTATGCCAATAAATTTGATAATCTAAGTGGAATGGATGAATATTTACAAAAATATAAGTTGCCCAGGTTAAATGAAGAAGAGATTAAATACCTAAGCAACCCTAGCTCAGAAAAAGAAATTCAACAAGCCATTACTGAACTCCCTAAAAAAAATCTCCAGGGCCTGATAGATTCACAAGTGAATTCTATCAAACATTTAGGGAACAATTGGTTCAATCCTATATAAACTCTTTGGAAAAATAGGGAAAGATGGAACTCTGCCTAACTCTTTCTATGAGACCAATATGGTACTGTTACCTAAACCAGCAAGAGTTAAAACAGAGAAAGAAAATTATAGACCTATTTCCCTGATGAATATAGATGCAAAAATCCTAAATAAAATCTTAGCAAAATGATTACAACAAGTCATCACTAGGATAATACATTATGATCAAGTAGGATCTATTTCAGGAATGCAGGGTTGGTTCAATATTAGGAAACCTATAGTATACTCAATTATATCAACAGCAAACCTATCAGAAACCATATGATCCTATCAATAGATCCTATAAAAGCTTTTGACAAAATACAGCATCCATTCCCATTGAAAACACTAGAGAGTGTAAGAATAAATGGACTGTTCCTTAAAATAATTAGCAGTATCTATCTGAAACCATCAACAAGCATTATACTCAGTGGGGAGAGGCTAGAGGCATTCCCAATAAGATCAGGGGTTGTTTTGAAACAAGGGTGCCCATTATCACCACTACTATTCAATATTGTATTAGAAATGTTAGTATCAGCAATTAGAGAAGAAAAAGAAATTAAAGGAATTAGAATTGGGAAGGAAGAGACAAAACTCTCACTCTTTGCAGATGACATGATAGTCTACCTAGAGAATCCCAAGAAATCATCTAAAAAACTACTGGAAACAATTACAATTTTAGCAAAGTTGCAGGTTATAAAATAAACTCTCATAAATCCTCAACTTTTCTATATATGTCTACCAAGAAACAGCAGGAAGAGCTAGAAAGAGAAATCCCATTCAAAGTAACCTCAGACAATATAAAATATTTGGGGGTCTATTTGCCAAGACAGACTCAGAATCTTTTTGAAAACAATTATAAAACACTTCTCACACAAATTAAATTAGATTTAAACAACTGGGCAAATATCAACTGCTCATGGATAGGTAGAGCTAATATAATAAAAATGATGATTCTACCAAAACTAAACTATCTGTTTAGTGCCCTACCAATCAAAATTCCAAAAAATTACTTTAATGAGTTAGAAAAAATTGTAAGTAAATTCATATGGAGAAATAAAAAAGTCAAGAATTGCCAGGAGCTTAATGAAAAAAAGTGCAAAAGAAGGTGGCTTAGCCCTACCTGATCTAAAATTATATTATAAAGCATCAGTCATGAAAACTGTTTGGTATTGGCTAAGAAATAGAGTGGTGGACCAGTGGAATAGACTAGGTGTAAAAGCAGGAGATGATTATAGTAGTCTGCTGTTTGATAAACCCAAAGAGTCTGGCCATTGGGATAAAAACTCCCTCTTTGATAAAAATTGCTGGGAAAATTGGAAGTTAGTATGGAAGAAACTTAGATTAGACCAACACCTCACACCCTTTACCAAGATAAGATTCAAATGGCTACAGGACATAGACATAAAAAACCATACTATAAGCAAATTAGAAGATCAAGGACTAGTCTACCTGTCAGATCTATGGAAAGGGGAACAGTTTATAACTAAGGAAGAGTTGGAGAATATCACCAAAAACCAATTAGATGATTTCAATTACATTAAATTAAAAGGCTTTTGCACAGATAAAACCAATGTAACCAAGATCAAAAGAAATGTAGTTAATTGGGAAACAATTTTTACAACTAATGATTCTGACAAAGGACTCATTTCTAAAATATACAGAGAACTGAGACATATTTTTAAAACAAAAAGCCTTTCCCCAATTGACAAATGGTCAAAGGATACGCAAAGACAATTTACAGATGAGGAGATCAAAGTAATCCATAGCCATATGAAAAAATGTTCTAAATCATTAATTATTAGAGAAATGCAAATTAAAGCTTCTCTGAGGTACCACCTCACACCTCTCAGATTGGCCAGTATGACCAGGAAGGATAATGATCATTGTTGGAAGGGATGTGGGAAATCTGGGACACTATTACACTGTTGGTGGAGCTGTGAATTCATCCAACCCTTCTGGAGAGCTATTTGGAACTATGCCCAAAGGGCAACAAAAATGTGCATACCCTTTGATCCAGCAATACCATACTGGGTCTATACCCTGAAGAGATGAGGAAAAAGGGTAAAAACATTACTTGTACAAAAATATTTATAGCAGACCTGTTTGTGGTGGCAAAGAATTGGAAATTCAGTAAATGTCCTTCAATTGGGGAATGGTTTAGCAAACTGTGGTATATGTATGTCATGGAACACTATTGTTCTATTAGAAACCAGGAGGGACGGGATTTCAGGGAAACCTGGAGGGATTTGCATGAACTGATGCTGAGTGAGATGAGCAGAACTAGAAAAACACTGTACACCCTAACAGCAACATGGCAGTGATGTTCAACCTTGAAGGACTTGCTCATTCCATCAGTACAACAATCGGGAACAATTTTGGACTGTCTGCAAAGGAGAGTACCATCTGTATCCAGATAAGGAGCTGTGGAGTTTGAACAAAGTACAAGGACTATAGCCTTTAATTTAGAAAAAAAACCAGATAGCTTATTGTCTGATCTTGTTACCTCTTAGCCTTCTCTTTAAGGATATGATTTCTCTCTCATCACACCCAATTTGGAACAAGGTACAACATGGAAATAAAGTAAAGACTGACAGAGTGCTTTCTGGAGCGGGGGAAGCAAGATTGGCAGAAAATTGTAAAACTCAATATCTTTAATAAAAATAAATTTTAAAAATGATATGATTTCTCTCTCATCACACTCAGTTTGGATCAATGTATACCACAGAAACAATGTAAAGACTGACAAATTGTTTTCTGGGGGGGGAGGGAAGTAAGATGGGGGGAAATTGTAACACTCAAAACAAATAAAATCTTAAAAAATTAAATAAAAAATTTAAAAAATAAAAAAACTACTGGAAATAATTAGCAATCTTAGCAAAGTCACAGGATATAAAATATCCTCAGCATTTCCATACACTAACAAGATACAGCAGCAAGAAACAGAAAGATAAATCTCATTTGAAATCACTTCAGACAATATAAAATACTTGGGTGTCTACCTGCCAAGGCAGACTCAGAAACTTTATGAAAATAAGTATTAAACAATTTCACACAAATAATATCAGATCTAAATAATTGGGCAAATGTTAATTGCTCATGGGGAGGCCAAGCTAATATAATAAAAATGACAATTCTACCTAAAATTAAATTACTTATTTAGTGCCATAACAATCAAATTTTCAAAAAAATTACTTTAGTGAGCTAGAAAAAAAATAGTAATTAAATTCATATGGAGGCACAAAAGGTTAAGGAATTAATTTTTTAAAATGCAAAAGAAGGCTGCCTAGTCATACCAAATCTAAAATTATATTCTAAAGCATCACTCATTAAAACTGTTTGGTACTGGCTAAGAAACAGAATGGTGGATCAATGGAATAGATAGGTGGAAAAGAGACAATAGTAAATGACTATAGTAATCTACTGTTGTTAACTCCAAAGATTCCAATTTTGGGGATAAAAACTCACTCTTTGATAAAAAAAAAACTGTTGGAAAAACTAGAAGATAGCATAGCATAAAGTAGGCATAACATCTCTCATACCCTATACCAAGATAAGGTCAAAATAAGTGCAACATTTAGACATAAAAGGTAATATTATAAGTCAATTAGGAGAACAAGGAATAATTTACCTGTCAGATCTATGGAAAGGGGAGCAGTTTATGACCAAAAAAGAAATAGAGAACATTATGAAAAACAAACTGGATATTTTGATTACATTAAATTAAAAAGGTTTTTCACAAACAAAACCACTGCAACTAAGATTAAAAGGAATGTAGTAAGTTGGGAAACAATTTCTACAGCTAAACTTTATATCTGACAAAGGACTCATTTCTAAAATAGAGAACTGAGTCAAATTTATTAAAAAATAAGCCATTCCCCAATTGATAAATGGTCAACGAATATGGAAAGGCAATTATTAGACAAAGAAATCAAAGCTCTCTATAGTCATATGAAAAACTGTTCTAAATTATTATTGTTTAGAAAAATGCAGATTAAAACATCTCTAAAGTAGCACCTCACTCCTATCAGATTGGCCAATATGACTAGAAAGGAAAATGATCAGTGTGGGAAAACTAGGGCACTAATGCACTGTCAGTGGAGTTGCAAACTGATCCAACATTTCTGGAGAGAAATTTGGAATTATGTCCAAAAGGCAATAAAAATGTGCATATCTTTTGATCCAGCAAGATCACTACTGGGTCCATATACTGAAACTCTTTTTATATTGTCAAACAATTGGAAATTGAGGGAATGCCCATCAATTGGGGAATGGCTAAACAAATTGTGTTATATGTATGTGATGGAACATTATTTTTCTATTAGAAATCTGAGGGGCAGGATTTCAAAAAAGCCTGGAAAGACTTGCAGAATTGATGCTGAGTGAAAGGAGCAGAACCAGAAGAACATTATACACATTAACAATAACATGGAATAATGATTGACCATGATGGACTTGTTCATTTCAATAGTTCATTTCAATAATCAAAGACAATTTTAAAAGACCTGTGTTGGAAAATACCATCCATATCCAGAGAAATAACTGTGGAGTTTAAATTAAGACCAAAGTTCATTATCTTCAATTTTTAAAAGTTGTCTTATGTATTATGTAATTTTCTTCTCTCTCTCTAATGTTTTCTTCCTTCCATTAGGATCTAATTCTTCTCTCACAGTATGTTCAATATCAATCTATGTTTAGCATGGTTATAAATACAAAGCTTATCTCATATTTTTTTGTGAGGAGGAGAGGGAAGAGAAAGGACGGAGGGAGGGAGAAAAATTGCACAATTCAAAACCTTGCCAACAAAATGACTGGGAAATACTACCATTGGAAAAACAAATATATAAAATAATTAAATTTTTTTTAAAAAAATCTAGAATTCTATGAGGTGCCTAGGTGGCTCAGTGGTAGAGCATCAGCCCTGGAGTCAGGAGTACCTGAGTTCAAATCTGGTCTCAAACACTAAATAATTACCTAGCTGTGTGGTCTTGGGCAAGCCACTTAACCCCATTGCCTAGCAAAAACCTAAAAAAAAAAATCTAAAATTCTAGAGTAACTGCTAGTTTTGATTCTTTTCCAGATGTGTACAATTCAATACTGATGTGTCTGATTTTGTCCTACTATTCCAAGTTAGTTTCAAGTCTCTAGGTTCAGATTGAACCAAATAGTTAATCTTTTCCCAAAAAAATGCTCCCTTTCTTATCTTCTCTTTATGTACAAGCATTAAATTAAATATATATAACTTAGTATTTCTGCTAAGCGTTTTATGACAGGCAAATAAAATGTAAATAAAAGGCCATAGAGAACAAACTGACTAACCTAAAGTAGAACGATTAGTCTTATCAGTAAAATTGATAGATGGGGTATCTATATCCACAGTGGTAGTCTCACATAGGGAAACCACCTACTCACTCTCTGGGCTGACAGCCACTCTGATTTGCCCTCACATTGGCAAGTCTAGCTTCCCAAAGAATGATTATCACCCATCAAACTCTCTCAGCATCCTAAGCAGTAATCCTGTGGACAAATATATTTCTCTATAAACAAATATACGAATATATTTCATCTATAAACAAAATAACAGCAATAATATTAAGACAAATAGAAGAATAATAAATTCATCACAGTCCACAACAAAACTTGGGTCACAAACCTATTAATACATTCAGTATCTGTGGGACAGAGTAGGCATAAACTTCAGAAAACAGAAAAAATAGAAGGAAAACAGGGAATAATAGAAGGAAAATCCAAGTGTCAGAGTAACTCACAACTCTGTAACTATAAATTTCATATTGATTGAAAAATGGCTAAACAAAGTAAGTTATATTAATGCAAAATAATATATAACTGTTCTATAAGAAACAATGAAAGGGATACTTTCAGAAAAATCTGGGAAGACATATGAACTAAAGCAGAGTGAAGTGGGCAGAACCAGAAGATAAATGTGAACAATTATAAAACAACATGGTAAAGACAAACAATTTTGAAAGACTTAAGAATTCTGAGCGATATAATGACAGATTACACTTCCAGAGAATCAATGATGAAGCAGGCTACTCACCTCCTACCAGAGAGGTGATACACTGACACATATATTTTTTATCCTGATTAATTCTGGAATATGTTTTATGTATTTACCGTGTATATTTTCTACAGAAGTTTTCTTTTATTTTTTTCCAATTTAGGAGGGAGACTCAAGGGAGAGAAAATTAGTGTATATTAATTGAATAGCCATAAAATAAAAGTTACATAAAATAAGAAAAATACTATCAACTTTCTTTCTAAGAACTGTCTGTAAAGTTCCTTGAGGAATATAGCTTTTGTCTTACACTGCTAAACTGATCACTCTGTGATCCACTCTGTGATCTACTTGATGTACATGTTACTGGAAACAATTTCTTAGTGAAAATAGTTGATCTGTAGCATGACCTCTCAGATTTTCTTTTATGATGTTTCTCTGTTCAATTTGATTAATTAGACAGCAATGATGCATTTTCATTCCTTCCAACTTCAAGCTTAGCTTATAGAATTCTGAAATCTTTCCTGATTTCACTTCTCTTATCTTTCTTAGTACAAACTCTTAAGTTCTCTCAGCTAATAGTCTCACTGTAACAGTAATAAAATTCTATCTATAATCAAAAAAGCTACACTTGTCTCATAATCATAAAATAGTTCTGATATCCCTATTTCCCTAATTATTAACCTAAAAATTACCCAATCTTTCATATAAAATCAATGAAGCATGCTTTATTCTCCATTCAACACAGAATTTTACAGTTTATTACTCTGAGTAATTGCTCCATTTGTTGTTTCTCTTAAAATTCTGAGCTGACCTATGTCCAAGACAAGTTGTCAGCAATTGCTTATTCTCCAGATTTCTTTATATTAGAAAATGGAAAAGGTTCACACAGGTTCAGTTCTCAACCTTGGCCAGCTCTTTCTTATTTATCTCAGCTACTCTCTGTAGCTATTTTAATGCTTTTCATTCTCAGTCCACTAACAAATGACTTTGCCTTTCTCCAAACTACTTACTTTCTTCCTTATGTCCTCATTCAGTTTCCATATTCCTCTACACACAAACTCCCTGGCCAAAAGGGGTAGGGGCAAGATTTAAAGTTTTGGTCTTATCCACCCAGCAGAACAGATCATCCCTATAATTTTTGGCCTCGATAACAAGTTACCTTAGAAGGAAAAGTTACATATAACCCAAAATGTTTATAGTTGCATTTTTGGTAACAACGAGTAAATGGAAACAAAGTAGATACTTAGCACTTGGGAAATGAATTGTATTACCTGAATAGAATGAAATATTACTTTGTTGTAAGAAAAGATGCAAATTAAAAAATATACTGAGAAGGATGGAGAGACATAAAAGAACTGTTGCAGAGTGAAGTAAATGGGAAAATATAAAAGAAGAAAGCAATAATGTAAAATGAAAAGAATGACAAAAATAAAATAGACTGAGCACTACAATTCTACTGGCCAAGCTTGTTCCCAAAGAAAAGATGTGAAATTACATCTCTCTCCTTTTCATACCATTTAACCCAGAAATTCCACCAATAGGCGTTCATGGTAGAGAGTTCCCCAAAACATTAAAATACCCATTCCAATTACTTTTTGTGGTATCAAAGAATTGGAAACAAAATAAGTGTCCTTCAACTAAGGAATGCCTAGCTGCACCAATAAGAAACAAGGAAAATGAAGAATTCAGAGAAGTATGGGAAGACATATGAACTAATATAGAGTGAAATAATAATAATAATTAGTATTTATATGGCACTTACTATACAAATATCCTTTTTCATCCTCATAACAATCCCAAGATAGTTGCTATTATTATAATACCCATTTTTTAGATGAGGAAACTGAGACAAAGAGTGATTTGCCAAGGGTCACATAGTCAGTAAGTATCTAGGGCTGTATGTGCCCCAGGTCGATCTGCTCTATCCACTACGCTATATACCTAATTACTTAGAAAGCAATAAATCCAGTGACAGAAGTTGAAGCTACATAATGAACCAACTGATTGGAAATGAGAAGAGTGTGGAAAATGTGAACTATTACCCTAATTCAATCAGGGAGATTTGGATGAACTGAAACAGTAGAAGGGTAGGCTCAGTGGAAAACATTCTCTATTTGTCTTAGGGCATGTTGAGTTTAAGATACCAGTGGAACAGCCAGAAAGGATCAGAAAGGAAATCTGGTCCTAACAGAACCTAATTACCCCATCTCATATCTAATAAGTGTTAATGAAACTTTCTTTAGAAGATCATAAGGAGAAACTCACTAACCCCCCCTCCCCCAAGGCAGCCTTTGGACATATCCTCTAAGCAGTAGGAAACATGAAAATAAAAGATTGAAAGAAAAGGCTGGAGATTTAGATGTAGGTATCATCTTCAAAAAAGAAGCAATAAGAATTTGTGTTGGGGCTGAAGTAACAACACAGGATTTGGTCTCAGAAGACCTTACTTTAATTCTCATTTTGACTTTGTACTAGCTATATGGTTGGAGCAATCCATTAATTCCTAACCATTTATTGAGCATCTGGGCACTGCCAGGCTCTTTACTAGGTGCTGAAATGCAAAGACAAAAAATAAAACTTTGCTCAAGGCCCAAATATTAGAGTTACCTGACCTTTCTTGGTACCATTTCTTTCATCTATAAAATAAGGGAATGGCCCTGGATGATCTCAAAGGTACCTTCCTGTTTAATTCTGTGCAGGTTATGATCCCTAAATCCAAGGTGTTCTGGTCCCAGAGCTGATGGTTAAAATTTTCATTGTGAACATGGTTTACCCCTCAACCATTAGCAGATACACCAAATAATGCCTTGTTTGCTTTACAGTCTAGAATTAGACTGTTTTATTGTTTTGATTGTCAAGAAGATAATGTGATGGAGGAAATGCAGATTAAACTTAAAAGTTGTCATCTACTTTTTTTTTCCCCTGCAAATTCAGAATTACCAGCACATTCTTCCATAAATCTATGATGTTGAAAGTGATTGGCGGAGGTGTGGAGTTTGAACAAAGTTCAAGGACTAGTCCCTTTAATTTAGAAAAAAAACAGGGGCAGCTAGGTGGCGTAGTGGATAAAGCACCAGCCCTGCAGTCAGGAGTACTTGGGTTCAAATCCGGTCTCAGACACTTAATAATTACCTAGCTGTGTGGCCCTGGGCAAGCCACTTAACCCCATTTGCCTTGCAAAAAAAAAGAAAAAAATAGGTATCTTATTGTCTGATCTTGTTACCTCTTAGACTTCTTGTCTCTTCTTTAAGGAGATTCCTCTCTCATCACACTCAATTTGGATCGAGGTACAACATGGAAACAAAGTAAAGACTGACAGATTGCTTTCCGTGGGGGTGGGGGAGGGAAGTAAGATGGGGGGGGGAATTGTAAAACTCAAATAATATCTTTAATAAAAATAAATTTAAAAAAAGTGCTTGCAAAGGGAGAGACTATAGAGAGAAGAAATAAGGGCTAAAACAAGATCCTTGGGGACCACCCACTTTAAGTTGAAAGGAGGAAAAGAGGACAGTGAAAAAGGTAAAAAGGGGGAGGTTAGAAAAGAGTATGCTGCCTTCAAAGGTAAAGGAGAAATGTTACAAAAGAAGATAGCTTTTCTCTCTCAATTCAAAAATACCTAAATAGGAGATGTGCCAGGATAATTCAGCTAATAGGCACTAAAATATGTGAACTCACATTCTCTATTCAAAGGAAATCCTTAGAGCTAATGGACAGACTCAAAATATTCAGAAATCCCAGAGAAATGTAGTTAATTGTAGAATAAGAAGAAAATAACCCCACTCTGAGTGGGACAGAACATAGTAATTTGGATCTTGGGAGTCACATATTTACTATGATGCAATAAAGCTAAATAGTCAAATGGGAAGAGAATAAGGGAGAGGATTCAGGGCAGAAGGTAAGCCAAGGTCCCAAAGAAATTTGTTTGAGCTAGGTGTTCCTATTATGAGCTGCCTAGGATGAGAAACGTAAGACATTCAATGGATGATCAAAATCTTCTATAAGCCTTTCAGAGTTCATTCTTCCATGACCTCTGAACTGTTTGTGGGGTTGAAGAAAGGGGATATTGGGAAGAGCAACTGAAAGAGAAGAAAGAGGAATTCCAGGTTAGGTGGGGATGGAGCCCCCCCTTTTGTGGAGGGATGGGCCCTGGTCTAAGGGCAATAGACCTGGATTCTACTTCTGGTCTTGCCACCAATTCACTATATAATCTTTTTTTTTAGGTTTTTGCAAGGCAAATGGGGTTAAGTGGCTTGCCCAAGGCCACACAGCTACGTAATTATTAAGTGTCTGAGACCAGATTTGAACCCAGGTACTCCTGACTCCAGGGCCAGTGTTTTATCCACTGTGCCACCTAGTCGCCCCAATTCACTATATAATCTTGAACAAATCACTTAACCCTCAGGAGCTTTAGTTTCCCCATCAGTGAAGACTCATCCAACCCCCTTAGGATCATTGACTTAGAGCAGGAAGGGGCCTTAGAGAAAAATTAGCCTAACATAATTATTAATTCAATTTTATTTTCAGGTCTGCATTCTCTCTCTTTCCTCTTTCCTCTCCCTTCCCCACTTTGAGAAAGTAAGGAAAACAAACTATGTTATAAACATGTATGGTCAAGTAAATAAATTTTCATATTGACCTTGTACAAAAAAAAAATATGCTTCCATCTACACTATTGAAGCTCATTCGCCACTCCCTCAGGGACTAACACACTCATTTTACAGATATGGAAACTGAAATCCAGAAAGATCCAGGGATAGATAAAGGGATAAATAACGGTAGTAGGGGTTTGAATTCAGCTATAAGACTGCAATCCACAAAGATAAGGATCAGAATAGAACCACTGAGTCTTTCCTCTCACCCTAAGATGGCCTGATCCTGACCCCACATTAGATAGGGCAAGATGCCAGTTCTTTTAGCCTTGGGAGGAGGAGGTGCTATTATTCACTAAGGGACCTTGTCCTCCTGAAGGTACTACCATCACTTTTGTCTTTGCAATTATCTAGTGCTCCTCTAACTTTCTCTAGGTAGAGTTTGGTAGAGGGATAGCTCTTATTCCTAGTGAAAAGTAGGAAAAAAGGAGAAGTTGAGAGAAGAGGGAGAGGACCCAAAAGGGAATATTCCCTCACCTATCTTACAGATTGTTAACTGAACAAACTTCAAGACCCCTTCAAGACTCCAGGCCCCTCACATAGGAGACTACTCAGTCTCCTTCCTTAGTCCTCTATTGTCTTCTCTGCTGCTCCCAAATCTACTATACCTTGGGAGCTCTGACCAAATCCTCCATATTTCTGACTTGAGAGAAGGGTCCCGTACCTATAATGATGTGACTTTTTGTTCCTCCTGACCCAGGACATAGAGTATCATGAGGTTGTTGTGGGGTCATCTGGTGCTGGGGAACTCTGCTGGGCATGGCCTGTGGAGTAATGTTGACACTGTTTCTGAAGGCAAGGTTGGAAGCCCTGAAACTTTCAGGACCCCAATTCCACCTTAAGACCAAGAACTCCATGTATTCCCTGATATCTCTAATCCCCTTGGCTCCAGATGCCCTGGATATCCCCATGGAGAAATTATCAGGACAACTTTTGACCTCAAATATGGCAGTGGTGAAATATCCCTATTCATACCCCTTCCTGATCAGCCACCCAGACATGTGTCAAAGTAATACTACCCCTTTCCTGCTGATGTTGGTGATGACTCAGCCTCAGGACAGAGAGGTCCGGGAAGCTATCCGGACCACCTGGGGAAATGAAGCCATCATACCAGGTGTGACCATCCATTGTCTCTTTGTCCTTGGCCTTTTTCCATTCCACTTACATAGACACTTTCAGTATCTGTTAGAGATGGAGGATGCCAAAAATCAAGACCTGCTCCAGGTGGGCTTCCTAGATACATATAACAACCTGACTTTCAAGACCCTGATGGGACTGGAGTGGGTGGCACGACACTGCCAAACTGCACAGTATGTGCTCAAGGTGGATGGCAATGTATTCCTGAATGCTAACTTACTGGTACATAAGGTGCTTCTGCCTGAGGGGCCCCCACAACCATCCTTCATCACAGGCTACATCTATAAGAACAGGATGCCTGTGAGGAATCCAAACTCCAAGTGGTACATGCCCCGAGAGGTGTTCCCTGGAACCATCTACCCAGCCTACTGTGGTGGGGCTGGCTACATCATGTCTGGCTGTCTGGCCCTGAAAATTCTTGCTGTGGCCAAGAAAATCAAGACAATATACTTGGAGGATGTGTTTGTGGGGTTATGTCTGCAGCATTTGAGGGTGAAACCCACTCCTAGCCCTCTAGATATCTTCCAGTTCTTTGGCAGGGAATATGAACGGTGTGATTTCATCCAGCTTGCAATTGTCCATCCCATCAAGCCCATGGACCTACTGTGGATCCGGACAGACTTTCAGAAGGCCAATACCACCTGCCCTCTGAGTTAGGTTATGACATAAGAACCTTTCTGTCCTCCATCTAGGATTCATCTGCTTTCCCTTTCCTCCCAGCCTTTTCCACCCCAAAGGACCCCATCTTGATAGCCCCTACTCCAATTTAACAAAGCTCCCCAGGGATACTAATATCATCATTAAAGTTTTTGATAATAATATCCTTTCTCCTATCCCACTGAATGATTAATGGAGCCCCCATCCTCAGAAAGAATGGTTAGCATTTTATATAGGAAACAGTGGGGGAAATACTGGAAAAATATAAACAAATGTGATACAGAAAAAAACAAGGATTAAGTTATTAAGAACCAATGAAGGGGGAGCATCTAGGTGACTCAGTGGATAGAGCACTAGTCCTGAGGTCAAGAATCCCTGAGTTCAAATCTGGTCTCAGACACTTAATAATGACCTAGCTGTGTGGCCTTGGGCAAGTCACTTAACCCCATTGCTTTGCAAAAACAAGAAGAAGAAAAAAAAGAACCAATGAAGGGGAGATAAGACTTTGGTCTGGACACTGGTCTCTGCCTCTGGGTTTCAAGGGAGGTAATCCACTTCCCTACTTGGACTCCCATCTTTAGTTCTGAGTATCACATTTGAGGAAGCTCGTTGGCAAGTAACTAATGGTACTCCACATTTCATCTGTCAATTAACCAAGCCAGTGCTGTCCCTGGATAGGAGTTGGGATGAATGGTCTTCACTTACTCTGCAGTAAAATTGAAATTTCTGCCCTCATCTTTGGCAATTCCTTTGCTAATGTGATCTGTGTGTTTCTTTAGAAATACTAGTCAAGATGCATTTCTTATGCACCAAGTTAAGTACTGAGCAAATAAATACAAGGGGGAAAAGGGGTCTCTGGACTCAAGGAACTTACATTATGAAAATGAGGTGCAAGAAGAAGGAAGAAGGACTGCCTATAGTGTTAGGGCTGAAGAATGAGGGATGGTTAGTCTGGCCCTCCCTCAAAGTGAAGAAGAGTCTGTGGTGAAGTAATGGACCTCAAAACCAACATTTTTAATTTTGCATCCACTTCAGTAAACATTTAAATCCACGTGTGAATAAGTAGTCCTTTGGGGTCACATGAAATTAGGAGGGAGATTAGAATCTTCTTAATAATTGAAAGCATGAGCCAAGTGAACAAATAAAATATGAATTCTTATGGGAATCAATGCATGCCCTCTCCTAGGAGTATCAGTTTTATTTGTTGGAATTTGAGAAGGAAAGGCAACTAAGTAAATGGTGAACAAAGGATGTGTTGAAATAATAACTTTATCAAGGTAGCAGGATATAAAATGAACCCACATAAATCATCAGCATTTCTATATAGGATCAACAAAAATCATGAGCATGAAATAGAAAGAGAAATTCCATTTAAAATAACTACAGACAACATAAAATGCTTGGGAATCTACCTCCCAAGACAAGACTCAGAAACTATATGAACACAATTACAAAATATTTTTCACACAAAATCAGATATAAACTAGAAAACTGGTGATTGCTCATGGTTATATATGAGCTTCTATAATAAAAGTGACAAATATACCCCAAAGTGACGCTTGACGTCCTAGTCAACATGTAGACTACATAAACTACCAGACAGCGATCCTAGGTCTCAGTGACTAACCCAAGACCTTTTGTGCAAGCATTTTACAAGATCTCATCTGAGTAATTTTTTAGACCCTCTGCATACAAAGAGATGTGGACTAGCTTGGGTCCTATCGCTCCTGGTATCCTATTAGGGAGTCATAAGATCCAGGTTCTGTCTGAGGTATGTACAGGTACCCATAAGAATTCATAATTTTTAAAATTTACTTTGCTCAAGCATGCTATGTTCATTTTTTAAAATTTCTTTTATGTTTTTACTTTCTCATTGTTTTTTCCCCTTCATTCTAACTCCTTTTTCACAACATAACTAATATGGAAATATCCTAAACATGATTGTACATGTACAACCTATATTAAATTGTTTGCTTCCAGGGGGAAGAAGGAGGAGAAAAGGGAGGGTAGTAGAAAAATGTGGAATTCAAAAGCTTACAAAAGGATGAAGGTTGAAAACTATCTTTGCATGCAAATGGAAAAATTAAATTAAATTTTTAAAAAAGACTGGAAAAAATTTTGCTTAGCTCAAGCCTATATTCCTATTATAATTCTAGTCTTCTCGGCTGCATTGTGGTCCACATAATTAAATGTCATTTAAGCAAAAAAATGACATTAACAATACTGGCTTCCAACCTCAATTCCCTCAACCCTCCCTTCTGTGGGTGTTGATTCCACAGAAGAAGCCACAGATCATCTTGGTGGAGAGAACATCTTTCTATCATTTTTTTCAAGTTCAAAGATCAAAGGGAGGAGTGGGACACTTGGCTCACCACAATCACAGCAGCCCATCTTACTAGATGAGGGTGATGTCATCCACCCTAACTCTTCTTGCAGAGATAACATTGATTTTTTTGGCAAATCGCCAGCCAAAATCCCTAGGTCCAATGAGGCAGCAGGATGGTCACAGAAGAATCTATGATTAGGAGTATTTTTATCAATGGGTATTGCTGCTGAGCCTGAGGAGTTCCACTAATTAATCAACATATTCTCCCCACATTGATACCAACCTGCAGGTTCATTGCCCCTGATGCATCTGAAACTTATCTAGTTTACATCTCCATAAATTGTAAGGAATCTCTTCCATTTTAAAATGTCCTGTTCCAGGAGCTGCTAGGTGGCACAGGAGATAGAGCACCAGCCCTGGAATCAGGAATACCTGAGTTCAAATCCATCCTCAGATACTTAATAATTACCTAGCTGTGTGGCCTTGGGCAAGCCACTTAACCCCATTGCCTGGAAAAAATGTAAAAAATATAAAATAAAATGTCTTATTCTAGAAGGATATTAAATAACATTAAGCAACTCTCTTTACAATTTAAATAAGCCTGGCAATTCAGTTTCTAGTCCTCAATGTTCCCTACCCTTATCTGCTACCTAAAAAATCCAGATTATAGTTATTTGCTTGGTCCTAGAGAAGCAGGGAGCCCCTGTCCTTATTATAGAGCAGGAATAGCCAGATTAGCATCTGGGAGCAGAGAGGCAGAGGGTTCCTCACAGAGGACACCCTAATTCCAATCCCTTCATACTCCAAGCTATATGGACAGAGAGTGTATGTCTGTTTTTCAGAATCTTTTTTTTTTCATTCTTGCTTCTCAGCACTTAGCACAGAGACTGACAATTGTTAAAAGTTTAATGACTGATAGATCTGCTGTTCCCAGATCTGCAATTCATATCCTCCCCCACCAAATACCCAAAACAGAAAAACCTTTCCGATTGGGAAGGTAGAAGAGTCAAGGGAGCTGGGTGGAAGCCTGACTCCAAAGAGCTAATAGGATCTCCATATAAGATGGCACCAGAAGAGCATTTAGGACTGGCTTCAGCCCTGTACATAATATAGGAATTGCAACTTGGGTCTCAGATGCCACTTATTGCTGCCTAAAGAGGTCCTCAGTAAGGGTAGGGGATTCACTGCTCTGGGCAGCAACAGACCTGTCCCCCTCCTCAATTATTACTCAGTTCAAGAATGTATTCAAGTCAATGGCCTTAGATACTAATTGTGTGACCTTGGGCAAATCCCTTAACTCTCTTTGCCTTGGTTTCCTCATTTAAAAAAAAATGAGTTGGAGAAGAAAATGACAAACTACTACAGTATATTTGCTATAAAAAAAAACAAATAAACAAACCCAAAGGGGGTCATGAAAAGTCAAATGACTGAAGAACAATAAAGTCACATAATGACAGAATTTTAGAGTATAAAGAGAACCCAGGGGCTTCTACAACATTAGCAGTAACTGGCATGGTGGATACAGTATTGGACTGGAAGTCAGGAAACCCTGATTCAAAGTCAAAATAAATCAGTCTCTGGCCTCAGGGAACTTATATTTGGCTAGAGAAATGCAGCGTATATTCAGATAATAGCTAGCATTTATGTAATACTTTAAAATGCTCTACAAACATTATTTCATTTTATCCTCATAACAATGCTAGAAGGAAGGTACCATATTATCTCCATTTTACAGGTGAGGAAATGAAAGCAGACAGATTAAATGTCCACACACAAGTGTCTGAGGCCAAACTTGAACTCAGATCTTCCTGACTCCAGATCCAGAGCTCTGTTCACTGCACCACCTAACTGATTATTATTATTATTATATTATATTATTATTAGTAGTAGTAGTAGTATATAAGTAAATAAAATGTTAATTAAAGAGGGAAAATTCAATAAAGACTGGATGGGGATGGTTGCATGTTGTAGGAAAAGACCTGGGAATCAAAGGAAGATTTCACAGAGGGGATGGTCCCTGAGTTGAGTCTTTTTTTGTTTGTTTGTTTTGATTTTTTTTTTGGAGTTGAATCTTGAACACAAGAATTTTTAGAATTGGAGATAAGGAAAGAGTATATTCCAGATATGGAGGATATGTGTCTAAAAGGGAGGTGAAAGGATAGGTCAATGTGCTTATTTTTGAGCAAAAAAAGTCACATAGATAAACTTGGGGTGTTAGGAAGATTGGAGGCTAATGTGGAAGCAGAGAAACCAGTTCTGAGGTTGTTATTGTGGTATAGGTGAGAAGTGATGGAGGCCTGGAACAGGGTGGGGGTCAGCGAGAAGACAACAGTTGCTGGAGATGTTACAAACTTAAAATTTAATAGACTTGGCAGCTGATTGATGAAAAAAGGTAAAAGAAGGATAGAAATGGTTAATGTGGTCCCTGATGTTAGGATGTTTATAACCTCAATAGACAAAGGAAAGTTGGAAGGAACTGTTAGTTAATTATCAAATTACTGTAATTACTCAATATTTCAAGGTCTGGTTTAGTGAGTTGTATTTAAGACACTGTTAGGACATCCAGTGAATCTATCAATAACAATACTACTGACAACTAGACTTTTATATATCTTTAAAGTTTGCAGAGTGCTTTATAAACATTTTTAGCTTGTCCTCACAACAATCCTGTGAGATGGGTGATATTATTAACCTCATTTTACAGATGATGAACTGAGGCACAGACAAGTTAAGTGATTTTCCCAGTGATTTGTCACATAGCTAAGTAAGTATCTAAAACAGGATTTGAACTCTAGTCTTCATGACTCTAGGTCCACACTCTGTTCACTGTGGCACAATCCATCAATGTCTACCCAGTAGTTTTCTACCAAGGGGAACTCTACTATAATTCACTCCCCTCCTCCCCCCAAAAAACAACTTTAAAATGACTCCTGAATAAAATTTTGGAGTGGTAGAGCCAACAGTTAAACTAAGGTATTTTTTCTAACCTGAGACAACTTAGAAGGCTGGCAGAAGTTTATAACATGGGCATTGAGATTGGAGACACAGGAGACCAGCTGTAGGCATTAAAGGAGACTGTGAGATCTGTAACAGCATCAGTTTTAGGAGCTCTCAGCCCAAAGACAACTGATCAGAAAGAGATTACAGGGAACCCTTTGCTGACACTGGCAACTCTATTGCCCATAAGCATTTCTGGGTCATGGTATCAAGGAAGATAGAAATACATGTAGTCTGTCATAAGGGAGCAGGGGACCTGGTCACTGTCCCAAGCTTGAGAGAAATACTAGTGCTTGTGGCTACAGGGGAGCAGGGGCCCTTCCTAGATAAAGATCAGAGTACAGGCCAGGAGAGCAATGACCACACCTCTCCCAGGATCACACCATCTTGGAAGCAATGAAAACTTGCAAATTCCCAGAATTAGCTCTGAAAACAACAGTACAAAAAATCTGAAGATTGCACAGTGCTTCCCTACCCCCTGGTGAGCACAGCACAATTTTAACAGAAAATTCAAAGTCAATAAATAGATTGGAAGAAAAAAATGAGCAAGTAAGCAATAACAACAACAACAGCAAAAATAATTTTATCATTAAACGCTAGTGTGGTGGCAGGGAAGGCCAAGTCACAAATTGAGAAGACAACAATGTGAAAACAGCTACAAGCAAGTCTCAAAGAAAATAACCTACTGAACCTAAGCCCAACAAGAATTCCTAGAAGAGTTAAACAAAGAGTGGTAGAGGGAAAAAATTGAGAAAATAAATGTGATTGATGTGAGAAAATTATGAAAAAAGAATAAACAGTTTGGTAAAGTGGTTCAAAACTACTGAAGAAAATATCTTTAAAAAGAGAATTAGCCTAATGGTAAAAGAGATGAAAAAATTCACTGAAGAAAAGGTCTCCTTAAAAATCAGAATTGACCAATGGCAAAAGAAATACAAAATCTCACTGAAAAAAAAATTCCTTAAAAATTAGAATTGGTCACAGGGAAGTGGCCTCAGTCCCAGGCAGAGGACTGTTGTAGCCATGGCTCCCTGAGGTGGCTGGAGCCAGCTGGGGCAGAGCTGCCACCAGGCAGAGCCACCACTATGGCAGACAAGATCACCAAGGTGCAGACTGCCCAACAGGGGGGAGACATCATCTTGGGCAAAATCATTCACAAGGAAATCCCAGCCAAGATCATTTATTTATTGATTGATTGATTGATCTGTTTATTTATTTATTTATTTTTCTGAGATAATTTATGAGGATGACCAGTGTCTTGCTTTTCATGATGTTTGCCCACAAGCCCCAACACATTTCCTGGTGATACCTAAGAAACCCATTACCCAGATATCTGTGGCAGAAGAGGAGGATGAAAATCTTCTTGGACACTTAATGATTGTTGGCAAGAAATGTGCAGCTGACCTGGGGCTGAAGAAAGGTTATCAAATGGTTATCAATGGAGGTGCAGATGGGGGCAATTTGTCTATCATATCCATCTGCATGTTGTTGGAGGACATCAGATGAAGTGACCTCCTGGTTAAATTGTTGGAATGATTTATTTCAGGAGCAAGGCATGTTTATTACAATATATATGTTAAATTGAGTATACTTAATGTTTTCTATGAAACAAAAAATTGGTGGTTGTGTGGAGGATGGACAGGAAAGGGGGAAAAACTTGAGGAAGACCAATCAGGAAACCATTACAATAATCTCAGAGAGATTAGAATAGAATTTTCCCTTGTTGGTTCCTCCACATTTTGAAGGATGAAAATATTATTATAATAAGTCAGGTAATTATTAGTCACTTTAGCAGTAGGAGCTTAAAAATACTTAATAATTCATTGATCTTGGAACTCTAAGAGATACCCAATAATTGAAGCTTCCTTTTACTACTATATAAGTATTTCATGCCAGCCTTATGATGTTTTCTGAACTCCTTGACTATTTCTTCTTGTTGTCTAGGTGATTTATAGGGCACAATGAGGACAATGCTGTCTCTGTTCCCAACTCCATCCAACTTCAACAGTCAACTCTTTTTCACCCTCTCCTGTTCCTCCATTTCTTCTTGTAGCCTAGGGCACTTCCCTCATATGTGACCTTTTTCTGAAAGTTAGCCCAGATTCAAAACATTCCAGACCTTACTCTTGGGAGAGATGAAATCTTAATTCTCTCCCATCTGAAGAGTTCTATTCACTTTCATGGAATTTCTAGTAAATTCTAACCTGCAAGATTGCTCTAATTTTTGCTTAGATAAATGTATTTGCTTGATGTGATTTGGAGCTTTTGTTGCTGTTTATATCCAATATGTGATGAGAAAAAATTAAACTAGTGACTGGGGACGGGATAGTTATGAACAAGATAGCTTTTCTGAACCAAGTTCATTCCCCTAAATAATATTTAGATAGATAGATATATTTCTAGTGTTTGTTCAGTAATGTTTGCCTGACTCTTCATGACCCTATTTGGGGTTTTCTTGGCAATAATGGAATGGTTTGTCATTTCCTTCTTCAGCTCATTTTACAGATGAGGAAACTGAGGTAAACAGGGTTAAGTGACTTAAGCAGGATCACATAGCTAGAAAGTGTCTGAGACCTGTTTTAACTCCAGAACCAGAACTCTATCTACCATGTCACCTAGATGCCCATTTAAATAAACAGTATAGCAAAAATAAATGATAAGGAAAATCCTCCCATAAACAGAAGGGTAAACACTCCTGGTAGATTATCCACCTACTGGAGAAAGAAGGAGTACAAAGAAAATCCATTCATGGAAAGTGAGAAGGTATACAACTGGGAAACTCATGGGGCTAGGCAATATGTGTGTGGAGAGGAATCACATGTATAAGAGAAATACATCCAGAATAAATGCTCTTGAGGCATGGACAGATGCTTCTTCTAGCTGTGATGTTCTCCCTAATGAATTTAGATAACACAGGATGATTAGGTAACATTTTCAAGTTTTGAGTTGCTCATATGGCAGCTTCAACATCTTTGTTACCCTTGGGATATTGTCCAGCTTAATGTCATTTCAAAAATGTAGGACTTGAGTCAGGATCTGATGGGGGCAAGATACAGTGGAACTCTGACCTGCTAATTCTGGACTCTTTTCCTGTCAATGCAACTTAAATGCATATGAGATTTGTGACTGCTATGTCCTATTATTGAGTTTGTAGGTTACTTACATTCCTCATGGCTCAAATCCAGACATTTGCATAAGACTCTCCTCAAGCAGGGAAAGGATGATTATTAGTCAATCCATTCCTGCATGATGCGGAGTGTTTTTAAGAATTTAGAAAAGGAGGAGCAGCTAGGTGGCACAGTGGATAGAGCACCAGCCCTGGAGTCAGGAGTACCTGAGTTCCAATACAGCCTCAGATGCTTAATAATTACCTAGGTGTATGGCCTTGGGCAAGCCACTTAACCCCAATGCCTTGCAAAAACCTAAAATAAAGACTTCAGAAAAGGAGAGATTCTTTTTCCCTGATGCTGACTTTGAGTGAGTTCACAGGTAGTTCCTGTCTCTCTTCAAAGAAAAAGTCCAGGAGAAATAAAAATACATTGGGAAGAAATATGCATGTAAAGGAGGCAATACCTCGAGCATGTCTCTGATTCTAGTTTGCTAAATTAGATGTTTTGGGGATTTCCCACTGGGTAAGATGGAGTACTCTCGCAAAGTGAACTGAGATAGCTCACTCTCAATAAGAGAGCTCATTCACTCTGTATTGTCTAGTATATGTTTGTGGATATAATTTCTCTTGATTTCTGTTTGCTTTTGGCTTGAATAAATAAGTTTATTTACTATTGAATATTTAGGATTATCTCTGTTACATTTAATTAGAAGGGAAACAAGTCTTCAGATATAGCTTGGGGCACTTCTTCCTTGTTAAGGATTATGTGATTATGAAGGAAAGCTATTCTGCTATAAGAAATGAACAGAATGCTCTCAGTAAAACTTGGAAAGACTTACATGAGCAGATGCAAGAGGAAATGCACTATATACAAAGTGCCAGCAATGTTGTAGGATGATTAACTGTGAATGACTTATCTTTTCTCAGTAATGCTATGTCCCAAGACAACTCTGAAGGATAAAGAATACTATCTAACCCCAAAGACAGAGTTGATGGTGCCTGAATACAGATTGAAAAATACTTTTTTTTACTTTATTTTTTTGAGATTTCTCTTTGGGGGGGGCTAGGTTTACTTTCACAACACGACTAATATGGTAATGTTTTGCATGACTACACATTTTAACCTATATGAAATAATTCGCTTCCTCAATGAGAGGGAGTGAGGTGGGAAGAAGGGAGAGAATTCAGAACTCAAAGTTTTAAAAATAAATGTTAAAACTTGTTTTTACATATAACTAGTGAAAAATAAAAGAAAATAGAGTATATCTGTGTGTATGTAAAAAGAAAAAAACAGTGACCAGCAACTTAAACCCAAAATTCATTTCCCTTGGATTAGAAATATTTAGGGGGGGCAGACGGATTTTCTAGTCTGGTTCCATCTCTCTGAAAACAGCAGAATAGACCAGCCTCATGCCCCTAATTTATGATCACCTTCTGGCAGGAATCAATGTCTCCCCTTGGAGAAGAATGAGTGAGGTTCCAGAGATATCTATTTATGACTCCCCATGAGATGCATTTAGTAAATGTATGTGGACTCATATAACCTACTTTGGTAATACACACCTTTAAAAGATCCCCAAATTTTGTTCACCCATACTACCATCTAGCTTAAACTTCCACTTTCTTGAACCTGTTGGTTTTTTAAATTCAAGTGCAGGGTTAGCCAGGTGGTACAGTAGATAGAGCACTGGCCCTGGAGTCAGTAGGACCTGAGTTCAAATCTGACCTCAGACATGTAATAATTATCTAGCTGTATGACCTTGGGCAAATAGTCACTTAACCCCAAGGCCTTAAATGAATAAAGTTTTTTAAAAATCCAGGTGTTAAATTTGATTAATTCTTGAATTTCATTTGATTAGATTTGATTCAATGTTCTAACCTGTCAAAATTCTTTTGGATACTCCCACATGTAAGCTATTCCTCCCAATGTATATAACCCAAAGGAACTTTGCCTCACAGTCTCTGCCTTCAAATCTCCCAATAGACTAGGCAATTCAATGTGGGAGCAAGGCAGAGCAAATTCTAGAACCTTAAGGCTATGCTTGCAAATGAAGAGATGCTTTGAGAGTATACTGACTGGACCAGCTAAGAGAAGACAAAATGCTACATCACAAGCAGTTGTCACCCAGAATATTGAACTGCTGTGACTCTTATGCTAGATACTGGGGCGGGGGGGTAAGGGGTAAGGGTGAGAGGAGAAGTAGGAGGAGTAGGTAGTGGTAAGAAACAGTCTTGATGGGAGTACTAAGGAATACTAAGAGTCCTTCTCTTTATCTTCCAGAAGCCTTAGGAATGATCTCTTGAGTATTAATACCCCATCATTAAAACTGATTCATTATAGTATGTGCTTGTATCTTACTGGGTACACAGAGAAATTGAGAGAGGAAATTATTCCAATGGATAAAAAAAACTGAGCCAAGATCATTGTAATAATTATCATATTTTAATATTTTATTAATCACAGTAGATTGTGAAAAGAATAAATACTACTTTCTGAAAAATGAAGTGGAGAAACAAAAACCAAATAAAAATAAAAATCAGTATCTGAGTGCCACCTATTGGCTAACTTAGGTATTTTGCTCTCTGAATTACTCCAAAACCCTGGAGGGGATTCAACCTGTGCCAGCTATCTTCCTTCCTGCATATTTAAAGAAGGTGGTGTAAGTCAAACACAAACACCACATTCAAGATAAGCCTGTCACCTTAGCCTTTCTTCAAACCATTCATCCAATCAATCAATCAACCAAAAACATTATTATATTTACTAAGTTTCAATCACTATACCAGGACCTGGACTCAAGGGAGCAGAGTAGTGAATGAGTATCTTGATCAACTAAAGTCATCATTATTAAAAAAAAAACAAAACAAAACAACTCCAATATCTTTGCCAAGAAAACACCAATTGGCATCATGACTGAAAACAATCCGAAGAGTAGATACACTAAATTAGTGAAGGTATCACAGATTTAAGTGGGGCACCTCAAAGGTTACCCTGATGATGATCTCAGTACCTATTTGACAATGTAACCTCAGGTGGGACTTGTAAACGTGTTTCCTTACCTTAGAGTGACACCTTGAGTCCAGTCAACAAAATCACTACCTTCTTACTGGACTAGACTGGCAGGCTTCCCCAAGTCTTCTTCTGAGCTTGGGAAAAAGAGGAAATGGTTTGGCACAGTCCCTATGGCAAATGAGAGGGATTTGTAGAGTGGATGGATCGCCTAGCAGTTAGGGTTCCAGTGGAGGTTATGTGGGATGAAATCAGTTTGAATCCTTATCTTTCTTTAGTGAAAGAAAAATCTGGCGGCAGCTAGGTGGCACAATGGATAGAGCACTGGCCCCGGAGTCAGGAGGACTAAGTTCAAATCTGGCCTCAGACACTTATTAATTACCTAGCTGTGTGATCTTGGACAAGTCACTTAATCCCATTGCCTTGCAAAAATTAAAAGAAAAACTGCTGGTGAGAATTCTAACAGGGAATTGGTCAGAAGGGATCCAAGAGAATTCCAAAGGACAAATGATGACGCATACTATCTGCCTCCAGAAGAAAAAAATGGATATATTTGAATAATGCTAAAACATGCTACTTTTCACTTTCTTTATTTGTTTTTTCTTTTATTTGAATCTTCATGTACAAAATAACTAATATGAAAATGTTTTACATGATTGTACATATAAACCTATATCTGATTCCTTACCACTTCACAGAGGGGGAAGTAGAGGTAAAAAATTTAAAACTCAAAACTTTTTTAAAAGTTAAAAAAATTATTTTAATGTGTAATTGAGGGAAAGAAATATTATATATTTAAATAAATATAATAAGTAATATAAATACTATTATAATTACATTTTATATTATAAATATAATAAAATAAATACTAAATATTTAAAAGAAAATATAATGAATAAAATATTATGTATTTAAAAGCAACAAAGAATTACATATTTGAAAGAAACTATAAGTATTATATATTTAAAAGAAAATTATAAAATATAGTAACCTAAAAAAATGTCAGGAGGGCAATGAATCAATCAGCAGGCACTTATTTAAGTGCCTACTAGGAACAGATATTATGTTAAGATCTCAGGATTCAAAGACAAAAATGAAATAGTTCCTGTCTTAGTTTTTTCCCCATTTGTTCTGATTCTTCTTTTGCAACATGATTAATCTGGAAATATATTTAACACAGCTAAACACATATAACCTCTATCATATTACCTACTCTCAAGGGGAGGGGGGGAAAGAAGGGGAAAGAAAAATGTGGAATGAAAATCTTACAAAAAATATGAATGCTGAAAATTATCTTTGCATGTAGGTGCAGACAACACTTTCCAAGTGACCCAACACCCAACCCCACAGAACACAGTCCCATGTGGGGGTGGAGAATAACAGGTTTACTGTGATGCAATAAAAACTAATTATTCAATGGATGGAGGCCAATGCAGAAGGTAAGCCAAGGTTCCTCTTCTTTCCAGGAGTGAGTTAGGATTCCTGCTATGACCTGGCCAAGGTGAAAGTGATAAAAGGTGAGAGGACTTGACTTGAGACCTAAGATCTCTTAATTGAAAATAGAAGATTCTCTGGGAAAATGACATGAGAAGGGAGAGGTAAGGGGGAAGAAAATGTCACAACTGTGTTCCAGGTTTAGATGTTAGGTAGGCACCCTACCTTGGGTGCCAGGACACTTGGATTCTGTTTCTATCTCTCACCTTGTCACTATGTAGACTCAAACAACTCATTTAATCTTTGCATATAGTTCATATAAACAAATTTATATGAAAAAAATTAGCTTCCACCTTTAAGGAGATTCTATTTTAACTAAGGGAAATATGTATATACCATCTATAAGTCCATACAAAAGAGTTACATAACATAGGCAGCAGCATCTGAAGGAAAAGTTTCATGTGGAAAATAGCATTCAAAGGAAACTAAGGTAAAGGATCCTAAGGTCGTGAAATGTATTTGGAGTCAAAGAATAGGTTGAAATCTTGGCTTTCCCACTTATTACTTGTGTGTGGCCTTGGGCAAGACAATTCATCTCTCTCAACCTGTTTTCTCCTCTGTAAAATGAAAAGTTGAGCTTTTGACTTCCTCCCAAATTTTGTGAACTCTACTCAACTCCACCCACTGAGGTTTGTACAATCAGATGGCATTTCCACTTTTCTAGGTATCACTGATCTTCAAAGCCCTTTCTTGAACCTCCCCTCTTCTCCAGCAGCACAGCTCTTCTCTACCCCCTAGTCACCAGGGAGCAGTTGCATCTTTCAAAGGGGAGGGGGAAAGTCAGGCTCCCTACCCTAGCCTGATTTCTCCCTCCTCCCTGTTTAGAACTGTTGGTATCATGAAGCTGACCAGGGGGCATCCAGTACTGAAGGTCCTTCTGGGTGCAACCTGTGGAACACTACTGGTGCTGATAGGGTGGTCACGAGGCACCTGGATGCCTAGCATCAAGACAGAAGACACTCTGAACCCCACCTTAAAGTTCACCTGGCAAGCTCAGTTCCCATTTCCCTTGGACAGGGAGCTCACCCAGGTCTTCCTCTTCCTGCGCAACCATCCAGATAAGTGTATCGTTTCGGGGGGGGGGGGGGGGGGGGGCTTTCTTACTAATGTTGGTGATGACCCAGCCCCAGGGCCAGGTGCTGAGAGCCGCCATCCGGTATACATGGGGGAAGGAAAGCGCTGTACCAGGTGTCATCATCCAAGGCCTCTTCCTAATAGGCCTATCATCTAATTTCTCCTCCCACCACTTGCTAGAAAAGAATGAAAAGTATGGGGATCTCCTCCAGGTGGGATTCTTAGATACCTACCACAAACAGACCTTCAAAACCCTCATGGCACTGGAGTGGGTGGCCCAATACTGCCCCAGGACCCATTATGTGCTTAAGGTGAATGGAAATGTCTTCCTGAACCCGAGTTTCCTGGTGCAGCAGATCCTGAAGCCTGAGCATGAACCCAGGCCAGACTTCATCACTGGCTTATCTACAGAAACCGAATCCCCATTCGAAGGCAGTCCCATCCTCAATACATGCCACTAAACACATTATTCCCATACTAGGTATCCACCTTACTGCTGCAGTCCTGGTTACGTGCTGTCTGGACTCTTGGCCCTTAAGGTTCTCTCCATTGCCCGGAGAGTACCAGCTGTCCACTTGGAAGATGTCTTTGTGGGGCTGTGCCTGCACAAGCTAGGGGTGCAACCCACTTCCAGTCCTCCCAGTGTCTTTCTGATATTCAGACGATTATACTATCGCTGTGACTTCCATGGTGTTGCCCTTGTCCATCCCTTCAACCATCAAGAGCTTCAGGTCTGGCCTTTCAAAAAGGTAACACCACCTGCCTTCTGAAGTGATGGCATGGACACACTTCTCAGCTGGATCCTAATATATTTCCCTCTTCTTTCAGCAAGCATTTTCTAAACTGGAGGGCTCTTCTGATTCCTACTCCTTGCAACAAAGCCTGAACCACTTCCGTCACACACCCCCCCCCCCCAGTTTCCCCAGACTTGAATATTCCTATTAAAGGTGGTGACAGAAATGCCTTTAGGAGTAAAAGTAGGTACAAGAGGGATCAAGTAGGGTAAGGGAGGAGAGGGGAGAAGGAAAGGTCTAATAAGGAAAACAGCCTGCTGCAAAGGAAGCGGTTCTGTGCATCACTGGTGGGGATGTCTGTTCTGGACCCGTTTCCCACATATGATGCTATTGACATTCTCTAAGGCAACACCTGGCTGGGAACTGATATACGCTTATCTTGCTGGGATTGGCAGGGTGAAGATGAGACATACCTCGTGAAAGGGTCTAGATCCAATGAAGTACTTTTTCTAGACTTAGAAAAATATTTGCCAAGGAGCAGCTGCAATACACATTCAACTTGGGATCACCAACACTGTTTCCTGTGGCCCACCAAAACCAGTGCTTCCCAGTTGCCTTAGCAATATAAAGTCTGATGGAAGACCAGATGAGTGGGTCCCAAAAACTCATTTAGGGAAAGCATTTTGGAAGTTTCCACAAGCCTCCAGTCTTCACATTTCATCTGAACCCCAAATTCCTGATTGTTCCAAGTCAGGGCTGCCAGGGATGAGTCTATAATGTTGAAAATAGTGGACCTGTGGTTGAAAAACCTGGCTCTGGCAACTGCTACTTACTCCATGACCTTGGCCAACTCATGATCTTAGCTTCTTTCTAGGATACCAGTCGGCTCATCTGAAAAATCAACTGGTCTGATTCAGTGATCCCTTTCAACTATAAAAATTCTATGAACTTAACTCTCCCAGTCTCTGAAAATCATGCTCATGCTGTGTTAAAATGTCTGGATAAAACCACAGATATGGAGGGGCAGGACTTGGGTCACACTCCAATGGGAGACCAGAGTTAAGAGGCTGAAATTTCTCCATTACAGGGAGGCAGACACATAAAACACACATCCATCAGGGCAGACCCATTTTCCTTTATTTATGTAGAGGACCATACATACAGGTTCCTAGGTCCATCAAGTCGCTAGCATGTGGTGGGAAAAGTTCTGGAGGTAGAAGACCTGGGTTCAAATCCCAGCTCTGTCCTAGTTTGTGCCCTACCTGTGATTTCAGGCAGGTGATCACCTCTCCCATTCTGTCTCCTGCAAAATGAGTTGATCTAGATTGTATCAAAGTACTATCAATTCCAGTTCTAAAAAAATGATCCTATGAATCTCTGCTCCCAAGCCATTTTCCCCCTTTCTGAAACCCACCAGCCAGAATTAATCACATGACATCATAGCAATGCAAGAGGACATTTACTTGAAACAAAAGATATATAACAAGAGATAAGAATCAAGCAGCAAACCTTCTCACCACCCGTTTCCCAAACTACAACCTCTCAAACTTCAAAGGAATGTAGGTTGTTCATCCTCCTGTCTCAGCTTCCCCGATGGCTTAACAGCTTGGCACTGTACTGTTGAACAGGATAAGAACAGGATCTTGAGTTGGCTTTCTGGACCCTTTCCTGTGTATCAATATGCCACAGCAACCTAGACCCTAAAGGTCTATTAGCAACTTGCCCAGCAATTGAACCCAGGAAGCTCAAGTTCTGAAAAGAATCACATCTCAGGACAATATAGGAGGTCTTGAAACTCTGCCCCTCTCAGGGCAAGAACCTCAGTTGGGATTCAATGTCTGCAGTCACAGCTTCCCACCACATAAGGGGGCAAGCCTTCTGCCATTAGCCCCCAGAATGAGATGATTCTCGACTCCATATGCATTTTTTCCTCTTCTCTCTTCCGATGCCCTGATTGAGTATTTCTTCATCCTGTCTCTCAAAGTTTGTGCCAAGGCTCTCACCAAGGCAGCTGCAAATTCTCCCCCTTCTAACCAGTCGATGTGGGGTAGAATCATCTGTCAGGGATATGGTCGACAGTGGGGACGTTTCCCCCACACATCCCCATTAAATTACATTCATCTTAATTCAGGGTGCTGGAATGATCCAGGCATACACTTTAGTCACAAGAAGCTTCCTGCCCACCCCAGGCTCCCAGCACAAAGCTCTAGGACTGGAAATAAGACACAAGGGAGTTACCAGGGCAGTGTTTAAAATAGTGTGGTCACCTAGACTGGAGTGTCCACAGATAGATTAGCAGCTAGACACACAAGAGCAGCTACCATCAATAACTTAATAGGAAAAAAAAACCTTCCCATTTTTACAGTGCTTCTATCACAGAATTATAAAAGCTGACATTTATACAGTGCTTTGAAGTTTGTAAAGCACTTTACATACAAGTTCATTTGATCCTCCTAACAACCCCATGAGGTAGGTACAAGAGATTTAAATGAATCACTGAAGCTCAGGGCTTATGGGTACCTCAAAGGGTGTCTGGTCCAACCCACAACTGAATAGAAATCTCCTTAAACAATCCAACCAAGTCATCTGGTCACCGTTTGAAGACCTCCAGTGAAGGAAAATCACCAACTCCTGAGGCAGTTCAGGCTTTTTGGGGACCTTTGGACTTGAGGGAAATTTTACCCCCAATTGAAACCTGCCTCTTTTACATCCAATTTGTTCCTAGTTCTTCTGACTGCTGGGGCCAAGCAGTATCAAGTCTAATCCCTTTTTCACAAGTAACACTTCAAAAGTTCAATGATACTCTTTCCCTTCCCCCAAATTATTCTAAGCCAAGTATCAGTTGTTCCAATCTTCATGTGGTCAGGTCCAGTGCCCTCACCACACTGGGCACCATCCTCAACACACTATGGTTTTTCAATGTGATTTCCTAAACTGTTTATCTCAAAACTGAATTCAGTACCTTAGATGAGGCCTAACTAGAACAAAACACAAAATGCTTTCACAAGCATTTCTTATCTCCCCTTAGAGTAGGCCAAGATTTTGTGAAGATGAAGGTCATGGGATCTGAGTTTAACAGGGCCTAAGTGTTCAAGGAAGATGCCACGTAGAGGAAGTCCACAAGTAAAGAGGCAGGGGTTCGAGTGGAAAGCTGTAAGCTGGCTCCTGACTGAATTCCTTTGAAATGAGGAAAAAGTAACCTGCAGTGGGTACAATTACAGCAGCAAACGCCTGGGCTGGGTCCTAGAGATGGATGGCATCATCTACAAAGGCTGCAGGGATGGTGGGTATTCAAGCGGTAATTTGAGGGGAAAAGAGGAGTATGATGGTACCAACTCCTACTGTTGGGATGGGCACGTTCTGAGGAGGAACAAGCAACACTGGAAATGGTGACCAAGGTAAGGCATCATTCTGGGAGAGGCAAGTTGTCATGAGAGTGAAAAGAGAAGAGATCCAGGATGAAGAGAGCCTGTTAATAATCTAGATTGTGGGTTCATGACTTAGAGGATCCTGTTCATCTCACTGTCCTCAGGCCTTGAGTTCCAGAACAATAGAATACAGCTTTCAGAAATCTTCAGTTCCACAGAGGGTAGCTGGTGGGCAAAGAGGACGACAGCCTCAAGACAGATAACTAGGTCAGAGCACAGGGTTAGGGACCCTGAATCTCCTCAGTAGTTATGGAGATAGGTGCTCCTGTGTCACCTCAGAAACTATTCTGCACCATTTTCCAGTAAATTCAGACCCTTCAAAGTCTGTAGAACTGACACTGGACACCGAAGAGTATCTTCCAGTCTGTTATTCAAACTGTCTCAGAAATCCTGTTGTAAATGAAAGCTGGCACATGAACTGTCCAGGAGGCTGGATGACAGCCTTTAGAATGTAGAACCTGTGGCAGAACTTAAAGCACTTTTGGGCCTAGTCCCCCACCACAAATTCTTTAAAAAAATTTCCTAGGTAATTTCAGAGCCACCAGATGGTTTTTGGATTTGTAGCTTCTGCAAAATGATCACAACTTTCCTTGACTCCCTATGTTTAGCAATAATCACCTCAATATACCACCCCATAGTGCTAGCTTAACTCTTTTTTTTTTCTCTGTGGAAGTCTTAATGCTAATGGAAAAGACCAGGACACAAATATATCCCATACAGGCAGCAAGTTGTGTAATGAGGATACCTAGCCTCTTGAGTGATTGACTAACCACACAGAACATGGCAGTAAGGTACTTTGGACTGGGTGATGTGTTAACTGATGCAATAAAACTGATTATGAAAATGAAGGGAAGGCAGCAAGCAACAGTGAAGACGGGAAACCAAGGTGCACCTTCATTTAGTCCCTGAGGACTATTGTCTGGGCTGGAGATTTCTGCAGGGACATGAGTAGGGCAAAGAGAGCTGGTATTATTAGGTCCCCTGTCATCCTAACACTATCCCTGAGAGCTGAATTTAGACTGGGAAAAGGAATTGCTGAGAGGTGAGGAAAAAAAATCCGGGGGGGGGGCAGATTGATGTGATAGGAAGGGCCCTTGGTTTGGAAGACAAGAGAACTAGGTTCTTGAGTTGGGATCCACCCAACTCAATTTAGTATTGGGCAAATCACTGCTCTCTCTCTGAAAGTCAGTTTCTCCATTTGCAAAATGAGGGGGATGGACAAAATGATTTTTAAAATCCCTTCCAGCTTATGGATAAAAAAACCTATCTGACCTTGTCTGGTTTCATGTTCACATTTCACCTTCCTACACATCAGTATTTAACTTTACTAAAGAGGCATCTGCTTGCTGTGGGATCCCATGAAATTCTTAACTGAAACAAATACAAATTTCACCCATTTTAGCCCCTCCTACCAGAGCCCTATGTGGAGGTTAGCTATAGTGAGAGTACCTGTTCCTTGTGGGGAGGGAGAGATCAGGGCTGCTAGCATAAGACAAAGACAAAGGATACCCTCAGTACAGTTTCACTGACCAATCTCTAGGGCCCCATTTAAGGTTTTGCCAAAGTTAAGGGGGAGGTGAGCAGACATATACCATTTGTGCCTTTATTTCCTTTGCTGTTCCCAGATTTCTATCTCCACCAGGAAACCTCTCCTAGCCTGGGAGAGAGGAAGGACTGATATCAGAAACTGTTTGTAGGTCCCTACCCTGATCTTGATCCTCCCTTGCCCAGGACACTACTGGCACCATGAGACTAATATGGGGACATCTGGTGCTCTGGGGTTGGTCAGGTGCTGTCTTCAGGGGGCTTTTAACGCTACTCCTAGAGTCACCCACACATCAATGAGAAGGTCCAGAGGCAGATTAAGGACCCTTTGGAGGAGGTGCAAGCCCACATTTGCCCCTTCCTGCTCAACCATCCAGACAAGTGCATGGGAAATCCTGCTGGCCCCCTCCTTTTGATGATCGTCATGACCAAACCCCAGGAAGCCAGCAGACACACATGAGGCCACAAAACCGTGATGTCCGAAGTTCTTCCTGATGGGCCTGACTCCATTCCTCTTTCCTACACGTCTATGTGATATGTTGGTGGATGAGGACAGAAAGCACGACCATCACTCCAGATGGGCTTCCAAGATACATATCACAATCTGAATCTTAAGACTCTGGTAGGACTGGAAGGGGGAAGCTTGCCACTGCCCACTCTGTGCTCAAGAAAGATGGTAATGTCTTTGTAACAAAGCCTGGGTTCATATGCAGCAGGTGCTGCCTTCCCAGGGATCCCAGTTTAAGAGCTTCATTACAGGACACATTTATAGGAATGTGGAACCCAACAGGATCCAGTCAGCACCTGGATCAAGTACCCTCCCTACTGCAGAGAATTTGAATACATGGGATGTCCAGTGACCTAGTCTTAGCTGCTACCCCAAATGTAAAGAGTATCAACTTGCAAGATTAAAGTTTGTGGGGTGATGCCCTCAACAGCTCAGAGCAGAGCCCACAAGCAGTCAAAGCTTTCAGTAGGACTGAATCAAGTTCCACCAATGAAGTTATCTTCAATTTGCTCTTGTCAAATGGCTTTCTGCCCCAAGAGCTGCTGAGGCTCTAGTTTACCTCTCAGGAGGCAAGCAAAACCTGTGCCCCAGTACTATCTGTATAGAAATCACAATCTCCCTCTATGGACCCTCAGGGCCAATGTCAAGAGTTTCCTATTTAACTCTGTTCTCTGGGCTAGCAATATAATCAATAAAGGCAGGAAACAAAAACAAACTTTTCCTTTGGTCATGGTGACATTGGGAAAAGGCATCAAAAAGATCCCTTACCAAAGGACACAGTATGTATTTGATAGGGTACCCCAAAAGTCTTAGTGCAGCTTTAATTAGATTTAAGCTTATATAGCTTAATAGTTTATACACTTTGGAAAAGTTACTTTAGATTGTAACCAAGGTCAAGAGTTAAGGGAACAGTACAAAAATCCAGAAAGTCATGATGGGCTTGACAAATGACCTGGACCTGGGACACTAATCTACTCTTGTAAATTGAGCTCTAGGTCAGCTAGGGAATTCCCTAAAGTCATGTAAAACCTTACAGTGTCTTCTGGGGCAGGAAAACAGCTATAGTTCATTTTCTAACCAAGTCCTACCAAGGAGACCTGCATGTGGGTGACTAAAAAGTACACTTAACTGTCCGCCAGGTAAAGGGAACAGGTGAAAGATAAGGCATTATGGTGTAGTGGAAAGAGTGCTGGACTTGGAGTCAGCGAACCTGGGTCAAGTTAAGATAGGGCTGCTCACACCACTTAGATGAGCAGAGTCACCAACTACAATCATTCTGGCAAGATGTAAGTCACTTGCTCTTTTTGCCCTACCACAACTCCCTCCTGACCCCCAGGAACTGCTATCTGACCTGCCATACACCCTGCAGCCACCCCCCCTTATTGTCCTGGCCCTTCTGTCATGCAGCTGACATCTCTCATCTATGCTGTCTCCCCCATTTAGAACATAAGTTCCTGATAACAGTGACTGTCTTACTCTTCTATGTGTATCCAGTGTTTGGGAAATAGTAAACATTTAAATGCTTTTTCATTCATTCAGGTCACTTCTCTCTTCCTGGGAGTTTTCTCCCCTGTAAAATGAGAGAATGAATTATAAATGATCTTTAAGATATCTTTCCAACTCTCAACTTAGAATTCATCACTAAGGCTGAGTTCTTTGACAGGAAGAAGAAATGTATCTGAAACTTGAAGAGAAAAAAAGTCAAGATTTCTGAACCAAGTCCAGCTCCTGGGCCCACTTAGACTGCCGTAGATAGCTCTGCTCAGGATCTCCCCACTGACTTTTGAGAGCTTCTGTAGAATGAACAAGCATTTATGAGCCTACTATCGGCAAGTATTTAACAAGCCTTCCTATACATCAGACAGGTTAACTGGAAAGTTTCAATGCAGTGAACTTGTAAGCAAAACACTGAAGGTAGAGTCTTGACTCTTCAATTTACTGCCTGAAACTCTGGACAAATCACTGCAAACACCTCATTTCACAGATGAAACCAGAAGTAGATCAGGTGACCCCACAGATCCTTTCCAGCTACATCAGTTGCTGGCTTTACAAATACAAAACTATCACTACTTACCAAGTTTGTTTTTCTGGTGAAAGAAACTACACTAGGTCATCAACACTTGATTTCTGAGCTGTGGCCACTTCCTAGTATAAAACCAGTGTTAATTTCCAGTAATTTGGACAGTCCTTTTACAAACTGATGTTACATACTGTTAGCTAGATCTAAGCTTTCCCCTCTCTCTCTCTCTCTCCAAGTTCTCATTGCTGACTTCTGGAGCTTAAATTCCCCCAAACCTTAGCTATGCCCCCTTCATCCCTATCTAGAGTCCTGTCACATGAGATCTGAAGCTATATCTTTGCCCTTGGCCTAATCAATTCTATTAGAATCATAGAATAGAGATCTTGAAGGAACCATGGATATCACCTAATCCAATCTCTTCACTTCATAATGAAGAAACAGGCTCAAAAACAATGTTATTTGTTCCAGGTCACAGTAAAATAGCCAAGACAAAATTCAAACCCAGGTCTTTGAACTGCAGTGCTCCATCTGACAATCACACACACACCACCTCTGATCAATTAGTCCTACCCTCTCATTTTTTTCTGTTTAACTGAAGTCTAGAGGGGTGGAATTGTTTTTCCAAGGTCACATAGGTTGGATGAGAACAGGGATTTAATTCCCAGAGAGAGGATCAATATAAACCTACCACTGATAGGTTACTATTCAAAATAGCATTCAAGCAAGTATATACAAGGTTCTCAGCATTGGAAGAGACCTCAGAGATCACTCTAGTCTGACCCAGACCTGAAAAAGAATCCCTTCTATAACATACCCAACAATGATTATTCTGCCTCTACTTCAAACCTTAGCTGAAAACCAAACTATCTGCCAAGACAGCACACTTATTGTCACAAAAAATCTTTCTTGACATCAAAGCTAAATTTGCCCCTTTTGTTCTCTGCTCTTCATTCCATCCTCTGGAACAAAAGAAACTAAGGCTACTTCTTCTCCCACATGAAAGTCCTTCAGATACCTGGAAACAGTCATCATTATCCCAAGTTTCCTCTAGGCTCAACATCCTCAATTCCTTGAACTGACCTTTCTTTGAAGACCCTTTGGCATCCTGACTATCCTTCTCCCCCTTCTATTTATCAATGTCCTCCTGAAACTATAGTACCCAAAAGAAAATAAAATTCTCACCAGGGTAGGTAGAGCAGAACTATCCTACTTGGCCCAAACACTGCTTTTCTCAATGCAATCTAAGATCACGACTTTGCACACAACTGACTTGTATTGAGCTTGCAGTCCACTAAACTCTCTAAATTTAGAGTGAGGAAGATGGTCTGAGCTTATTCCCCCTCTCTCATTATCCCTGGCCCTGAAGAAGGGTTAATGAATCCAGTTCAAGAATAGAATCTTCTTAGGTCTTCACCCTGACCTAAACTGAAGAACTTAAGTGAAAACTCCAAGGCCTGGCCTCAGATCCCTTCCATAACTGTTTCAATCCACATTACTCAGATCATTCCTCCCACTCCAACATCCTTGGTTATAAAATACCTTGGCAGGGAGCAAGGCAGAGAGTAGTCTTAAAAGTCATGACAAGAAAAAGAAGCAGCCTCAGGACTCTAGTCAAAACAAGGAGAGATGTCAAGCAAATGCCTGGTCCTCCATAAGTCTTCTGTCCTTAAGCCTGCCTTAACAGGCACCAACTCCTAGGCTAAAAAAAAAAAAAAAAAAAAAGTAGGCTCTACCAGAATAGCTCTGTGCTTCAGGGCCTTCTTAAGGATCCTAGCCTAGCCTACATATGCATAGAAAAATCTAATACCCCTTCTCCTCAGGGAGAAAGCTTTCCCCACCCCACCCCTCTCAGTCTATCTTGATGATGTCTCTCTACCCCCTGCCCCTCTAACTTTTGGGGGATATTTAATGGCTCTTCATGGACAGGAAGACTTTACCTACTAAGGGTACTTGTTTCCAAAAACTCAGGGAATTAAGAAGCCCCAAGAAAATCCTGCCCCCTCCAACCTGTCTTTCCCCACCTGCCTCCCTGTACCTGCTCTCTCCCTGGCTTTGGACCAGGTGAGGTGGCAGCTTTTTCAGGGTTGGTGGGACAGACACGCAGGCCAGACATCGGCCCAAAGAGTTTTCTTTATCTTTATTTGTCTACATTCAGCTTAATTCAGATGTCCTGCCTGAATGACCCAGACATACAAAAAAAAAACCAAAAAAAAACAACAAACAAACAAAAAACCCCACTCTTTCCCACTGGTTTTTAAAATAAAATCTTCACTTATAAAACTGAAACACTAAAGCATTAAAGTACAGAAAGCTTGTTTAACTCACTTCACAAAAGCATTAACAGATGACGTATCCCTCACGTAACTATTTAAAGACGAACTTAGTTAACACTAACACCAATGTTAAATAGACGAAGGGATACTGAGTTGTATTAACTCAAAAACTCTATTCAGACAAAGTTGTAATGGTAACTAACAAACCATTAAATACACAGATGTCCCAAACACAGCTAAGTATGGAATTACAGGGAGATGCCACCATCAGAGTAGCCGCCTGCATATCACACAGAACACGGCAACATGGAACCTGGGGGGGAAGGGTTGACATGTTAACTGTGATGCAATAAAACTGAATATTCAAATTGGGGGGCGAGTGCAGAAGGTAACAAAACTTCACCCCGGGGAGTAAAGGTAGTTTATCTGTACTGGTAATTCATGCTGTGATCATTTCTGCCATAGCCACCTTGCGAAGACTGGTAGGAACTGGGAGGCCCACTGTAATTCTGGCCTGAGCCTGGGGAGTTGTAATTGGACTGTGAAGAGTAGCCACCTAGGGAGAGTCGGGACAGAAAATACAGGTTGGGATTAGGATGAGAATGTTCTAGCTATGCTTTCTCTTCCATCCCCCTTTCCGAGACCCCAATCCCAGGTGGAAAAGATACCAACCTTGTTTGCCTTGGTAGGAGGAGCCACCACCAGAGCTGCCTCCATAGCCGCCATGTGACCCTGTGTTATAGGACGATCCACCTGACCCGTAGCTGTTCCCACCACCACCTCGGCCCCCGCTGCCACTGTAATCTGGAGTGGAGTGCAGAACAAAATACTGTTAACTTCCTCTCAACAGAACCTGGCAATGGAAATTTACCCTATCAAGGAGGGTAAAGAGGAATCAGAAGATAGAGAAACCTGGAGTTACGCAGCCTACACCAAGGACCAGGCTTTGCAACTGCTGATAAATGAACTACTAAAAGGGAGTGGGTAATGTTTAAGTGAACTTCCCCATGGCCACACTTAGGTGACAGAAGTCCCTGACTATTCAATCTCCCTCCAATGACATCAGTCCAGGGACTAAGCTGCTCTCACAAAATAAAAAAATGCTACCAATCAATTCTGTTGAATTTCCTACTTACACCATTGAATTAAGACATAATTGGTTTCTAGGATAGTTCCCCTTGACAATTCCTCTCAGGTTTCCCATCCTTCTATTTCCCCCTAGTGCGGTTTCTTAAAAGGTCAGCATTTATGCCAGCCATTCACTGTTTCAAAAAATATTCACAGATGTTACTCTAGGAAAACTGATTCATTCATCTAACCCTATGGAGAAGGTCAAGAAAAAGGTAAAATCATAGTTCAGTGATGGCAAAGAACCACTCAGGTTCCACTAAATAAACTACTCAAGTTCAATTTGTAAGATTGAAAAATCACTACGAGGAACAAGGAAGCCATATTGTTAAGGACTAATCATTATTTTGAAGGGTTTAGTTTGCTTTAGACAAAGTAATGGACATTCAGGAAAAAATCATTTGTTCATGGCAAGGCATGATCTCAAATCAGTTGAAGTCTTCCCCATCCAGGACCAGTAGGAAGTTCATGACACAGAGTTTCTGGATATAGAGAAGTCGAGAAACCATCTAGGAGCCAGCTGCAAAAGCTGGATCTTCAACTTAAATAAGTAAAACAGAAAATCAGGTGCCAAGAAATTAAATTTGGAAGTTCAAAAGTCGCACAAATCTCCAGGACCCTCTTTCCTATTACTACTTTGGGCCCTGTCTCCATTAAGTTCTTACCAGCTGTTGATCAGAGCAGTGCTGGGGCAGAGCTGAGTCCTGAGCTTGTAGCCCAGCAAGCCTACTTGCCTTCACTAGCTTCCAGACTAGAAGCACTTCAGAATTTCTATGGGGTTTGCTACCCCACCCAATGCCCTGGTTTCAATAGAGGTACTATGAAGACGTGGGTCACCCAAAGCCAACTCACTGAATTTGCTCTCGTAGTTATAGTCTGATCCACCTCCACCACCTGGGGAGTTGTAGGAATTCGAATAGGAGGAGTAGTTGCCTTGTCCATGATTGTAGCCCTTTTGTTTGCCTTGGGGTGGGCCATAATTGCTGTACTGGTTTTGGCTGTATGAAGACTGTTGTTGGCCTTGGTGAGACTGGTACCCTGAACCATAAGAAGGCTTCTGCTGGCCCCCATGTTGCTGCTTCTTTCCACCGTGCTTTGGGGGTACTGGCGAATTGTAGTTGTCGCCTTGGTAGTAGGACCCATAGCCGGAAGAGCCGCCTCCACCGCCACCCCCGCCTCCACCAGCATTCCCAGAATGCCCACCGTTGCTGTAGAATTGACCTAAATGGAAGGGATGGCAATAATTAGGGAAGTGGAAAAGGGAAGACTCCAGATTCAATTAAGTAAAAGTAACTCATATTATACCCCCGGCCTTTGAGGTTATATCTGACAACTACTTCCCTTAGAACTCCTACTCCATGTACTCAGAGAAGCTAATGCTAAAGTTTTAGGGACTTATTCTGAGGTCCAGAGAAATCTGAGCAATCACCCATTTCATTCAAGAAAAGAGGTCTGGGTTTGCTCTCAAATCCTCTTTACCCCCTTTTAGCAGCTGATGCTAAGAACTAATCCTCCTTCAGGAGATGCTCAGGTGTAAGCAGGGAAGATGTTAGCTCTTGCAGTGGCTATTAATGTTTTTAAGATCATAGATGGGCTGGTTTAGCTGATGACTTATGACCATTTAACACACCCAAACCTCCCCAAAGCTCCCCAAAAAAGCAGGGCTGAGGCAGCATGGCATGGCAGAAAGCCAGACTGGAACTCAGGTCTCCCTGATCCCCAGACCTGCCTCTCTCACACACTGCTGATTACCAGGGCAAGCCAATAAAACCCTTAATGCCCCAGGCCACTGGCTCAGGCCATCAAGTTTCAGACAAGTTATCAATCTGCATCAGTGAAGGGATTTCTAGACTGTGAATTCCCTACACTGATGAAATCAGTCAAATAACCTCTTTTCCCCACTGGTGGATCCCTCGCCCCCCCCACCTCCCAAAGAAAGGAAAAGAAAAGCAAGGCTGACTGTAACCCCAGGGTCCAAGGAGAAGCAGCCAGTGTGGGACTGTTCTATGGAAACCTCTCTGTCCACCCCTGTACTTCACTGTGACAAGGCCAGCACAGGCCCATGCTCATCTCCCTGGAAGGACAGGCAAATCTTCATTACAGTCACAAACCTCCTTTGACCAGGGGCTGAAGGAATGCCTGGATTGAAGCTGCCAAATCAGACAATTATTCTGAGACTGCCTGCAGACTTGGCAAAATAAGCTGTTTCATCACAGGATCATTCCCAGGAAAATGACCAGTTGTCCCTTACAAGTGGAGATGTGCCCCTCAGGCTCATCCCAGAAACCCACAGTGCAAGAGAGCTGGTGAGGCCAGAACACACACTTAGTACTACTAAGGCCAAAAGGCAAGCACTGCTTCTCCCAGATATCCCCAGGACAGGGGATCATGGAAATGCCCCTACCCTGACCAGGCAGGTTTTTCCAATGGGTCACTAGCACCATGCTTGGGAGTCAGGTTTAGAGTTCAGCTCTGGGTCACAGCCCCAGAGAGAAAGGAACATGCAGTGGGATTGCAAAGCATGGGATGGATGTAGCTGCCACATTCTCAGGAATTGAAGGTGAGACTGTGACCTCCATCAGACCCTCATGTCTGGCTCTGGGGCATAATAATCCTTCTTTAATAAAATGCAACACCAAATACCCACTAAGTATGTAAGGTATGGTGCGAGGTCTCTTCAGGTTAAGATACCTTATGCATTTTTTTCTCTGGTGTGTACAAGTAACTCAGGGCTTCAAGACCAAAGAGGCAAGGCTCAAGTTAAAGAGACTTTCAATATCAGTCTCAACATGTGAACCACCTCAGGCTTTTCAAGTAGCAGGTATGTGTCTGTGTGTGTGTGTAATGTATGTGTGTGTGTGTGGGGGGGGGGGGTTGGCCCAATTCTATTTTCCAGAAGTCACTCAATTCAAGCCCCCAAACCAAAGTGACATGTGGGGGGGGGGGGGGTGAGGGGTAAGGGAACAACACTTTACAATTCAGTCCAGTAACCCCAAACAGAAAACAGGAGTACCTAAGCTCTCTGTAAGTGGGCACACCCATGGAGTATGTTTTCCTTGACAAGTTGGCATTGGCTTTTCTAGTAGGTAACTGGAACAGAAAGTTAAGGACCAGCCCCTATGATGCCTAGCCTGTGGCAAGGATAGGAAGGATGAACAATATTACCAGCACAGCTTGGCCTTCACATTCTAATCACTAGGTATTTATTTAAAGCCTCTGTTATTGGACTAATGGAATTGAGTGTTCACCCTCCCCAACATTCCCCCCCTACCAACCCACTATCACTGAGTCCTGGGCAGCTTGAAGAACAATTAGACCAAGCTCATTTTCAAGTAACAAAGCCAAAACGCCAAGAAAGGAGACACATCCAACAATGCAGCAAAGCAAACATGCAATGCTCAGTGAAGAGATTGTGGAGAGATGGGGAAAAGCAGAAATTTCTCCTTCAGGAAGATTACAAACAAATATTTCCATGGCCTCCCCACATCTACATTTCAAGAAGGGTTTAATAACATCAGCACTAAGCTTAACATACACTTGAACACCTATGTTCAGTCTCTTCCCTCAATTAACATGAATGAAGACACCAAAGTATCCAATGATTTACTTTAACATGTATTGATTTAAAAAAAAAAAGGGAGGGGGTGGCAGTTTTCCACCTCATTCAGGACAACATCTATTCCCTGGTATAAAAAGACATTATTCTCAAACAATAACTTTCTAAAAAAAATACATCATGCATTAAAAGTTTTAAAAAGTATTCACTGAATGTTTCAAACCTCTTTGAACAAGTGGTGAGTAATCATTTTGACCAGTTTCTGTGTCTGAACAAACTCAAAATCTTGCAAGTCAATGCAAAGATGCAGGCTTTGTGCGATAAGAACCGCTGACCGAAACAAGACAGAAGAGGACCATACAAATTTAAAACATAGTATTACAGCAAGAATAAAGGGCCATACACTTACAAGTGAAAGAGAATCTAGTTGGAATGACCAAATGACTCTACATACTTCTGTAGAAGTCATGATAATTTTCCAGGTCTTGGCCAAAAGTCAGTTATAGCAAAAGTCCCAGCAACACAAATCCCTGGCTGCTGGTTTGCTAACCCAATGTCAAGTGCTTAAGGCCCTTTATACTTGATTATAAAAAAAGCCCATAAAAAAATCTGAATCCATGCATTTTCAGCTGTGATCAGGACTTGCAAAATTTTACATCAACTCCTTAATGCCTGGATATTTATTGTACCAGTATTGGAAGCACAGTTACAATTCCTTTGAAAGTACACTAACTAGCTATCAGCCACAATTAACCCCATCCCTCAAGCAATAACCCACCAGTGTATTACAAAAGGATGGAGAAGTTAACTTAGCACATCTTACGATTCCACATACAATTTAACATTGTGCATGCTTAAAAAAGAGTCGGGCTGCACTAGATTCAGACATGGTGAAGTCTTTCTTATTACCATCAAAGGTATCAACCAGGTTTGGGAGTTTGTTAAAAGGTTTAAAATTCATACAAAACCTGCTGTAAATTAAGACAAAGGTAGATTAAAATGCTTCTGTATCTGTCCCTTAAATAAAGTAATGCTTTCCATAAAAAGCAAAGGTGGGCTTTTGCCTTTATGCTGAACAAAGCTGGCTCTAGAATTTTGTGCAACTTGGCACAAAAACATTCTCTGAAAATTACTTTCCGCTTATTGTGAACATCAATACGACCAAGTTCAAAGGCAAATCACAATAAAAACTGCCACTGTCTTAAGTTCTGCAGGCTAAGAGTTTCAGACAAGCTGCGGTGAAAAGCCACGGTTGAGAAACCCAGTGAAGCACAGGGACACAGCACGGACACTTTGGGTTTTGGAGTTCGAGAAAATTGGAGTAAAAAGCTGTTTTTTGTGCAATACTTTTAGATGATCTAGGAAGACCCAAAATCATGATAGCCGTAGCAGTCTGTGAAAAAGTCACCTACAAAAGGGGGAGACAGAGCAGAGAAAAAAAATTAGAATTGTTTTGAAGATGGCACAGAGCGCCACATATGAAACTCATGTTTTAGATTTCTCTGCTCCTGTAACCCCCCAATGAAGGCTTCTTCTGAATACAAATAGCTGGGCATTGTCAGGAAAGCATATTCACAAGAGTGGTGTATTGCTTCACATGGCTTAAAGCAGAGAAATTTAAAATATTTACATATTAAAAAGGAATTGTCAAGTCACAAGGGTTTTTGCACTTTAACGGTTAAACAATTATTAATCTCTTGCTCAACAACCTGTCCCATCTGCCAAAAAAGGGCTGTGCTACTAAGTCTTAGGTACAAGTAGGCCAGATTTCTACTGTTCTAAGGCAAGTAGTGTATGTGGGTTTCTTTTTAACTTTCAATTGATAAAACACAAACTAACACTTACTATATCCTGCTGTCGCAGAATTGCCACCGTAGCCATAACTTCCATAGCCAGCTCCTGGAATAGAACAGAGTAAAATTATTTGACTATTGGTTGAGCCCTAAGTAAGGGCAGCCAGGAGGGATGGCTTCTCTTCACAGCTTTCAAATAACTTCTGAGAAGATTTCAATAGGGGAACACTAGGGACAAATACTTATTTGTAAATTCCATATTCAACACATTAAATGACCCCATCTTGCAAAACAAGTTTAGAAGCAGAGGGGAACAGAATCTGCTCTCTTACCAGCATTCATGTAGCCACCATGGTTGGCACCACCAAATCCACCTCGGCCTCTACCCCGACCTCGGATGTTCCCACCTCTACCTCGACCACGAATATTTGGGGGAGGAGGAACCTCATTGTGCATAGGGCCTCCCATTCCAAATCCTGGATTGTGCTGCTATAAAAGAGAATTTAAAAAACAGAGTCTGGTTAAACTCACACAAATAATCTATGATACTTCTAATGATAGATCATGTGGTGTATTCTTTCTAGATTCCTTCAAAGAAATGTAAGGGCAACTTGAAAGCAAGATTAAAAAAAACCTACACTGCTATTTTCTATGTGGGATAGAGGGTTAAAAAAGTGGATTTGGAGTAATAAAGTCCTGGGTTCAAAATCTTGTCTTAGTTAATGACTAGCTTTGACCTAGACAAATCACTGAACTAAATATTCAATACTCCCTTAACCATAAAAAATGGGAACGATAGTATTAGCAGCTACCTTGCTAGAAAATAAAAACCTCCTACCACTGTCCATCAAAGGTACCCACCTTTGCTGCAAACTTCGGTCCCCCTCTCACAGGTACTGGTGCTCTCTTCTTCTTATTAGGCTCCAAAGCAATAGGAGCATCCGGGAACAGCTTTTCTAATGCAGTGAGAGCAGCAAATGCCTTTGCCACCTTTTTATTTGAACCAGCTCCTTGAAACTTCTGCCCGTCTACTTCAACCTATGAAAGAACAAATGCATAGGAGGATCGTGAAATCATTATGATCAGAGAAAGCAACAGTCAAGTCATCTCAGGAAAAATTCTAGCCCCCAAAGATACCAATGGCACTTAAAACACTTCAATAGGGTAAGTTGGAAAACACCAATTTTCAGGTATATCCTGGGAAGTCTAATTGATTCCATTAAGTTCAAATGATAAAGGACAACTTAAACTTGTTCTCTTGGGGGAGGAGTCCCACTCACCTCCATAACAAAGCGTTTATCATGACTGCCCCCAGTTTCAGAGATAAGCTCATACTTGAGGCCACGTCTCTTCTCATTCAGTTCCATGACAGGATTCTTTCCATGTTTAGTCAAGATTGGACCCTGTTGTTTTACATTCTAAAAAGAAAATGTGAACCAATTAGAATTTCAGACATTTTCTGTGCCTCATTCTAATTTTTCTAAGGAATCAATCAGATCCTGCCCTGCTGACACCTTCAGCACAGCTTATCCAGGATTCTCACAACAGGCAGACTATTTTTTTTTTAATTTCTTAATAACATGCATTCAATACTGCTCTTCAAATAAGGCACGACTACATATAATTTGCCAACACATCTCTATCAATTACACTCAAGGTCACTAAGTGCTCCCTTAGTGCAGGACATTAATATCAGCTGTTTAAACCATTTACTTCCTGTTACCTTTTCTCCTTTTTCTCACCAAAAACACTAAATATAAATTTAAAAAGACTTCTTTAAAATTAACCCAAAACAATCACACACATACATTTCTGAGTACTTTACAGGTTAAACATTAATTTTCTCACAACAACCCTGTAAAGAAAGTTCACTACAAACCCTATTTGTATTACTATCAATATTATCAAGTATTACCAATCTTACTCTTGTCATTTTCCTAGCTGAGGAAATATTCTCAGGAGGATTACACGATTTACGCCAATTTACAGTGTGACAATGCACAAGACTTGGGATTCCAACCTAAATCAAGTGTTCTTCCTTACACCAAGTTCATCAAACCCAAATGTGTACACAGGGCAGCACTACCAATCAAGCCCACATTTTCCACCACAAGCTATATGGACCATGCCTTTATCCAGACAAGGCAAACTTTGTCAGATACGAAAACAAAGGGGAATGGCACTCAGAGCTTTAGAGGTCCATGGCTTTAAGTATTCAACTTCCTAAGGAAAAGCCCAGACAGCAGAGGGCTGTTTCCTGCCCCTTGGTTGCCAAGTCAATGAAAACCCCGAGGTGCTCACCTCCGATGTCTGGTCCGGAGAAGGAAAAGTAGCACTGGGGGTAGCAACAGTTTCTACTACAGGTGGAGGTGCAACTACCACAGGCTTCTGTTCTGTTTCCTCAGCAGAGTCCTCCCCTTTATTCGATTCTTTACCTTCTGCTCCTGTAGGCAGACCCATGTCCTGTAACACCTGTCAAGGAAAGAAAAATCCCCCAAGAGCTGTCAACAAATATTCCCACAAGAAGCAGTCCTTGTTCCTATGCTCAAAAACACAAGACATTTCAGTGCGAAGTTCACATTTTCCACTTTTAGAGTCAAACTGTGTCAAACAGTTTGAGCAGAATTGAACATAGACTGGACTTGATTTACTATTATGTCAATAAAATCAGAAAACTGCAAATTATGGGCCATGCTTACCTTTACAGCCACATGTAACTTGGCAGTCTTTTTGGATGGTCCAGAAGCCTCAAATGAACTTCCATCCACTTCAACAGACATAGTAAAGATGGGAGCATGGACTGGGCCAGTTTGGGAGACCAGTTTATACTGAAGCCCAGGTTTCAGCTGATTCAGTCTCATCAGTGCATTCATAGCTTGTGGGGGTTCTGTCTTCTCCTCTAAATAGGAACAAAAGACATTTCTCTTTTTAGGAATTTGACAGGTCAGCTTACTTACCAATTGGTCTAACAGCATTTGCACAATTTTCTAAATTAAGAAAATTTCTTCTTAGTTCTTTCTGCTATTTATTACCATAGAATATGTATAAATAAACATGCTTTTTCAATAACATGTCCCCAGCCAAACTCAAATTTTCAACCTTCTTACTGATCTCAAACTACTCCATCTGATAGGAGTTCAGTACCTTTTTTTTGAATCTTCTTTTTCTTCTTGCTAGGAGATTTTTCTTCTCCATCCTCTTCCATGGGACGTTTCATTGGGGTAATGGCATAGGTGGTACTGGGAGGGATCTGAACTGTAAGAGCAAATATAAGGAAAGATGAAGGTTGAAACCCAAGATTGCTAAGAAAACAATAAAAATTGATAGCAAGATGAAAATCAAACCAAACACTGGAATTTAGGATTGGATACTTACTAGTATAGTCAACAGGGTTTTCATTCTTTGGTTTCTTGGGCATCTTGGAAGGGAGAGGGTCCATACCAAGGACTTTGTGAAGCTGGCCAAAAGCAGCAAGTCGCAGAGCATGCTAAAATGGGAAGAGGAGTTTTACTTGTCTGCCCTATGTTGTCTGCCATTATGGTGTGTGCTCTCTACTACTGATGAGGGGTCTCTGACCCTCCCGACCCCAAAAGTTGGGTGTCAATGCTGGCTTTTCCCCTACAACAGCAAGGTGGTCCCCAACAAGCCTGGACTCAATCCTGACTGTTAGGACCCCCAACCTTGCTGTGGTAGAAGACTGGCCTGTGACCATTCCCCTTGCCCTCTCGTTATTACAGGGGTTCCCAAACTGGGGCCCGTGTGCCATACGAAGCTATATCATTTCTCTGCAAGGAAACAAGCCCTATTAGCAGCAAGGTAAACTGAATAAATTTCCCCTTGACCTCGGTGTCCAAAACAGCACTCGAATTGGGGATAAAAAACAACCACGCATGGCACCAGGGGGAAAGAGAAACCCAGATTGGGATCCCCTGTATTAGTATAGGATCCATTTACCTTTGGTCCCATATCTGACTACGTTTCAAAGAGCTACACTAAAAATACCCAGTAACAGAACTGGAGGCCAGTTATTAAAGACTGGGTAAGGGTTCACATTTGTAATGGAGATAACTATACCTGAGCACTCTGTGTGATATCTTCCCGTTGCTGTCTGTCTAGATGCCCAATAGCATCAGTGGCTTCTTTTTCACAAGGGTCATAAATGCCAGAACCATCTGAAGGCAGGAAACAAGGAAGATATGCAGAGGATTATCTTTTAGCGTCTCTGAAGAGGTTGTGTTGGTAGAGGGAATCAGGTGCTTCCCCTCCCGCCCCATCCACACCCAGCTCTGGAAACACACTGAGCGAGGTGACCCACTCAGCGTCCAGCCCTTTTAAGAAATAATCCACATGTATGTCAGAGCATGTAAGTCACGTGGGAGTGGGTCACCACTGCCCTTGAATCGGTCCGCTAAAGCACTGATTTCACAGCTGCGGATTCTGGCACAGGGCTGGATATGATGGTGCAAGAGGGTAGTCACATGCTTATACCCTAAGTAGTGGACAAGGTACTGTTGCCCTAACCCAGTCGATGCACCACTGAGGAACAAGCCTCAGTCCCTTTCCTCTCCCTGCAAGTTTTAAAGCTGAGAAGTCACCCAACCTGGCATAACGATTCCAGATGCCAGGCACTCCAACACTCTTCTGAGGGCCTCGCCAGCTCCCATTGGTCGATTTGCTGTTCCAATTGACTTCTCACAGAGAAGCTCCAGGGGCTGAAAAATAATAGAAACTTTAAAAAAAAAATAAAGGAACAAGAAAAAGGTGCCAAAGATTCTAACTAATTATTTTCCTGAAATGTGTGTGTGTGTGTGTGTGTGTGTGTGTGTGTCTATCTGTGGCAAATTCCATGAGAGGGCTTCTGCATGTTCAACAACTCTTCCTAAAACAAAGGATCTGGACTCATCTAAAAGGAAATCTGAGTTTTCTATATCAAAGTCCTCTAACTGACTGAATTAAACTCAACAAACATTAATAAGCACTGTTTTCAAATACTGTTCTGTGTGGGGGGAGATATGAAGTTTATTTAGGTGAAGACATGATTGTGAAAATATATAGCAAAATGATAAAATCTCACTTTCATTTCCCAAAAAGCAATTTCTGTGAAGCTGGAAATGATTTCAAGTTACAAGATGATTTTTGCCATTCACATAGAAAATCATACAAAGAAAGTACATAAAACTAGAAATGGCCATCAAAAGGTACCCTTACCCATCCTCTAAGGGGAGCCCAAGTAGGAACACGGGTGCATAGGTCTCTCAGAACCCTGATGACTATGACACACGACTTCAGCCCATTAGCTCTGGCCTAGAGTAACAAAGCACAGGCACTTTAAACCAAAGCACCCACATACACCAAAGGCAAAGAATGTCTTGCGGTGCTACTTTGTCAAGGGTAAACAATGTAGAGTCACAACATTAAAGTTTATAGTTGAGTCATTATGATGTAGAAAAGCAACATTACTCTTAACACAAAGCAGCAACTATGCCTCTACTCCTTTACAAGTCCCCTTTTGGGATGTTAAATTCATTCATGTGCTCCTTTAGCTACTGTACTTTGACAGGCGCTAAATTCAGCACAGCTGCCATCCCATGTTAAGTACTTTAATATAAAGTTAGCCAGTTAAAGTTTATGAATTTGCTACTTAAAGACAAATATAAGAACAAGATGCAAACCTGGAACCACTTGGCGTGTCGGAGTGACGCCAAGGCAGCAAGGCATTTCTGCCTGTCCAGAACGTCCGGGGGGTCGTTGACTGATAGCGTTTCTATTCATGGATGGAATAAGAAGACAAGGTACAGTTTGACCAAGGGGTTTCTGTCAGGTGGAAAGGGGATGTGGCAGCTTCCTAAAGGGCAGCTGAGGCTCCCAAAAGATGTTGATCTCTACCCTTTACCAGGGAAGGAGAACCTAGAGTGTATTTGACTCTTCCCTAAGAGGAAAACTTAAAAACTGCAAAAAGGGAAGTTATTGCAAAAGGAAAAGTCCTATTTAAAGGGCAGGTTTATAAATTCACTCTACATTACTTTTGGGATGTTTTCCCCCCCAAAACTACCTACTCTATAAAGCTACAATAACTAAGAAAAAGGGGGTATTAAAATAAAATCCCTCTCTGCTTTCCATGTCATTTTTTAAAGTTTCTAGAGCAAAGGGAACCACTTCCGCCCACAAGGCTTGACTGCCTTGGCCCCAGCCTGTGACAGAGAGAGTCCTGTTGGTCAAAGGTCCAGCGTCCCTAAAGTCGACAAACTAGAAGGCTTGGTAGACGAAGTCAGATATCAGAACCAAAGGCAATCAACAGATCACAGGGGTAAAAGAAAGCATCTTCAGACTGTGCTGCAGCAAAATTGAAGTTTTTTTTTTAATCTGTAGATCAGGGTTTTAGTTAAGGCTGGTTCAAAAGCTTTATTTGCAAACTAATGAGCATTTGTGTGATGCTTGTGATACAGAATTTATTCATTCATTTGAATAAAACACAAAAAAATTTCAAATGATCAGACATTAAGTCACCTTATAATTTCAAAAATATAATTAGATGAGAATCTTTCTTTATGCATAACTCCACATCACACTTTGGGGGATTTTGTAAACTTCAACCACTAAAAACGGTCAGATGAGAAAGACCAAATGAAACACCCGTCATTTTTGCAGCAACACAAACTGTTTGCATATCTCCAACTTGATGAACATGCAGAATTCATTCAGTAGTCTTCAACAAGTTTTAAAAGGCTAAAGTTACCATCTTTTCACGGTTTCAAAGGGCCACATAATGGATTGACACAAAAACATTTTCACAACATTTACATAAACACACTAAAGGCCCCAAATGAAAACGGTGAAGTCCCAAATAAAAAGTGCTACTCAATTTTAGTACATCCATTGTCAATCCTCTTAAGTTTCACAAAGGTGAACATGAGATTTGGATCTTTAAGATAAGGTGATGACATCTATTTAGACATAATTTAACCAATACACTCTAAAACTGAATAGCACATTTGAATAGTGAGTTAACATCAATATTTTCAAGTTTCCAGACGACTGCTGACTGTATTCAGCCTTCCATACCTCCAGCTAAAAGTTTTTCCATTTCTTCCCTGACAACAGGTGATGTCAAATGAATGGTCAAGGACAATGGAGGCTCTTTTGTATTTTTTATTACAATTGCTGCTTCACCAATTGATTGGATTATTTCATATTTGTCTTCTGTAATAGCCTGCAATACAAAATTGCAAAAAAAAAAAAATCAAAATGTGTTTCACCTTAGGCTGTAGTTAATATCTCAACCTAGAACCACCCTACAGCAAGAGAGAGACAATTATTAGAGCTTGTTTATTAGCTTTGTCATTCGACCAAGCTGTTTGATAGACTCCCTCTCACACATGTCGACGTGGTCTTTTCATATCTCAGAAAAATGATTGGTTTCCTTAAAGAAAATCTCAATCATATAAAAACTTCAAAATAAGCTAAGAGATGCTAAATCATATGCTTTACCTCACAGCTACCTAACAGAGAATCAAATAAGTGCAGCTTGAGTCCACTTAAATATATCTATGTATGTGGTATACGCAAGCACACACATATAAATTTATCTGAAACTTTCTAGGAACATCTCTATGTGAAACAATACAGAGTTAGTAGAGGCTAAATTGTATTTTGCAGAATATCTAAAGTTTAATTATGCTCTCTGTGTCCTAGCAAGAGTTAACTACCAGAGCAATTAAATTTTAATAAATCTAAATTCTAAAAAAAAAATAAAAGAAATTTAATAATTCTGGTATCAAGCAAATTAGCTGTATTTTTGGCACTCCCATAGGTACAAGACTCAGTGCTTAATAGACTTACAATAAATGAAGTACAAAACATTAATAACTAAAAGACCATAATGCCACACAGATGAAAATATTCAGTGTCATATATATAAAAATATGCCCAAAATGAGGGTAGCATTTTATAAAATTTTACAGAATGGTTTCAAAAAAAATGATCCTCAGTCTGTGCTAGACATAGTGGGCATGGCTACTACCTTCCAAGAACCATACTCACAGCAAGCTGGACTCCCAAGTTGTCCGCCACTTTGTCCAAAAGGGCAGTTGTGGGTTTCTCCTTACACAAAAGTACTAATTCCAGATCCAGATCCCCCTTGAGCAGGAGACCCTTTGCTACCAAGCCAACCCGCATCACTCCTCGAAGAGTCCTGGTCAAGTGCTCAGTCTTCTGTTCCCTGAGAGACAAACCAATAAATGTTATGAAGGTAAACTCACTTTGGTTGAGAACCCAGTCATCCCACATTTTTTTTTTGAAAGAAAAGAGATGTTTACACTCACTGGCCTGCCAAAAAGACACAAAAGAAACTTACCCCCCTTCTTTGTTTTCTTCTTCAGCTACCTCATCTATAGCCTCAGGTTCAGGCTGCTCTCCACTAACTTTTTCCTGTTCATCTATCCAATCAGACACAGCTTTAAGTGCTCGTTCTGTATGGGATACCATGTTCTGAACAGCTTCCAATTCCTCCTGAGTTGGATAAACAGCAGAGTGCTTTGCCATCACATGGCGGTCATCATTCACAAAAATACGCATTGGTCGCTGGAAAATAGACAATTCAAAGTTATAAATCTTGAAGAGAAATAGATTATCATAAACATGCAAGAGCCAAGCAGCTTACCATTTTTTTTTATTTCTTGGGATTTCTTTTGTAGTGTCTGAGAATTAAATTTTCTGCTAATTTTTCAAACCGTATGACAGTTGTCCTTGGTTGTATCAATTCTTCAACTTTTATCTAAAAAACCAGAAGAGGTATTTAGTTTCAAAAGGTTCAGACCAGTAAACTATGGCTTCCATCAATAGTTACTATAAAATGCATGGATAAGTAGTGGTTATTTGCCATACTGATGAAGCCAGAGCACACAGTAGGACAGTGCTCAATTGTGTTTTCAAACACTAAGGAGCTAAGAGTTTTAAAAACCAATTCTAAACTGCCTCCAAGTGATTCCACTAGAATGGTGTTCAAGATACTATACAGACAGAAGACAGAGCAGTGATTCAGTGAGCCATAAAATTTAGAAGGGGAGAAAGGGCCTTAAAATCTTCTCAAAATAACATGTCAAATATGTTAAGATATGACATCACCATCAATCAAGACAAGTCTTCAGATCTCAGATTTCTATCATTTATAACAACTTAAATGTACACTAGCCTAACATCTTCAAAATAAACACAGCTAAGATTACAATGTAGTCAGTACAAGTGGACTACAAACTACAAATTCCTCTTTCATTCAAATGTCAACTATGTTAAGATCATCATCAATCAAGACAAGCCATCAGAGCTCAGTTTTCTATCATTTATATAACAACTTAAATGTACATTAGACTAATATCCACTAACATTTTCAACATAAACACAGCTAAGATTACAATGTAGTCAGTCTACCAAGGACTATGAATTGCTCTTCCATTCAAATAATCTAATCTGCATGAGAATAATCATCCAATGAAGAAACAGATCAACTGACCGAATATAGCAAGCTCCTGATAATTATTCATTCTATAGAACTGCTGACTCACATTTTAAAATCTGAATGTCAAGGTCAGGTCAATACTATAAGGGACAATATTTACATAGTTCTGAGGGCTGAATTAACATCATCCCAACAAGGTTTTAGGACTAAATAGTTCTAATTATAAATTCAAATGTTTTCTATTTAAATAACTGTACAGGTGAATTCACTTCGGGAATCTACACAAAATTACACGTTTAAGAGCAAAAGTCATGGTGTTATGGTATGTACATAAAGAAGATCATCAGTTGCCACAACCATCACTCAATAAATAACCTCAGGTTTCTAACTAGTTGAATAGGAATATTGTAAGGAATACAAGCTAGTCAAATGTTAATTTTAAAAATCATTAGGTATTTGTATGATCATACACTTGGCCCAAATCTGGGACAGTTTCTATTAAAGGGATTAGAACTATGGCCACTAGCTTGGACCACAATATAAAAATAAAAGGCTAAATCACAGTTGCCAATAAAGGACCTTGATGTTCACAAACCAAATAAATTAAAAAATCTCCAACCAAAACACTAGGCAACACCACCAATGTTTCATTACATGGCCCCATCTCCCAAACAGAAAAAAAACCTGATGAATTCTTCATTTCAAACTGATTCCATAAACCAAGAGTTACTTTTCATCAATAATAAACTTGTTTATATTATTTAGACTAAAATCTGTTTATATTCAACACTTCAAAAAAAAAATTTAGAAATACCCTGGGGTGTGACAATATGTGTGAAATAAACATGGCTGGAACACAAATGTCATGTTGGTACTGTTGCTACAACCATTCTGAAAAGCAATTTGAAAAATTTGTTAACAGAACCTCAAACACTCATTCTCTCTCCACCCAAGAGTTCCCACTGCTCAGCACATAACCCCAAAGAAGTCAAAAACGAAGTTACACACACACACACACAAATTATTTATAGCAACATTTTTTGTAGTAGCAAAAAACTGGTTTGCATCAATTGACAAATAGCTAAACAAATTGTGAAACATGAATATCAACGGAATATTACTGCTCCATAAGAAACAAAAAGAATCCTTGGAAACCTGGAAAGAAATAAATTGATATGGAGGAAAGGAGATAAGAAAATATGCAAAATGAAAATAATGGAAATGGAAAGAAAAACATTTTAAAAAATGGAACACTCTATAACTATAAAGATCAAGCTTGGGTCAAAAAAGAAATAATAGAGGCAGCTAGGTGACACAATGGATAGAGCACCGGACCCTGGAGTCAGGAAGACCTGGGTTCAAATATGATCTCAGACACTTAATAATTGCCTAGTTGCATGATGGTGGGCAAGTCATTTAACTCTATTGTCTTAAATAAAATGAAAAAATAAAATTACTCTCTCCCTTCTTTGCGAAGGTGTGTGTGGGCAGAGGGTGTCTATGGGTACAGAATATTGTATATATTTTGTCAGAATCAAGTGATGCACTGGTTTTGCTGAACAGTTTTATGAGCTAGCTCTCTAGTTAAGAGAGGGATATAATTGGAAATGAAACTGATGTTGTAGCAAAATTATGACCAAGTTTGGCCCTGAAGAGACTGTATGATGACAGAGAATTGGTCCTGAAGTGACATAGTTCCATGTTGAACACATACTAGCTTGCTGTGTGACCCTAAGCAAGGTACTTCACTGTCACAGGAAACTCTCTAAGGCTATAATGCCAATAAAAAGCAGATGTGCACTGACATATTGAATTCTTCTCTAGTTTTCAATCTATGACAAGCTATCACAGCTCTGGTTTCCCTCCAGGCCCTCCAAAAAAGCAGGAGGGGGGAATGCACCTCTCTATCTTATTTGCCAAGGTTCAGGGAACTATGGATGGGGAATATTGCATATACCAATAGGTGTATCTGATGTGCTTAGTTTTACTAAATTGTCTTTTTTCCTCCTTTGATTTTTGGTCTTTGTTTTAAGGAATGGTTTTCTGATGTAGTGAAGGAACTAAATGAAGAAATGAAGGTAATAAGAAATAAATATATCAGTAACTTGAAAAGAAAAAGACCAGTTAAGAGTTAGCAGAATACTGAAGTCTAAAAGAGAAGGATACTTTTATTCCTGTTTTCTATTTACTGTCTCCGAGACAATACCAATAGATGAAATCAAGTAGATTGTTAAAAGCCTTACTAATTTAATGCCTCTCACAATATTCCACTGCCTAATTTTGATTAAATCATTTCATCAGTTTTTCCCCTAGCACCAGCTCAAAGTGCAATCATATGACAATAAATGGCATATGTTTTTATGAATAAAATTAAGGGCTAATTATCAAAATACTTTAAAAGGTTGAGAGTTAAATTCCTTTACAGTCTAATAAACTCTTATGCTGTTCTATTTATCTCATATATATACAAACTAAACCAATCTTAAAAATCCCTAGGCAATGAATAGTTGGGGTATATATCTCACTAATTCAATTCTGTTCTTAAATCTATTCTTTGTAAAAGGGAATATCTTTCCAAAAAGATTATTAAGTCGTGCACATGATTTCTGGCACACAGCCCTCAAAGCTTCTACAACACTTAACTGTCTTTATGATTCTAATTTTATGGAAAAATATAACTAAGTCACATGTGGAAGAATTAACCTCTCACTTTGATCAAAGCACTATTTTCTCCTTTTCAGTTTTTAGTTTTTTTTTTGGCAAGGCAAATGGGGTTAAGTGGCTTGCCCAAGGCCACACGGTTAGGTAATTATTAAGTGTCTGAGACTGGATTTGAACCCAGGTACTCCTGACTCCAGGGCCAGTGCTTTATCCACTAAGCCACCTAGCCGCCCATCCCTTTCAGCTTTGAGGAAAGCATACACACAGATTCCTTGAGCCCTAAGACACTCCTCTCCAAGTTGCACAGGGCTGAACATTTTTATAATCTTTGAGAAAATCACAAAAGAAAAAAATCTTGTGTGGGGTAGTGTTGGAAGATAAATGATATCAACTAAAGTGATAAGAGGTATATATAGAAAGATAGATCTAGGGGCGGCCTCGGGAAAGCCATTTAACCCTGTTTGTCTTGCAAAAAATCTAAAAAAAGAAAAAGGGAAAAAAAAGAAAATAGGTCTAGTGGGAAAGGGTAAAAAATATTAATGGATAATTAATTAATTACAGCAAGTTAAGCATGCATTTCTATCCCCCCCCCTTTTAAAGGCTGTTAAGTTTCACAAGGAGAAAGTACTTTTCTATAGTCCTTCCAGGGAGTAGTATCTATTCTACTCAAAGACCTTTGCTAGTGCAAAGCTTCTAGAGGCTGACAAAAATGTTAGGCCTAGATTCTAGTAAGCCTGGAATCTGAATGCCATGCCAAACAAACTAAATGGTGAGTCTTACTAAAACCTGAAATTCTGTTCTTAAATATTCAAAAACTGGAGGAAAAGCATCCCAAGAAAAAAAAAATTCTACACTAAAGAATTTACTTATTGAGGGGTCAAGTTTTTTCTCCTCTAATCAGTAGTCTATTTCTCTAGCCCTGAATACCTGCCTAAAACAAAGAATGCATTCAACTGCCATCTGACAACCTCTCCCTAACCATTAGAATGAGTTTTTTGCAACTTGACATAAAAAATTTCTGATTCTTCAAATGGAATATGTTTCTGTATTCTCAATTCAGAAGTCTCCTTTTCTGACACTGCTCTGCACACCAGTCAGAATCTAAGAACATTCAAAACAAAAATCAGTTTAAGGCATTTAAGAGGCAAAAAATACACAGTGGACTTTAGGTCAGGAGAGGACTAGACTGGCATCATAAGAGCTCTGACATTTAAAACTGTGTGACTCCTCCAAACCTGTTTCTTCATCTACAATATGAAAATAATTTGTTTTCAAATACTACCAACCTAACATCAATACAAAGAAAGACTTTGTAAACCTGAAAACTATACAAATATATATTGTTATAATATTTAGGAAGAATCTTATTAAGTTTTCCTCTAATGCTTCACTGTGACATGGGGAGTATCCTAGGTAGTTGGGGTCTGGAATGGGGGGGAGAAGAGTTTTGAGTCAAGGTTCTTAAACCTTCTTATCAGCTGAGCACAATCTCTGCTAAATTCTATACCAAGCTAGAAAGGCTTCTGGTAGAGAGGGTTTAGTGATGGTTTAAATGTAGGTTGTTCAAGGACAACCTATTTAAATTTGGATAAATTTATAAATTGGATGAAGGGGGACCATTCCCCACCCCCCCAGCAACAAGCTTCCACTCATATTATCCCTAGTTAGGGTTACACCAAAAAGCAGTGATTAGAATTTTCAACTAATGAAATAATGTCTCAATCAAGTAATAATAAGGGACTGCGAGTCAATACAAATCCCAGAGGGAATAAGTTTCAATTCAAAAGGCACTAAGCCCTGAAGTTTACATTGGCTCAAGCAAACCTCATTTATCCATCTCTAGCCACTCTCAGACCCACCAGTGAAAGGAAGTGGTAATTGTTTCACATCTTCAAGCAGTTATGAAGAGTCCAAATGACAATAATTTAAGGACTTAACAAATCTGAAGGTATGTGTCAACTTGGATAATGAGTATCAATACCACTTAGTAAACTTACGATCCAATACAAAAAAGTGGTAAGATTGTAATGTAAAATGAAACCCTCATATAAATACATTTTCGCAATAACTAATTCTGTGTAAAACATTTTAAAAACTGTTTTACCACCTTCCATTTATAAGAAATTCCATGTTTACTGTGTTGTAATGTTTAACCAGCAACTTCTCACTCACCTCTCCCTAAAAAGTCAGATTCCAAACAATAGTAGTAGTACTACTTTTTTTTGATTAGTTAAGGCTAAAGTCACTGGAATATGGTATGGAATTACTAAAATTCAGAAAAAATGCAAAAATCCCCCCTTGAGACACTAGTTCCCATCTTGGATCAGAAAACTATTAAACTAAGAAGAAGCAAAAGTGAATTTAATTTATCATTTAATTTATCCAAGCCACCTCCTCTGACTGTAGTGGAAAAGTAAAAAAGCAGCTGACTCAGGAGGGAGAGGAAAAAGAGTATCAAGTAATCTAATAATCTTCATCTTTAGCCTCCCTATACACTGTACATATTTCTTGTATGTACAGTGTTGTTCACATGCTTGTCTTCTCCATTAGAATGTGAGTGTGTTGAGGGCAGGGACCTTTGCCTTTTGCAGTATCCCTGTTGCTTAGCAACAGTGCCTGAAGTTCTGCTAACTGTCGAATCATTGATCCTCACCAAAATCATTTAAAGTAAATCTAAGAATAAGCATTACTCAAAGAAATAATTTCAAAATTCAAATTTCTAATGAGACTAGTCTTGATGACAATTCAACATTTCAAATTTCCAGAGTAAAGCTTTTTTTAATTTGAAAGTGAAGGTACTTTTGCCCATGTTAAAATAACTTACAAAAAAATGATACTTTCAAACTATTATCATTACACAAACCCTAAGAATTTATCAAACATAGTATGAAATAAAAGATACACCTAACAGATACTTTGTTAACTAAAAGCTGCAATTCTACATTTTAAAGAGTTTGTAAACTAAGCCATAAGGAGAGGAAAAAATTCAACTGGTCATCCCTTTTCAAAGATTCTTAAGAATATCAACCATTCCAAATTTAACTTTACCACTTGCCAACTATATTGTTATACCTGTCAAGTACTGTCTTGGAAGAGTCTCTGGATGTTTAACAGATCATATACCCTAGGAGACACAAAATTAATAAACTGATGAGGATGAACAAAACAAATACATCTAACTCATGTTTAGAAACCTTATTTCTGCTAATATTTTTATGCCTGGCAAGAGTAGACATACACTTACCTTAAAAAAAGATAAGTTAAAAGTTATTGTAGCCCAAGTAACCAAAAACTGTAACAAATATGAAGCCCATACTATTAGTTTAGAGGTAGAACTTTTGCAGGTAAGAAAAGACCATAGCCTTAGGTTTGTCAAGAAACCTCTTATGTATCTCCTGAGACAGAGCTTTATATGCCACACATAACAAAAGAACATATTTTTCTTGGAAAGAGTTAAAGATGAAATCTGACAGAGTCCATGTAAGAAGTTAGGTACCAGTGCCTAAACAACATTTTAAAAGTATATTTCATTCTCAATATGCAAGATCTGCTAAAGAACCAAAAAAAAAAAAAAAAAAGAAAAAAAAGGGGGGGTGAACAGACAAAATTTATTACCACAAATAAGGAAGATGCTATTCTTAGGAAACTTTTCCCAACACTTGCTCTGTCTCCAATCCCTCCTCTATTCTATCATGAGTGCTTAGAATGTACAGAAAATCAACGTTCAAAAATATTATTACTAGCACTACTAGCGTACCACTTGAAAACAAATACTCAAATGTGAGGAAAAAAATATGATTCCAACAGTCCACAGAAAGGAGACTGCAGAATTGTGTGCATACTGGAACCAACTAAGGAAATTATTGCCTAGGGCCACTTTCTTCAGTGAGAAGGCTTCCACAAGATTAAGGACAGTGCAGTTGCAAGTCACTAAGCCCTTTGAGATACCAAGCTCTGTAAAGCAATGAACCTGAACCTTGTGTAAAGGAGGTCAGTTTCTACAGGATGTCTGCCTCCAACATTTAGATGGAGAACAAAAAGCAATCTCAGAAAAAACGTTGATAGCTGGTCAAGAGTTTTAATTGCTTTTGCGAAGACAAAGATGCAGATCAACAGAATAAATAGAAAAGTGGCATGTGAACTTCTTCCTCTCCCATCTTTCAACTGAACTGTCTTTCCACATTTCATCGTCAGGGCTACAGCAAGACCCAATTTGGTACCTTAGCATCCTAAAAGCTTGATTGAATATGAGGTTTCAAAGGTGTAGGAAACACAACTTGTCACAGATCTAAATGTACAAATGTTAGAAAAACTCAAATCATGAAATCTATGAGGGAACAATGGAAGATTTTGAAGATGACTGTTTATCACAGTTCCATTTTTTCCTTTGCCTTTTTTTTGGGGGGGGTGGATTTCAGTGGGGTGTGGAAAAGTTTCCCTCAAGGCAATTATTAATCTCCCTTTTCTCTCATTAGAGAAAAGACTATCATTAGAAATACATCCGTCCCAGTCATTCCCCATCCCACCTCCCTTCTCGGGAGCATCATGGAAGAGATCAGCAAGCCGAGTGCGCGCATGGTGCCCGCAGGCCACGGGCCACTCGGGGCTCGCCCTGAGCACCTAAGGGGGCACCCCGGCGCCCGAGGAGGACGAAGGAGGCGGCAAAGGTCCCACCAGGCAAAGACGCAGCCCCTTCCTCACCTCCCGACAGGACACGAAGAGGGTCCCAATTCGCCCGAGGCCCAGGCGAGGCCCACGCGCCGGTGCCCGCCGCCCGGCCTGGCCCCGGTGCCCGGGCGGGCGCGGACGGGGATGCTCCACCAGAAAGGGGCGTGTTCCGCGGCGGCGGCGGCGCCCGGCCCTCCGAGGCAGGTGGGCGCCCCGCCGCGCCCGCGGGTCCCGGGGGGCGTGGACGGAGGACAAAGCCGGAGGGCCGCGCCGGCAGCAGGGGCCGCCCGCCGCTCGCACGCACGCACGCACCCCGCCCTCCTCGGCGGGGCCGGGCCCGGCCGGCCGGGGCGGGCGGGGTGCGGGCCCGGCACGCGCATGCCGCCGCCACGGGCGCGGGGCTCCGCCGGGCGCGGGGCCGGGGGGCGTGAGGAGGGAGCGAACATGCGCGCGCACCGGGGCCTCGCCGCCGCCATCTTGTTTCCTCGGCACAATGGGGGAGAGTAACGGCCGAGCGCGGGAGCGAGGCCGGGAGGGGGGAGGGGGCCCGGCGGCGGGGGGGCGGGCGGGGACGGGGGCCGGCGCCGGGGCCCGGGAGCGCAGGCCGCGCCGCCCCCCCCCGGGGGTGCCGCACGGCGCGCCGGGGACCCCCCGGCTCCCTCCCTCACGCCCGCGGGGGACCGGGCCCGGGGGAGGCCGCTGGGCCGCCGTGCGCAGGGGGGAGGGAGGAGGAGAGCCCCGCCGGGGCCCGCCCTTACCTTGTGGGCACCCCCTCGCCAGCAGCAGCAGCCGCTGCCGCCGCTGCCTCCTCCGGCGACGGCCCCCGGGTCCCCCAACCACGCGGTGCGCTGGGCTGCTCGGTCCGACTGCAATGGCGAGAGGAGGAGGAGGAGCCGGGGCCGGGGGCGAGCGGGCGGGCGGGCGGGAGCGCGCGCCGGAAAGATGGGGGCACGTGACCGAGGCGCCCCGCCCCTTTTTCTCCGCTCCTCTCCGCGCAGGCTCCTGGACCCGGGAGCTCCGGGGAGGAGGGGGCGGGAACGTGGCCCGCGGCACGTGACGGTGGCGTCCCGCGCGGTCCCGATCACGTGCCGCCGGAGCGTCTTCCCGGCCCGGGGTTGGGCCCGTTGCCCGGGGTTGCCATGGTCACGTGACAAGGGAGCCGCCGTGGAAGCTTCTCATTTACGAAGGCGCCGACGTAGCGGCCTGGAGGGGCCGGGCCCCGGCCTCCCGGCCCCGGCCTCCCGGCCCCCGGCCTCCCGGTCCCCGGCCCCCGGCCTCCCGGCCTCCCGGTCCCCGGCCCCCGGCCTCCCGGCCCCCGGCCCCCGGCCTCCCGGCCGCATCCAGCCCGGCGCCCAAGCAGCCAAGCAACGGCTCCCATGCGGCGGTGGCTCCGGCTCCGCCCCCAGCACTGGTTTAACTCGACCATCCTCCACCCTTAGTGATTTACTTGCCGCCACCCTCCAATCCATCGTCCCCCTGACCTGGAACCCCTTATTTTTTTAATAGACTTCTGAGCTCAAGAGAAGTATCAAATTTGCCTGATTGATGGCGCCGGCCCAGGGACAGTCTCTGGCCCACCTCATGGGCGCTGATGCCACCTGCTCCCAGCTCCACCTCTGAGGCTCATCCTCTTGTGACTTGTGCAGCCTTGCCCATGAATAGAATAGCCGAGGGTGGAAGGACAGATTTAGGAGACGAGATTAGAAACTTGGACAGTTGAAGGTGGAAATTGGCTCAACATTATCCTCCCTCCAGGTCAGGGTCTTTCTCACCTTTTTTCCACCATTTATAATTCAGCCGAGTTAAGCCTTTCTTACTTGATCATTATCAATTATGTGTAATTGCCAAGGACAGTGCCAGCCTTCAAGGAGCTCACCTTCTAATGGGGAAACAGGTCTACAACAGATACAAGTTAGGTGCTGAGCAAATGGTCAGAGAGAAGACATATGGGTCAGATGGCCCGCTGAATCCATACCACCAGTTCTGCTTCTTACTACTAGTGTCAAGTGTGTCAGATGACCTACCTCTGACTCCATCCTACTGGTGCAAATCCATTACTACAGGTGTAAACTTGGTCAAGAAAACCTTTCTGCGGGGCGGCTAGGTGGTGCAGTGGATAGAGCACCAGCCTTGGAGTCAGGAGGACCTGGGTTCAAATCCGTTCTCAGACACTTAATAATTACATAGCTGTGTGGTCTTGGGCAAGCCACTTAACCCCATTGCCTTGCAAAAACTAAAAAAAAACCTTTCTGCCTCAGTTGCCTCATCTGTAAAACAAAGAGGCAGACTACAGGGCTTCTTAGGTCTGAGAACTGACATTTACAAATACCCCTTCCCTAGAGCTCTACATGATCCCATCTGATCTTCATAACCTGGTAAGATGGATACTAGGATAAGATCCCTGTTTTAGAGGACACTGAAGCTCAGAAAAGTTGAGCTATTTTCTGATAGCCATGTAACACCTGGATTAGAAGCTAAGGATCTTTTGAATTTCCAAGACCAGTTCAATAAGTTTCTCAATTATATCTATGGTTTCCATGGTGTAAACCATCTAAGAGGTTCTTTTCCTCACGCTTATTTGCCTCCCTTTCAAGAAGGCAAGCCAGCCTGCTCAAAGCAGCAAGACATGTTGAGAGACAAGAGGCAACATTAGATCAAACTACCTCCCCTCCAGCTCTGGAAAAGACAGCTCAAAATCCTTGGGGTGGTGGTAGGGGACCTTTGTGGGAGAGTGCTTTGCCATTACCAATCCCAACATCAACTGCTGATCAGTGGTGTTAACCATAATCATCTTTAGGCTAAAATTGAAATAACAAAAAGTTTAATCCATGAAATTTTATTCTCAAGGATCTTAACACGGTAAATGGTATTTAAAATGTTAACTAAGAGGTTAATGAGGAAACAATATAGAAATTTCACAAAGGATTGTAAAATTTTGACAACCAACCCATCAGGTTACACAGTACATAAAGGTGTTAATTGATTATAATTCTCTAACCCATTCTTAAGATCTTTGCTGTCAGAATCAATAATTAGCAACAGGACTACTCTTTCCTCTTCTGACTTAATGTTATCAGAAAAAAATAGACATATAAACATTGGGATTTCTCTCCTTCCAAAATGTCATAAGTATAAGAATTTTAGCCTCTTTTAGAGATAACCAGACCAGTTTCCTGCCTTCTTGGGATAATCTTTAGTGATTACAAAACTGTGAAAGCCTAAACTTGCAGGTGCAATTAGAGGGGAACCAGGCTGTTTCACACAGTCTGCCTTCAGACAGATGATGAGAGAGACAGACCTTGAGGAGGGCCAGGCTAATATCCAGTCCTACAAACCTCAATGAGAGGATAAAATTTTTATCAAGAATGTAGAATTAAAGAGTGTAAGACTTAAACAATGGCTTCAAAAAGGCAATAAACCCTGGGGCTGGAAGATAGAAACATGCATATATAGCCCATCCATACCACTGGCCCATGAAGCCAAAAAAATGTTATTTCCAGCACAGGAAACATCTGGTTTAGTAACAAATGATATTAGGATCAATTACTATCATCTTGACCACTGTAACCTTAAGGACCACAGTATCTTCCATGTGTCCTAAAGCTGAAACCTCTATGTGTTGTTGATGGGGTTCCCAATTGAGTCCCCTCCCCAGTATTCAGATCTGCATTGAGTCCTTCCTAGATCCTTGATAAAACCAGGAATTTTATTGGTGACTTAATTACTGGCTCTGCAATCCCTGTGTCTGTTTTTACTCAAGGCCCCCATGTCTTCCGTGCCTACTACTTAGGGTCATCCTTGCCCTTTAACCTTTTATGTGAAGATCAGGGTCTGATCTTCTGTTAGACTAGCCATTTCTCCAGGGCAAGGACTAGCTTGTATTTCTCTTTGTGTATATTACTGTGTGCTTTGTTCACAATCACTAGTATTTTTCATTCAGTTTGACTACAGGTCAAAAGCAAATATTGGGGAATTTGTGGAGGAAAGTAATTAGAGGCAGAAAAATAGAGGTAAACAAGATTACTCTCCAGGAATTTTTGAGAGGAGAGGTAGAAATAGAATAAGGTGATAGTGAACAGAGTTCAATTTAACAGCTCAGACTTAGCCTCTGACCAATAAAATACCTACACTTAAGGAGCTTAGGTTGGGGATGAAAGAGGGAATTGGAGGTGTAAGATGAAAAGGTTTTGTTCTAAAGTTATACCTTTTAAAAGAACTATTAGGGATTATCCCAAGCAAAAATGGAAACCACAAATCATAACTGATGCCAGAATAAAACTGCTTGCCGCCAGAGGGCATCCATGAGCTTCCAAACTCTCCAGCCTTAGTCTTAGAAGAGGACTAGAGCAATGAAGATGAAAAGAATACCTTCTGCCAGTGTTTGGGATAGGATTCCAGTAGCCCTCTCAACAAGCATGTTAAGTGTTTACCTTGTACCAAGCTTAGTGTTGGGGATAGGAGTTAATACAAGCAAACCCTTTGTAAACTTCAAAGGATTCCATATAATCTAAAAGCTCTGATAATACAAAGAAAATCAAGAATGGTCCTTACCCTCAAGGAGCTCACATAATGGACACAAAATGCAAGTAATTATGTATATAAATGTGTACATATGTACAATGTCCATTGGAGGTACCTGTCAGAGGGAAGACATTAACTTTAAGGGACTAGGAAAGTTGAGAAATGGAAGAAACCAGGGAGCAGAGATGGGAAGGAGAGCATTCCAGTCTTGGGGGTCATCTAATAAAAATGTACAGGATTGGGGACATCTAGGTTGCACAATGGATAGAGCTCCAACCCTGGAATCAGGAGGATCTGAGTTCAAATATAACCTCAGACAATAATTGCCTAACCATGTGACCTTGGGCAAGTCACTTAACCCCATTGCCTTAATTAAAATTTTTTTTAAATGCACAGGATTAGAAAGTGGAGCCTCTTTAGAAAAGAAACAGCAAATTACAGAATCCTAGAGTTCATGGGAAGAAATAATATAAGATTGGAAATGTAGAAAGGGGCCAGGTTATGAAAAGCTTTAAAAGCCAAATGATTTTTTTATATATCTCATCTGGAGGCTATAAGGAGCCAATGGAATTAAGTAGGAGAGTCACATGATCTGTCATTCCTGGGACTGGGGAAGATCATCATGGCATCCCAAGTGGAGAATAGAGAGACGAAGCAGAAGGCTATTTCAGTACTCCAGATGTGAACTAATAAGGGTCTATACCAGGGTGGCTGACAATGTCAGAGGAGAGGTTTTGAAGGGAAAAGAAGGTGCTCATGGAGATGATGTGGTAGAATAGAGATTTCCCACAGACTGTTTATGGGGCATAAAAGAGGACAGCTAGGTTTCATACCTGGTTTATTGGGAGGATGGTAGTGTCATACATATTAGGGGAATTTGGAAAAGCAAACATTTTGGGATGAAAAGTAATTTGTTCAATTTTGAACATGTTAAGTTTAAAATAGGTGATTTAAGATACAAAAGTGAAGGTCAGGGAGAATTCAGAACTTGATAGATAAATATATATCATCTGCATAAAGGGGTCCTAGGGACCATTGGTGAGGGAAAGAGTCACTTGTAGTGCCACTTCCCAAAAAACTTGCTTATACTCAGCCAATAGAAATCCCATTTAGCCCTTGAAGTCTCACACCCCGTGGTTTATATCTCTGTTAAAAAAAAAAATTCACATTCTACCTACTTCAGACACCTGTTGTGGCAAAAGGCACCTTTATCAGCTATAAACTGCAGGTGTTCAGGACAATAAATGAGTTTATTGCCTGACTCACAACTCTCCTCTCTACCAGAATTTCTGTCTTAATGCTATCAGATTTCAACATACAAATAGAGACTTCCTCAGTTAATTTCATTTTCAGCATATTTCTGTGATGGATTCCTCCAAATCTACGTCTAATAAACATAAAGATGGTCACATCCTCCATCTTGCTAACACCCATAACTGTTCAGCTTCCCTGTTAATAGACTTTGAAATACCCTTATCTTAAAATTGTTTATCATCCCATCATTTTTTTTTAGGTTTTTGCAAGGCAAACAGGGTTAAGTGGCTTGCCCAAAGCCACACACAGCTAGGTAATTAAGTGTCTGAGACCGGATTTAAACCCAGGTACTCCTGACTCCACTGTGCCACCTAGCCGCCCCTCATCCCATCATTCTTGAGGCTTTAGAATTCCTAACCCCATAATGACCTCCACATCTACCCTTCAGTTCTTTCCCAATCTCCTCTACGTTGCCTCCCTTTTCGATCTAAACACCTTGATGAACCAGTTCAACTTCACACTATCCTCTATACTCTTGTATTCCTTGTCCTATGGCCAATTACACTTCCACAAACTCCAACCCTGGATCAGCACCACCATTCTCCTTCACTGATTCAAATGCCACTGAATAGAGCTGACAAAGTCTCAAAACCCTACTCAGTCAGTTGATCTACTCCCAGCATCCTCCTGATTCAAATGCCACTAAACAATTTGGGAGGAAGTCATGAAACCCTGCTGCATGGAGTCACAACAAATCTGTTACATGATCTTTGCTAGGCCCTCACTACAGCACAGTAATCCTTTGTACAGACCTCCCTAATCAATTCATCAATTAGCTCACCTCAACAGTTATGTGCAGGGAATTTAAACCCTAACTCAAAATGACTACTTGGAGTCCTCTCAAAGTGGCAGCAAAGAGTTAAAATTTTAAATCATTCTTGTAAGAAGCGGGGCAGTTCCTAACTCTCTATGAGAGAGAGAGAGCAGGAAAAGACAAATTACAGAAGCTGAAGCAGGGTTAAAAAACCACAAAAACCACAACCCATTCCCCCTCCTCTTTTCTGCCGACCCTTACAATTGGTCAAATTTGATGGTCCAAAGAGAAGGGGAGTATACCTGAGTATACTCCCAGGAAAGTTAGTCTTTGTTTACATCTTATAAGGTTAAGGTGACATGATTTTTCTAGCTGGAGATCCGGGTTCCCACGCTCACCTGATTCTTGAGAAATAGAAACTGTGGCCTATGGCTTAGACTAATTTAGCACTGTTTCTGAAAAGTCAGCACTTTGCCCCTCACAGTTATAACACTCATTTCTTTGCAGCCTCCCATGGTATCTCCTTTTCAGCTGGGTTCCTTATTTCCTATTACCACACACACAAATTAAGGTTTTCTCTTTTTCACTTGTTCATCTCATCAGACATCTTCCTCATTTTCCTCCAACATACCTGTCTCTGACAGAGGTGGCTCTTCTTGCTAAAGTAACCCCTCTATAATGTACTCTTAACCTTTTCTTTCCCATCTTCTCTAAATGTCCTCACCATCTCTTCCTATATATAGGCTCCTCCCCTGCTACAAACCTTTGTTTTTCCCCTCCTTACAACCTCTTAATCTTAGATTGCTTTCTGGGGGGTGGAGGGAAGAAGGGGGGGAATTATAAAACACAAAACCTTGCAAAAAAAATGAGTACAAACTACCTTTGTAATATAGTTGGAAAAATTTTTAAAAACTCTTTTGATCTGACCATCCCTGCTTAGTGTCATCTGATATTTCTCTCTTCCTCCTGTCTATACTAGGGGCCACTTCCTCTCTTCTTGCCCATTTGCAAAACTTCTACAGTCTGTCTGCTGATCTCATTATTCACATGGAACTGTTCTGTCTACATTTACAATAGTCATTCTGTTTGACCTTTTTTTAGCCTTTAGTAGCTATTCACTAGCTAATGCTTTACAAATATCTTATTTGTAAATATATTTATACAAATATAACCTGTGGAAGGCAGATGCTATTATTCATTTTCTAGATGAGGAAACTGAGACAAACAGAAATAATTTGCCCAGGGTCACACAACTGGGAAGTATCTGGTCAAATTTGAACTCAAGTCTTCCTGTAATTAGACTTAGCCCTCTTATCTACTGAGTCACCCAGCTGCTGACACTGGTTTTTGTGACAGTTCTTTCTTTCCTGGTTTTCCTCCTTTCCTTTTGAATGTTCTTTCCAAGTTTCCTTTGCTGAATCTTCATGAGACTAGCATACTATTATGAAATGAAAAATGAAGACTTATGGCTTTTAACCATGAATGTCCCCCATGACTACTCTCCTAGTCTCTTTCCTGAATTCCAGAGTCCCCATCAAAAAAAGGAATGCAAAAATTTTTACAATATATTATGGGCAGGGAGCAATACTTTTTTAAACAAAAGCTATCTTTTGAACATCTTAGATCTGATGTTTTCAACACCTCAATCTCAGCATAAACAAAAAAACATTTATTCTCTTTCCTCTCAAAACCTTTCACAACTTTGAATTCAGGGAAATCTAGAAGGATTTGCATGAACTGATGCTGAGGGAAATGAGCAGAACCAGAAAAACATTGTATACCCTAACAGCAACATGGGACTGATGATAAGGTGAATTGCTCATTATGAGCAAATGAATTGCTCATTCCATCAGTGCATCAATCAGGCACAATTTGGGGGTATCTGCAATGGAGAATACCATCTGTATCCAGAGAGAGAATTGTAGAGTTCAAACAAAGACCAAAGACTATTACCTTTAATTAAAAAAACCGTTATCTTATGTAATCTTGCTATCTCTTTTATGTTTTTTTCATCTTAAGGATATGATTTCTCTCTCAACACATTCAATTTACAACAATGTATAGCATGGAAACAATGTAAAGACTGGAAGGGAGGGAAGCAAGATTGGGGGAAAAATTGTAAAATTCAAAATAATTAAAATCTTTCACAAAAAATAAAAACCTTTCCCAACTTTACAATTATTAAGTACCTCATCCTCCTAATCACGCAGGCTCTAAACTTCTATGTCATTCCAGATTCCTCCCTCTCCTACACCCTACATAACTAATCTATTGTCTAGGCTGGCACTTTATACCTTCACAAAATCTCACATCCAGCCCCTTCCCCCTCCCATAACTACTCTAGGCCCTCCTCCCCTCACCTACACCACTGAAAGTCTTCCTGTTTCATGTAGTCTTCCTGTTTCATGTCTTTCATTATAATCTATCTAAGTGATTTCCTAGATCAAGGTCTGACTCACCATTTCACCCATCCTAATCAACAAATTCCAATCCTTTATACCTCTAGCATCAGATGTTTGAGAACAATTAGATGCAGTGGATAGACAAGAGTCCTGGTCATATAGTCAGGAGGACTGTAGTTCAAATGTGACCTGATACTTGACACTTGTCCCCAATTGGCTAAATGTCCCCTAAAAGTCCTATTTGACATTTTAAGTCCTTGATAACCTCTTCCTAGTCTTCACTTTCCTTTTTCCCTTATACTCTTTAAGATTCAGTGAACTGGGCACAAGACACTCCTATCTCCCAACTCCATGTTCCATTACTGGCAGTCCCTCATGCCTGGAATTTCTTTCTGGATTTGATTCAGAATTCAAGTCAAAGGGGTGGCTAGGTGGCACAGTGGATAGAGCACTGGCCTTGGAGTCAGGAGTACCTGAGTTCAAATCCGGCCTCAGACACTTAATAATTACTTAGCCATTGTGGCCTTGGGCAAGCCACTTAACCCCATTGTCTTGAAAAATCTAAAAAAAACCAAACAAACAAGAATTCGAGTCAAAATTCAAAAATTCAAATCTCACATGCTGAAAGCCTGTCTAGGTCCTTCCCAAGGATTCCTCCATTCTTCCCCACTCCATTACCATATTTTTTGTATATACATAGTTATTTGCATGTTGTCTCCCTATTAGAAGGTGAACTCCTTGGAGGACATTGTTTTTTGCCTTTCTGTTTATCCACATTGCTCAACTGTGCCTAAATGAATGATCTTCTCAGTGCACCCACAGTACAGATTGTTTACATCCTCTTGCCAGCTTCTTAGGGGATCCACTCAGCATTCTGGGGACTTTTCTGTATAATCTCTCATCTTTGTACGGATACTTCAAGAGCATTCAAGCTGGCGGTGTGCCATCCCAGGTTTTCCTTCATGACCAGCCCACTTCCTCCTCCAGTCATCCATCTCCCCAATAGCATCTGTTAAGCCCCTTTTGCATAGTTCATCTTTGAAAATATATACATTGGTTGTAACTATCTTAGGCCTATCATTTTCCTAGGAGTGAAACTCAGTTCTTTGAAGACTGGATCCTTCTATTACTGAGAACACTATTGTTAAGATATGGATCATTTCAGGGTGAAGCTTGGGGTCATTAAAAGCACTTCAGTTATTTTATAGTAGTTCTTTCTAGCAATCAAGAACTAGAAAATAACTCCTCAGAGAATGGCTGAACAGATTATGTTAAAGGACAAAGAATACTATCGTGCAATGACAAATGAAGACGTTTCCAGAGAAACCTTTGGGAGAGTCTTGCATGAACTGACTCAGTGAAATGAGCAAGAGAAAAATTTATATAACCCTATAAAGACAACTTTGAAAGTCTTAAAAATATTCAACCCAATGAATGATCAACTATGATTCTAGGATTCATGATGAAGCATGGTAGCATGGGAAGTGATGGACTTGGGACACTGAATTTTTGGACATGGCCTATGTCAGATTTTGTTTTGCTTATTATCTATGTGTATTGTAAGAACTTTTATTTTTTCAAGGTAGATTTGTTCATTTTTAAAGAAGTAGCATTCAGTTTTCTAAATACCATCAAGCCTGCTTTCTTAGTGAATTCTGAGTCCAAATGTATTGTCCATCGTCTGCCCATTTAGAATACGCTTCCACTAACTGATCAGCTATTTGGGCTATCCATCTAATTCCATTTCATAATCTAGACTCTAAGAATCCTCCATATGGTTTTTTCCTGTGTATATGGTTAGGTCAAACTTTTATTCACAACCTGCAATTTCATCAGCTTAAGGAACTCCTAGTGAGGAAACCATCTGTACACCTTCTCTATCACTTAGGAGTTGCCCAAAGCTGTAAGAAGTTCTGTTAGTATGTATTAGAGTGATGCAGTAAAGGAAAGTCTTGAACCCAGGGTTTTCTAGTTTTGAGGTAAGTTCTCCTTGGTTATTTCATGAGTCCCCTGGACAAAAGAAGTTGGTTGGTTCTTGTCCTTCATTATGGAAGAAAACCAAAACAACATCACTATGTTTGAGACAAATTACAGTATGTTACTGTGTCTGATCAGACCAATATGAGCTCAGAGTGCCTTACCACAAGTTGGGCACAAATGGCAAAAGAAGTCATCACTGGTTAACTGGCTGGTAGACAATCTAGATATGGAATTAAGATCTAGCTGGGATATCAAGCTTACCTATACCACTCTATTTGGATGGATGGATACATTATCTTAAGCTCTCACCTAATCATAAACTCACCTTGTCTCTCCTTTGGTGCCCAACATGAGGCCTTGCACAGAACTGGTTAGGTTCAGTTTGCACCAGAGCATGAGGTTGGCCCCTAGTGTTTTCTTCTGGATGTGGGACTCAAAGTTGATAAGGGCTGATTGTTCCCAACTCCTGGGGGGAGGGAAGGAGGGGATGGGGAAAGGAAACCTGAGCCTATAAAAAAAAAAACCCAGGACAAACCTCCTTCCTCAGAAGCTCTGTGTCTATCAGGTTCAGCTCACACAAACCTGGGGTTGATTTGGGACACTGGTCTTGGAAATAGAGATTGATTCCCTCTTTCTCCCAGCCCTACTTAGAATAAAGCACCACAGGACCTGGGTTCCTGGTACAAATAGGCACTTTATTAATGGTTGGAATGCAGTTAGACATAGGGAGTAAGGAATCAGAGGGTACACAGACAATTGAGCCAGAGGAGGACAAGTCTCAGAGCAGGCACAGGATGTGGGAGGCCCCAAGACTGGGAAATACTCCCTCTTTGGGAAAATGAAATAAAGCTTACTGGATAGAATTTTAGGACATTAAAATACTAGGCTCAAGAAAGCCTACATCCACATAAGCAAATGAAACAAAGCAATCCTGATTAGCTGAGCCTGGCCTCTAGGGCCTAAGAAGAGAGAAGGCTCATTTGCCCTGTACCAACTCCTGGTTACCTTCTTTGCCAGCCTTTCTCCTTTCATATAAAGAGAATACCCTTGGGACCCCAGCCATATCAACAATGAGGGAGGAGAACCAGCCCAGCCCTTCCATCAGGTTTCCATTAAAAGGCTATTAGTTTTTCATCCTCCTCCCCGGTCTAACATTTCTTATGCCTGCCTCACTCCACCAGGCCCTTGCCTCCCATCCCATTCCCTCTTCCCCTGAGGGGAGAGAAAAACAAAGGGCCTCCCACTCCACCACTCAGTCTCCCTACAAACCAACTTGAAACATGCCAAAAGCAGATGTACAAGTAAAAGGGATAGCTCTCCTCTCTTTCTTGACATACACAGACACACACACAGACACACACACAGACACACACACAGACACACACACACACACCCTATACCTCTGATAGGTCCATCCATGCCCCACACCCAACCTCAGCCTCAGGAGCCTGAGAACAAGAATACATATGCAAAATTCAAGGGATTTTTTTTATCACCCACAAGTAATGAAATGAGTCAAAAAATAGACCCTTTTCAGATAGGGACACAATGGCCAGAGAAGTAGGTTAAAAAAGTCAACTTTAAAGCAGCAGAATAAGTTATTAACGTTCCCTTTCACCTACTCTTGCTAACTGGTCTGGTAGATCCCAGAAGTGAATCCAGGCAGCTCAGCCTACCTCCTCAACCCTTCTCAGATCAGGTGAAAAAGAGAGCCTGGCCTCAAGCCAAAAGGGCTAACAAGGAGGAAAAAGCTCCTTGACCAGGAAACCAAGAGAAGAGAGAAAACATTTTTTTTTAAAGATTTCTCAGCACAAGAGTAATTACACCCCCCCCAAAAAAGTAATCCTTTGAGGGCCTGCGGCAGTCTCTTACATGAATGACTTCACTGAAAAAGGGGTCCAAGGATGGACTGTGGTTGGTGGCCCAGCTGCCCTACCCTAAGAGTGTAAACCATAGTGCAGTAGTAAGGCCCCCCCCCCTTTCAAATAGCCTGTGGAAGGGTGGGTGGACTTTAGGCTCCATCATTGGGTTGGCAGCAGTTAGTGGGGGGGGGCAGAGGCCTTTAAGGGGCCATGGCAAGTACTGACCCTAATGTAAACCACCTCCTCCCCTACCCTCCATTGAGGCCTGGGAGGAGGCCTATCCTTCAGTTGGCTTCTTGTTGGTCTTGTTTAAGAGCTTCTTCAGGTTGGAAGACATGAAGTACGGTCGCTCTGCAGAGCCATCATTCCGCTCCAGGTCCTCCACTGCAGAGAGAGGGCCCAGGAGAGGGGGGTCCATGAGAGGGCACAGACCTTGGGGAATGGGGGCAGGAGGGAGAGGCAGGGAACATGGGGGAGGGGCAGTGGCTTTGGCCAGCAGAAGGGAGATGAGGGAGCAGGTTCACCCTAGTCACAATCACAAACCAGCCTTCTCTTTCTCTCTGCCAAGGAGATTTCATGTCTTCATGCCCACACCCCACCACATTCCAAGTGAGAAAAGTAGTCTTGGGCCCTTGCCTGGTTCCTGGTTTATTATATCTCCCTGGCACCCCATGTGTCAGGAGGGGACCCAGAACACCCCCACACCCCAGAACACCCTATTCCTCCTGTGCTTCACTCTTCCCGGCCTCAGCATTCCCCTTCAGCAGGATGTCTCTCAGCTCAGGGGACATGAAGTATGGACGCTCGGGGGAGCCATCGTTACGCTCCAGGTCCTCACCTGAGCTCCCCCCCACCCCCAGGAATTGGGGGGGTAGGGCAAGGAGGGGAACAGGCAGGGAAAGAAAGACAAGGGGACATAGGGAGCCAGGCAGCAGAGGAGCAGAGAAGGGTCAGGGACATGGGAGAGAGAGAGAAAAGAAAGACGGAGAAACCAGTTAGTGGCAGCCACAGATTCCCCAACCAAGGCCAGAAACACCAAGCACTCAATCCCTCAGGGTGGCACCCCCAATGGGGAGTTGGGCAGGTCAAGAAGATGGTCAGAGCTACAACATGGAGTAGAGGGGCACAGGGGGCAGCAGCAGTGGTAGCGGTAGCAGGGAGTGAGTGTGAAGTAGGGGAGAAGGAAGCAGGATGGGATGGTGGGGAACAGAGGGCTCAGAGCCCCTGATGGGAGCTGGGCACTAGTCCGTGTGCACATTCTCATGGAAGCCTTAAAAGAGGGAAAGGCTGGGGCAGCATGACCTTATGTATGGGAAAGCTGGTGCCCAGGCCCTCTGGGTACTCACAGAAACAGAGGAAAAGAGTGTCCACACACATTCCATAGACACTGAAAAAGCCGTGAGCAATCAAGTAGGAGCCGATGATCACTGTCTGTCAAGGAAGAAAACAGCCGAGTCACTGTCCCTGCTCAAATCTAGTCTGGTCTCTGGCCTCCTTTAAAAAAGCACCTTCTCATCACCAGGCTGCAGCAGGCTACCAGATTCAGCTCAATAAAATAAACTTCCTCTGGTCAACTCTCTCCTCCCTAATCTTCAGTGACTCCTCATTTCAAAAGCCAGACTCATTAGTACAAAACAAAATCTAAAAATCTTCTGGCCAGACCCCAGGCTACCTTTATAAGTTCATTTGGGGTCATTAATGACCCCATGAATGACAACACAGCAAAGTGGAGAGTGAGCTCCTCAAAGACAAGAGCCACCACTTCAAATCCTGCTTTTAACATCTACTACCTGGGCAAGTCAATTAACCTAGCCTTACCCTAGACCTTTCCTCTTCTTCGAACTTCCCTTTACCAATTGTCCAGGCTGAAATTCCTAAGAGAAAATTTTCAACTCAAGTCCCATCTAGAACACACACACACACACACAGTTATTTACAACCATGGTCTTTCTAGCTTTGTCCTTGAGCCTGTCGCCAGCACAGTCTACATCATTAAAGACTTGGGAGATATTGAGTTAGAATATTGACCCTGACTTTTACTTCTAATATATCAATATTACTCAATGCTTATTGACTATTGACTACAGCTGTGACTTTGGACAGCTCCTTTCACTTCTCCCAGGTTCCACTGTGCTCATGACTGTAAAGTGAGTGGATCTGACTGGCTAGGATCCTCTGAGATCTGAAGACCTCTCAAGTTCTGAGTCTTGTCCAGACCCCATGAAGGTTCCTACCAGAATGGGAACCCAGTAGTAATTGAGAGGGGGTGCTGTGTCCTGTACAATCTTGATTCGGTGGGTGAAGAAGAAGAATGCCAGGATTCCTGGAAAAATAAGGAAGCCCAGGGACAAGGCAGTTAGGAGAATGAATTTAGTCCTTCCAAAATACCCACTCAGCCCAGAACCTTCCACATTCCCAGGTGACAGAAAGCCACTTGAAGTCAGGCTTCTTCATTGAGGCCAGAAGACCCACTCTAAACCACCCCCCCAACCCATCTAAATTCATACTTTCTTCTTTCCTGTGGAAAATGGAATATCAAGAACAGAGAAATTTGGGGCTCTTCCCTAGGCACTGGGGGAAGAACAGACCTGACTTACCAACACTTCCCACAACCAGAAGTTTCCCCAAGAGGAAAAGGAAATCAGTGACCTTGTCCAAGACAGCTACCCTGGGGTAGAGGAGAGAAGATGAGAATCAGACTGAAGGCAGAGAGCCCAAAGAATGTAGGCACCAGGGAAGTCAGGGAGGGAGGACATAAAGGAGGGGGGGATGGAATGTTTTCCAATCTCACCTAATAATGTTCCGCATGAGCAAGAAGAAGGCATTCTTGGCAGACGTACAGAAGTTGGTACCATAGATGGCGATCTGTGTGTGTATATGAGTGTATGGTGAGGAGGAGAAGGATGGCCTCATGGCAAGTGAAGACCCACATATCCTCAAAGGATTTTATCAAGTTTTCCAATTGAGGTACTTGAAAAAGGAAATAACTGGAAGCAGTTCAGGGATATGAAGAAAATACCAAGTTCAGGGTATCTAGGGCAGCTGGGAGGGCTCAGACCGGGAAGATAAAGGCATGAATATTCCTTGGGGGAAGGTGGGAGAACAACCAGGAGATCAGAGGGGGATGGTAAGGAAGGAGCTAGTGTAGGGGGCCAGGATTCTCAGGACTCTCACCATGATATAAGCATTCCTATTGAGGAATTTGAGGAATTTCTCTAGGCACCAAAAACAGCACTTGAGACAGGTCATGAGGAACTTGGCAAACCTGTTCTCTGCAACTGGAGGGGAGGGAATACAAAATGCATGAGAAGTGACTCCTGCCACTTCCTGACTCCTCCCCTAACCTCCCCTCTCCCCCCCCAGGGTGCTAGGGAACCAGCTTCCAGGCCAGGCCTTACCCCATCTCAAAGCTGATGCCCCACAAAGTCCCCTCACCTTTGAGACGCTGATCCAGGTACTCAAGTATCACACGTATTACCTGCACGATGGCTAGGAGGAGGGAACCAAAGGCCAAGGAGCCTGTGTGGTACCTGAGCAGGGGACAGGTCATTGTGTCAGTTATGTCCTACTGTGATGGGGAAGGTATTTAGAGGAGAATTTAGGTCCTTTCCCTTCTTTCCTTCTACAAATGTGACCCAATCTAGGAGAGAAGAGTCCTAGGATAATAGGGAAGTAAGGGAATGTCAGCTGGGTTTCTGTATTGCCAGGAATCCCTCCCACCTTAGCTTCTCCCTCAGGGTCAGTCCCCCATTCTGGTTTTCTTTCCCTTTCCCTGGAGAAGGTACCCAAGGTCCTGGTTCCAGCCCTAACCCTTGCAGACCTGAGTGCCCTGCCAAAGGAGGAGAAGAGGGGAAAGGCAGGAAGGTCATCTGGCTTCTTTATGGCCCAATAGTAGGAGGCAAAGGCTCCAGCCAGTGTCACCTGGCCCAAAGCCAGCGCAAAGTTTGCCAGCCAGAAGAACATGAAGATATTGTAGATCTGCAGACCAAGTAGTGCCTTGTGATAACCAGTCTCCCCACCATAGAAGGCAAACTGGCATCGAGCATCATGGCACAGTCGGGTCACATTTGAGGACTGGAAAGTCTGTGGAGAGATGAAGACAGGCAAGATCAAAATGGGAAGGACACTGATGGGAGTGGGAGGAGTTAGCCAGAATGCCAATGGAGAGGAGGGGTTTGCAGAGGACTCCATGGAAGATGCTCCCTACCCCCAATCTTGGTCTACTGGTCCCTCACCTCTGGATTACATGTCTGACCAGCAGCTACACAAGCTGTGTCGTTGAAGACCTTGTAGACAGCCTCATTGGAAGTGGACAGGAAGCTAGATGCTCAATAAGGTCTTTTAACTTAGCCACATGGTGGGAGTCAAGTCCCTCATGCACTAGAAAACCCAACCCTCCCAAGGGATCATAATTAAGTGAGGTCTCCAGATCCCCTTCCTTCCCCAAGGTCCCAAGGAAAGGGAAAGGAGGGAGGGCAGAACTGACCAGGGCCTAGGGGAAATGGATAACTGGACAGAGGGAACAGTGGATGGTTGGGAGTTTTAGCAGGAGGATACACAGCAGTGCTGGCCCAGTAGGCAATGCAGAGGCAGAGAAGGAAAAAGGTAAAAAGTGGGTACAGCAGGGAGGTCATGACATAACCCACAGCCCTGGGGAAACAAAAAAGAGGGGTTAAGGTTAGAGCTGTCTCTGCTGTAGAGCTTCCTCAGTTCATCTCCCAAGTCCTACTTCCTCACAGCCTCCTATGCCCCTCCTGGTCCCCTCTCCAGTTCCCAGCCTCAGCTCTGTCCCCATTCCCCTCCAATCCTCTCCAGCCTCCTGTCCAAAGCTCTCCCCAGTCCCCTCCACTCTCCTGCCCAGTTTGCTCCCCAGTCCCCTCTAGCCTCCTACCAAGTGCTCTCCCCAGTCCCCTCCAGTCTCCTACCCAGTTCCTCTCTCTGAAGTCCCTCAGTTCCCCATTCACCACCAGTTTTATCACCTGCTAGCCTCTTTGATGAGGGCAATAGCAATGAGGATGCGTTTTCTCAGGAAGATGAGGAGGAGGATTATGATGAGCTCCACCACGCACAAGATGATCACTTTGGATGGGGGAGAAAGGAGGCCAAATCAACCCACCCCATCCCTCATGGAAAGGAAGGAGAATAGAAATATGGTGCCTAAGGATAGAACTGGAATGGGAGCCTAGGTCAGTCCACCCCATTCCCCCTAGAAGGGAAGGAGCATATAAAAATGGTACATGAGGACAGGGCTGGAAGGGGCCTCAAATATCATGAAAGGGAGTCCAATGGCCTCTTCTTCACTTTACAAATGGGGGAAATAAAGGCCCAGAGAGGGCAAGGGACTTGCCCTGAGTCATGAAGACAATAAATCAGTAAATAAGGATAATAGGCTCTCTATAGCTCAGAGACCTATGGTGAGACAGATGGAGGTTGGAGGAATATAAGGTCCTAACCTAACAGCCCTGGCTCCCTGTCTGGGTTCTGTTTACAGGGTCTGGAGTCAGGAAGATGCTAATTCAGATTCAGTCTCAGGTACTTACTAGCAGCGTGAGAATGGGCAAGTTACTTATCCTATTTGCCTTAGTTTCCTCAACTCTAAAATGGTGATAAAAAGTGCCAACTTCCCAAGGCCTATTATTTCCATAAAATCATATTTATAAAGCACTTGGCAATAATAGATGCTAAAATGCCCTTTAACAGTGAAACTCAATGAGCAGTTCTAGGAAGGAAATGGGGGTGGGGCCACCAGGGTCAAGAACTGGGGATTGGAGAAGCAGATGTGTGCACGTACTGAAGGCCAGCCAGGTCTGCCTCAGGTGCAGATATACCCGAAAGTCAGTCTGGAAGCCCAGGTCCGCAATGGAGATATCAGAGCCTGCTTCACCTCGGAGTCGGGCATACTCCATGTAACAGTGAAAGATTCCTGGGAGAGGAGAAGAGAAGATAATTCTGGGTCCTTGAGCTCAGGCTTATAAGCTAGGGATAGATACTTCTCAATGAGTATCTCAGAACAGGGCCTGCCAAAACATAATGAAGGTTCTTATGGGGGAGATCTCAAATCTCTGGCAGGTCAAGAGGGGGCTCTGGAATTGTTCTGGAATAGTTCTCTAGATGTGGGGAAGGTAGGATTCTATGAGTCCTGAGTCCTCACCATAGCCCAGCACCAAGATGACCATGACTATCATAATCCAGACCATGATCCCAGCCAGGAATCGAAGGAGAACGATGAAGATGAGGCTCAGCACCATGGCAATCACCAGGCCACTGTAGGGGGGTGGAGAAGAGGAGTGAGTCAGACTACCACTTCCCCTTCCCAGGCATTGTGCCTGCACCAACTCCCCCACCTGCCCCACTCAAGAGAGCCAAAAATAAAGACAGCTGGAAACACACAACCATCAAGAGACTCTGAAAAAAAAAAGGGCGGCTAGGTGGCGCAGTGGATAGAGCACCAGCCCTGGCATCAGGAGGACCTGAGTTCAAAGCTGGCCTCAGTCACTTAATTACCTAGCTGTGTGGCCTTGGGCAAGTCATTTAACCCCATTGCCTTGCAAAAAAAACTTAAAAAAAAAAGAGAGAGACTCTGAGCCCCAGGTCTGTACTTTTTCCATCCAAGTGAGTAAGAGGCAAAGGAACAGAGTGGGGCCACATCCTCAGTCCTATGATGTGCATTCTCTCCCCATGTTCACTCCACTAGAACTCCAAAGGGATCCACACAGGGACATATACAGATTTGGGGCTAGACTCACATGAGAATCCAATACCAGGAAACAGTATAATCCTCAAACACACGCATGGCCAGCTGTCTTGCCTCCAGAACCACATTTGCCTTCCTGAGGTGTTTGGGAGAAGAAGTTGAGAAGATGAGGGAAAGAGGAAGGAGACTATCTGGAGGAGAGTCAACTCAGCCTGGTCCCTCTAACCCTTCTCAAAGATCCTAGAAAGGATGTGGGTAAGCAGTAAGAGTAAATCTGATATGATCCAGGGAGCTCTCCATCCCGCCCTCCCTTCCCTCTCAAGGAAAAAGGGGGAAATGAGTCTGAGGAAAAAGAGAAGGAAGGCCCCAGAATCTCAGGGCACCCTCTCCTCACTTGGCTCCCTCCACCAACTCGGATACGTTTCTCTTCTGGCCATGACCATCATCAAAAGTGGTCTCATTGCCCACAGTGATCACCCCTTTGTGGGTCTCAATGGCTGGGAGGCATCGACGAGCCACTGTTGGAGAGAAAGGTCTGTGGTCAGAATCAACCCTGACCTCTCTGACCCAGAAGCACAATCCCTCCCTTCCCTAGTTTCAATACTCACAAGGTTTGCTGGGCGTGAGCATAGCAGGGCAGTCTCCATTCTTGAGAATCTCTGCTGCACTCTGGGAGAAGATGGGGAGGAAAAGATGAAAAGGGAGAGGTCAGCCTGCTGAGAACCCCCTCTACCCCCACACTCAGTCTCATTCAACCCCCATGGTCAGAAGGCTTCAGGGCCTAGGTATTACATCACAGAATAATAATATTTAAATCCAAGAGACACCTTAGACATCATTTAGAGGCAACAGGAAGAAGCAGATCTCAGATATGAAGACCTGAGGCTCACATTCTGGTCGCACTACTCTATATAAGCCTGAGGAAATCACTGACCCCTCAATTTCCTAATATGTAAAATGAAGATGAAGGGCATCATGGAGTAGAGGAGGACAGAAAGGTAGCCTCAAGAGTTAGGAAACTCAAATATTGGCCTTATGACACCCCCTCCCAAGTACCCCAGGGCTATACTTTCAGACTAGAAATTGCAGAAGGAAGGATACACTGCATTAGCAGAGAGTTTCCCCACAGTTTCCTGACACTAAAGAAATCACAAGATCTAGAGATATACACAAAAAAGAACATACTTACATCACCTACATCATAAGGTAGGGGGGTGAGGAAAACTTGCTAACCTCAAGCATTCACTATGCAAATGTTGGCTTTTGGATATTTATTTAGACTCCTTCCTTCCCCACCCAGTCTACATTTTACAGATAAGGGAACTTCAGCCCAGGGAAAGGAAATGAACTGCCAAGTTAACTCAGGTCACAGGAAGCATGGCAGAGTTGGAAAGGGGGTCTCACAAGGTAAAAGTCCTGGGTAGGATTTGAATTCAAGTTTTCCCTGAAACACAATGATACTGAGCAACAGAGCTGGGATTCACTCTCACGACCCAATTATAGGTGCTCCTTCCACCCCAAATCCCCTGCCTCTCAGACAGTGACAGACTTTTGCCCCTACCCCAAGCATCAAAGCTAGTTGATGCTAGTCCCTTTGCCCCAAATACCTTAACTTTGCTTTGGTCAAACTGTGGAACACAGAATTGTTTATAATAGTTCAGATCCTGCTGGCGGGGATAGGCTTGTAGAAGGGTAAGATATCGAGAGGGACATTTTTCCACACAGATCTGGGGGAGGAGAAGGAATAAAAGTATGTCATCCAGACACAGCTGGGACCAGGGTCTGGCTTTCTTTGCAGTTTGCACCAGAAGCTATGGTTATCACCCACAGACCCAGCCCAGAGACCTTCTGGGGATTACTCCTCCCCACCCCCCCAAAAAAGTAGAGCATGGAGACAGCAAAGGGGCCTTCAGTCTGGTGTTTTGGGGTCAGTCACCTGCGTAGTTGGGCACTGAAACTCCAAGAGCACCAAAGGACTAGCACATTTCAGAATGTTGAAGTAAAACAAGAAAGGCTTGTTCCTGGAAGACATTGCAAGGGAGGGTATCAGTCCCAAATCCCATCCTAAGTTCCCCACCCACTCTCCCAGAAATGGCATAGGACTCAGGACTTCCCTCCCCCACCATAGGCCACCCTGCTATGATAAGAGGCTGGACTGGCCTAGGAACCAAGGTCAGGGGAAATGGGGAGCAGGGATAGGGGAATTCTCAGGAGCAGGGAATAAGACCTACTCATTAGGTGTCCCCTTTTGCCCACAGAACTGTCCACGGCTGTCTGTAGGATAAATCACCTTTCGGGGGTCTCCATGGGTCCAGGCTGCAGACAAGTCAAAGCTTTTTAATTCAACATATCCTACCACTCCTCAGCTATCATACCCCCACTATGGTCCCACCCAAAAGTTCAGTTTTGGAATCAGGAGACCTGGGTATTTGAGCATTATACACCAAGGTGATGGACAAGAGCTAAGTGACTTATACACTCTGAACCTCAGTTTTCTCCATCTATAAAATGGGGATAGAATCAGAGAATTTCTAGTTAGAAGGGTCATTTAAGATTGCATAGCCCAATTTCTTCAATTTTATAGATTGCCCAGGATTCCTATGTGATAGCAGCAGAAACAAAATTCAAATGCAAGGTCCTCTGACTTGGAAGCCAATTATCTCACTGTCTCCTACTGCCTGCCTCCCTCCCTCTCAGGGTTGAAATGAAGATTGTACTTAGTGAATCTAAAAGCACTTTAGCAATCTTGTCTTACTCTTCTTGTCTCTCTCTCTCTCTCTCTCTCTCTCTCTCTCTCTCTCTCTCTCTCTCTCTCTCTCCCTTCCCCCTCCCCAAACTTCCCTTCCACTGTTTCCATGTTCCACTGTATATCTTTGTATTCCACAGATTACTTCATTGCCTACAGTATCCTTCCTCAGCTCTACCTCCTTTTTCAAGGCCCAAATCTGGTGCCATTATCTCCCATGAAGTCTTCCCTCTGCTCTTTAGCTGCAAGTGATCTTTTTCAGTACTAACTGCAAATCCCTTTTTGCCTTTCTCATTCTATTAGATCCACTTGAGAACAAGGAATAACTGTCTTTTGTGTTTCTTTGCTTCTACACAGAGCACAATGCCCAGCCCAGCTCAGGCACCTAAAAAATGTTGCCTGACTCATTAGTTCACATCTTTCTATACCTGCCTCTTTGAAACTGTTATCTGAAAATTTTTCACCTTTATATTCCTCAGCACTGAGCATGGGGGATTCACAAAGCACAGAGTAGGTGTTTAAATGTGGGTTGAAATAACAATTGGATTAATCATTTTTACCCCCTACAAAAAATATCAAAAACACAAAATTTCAGAATCATGGCCTGGATTGTGCCATCCCCTACGTACCTATGATGCCCACAGCTACATATCCCACAATGGCTATGAATAAGACTACACAGCAGATAACATCGGTGCAACCCCTGAAAAGGAAAGGGAAGTCAGGCCCAGACAAACAACCCCGTGAGAATGTCACTCACCAGCCCCCTCAAAAAAATATGCCAGGGATGAGGCAAGAGATCTACAAATTAGAGTGCAAAGCATGTTAGAGAGATGGGGCCCATGGACCAGAAAGGGGGACAAAAAGCTGTTGGATGAAAAAAGAATAGTGGTAGGGAAGAGCCATGCAGGACCCAGGGGAACTGGGGTTTTGGGAAATGAGCCTGGTATAGAGGGTGAAGACAGATGGACTGAGGACCAGAGAGAGGGGGTTAAGCAGAAGGGAGTGGGGACCTTCCCCTCCCCCATCAGGCCCAATCTCACCTGTTATAAATGGGGCCCTTGAATGTTGGGTCATATTTCTGAGGTGTTCCTGAGAAAACACATGCCAAAGCCGAGTCAGGGAAACCAGTGGCCTGGACCCCTCCTCAATTTGGGCTCTGATTTACCCAGAATTAGAAGACCTGGCTGCCAGTCAAGGTCTCCCCAAAAATTCTTAACATCATTAATGATACCCCTTCTCCAATTTCTACCAGGGAGGTTGCTGGGGTTACTCTTGAAGTAATTACTAGAGGAACCTGATGAGGGGTGGGGGAGAGGGGGTGGCCAGAGGCCTGGGCTGAAAAACTTGGGGCCAATACAGAATGACATTGTTCTGCTGCCTCCCACACACAGATCTCCAAGGCCTAGTCAATCCCCTAAGGGATTCAAAAGATATTAATTACTACCATTATCTTAATTAACACAATCCCCCCACACACACACCCAGAGCAGCACAAGTCAAAGAAGTTGGGGGGCGGGGCACAGGACAGGGCCAATTGGGTTGAACTTCAGAACCAGAGCCTTTCAGAACCCCTACTCACCCCCCCACACACATACACCCACTCGGCCCAAATTGGACTGGTGAAAGTATGTTTCAGAGGGGAGGGAAAGGAAGGGGGGGGCAGAAGAGGAGGCAAGGGCCAAGGACAGCCAAAAAGGGCTCAAATGGGCAGCAGGGCAGCATCCGCCCCCGTGGCTTGGCCCCAGTGCTAACTCCTGCTGCATTTGGGGATCCTGAGGGGGGAGCAGGCTGAGAGCACCAGGCTGGGCATAAGTCAAGGGGATCAGATGCCCCAGGGCAGCCGTCTCCCCCCACCCCCAATACACAGCACCGGGAACTGCAACTGGGAAGGGGACAGGCATGAGGAGGGGATTCAGACATTCCTCCGTCCAGCATTCCTGGACCCAGAGGCGCTGGAGAGCGCTGGGGGATCCCTGGAGAAGCCCCACCACGCTGCCTGCAGGGCAGAGGCAGAGGCTGGGGGAGGGGAGGCAAGGGGGCTGCCCACCTACCATGCTGGCCATAGTAGTGCTGCCGATCGCCCCCCATGCTGGCTCTGCCTCTGGTCCGAGACCCCTTCCCGGGTGCCCGGGCCCTGCTCGGTCAGCTGGGCCGAGGTGGCCCAATAAGAGACTCTACCCAGAGGCTCAGACCGGTCTAACCGGTCCCGATTAGCGACTGCCTCCAATTCCCCCCGCCCCGCCGAGCTGGGCCAGGCGAAGGCAGCCCCCACCCCCTAGGCTCTCCCAGAAGGTAGCCGCGGACCAGTGGAAAGGTCGGGTGGGGCCGGGGCGGTGGCCGAGCTGGGAGAGGGGCCTCTCGGGGCGGGGCCGGGGGGAGGAGGAGGAGGAGGAGGAGGAGGAGGAGGCGGCGGAGCAGAGGGGGCAGCTGCTCCCGTCACTTAAGTCGGGACCCGCGGGGGAGGGCGGCCGCTGGCAGCCTCCGAGAAGGTCAGTGCTACCAGGGCCCGAAGGGATCCTCCAGCTCAGTCCCGGTGGAGAAACTGAGGCTCAGAGGGGAAAGACACTTGCGCAAGGTCACATATCTCGTGGCCAGGAGAGAAAATCATAGCCTAAGGTCCCTTCCAACTCTAAACTTCCCACCAGGTGGGAAAGGGGAAACATTTAGGCTTCCCGTGGGACTGCACCAAATCTCCCCTCTTTCCTCAACCCTCCTTAGACTCCCCCCACGGGAAGGCTGGGGGCCGTCAGAACTTCCCCGCGCCCCAACTGGACCGGAGCTGTACCTCGATGTGCCGGTTCTAGGTAGAAATGAAGGCGGAGACAAGACCAGGGAAAGTCCAAGATAAATGGAGGACGGGGCGGAGATCACCAAGTAAAAGTAGTTACTCCACCAGCCTTTCAGACTCCTTCCATCTTGTCCCTCTTCTCTCCTGCACTAGTTTTTAAACCTAGATTCTCTGCCTTCTCCAAGGATCACAGGGTTTAAAGTTGGAAGGTCTTGGACTTTCGAGGTCCCCTAGTGAAACTCCTTTTGCAAATGGAGAGACTGAAGCCAAAACTGAAGTGACTCACCCAAGGTCACCCAAGTCTTGAGAAGCAGAGCCAAGATTCAAATTTAGGCCTTCCGACATTTTCTTATTCTCTTCAATCCATCCTACCCTGATTTCTGAAGAGAGAATCAGTCCAATTACTCTCCTACTCAAAAATCTTCTGCGATTCTTGAATGCCGACAGGTTAGAATCCAAATTCATCGGATCATGTATCTGGCCCTCCAGATTTTCCAATCTTGTAGCACACTCATTGCCTCTCAGTCTAATATCTGCAGTTAAGTAAAACTGTAACAACTCTTTTGTTCTCCATTCAAAAAATTCCAGCTTTCCACCTGAAATCTTAAATCCAAAAGCCACCTGAAATACCCCCTTCCAGTCCCTTTCTCTTACACATTTTAAAAGCCCAATTCAGGGGCCACCACCTTCAAGAAATCTGGGAGCTTTCCCAGACAGTAAAGAGCCCTCCCTCCTCTGAACTTTCCCCTCCATTTTTGTTTTTATAACTCAAGTACTCAACCCATTTAGCTTTGTACTACAGTTATGACATCCTATAACTCTGTATCTCAATGCCTTATCTCTCTCTGCCTAACTACATTTAATAAATGGTGAGAGTTGAGTGAAAGAAAAAATCATGAGATATTAAGTATAGAACTTAGAGACCAGCTACGAATTTGCAGCTGCTTAGTCCATGGGATCTTACACTACAGAAAGCTAGCAGATCTCTAAAGGGAAATAGATCTCTGGTGACCCAACTCCTTGTGGGGGACCCATCCTACTAAATAACCAATCTCCTGGTTATGACCAGTTTTCCCACTTAAAAGTTTCCCTTTCAATGGTTTATTTGCAGATACTTTTAGGAAGACTTCTCTCAATCCCCCAGAAAGGACCTTAATTCAGCCCTCTTATATGTTGAGACAAAGGGAGAGGATGGAAGGTAAAGATCACGGATCATAAATCCAATCATTTCTTCCAGTTAAGTGATGTTTGTCCTTTATTTTCTTTTTTTTATTTATTTAAGGCAATGGGGTTCAGTGACTTACCAAGGTCACACAGCTAGGCAATTATTAAATGTTTGAGATCATATTTGAACTCAGGTCCTCCTGACTCCAGGGCTGGTGCTCTATCCACTGCCTCACCTAGCTGCTCCTTGTCCTTAGACTTCAGGGTGGAGATGCCAAGACTAGCAAATGAATTGTATTTGGGGGAGCAGGGAGGCTGTTCTAAGCTATCAGCAGCCTCACTTTTTCTTCAGAAGCTATCTTGGTCCAAGGCCAGCTATGGATTGGGTCAATTGGAGAAGGCAATCAGGGTTAAATGAGTTGCCCAAGGTCACCGAGTTAGTTAGGTTTGAATTTAGGTCTTCCTGACTCCAGGGCTGGTGCTCTATCCACTGCACCATATAGCTTAAGTATTTCTACTCTTGATAACATCTTTCCTCCCCCTTCTTCCCAGAATTTAGCTTAGGGCCTGAAACCTTTATTGAGTATTGATTGATTCTTGGATGGAAGAAAAGAAATAGAAAGATGAGTACTTAGGGTCTTGAGTGACTCTAATGTCATCAGTTGAACATCAAGGAAAAATCAGACCTCTTCCCAACAGAATGTTTGGGGCAACAACTACTTCATTTTTGTGGGATCTGTGATCTATCAGTACAGGGAACTCCACGTACAAAGAAACACTCTCCACCAATAAGAGATCAGTACCCTCTCTACAATTTAAGAAGTATCTTCTATGGAACTCTTAGAATTAAAGTAGCTTGGAAGTGCTGAGAAGAAGTTAAGTGAATTCTGAGGATCTCACAGTCAATAAATCAGAGGCAAGACTTGAACTCACCAGGTCTTTCTGGCTTTGAGGAAAGCTCTCTAATCCACTGGGTAGCTTAGGGGGCTCAGTGCTGGGCCTAGAGTCAGGAAGATCTGAGTTCACATTCTAGACCCAGATCCTTACTAGTTGTGTGACCCCTAGGCTTAGGGTCACTTAGGTCACTTAACCCTGGTTGCCTTAGTTTCCTCATCTAAAATAAGCTACATAAGGAAATGGCAAAAGTACTCCAGTATCTTTACCAAGAAAGCCCCAAATGGGGTCAAGAAGAATGGACATGACTGACCAACCCTATCCACAACAGTGGTGTCAAATTCCACGATGGTATATTACATCTTTTACCAGATTGTTTGCTGCTATAGGGAGAAGAGGGAGGGTGATAGAAAAATGTGGAACTTGGAAACTTGCAAATGGATCAATGTTGAAAACTACATTCGCCTGTAATTGGAAAAATAAGAAAACCACAAATTTACATTATTTCGATTTTACTATATTTTATCAAATGCTTCCCAATTAGATTTTAATCTGATTCTGACTGCACTGAAGTGTAGCAGCCCCAATTTGACACCTCCATCTTATCTCATTCTGATATTTAGCACTTTCATAAATACTTGATTTATTGAGTTCTAGTACCAACAGAGTGGCAGTGCCAACTACCACCTCCCTGTTCCCCTCAAACATCTCTCAGACATCCTGCTGAACTACCTAGGATTGCTTTAAGCTGGAATTTTGTAAGGGATGAGGCAAAGACCCAGACCCCACTGGCTGGTATAAGGAACTCTTAGTCGAGGGCAGGACAAAAGGGCTCTGTGATTGACTGAACAGTGGGGAAAGAGAAGGGCAATGAAGGCCTTGGCTGTGGGTCCCCTTGGCTAACCAGGCAAAGTACAAATAGATATAACTTACCCCAAAATAGCCATGCTGAGGTTTCTCTAAATAGTTTACAATCCTGTGGGTGGCTACTGACCCTAAAGATATAGTGTCCATTGAGGTCAGGACTACAGCCCTACATGGAGCTCAGGTCTTCCAGATAATCATCTTATTGTGTGAGCCTTGACCCCAAGGGAAGACCTGAAGAGACAGCTTTCTGCTATATTCCCAAGTAGGTACTGACCAAACAGCAAACAGAAGTGACTTAGAACTACAGTTCTGCATCCTGGCAGTTGGGGCTAAAAAAATTCCACACCACCTCCTCCATCTCCAAAGATTGTCTCATTTCCTCCTTTCTGGGGGAAAATTAAGGCCAAGGGAAGAAGCTCCCTTTTCTTCTCATTTCATATCTCAAAACCCATAAAGTCATCCCCTACTTTATCTTCATAGCAAAAGTCTTTAAAACTTTGTTATTGTGAACCTCAAGAGCCATCCAATGAGGCTGGGGGGGGAGGTGTTTCTCCTCAAAATGTTTTCAAAAGCATAAAACAAAATGCATCAAATTACAAAAGAAACCAATTATACTGAAATACTGTAATAAATAGGATTTTTTTTTTAAAGAAAAACCCCCAGGGTTAAGAATTTGATCTAGGCTGGGGATTTAACAAAGTAGCCTTTCTCTCCAAGACCAACCCAATTTATGCCCTGGATCCTATCCCTATTTCTAGCTATCTCCTCACATCTTCTCTGGCTGGCAGCTTACTCTGGCAAATATTCCTTCTCTAATTTTCAGTCTCTCCATTTTGACTCTTTCCTTTCTGTCTACCAGCATGCACAAATCTCTGCTATCCTTAAAAAAATAAACCAAAAAACTTTCACTTGATTGTACCATCCTTTCAAATTGTCATCCTAGAGCTTCCCCCTTTGCAGAGAAACTCCTAGGTAAAGCTTTCTTATGATGATAATGGACCAGGAGATCAGGGAATGATGCTACAAGCAGCAAGTGAATTGGATTTAAGCAAGGGGGTGCTGTTCTAAGCCACCAATCTACTTTCTCCTCCACAGCCATCTGGGTACAGTGGCTAGATATGAATCAGGATAACTAGAGATGACTGGATAAGAGGCAATTAGCATTAGGTGACTTGGCCAAGGTCACTCAGCTAGTTAGTGATGAATGTCTGAGGCTAGATTTGAACTGGGTTCTATTCACTGCATCACCTAGCAGCCCTCTGTTTCTCTACTCTCGATGACTTTCCAATACCTTCTGAATTGGCTTTTACTCTCATCATTCAAGTAGAGGAAGGTAGGTGGGTAGTGGATAGAGCACTGGTCTTGGAATCAAGGGGATAGGAGTTTGAATCCAGCCTTAGACTTTTGCAACTTTAGCTGTGTGACCTTAGGCAAGTCACTTAACCCTGATTGCCTTGCATCCAGGGCCATCTCCAGTAGTCCTGATTCATATTTGACTACTGGACCCAGATGGCTCTGGAGGACTTAGAACAGAAGAACCTCACCCAAATCCAACTCATGTGCTTCACCTCCCTGGAGTCATTTAAGAGAGAAGAGAGCCCAGTACAGAGCCCAAGGGAAGACCGGAAGAGACAGCTTTCTGCTATATTCCCAAGTAGACAGTGATCAAACAGCAAACAGAGGTGACTATAACTACAGTTCTTCTCATTTTATATCTCAAAATCCCATAAAGTCAGAGAAAGTAATCTTTGAGACTGAAGGACAAATATCACTCAACTGAAATGTCTCAGTTCTCAACTTTTTAGCAGTACTTGACACATTGACTACCTCCCCCACCTACCCACTACCAGACTTTTTTCCCCCCTGGGCTTTTGTGACACTGTTCTCTTAGATCTTCTACTTATTTGGCCAGACTTTCTCATTTCCCTTTGCTAGATTGTCATCATCAATGTATGTTCCTCTGTGTGTGAATAGGGCTCTGTACTGGGCTCTCTTCTCTCTTAAATCTTAGTTCCATTCTCACAGACTCAGCTGCCTATAGGACATTTCCAGTTCCAACTCAACATCTCTACAATAGAACTCATGACCTTTTCCTTAAAATCTTCCTGTCTTCTTAATTTCCCTTGCTTTTCTCTGGATCAGACAGTCACAACCCTAGTTTATTTCCCTGATTACCTCTCACCCTGGAGATCTCTCACCTGGAGAAAAAAATAAAAACTCCCCACTAGAATTCAAGGCCTTCTACTACCTAGTTCCCGTCCAATCTCTTCTCTACTTCACTTCAAATTCCATACCCCTTGATCCTATAACCTATTGGTCTCTCAGCCTCGAAGTGTCTTCCTTTCTCCAGCTGATCCCCCACATCACCTCCTAAAGTAATCTCCTTAAAAGCATGGGTAAGTCTGATCCAGTCATCATTTTTCTGAACAAGAAGTCCCAGTAGGTATCCCCCTTTGGTCTCTAGGACAAAATATCAGCTCTTTGGCCTGGTATTTGAAGCCTTTTAGTGAACAGATCCTAGCCTACCTCTTTTGCTTCCGGCATCCTCTCTGTGTCCAACCATCCCTGAACCAAACTGGCCTATTTGTTATTCCTCACAACATTCCATCACTCCTCAATCTGACTTTGCCCAGGCTGTGCCCCATGACTCCTCCCTTCCTAACTCCCTTCCTGGCTCAACTTCAAGTACAACTTTCTATGGGCAGTTTATCCTGATTTCCTTTCAGTTTCTAGTTTCCCCCAATAATTACTTTGTATATACTTATCTGTATCCATATTGTTTCCCTACCTCCCCAATGAGAATGGAAGTTTCTTGACAGAAAGGTCTGTTTTGCTTGGGTCTTTAAAGTAGCCCAACAGGATTCTTATAAACAATTACAGTTGAATGAAATTTGTGTGATGAATTGATTTGTGCCTTTTGTCTGGTCCCACCCCCCCCAAGAGAACAACTACACCTGAAAGGGAGATTAGACCCTAACATGACAACCATGACACTAGCTCAGGCTTGATAATAGTTCTCTCCCTTAGTCATCTTTTCTTTTTTTAATTTTTTTCAGTCTTTTTTATTTTTCCAATTATATGGAAAGATAATTTTTAACATTCATTTTTGTAAAGTTTTTTTCTTTCAACCTTAGGATAGCAAGTTATCTGATATAGGTTATTATAAATGTACAATTGTGTTACACATATTTCCATATCAATTGTATGAAAGAGGCGGAATAAAAATGGAAAAATCTAAGAAAGAAAAAGCAAAATGCAAATTTTAAAAAGTGAAAAAAGTGTGATTTGTTCTGAATTTGGATCCCATAGTTCTTCCTAATCTTCTCTACTTCTAAGGCTTCAGTTATCAAAAACTATGCCGATGTATTAGCAACACTGCCAGAACCTCTCCCTGAATTCCAATCGCCTGAGTGGCAACTCTATCTGGAAGTGTGGAAAGCTGAATTTGTCATCAGCACCTGTAAAGCTACCCCTCCTGATAGTTTTCCATTTTTGTTATTAGCATTGCCATCTAGTCTTGAAACTTTTAAGATAATAATAGCTAGCATTTATAGAGCACCTAATATGGACCTGTCACTGTGCTAAGTACTTTATAAATTTTATCTTCAGACACATGCTATTATTATCCCCATTTTACAGAAACTGAGACAGAGTGACTGTGAGTTGCCTAGGGGTAGAGGCCTGAACTGAGTCTTACTGATTCCAGGCAGCTAGGTGTTGAAATATTTGAGAATGTCTTGAGCTTGAATCAGAAAGACTCATTTTCATCTTCAAAAATGGCTCCCAACACCAACTGGCTGTGTGACCCTGGGGAAGTCATTTAATCCTGTTTGTCTCAGTTTCTTCATCTGTAAAATGAGCTGGAGAAGGAAATGGAAAACCATTCCAATATCTTTGCCAAGAAAACTCCAAAAAGGGTCTTGAGGTGTCTATTATGACTAAAGCAACTGAACATCAAAAACAACTTTAAGCCCTTGTACTTCACCCACTGTACCACTACTGTTTTTGACTTTCAGCTGTCCCTCACTCCTACTCATCCAATCAATTGCCAGATCTTATTTTTTAAAATATGTCTCAACTCTCATAAACCTAAGGCCACCAAGGATGGTTTAGTTTGACTCTTCCCTCTCACCAGTCTATTCTCTAATCGGTTAGCTAGGATACCTGCATAATCTTCCAAAAGTACTATCTCTCTTCTATTTAAATACAAGCAGTGGCTCCCCATTGACCAAAGAATGAAGCAAAAACTCCTGACTCTGCATTTCAAGGCCTTCTACAAACTGGCTTAAACTTACCAGCCCAGTTTTATCTCCACCTACTCCCTTTGCTTATAGTACCCAGGGTTCTATTCCTTCCTTCCCCTTCCACTGCCACTCCCTCTCTTTTTTTATGTATCTTCAATCTTTCCTCCTGAACTGGCTCCTTTCCATCAGTCTACAAACAAGCTCAAGTCTTCTCTATCCTCAAAAAAGCCTTTCTTTAACCCTTCTTCCTTAGCCAAGACTATCTCCCTCTCCCTTTCACAGCCAAACTTCTGGGAAAAAAGTCAGCTAGATTTAACAACCCGATTTCCCTGTCACACACTGTCTCCATTTCCAAAATAAATGCCTTCCACTCTCTCTACTACTGAAATTACATTCAAAAGTCACCAGTAATGTCTCAATAGCTGAATTCAGTGACCATTTTCACCCCCATTTTCCTGGACTTCTCCCCAGCATCTGATATGCATTAACCCCAATTTCCTTCCTAGGTAGAAGAGGACCACACTCTCCAGATTTTCATCTTACCTTTCTTCCTGGGTCTCCTCATCTTCTTCCCATCACCCTTCTGGTGGGTGTTCCCCAAGACTCCGCCTTCTTTTTTATCTCTAGGCTCTCTCCCTATGTGATCTCATTCACTCCCACAGCTTCAATCATCCCAAGACTGAAGCAGCCCAAATCCCATTCTTCCACCCAGATCTCTCTCTCTGGAGCTCCAGACCAGCATCTCCCAACTGCCCAAGGAGAAGAAAACTTCTTAGAATATTTAGCCACACCTCAAACTCAAACATGTCCCAAACCAAGGCATAAATTGACTCTAGAAATTAGTCTGGTCCAGATCTCAGGTTAGAAGACCTAGATTCAAATAAATTCTCATTCCTGCACTCAAGTATTTGTATAACTCTGGGCGAAACACTGACCATTCTGTTCATTTTCCTCATCTGTAACAAAGTTGAAAAGCAGTGTGTAATGTAAATTAATCTCAGTCAGGAATATTTGAGTCCAAATCCTGCCTCTGACACATACTGGGCTAACCATCTAACATCTCAGCGTCCCAGACAATTTTCTAAGAATATAGTAGGTACTGAATCCACAAATCCCAAGTCAAAATAAAAACAACTCTTCTTTATGACTTCACTATTTTTATCAATGGCAAGATTAATAGCCCTGCCTCATATTTTTCAAGCCTTAGGGTTATTTTTGTTTTGTTTTTTAGGTTCTTGCAAGGCAATGGGATTAAACGACTTGCCCAAGGTCACACAGCTAGGTAATTACTAAGTATCTGAGAACAGATTTGAACTCAAGTCCTCCTGACTCCAAGGCTGGGTGCTCTATCCACTGCACCACTTAGTTGCCCCATTCACTGTGCCATCCAGCTGCCCCTCTTAGGGTTATTTTTGACATTTCCCTTTCCCTCTGCTCTTAGATAGTTACCAAGTCCTGTCAATTCCACCCCTGAAATACTTAAGCCCAGAATGTCCTTCCTATCCTCCTCCTCCTCCTAAATTCTGAGTCACCCTTTTAGGTAGTTTTTTTTTTGTTCTGTTTTGTTTTTGTTTTTGCCAGGCCAATGGGGTTAAGTGGCTTGCCCAAGGCCACACAGCTAGGTAACGATTAAGTGTCTGAGGCTGCATTTGAACTCAGGTACTCCTGACTCCAGGGCCGGTGCTCTATCCACTGCGCTGCCCCTCAGTCACCCTTTTAAACTGATCTCCAATGCCACCACTTCCATGAAGCCTTACCTGATCTCACCTCTACCCTTGGACATCCTCAGGTCCCACCATATACTGTCGTATAGTAAAAGCTTGTGTATTGTTCTTGTTGCTTTATTCTCCGATTACCCTTGGCCCCAAGAGGCCTTACATTTCAAGACTGGCAACACAGTGTTCTGTAAATAATAGGTACTTCCTAAAGCTCTCTTCGATGAATAAGCATTAAGGAATTATTAAATACGCTCTGGGTACTTAGGACCGGTTAGGTGTTAGGGATACAAGTTCAAAAGTGAGGCAGTCCTCGCTTAGATTCTGGACTGGACAGGGAAAAGAAGGGAGGGCCGGGGCCTGGTCACCCTCCTCTAACAGAACAGTAGAAGCCTCAGGGCCAGCCTTTCGCCAGCAGTTTCCAGACTTCTGGAGAGAGGGGGAGTAAGGGGTGTGGCCAGGGATTCCTCTCGGGCCTCAGGCTATTCAGGCACCAGGCCCCGTGCCCACCAGCTACTCGAGGCGGCTCTATTTCTCTCTGGGCTCAGAGGAAGGCAAAGGGCAGCTACTTAGTCATCCATTCCCCCTGGAAGGGGCAGATTTGCTCCCGATACGGAGGGGCTAATCCCCCCCAGATCCTGCAGGCCCAGGTCTCAGCCCTCCCAGACCAGCCCTTCTGTTTTTCAGCGATAGCCTGAAGCCAGTTTCCGCAGTCAGAGCGCCCTGGCCCAGCGGGCACAACCGCCTCCCAGCCCACCACCCCCTCCCATTCCTAGGCACATCCATTCCCAGACCCTGAGGCCCTCCCTTCCCATTCCGAGTCTGGGGCTGGATGCTCGGGGGGGGGGGGGGTGCTCAAGTCCTCTCCAAGCCTTTTTAGGGCCCTGGGAACCTCGAGGCTAAAAATACAGCAGCTGCCAAGGCTTTCGGGCTCGGGCTCCGTGGGAACCGCAGCCTAATAGAGGAGCCCCCAGAAGGTGGCCGGGGACGAGGGGAGGGGGGAGCAGTGTGGGAGAGGGGTGCAGGGAGCCGGACCCAGAGTCCCTCCCCCAGGGCACCACCCCCGCCCCCCCATCTCCAAACAGTCCCTTCCCCCTCCCCGGTCCGGAAACGGAGCTAAGACTCAAGCACACAAACCACCCAGGAGGGTCCCCAGGGGAATCTGCGTTGGGGGGAGGGTTCCGCGAGCCGCGGCCCTCCTAGCCCCGCTTTTAGGGGCTACCCCGCCTCAAGCTTCCTCCTCCCCTGGCCCCCCATCCCTGGGTCCTCTGCCCAGCTTTGCGTGCCCGGCCTCCGGAGTTGGAAGGCTACCAATAATGTCCAGCCTCTCATCCTGCTCCGCCTCCCCCCGCCCCCACCCCCAGTTCCCCGGCAGAGGGTCAGGCCTCGGGGGACTCCGGGCAGCCACCGCCTAGCTCTGGGGCCTCCTTTGTCTCCGCCGCCGCCTCAGTTTCCCTGGGTGACGAGGGGAAATGCCTGACATCAGCCGCCCCGCCCGCGAGGGATTGGGGTTCAGGATTCCAGTTTCCTGGGCTCCAAGCCCCGAGGCGAGGCCGGGCTCCCCGCTCCCCGCGGCTGGGCACCTTCCAAACGGTGCAAATAACGGGCCCCCTTTAGCAGCGGAGCATGCGCTATCGTAGACAGGGATCAGGGATGCTGTGGGGTTCGGTAAATCCATCCGGGAACCCCAAGGTTGTCCACGTGTCTCAGACAACAGAACGGACACGAACCAGACACTCGGGACCCTCTGGCCCCCCACCTCCACCCCACGGCTCGGGGTGCCTCTGAGAGACAGCCCTGCCTCCCCTCCAAGCCGGGAGAACGGCCCCCCTTCCCCGACCGAGAATGGGGGGGTTAGACCTTACCGTAGGGTCCTTCAGACTCTTTTCGGCCATCCTCCATGGTGGGGGAGGCAAGGGGCGCAAGAAAGCCGAGGGCGCCCCAGCCCAGGCTGGTTGGAGCAAGAGGTGGCGGGAGTCTAAGAGATGCTGCCCGCCCCCTGCGGCCCCTCCAATGAGAAGGGGGAGCGGGCGGGGGCGGGGGAGGAGCCCAGGACGGATTGGGGCCCATCCCTAATTTACCATCTCCGAGGAGGAAGGGGTTTAGAAATCACCCGATTCTCGGATCTCAGAATGTCTGCCCTAGATCGGGGCTTCAGGATCTTCGCAGAAGGGGCGATTTCTGAAGTGGGAGGGACCTCAACATTCCAACTTATACCTGAAAAAGAATCTCCACTGCAATGTGAATCTAACCTCATCATTTCATTGCTGGGAGAAAAAAAATGAGGTCCAGAGAGAAGTTTCTTGCAGTTAAATTCTGGTCTGGTCAACTCACTCACATAAACTTTCCTTTTCAGGTCTACTTCCACCGTTTAGGAAGAACATTGATGAGAGTTCAGAGGCGAAAGATCTAGAAACCAAAGGATAGACCGAAGCAACTGGGAATGTCACGCAACAATAGGTGGAAGGACATGTCAGCTGCCTTGGTGAAAAGGGGATCAATTTGTGCAGCTGGGTCCCCGGGATCAGAACTAGGAGCAACAGAGGAAAATGACAAGAGGGAGACTGAAGCCGACCACATTTGTTATTCAGTCGTTTCAGTCCTGTCCAACTCTTCATGAGTTGGACCTACTTGAGGGTTTTCTTGGCAAGAGGGCTGTCATTTCCTTCTCTAGCTCATTTTTACAGATGAGGAAATTGAGGCAAACAGGGTTAAGTGACTTGCCCAGGGTCACATAGCTAGTAAGTGTCTGAGACCTGACTGAATTCAAGAAGATGAATCTTTCTGACGCAAGGCATGGATCTCTATCCACTTCCACACTTTGCTGCTCTCACCTAGCACTTTGAGGGCACTTAATAAATGGTCATTGACTGACTAAGATTCACCGTCATTTGAGATCCTATAGATTTGTTGGGGGATAAATGTTGAGAGGATTCCTACTCCAGGGTAAGAGTCCTTTTCAGTTCTGAGATTCTCTAAGGGACTAAAACCCCTTGATCTCATGACTGCCAACCCATAGCACTTTGCCCTGAATAGCATTGTCCTCCCATTTTTCAGATAAAGAAACTGAGGCCCAACATCACAGGACTCAAAGGCAAGAATTAATCTCTGCATTACAACCTGAATCTTCTCAATCACAGTTCCAGAACTTTCCATCTGCTCTTAGGTCTCAGGGAGATGGTTAGGAACACAGAAGATAAGAGTCCAAAGCTCTTTTTGCTTTATATTGCCCAAGGCTCACCTCAGCCTCTCCAATTAGAGCTTTTACCCCCCAGCTCTGGAGCTGCCAGCAGAGATACCTAAGAAGATAGAGAGGTGCCTTCTTCTCCAGAGGAATGTGTTTTCCCCTTAATTTGAATTCAGGCTCTTCCAGCTAGGAAGATGGGCTCTTTCAGTATGCTTTCAAAAAGCACTATATACTACATTCAAGCACTATCTTACAGTAGTAAAACAATTGGAATACACAAACTACAGTGAAACAGCCCCTGACCTCGGGGAGCTTACTTCTAGGAAACAATACAAACACAGAAAGAGAGAAACATAAGATAGAAGAGGACACTAAGGAACTTCAGTACAGTGGAGGGATCATGACGGACCTCTGTAGAAATCATTATTTCAGATGAGCCTTGAAGGATGACAAAATGAGAGGGAACCAATCCTGGCCAGGGTGTCCAGCCTCTTCAAAGACAAGAGTAAGAAGAGATGAGCTATTGCACACCCATGACAGCAAAGATTATCTGGAATTTAGACATATGGGGGGGCACTAGGTGGTACAGTGGATTGAGCACTGACTCTGGAGTTAGGAGGACCCGAGTTCAAATTTGGCTTCAGACACTTAATACTTACTAAGCCCTGTGATCTTGGGCAGGTCATTTAACCCTACTGTCTTGCAAAAATCCAAAAACAAAAAAAAATAAAATAGAAGAGAAGAATATCAGTAAAGCTGGAAAAGTAGGCTGAAGCCATGCTGGCAAAGGATGGAAATGACATGTCCAAGAGTTTACATTTTGTCCAGGAGGCAATAGGGAGCTATGGAGGCAAGAATACTTGGGTTACCTCACAGGATGGCTATGTAAGATAAATTTTGTAAACCTTAATTCTGTCCAGATGTGAGTTTTTTTTTTCCTTTTGAAAGGCAAGAGAAGAAACTGAAGCAGTGCCTGAGAAGTGGTTTCCCCAGATCTCTCCCGGAAAACAATTAGGAATTAAAATCAAATACCCCTCATCTTTTCCCCTAGTTTGTCAGACATTCAGTCCTCTAAACTAACCTCCAAGTCTGCAGATCTTGGGACCTGTCAGGTGCAATAACTCTGTGGTCTGGAATCAGGAAACTCCCCCCTCTTCTACCCTTTCCCCTTCCCCCAAAAAAACTTCCGGGTTAAAAAACTTCTCAGGGCTATGGAGCTACCTCTAGGGACAACAGGCTGCAGACAGATGGGCATTGCTTCCCACCACCACCAACACAACCACCACTCCATATCCCTACCAGAGACTGGGGAGGGAAGAGGAGGGGCTGCTGAACAGACAGGCAGCCTCTGTTCTCTAGCTGTTCCTTGGAACTGTCCGGCTCATAAATTTTTCAACCAAACCAGCCCTGAGTTTCAGATTCCACAGTGCTGGGCTGATGGAGCTGTTGTTCGGTTTAATCTAATAGATGTTTACTGGAATCTTAAAGGGAAGGGCTGAGAGTTCAGAACACTCAGAACCCCTGGGTTATCAAGATTTAATGACTAGGTTCTTGGGGGAAGATTGGAACTCCTGAGCTCCCCACTGCTCTATATCTAAATCTAAGCTTCCTTCTAGATCTAAGATTAATTACTCTATTCCTTCCTTCATATAGTTCAGGAAGACTTCTTAGAATAGGTGGCTTTGGGGGCAGACTTCAGAAAAGCTTAGAAAGTTTTTCATGAACTGATGCTGAGTAAAGTAAGCAGAACCAGAATAACGTTGTACACATTAATAGCACCATTATGTGATAATCATCTATGAGGAACTTAGCTCCTCTCAGCAGTTCAGGGACCAAGGATAATTCTAAAACACTTATGTTGGAAAATGTCATCCACATCCAGAGAAAAAGCTATAGAGTCTGAATGCAGACCAAAGCATACTGTTTTTGCTTTTTAAAACTTGTTTTATGTCTTTTTCTTTTTCTCATTTTCCCCCCTTTAGTTCTGATTTTTCTTTCACAACATGACTAATATGGAATTATATTAAACATGATTGTACATGCATAAACTATATCAGATTACTCACTGCCATGGGGAGGTGGGGAGGGAAGGGAGGGAGGTAGAAAAATAGAGAACTCAAAACCTCACAAAAAGATGAATGTTGAAAATTATCTTTGCATGTAATTGGAAAAATAACATAAAATAAAAAGAATAGATGGCTCTTCATCTGAGCTTAGAAGGAACAAAGAAAGGAGACCTGGTAGGTAAGGAAGATTGACTCAGAGAGAAACAGGTAAAAAGGGAGGGTGGGAGAAAAATGTGGATCTCAAAAGCTTATACCAAGATAAATATTGAAAACTATCCTTGCTTGTAATTAGAAGAGAAAGGAAGGACTTAAGATGCAGAATGAGATAAACATTTGAAGATATTAGAGAGAGAAGAATTTGTTGTTCAGTCATTTCAGCCATGCCTGATGATTTCAAGATCTCATTTAGGGTTTTCTTGGCAAAGATACTGAAGCAATTTGCCATTTCCCTCTCCTGCTCATTTTACAAATGAGGAAACTAAGACAAACAGGGTTAATAAACTTGCCCAAGGTCACATGGCTGATATGCATCTGAGGCCCGATTTGAACTCAGGCTTTCCTGACTCCAGGGAGGGAGGAAACAAGCACATACTGTGCCTAAACAGTTTAAATTTTACATTTTACTGCTTGACTCCACAAATTTTTACAAATATTTTCTCATTAGATCCTCAGAAGAACCTGGAGAGTTATTATTATCACAATTTTACAACTGAGATAACTAGGGCAAACAGTGGTTAAGTGACTTGCCTAAGGTCACATAGCAGAGGCTAGATTGGAATTCAATTTTTCCTGGGTCCAGGCCCAGCACACTATCTATTGTATCACCCTATGCTTAGTCAATGCAAAAATTTCTTTTCCTTGACTATACATATTCATTAGGAATTTTTTGTTTTGTTCAGGTTTTTTTGGTGAGGTGATAAATGTTTGCCTTATAGGAATTTTTTTTTTTAAATGAAGGACTTGAGGGAAGGCTAGGTGGCGCAGTGGATAAAGCACCGGGGCCCTGGAGTCAGGAGTACCTGGGTTCAAATCCAACCTCAGTCACTTAATAATGACCTAGCTGTGTGGCCTCGGGCAAGCCACTTAACCCCATTTGCCTTGCAAAAACCTCAAAAAAAAAAATGAAGGACTTGAAGCCAAGAGAGACCTATGTTCAAATTCTGCTTCTGATTCTTACAGATTGTATGACCATAGACAAGTCATATAGCCTCTATAAGCTTCCATTTCCTTATCTATGAACAGTCAGTAAATATGTATTGAGGTTATACTTAAATTTTGTTACCTTGGGGGAGGCGGATAAGCCAGTCTTTTTTTTTTTGGCAAGGCAATGGGCTTAAGTGACTTGCCCAAGGTCACACAATTAAGTAATTATTAAGTAGTGTCTGAGGCTGGATTTGAACTCAGGTACTCATGACTCCAGGGTCAGGTCTTTATCTACTGAATCACCTAGCTGCCCTTTAACCCTTCTTAGTGTTACATCCATGTCCTCAGTGCTCCAGTGACACTGATCTCTTAGCTGCTCCTCATATTAGATGACAACATGACACATTAATGACACATTAATGACCACATTAGATGGTCATCTCTCAACTCTGGATATTTTCACTGGCTGCAACTGTCTTCCTCTTCATCTGTCCCTCCTGATTTCTCTAGATTTCCTTCAATTCTCAGTTAAAATCTACCTCTTGCAAGAAACCTTTCCCAGTCTTAATTTTTTTAATTCTCTTTAATTTATTTACTCATTACTAAAATATTCTTGTTTAAGAGTAAACATGGGGCAGCTAGGTGGTGTAGTGGATAAAGCACTGGTCTTGGAGTCAGGAGTACCTGGGTTCAAATCCGGTCTCAGACACTTAATAATTACCTAGCTGTGTGGCCTTGGGCAAGCCACTTAACCCCATTTACCTTGCAAAAATCTAAAAAAAAAAAAAAAAAGAGTAAACATAATACCCCCTTCCCCGCAAAAATATAAAACCTCATGAGAAATAAAGCTAAAGAAAGAGAAAAAAATGTGTTTCAATCTGTGTTCTGTTATCATCAGCTCTGTCTTGGGTGGATCACATTCTTTATCACAAGTTCATCATAAAGGTTACTTCCATATTTTTTCACAGTAGCTGTTGCTGCCAATCTTAATTTTTTTTTTATTTTTTGCAAGGCAATGGGGTTAAGTGGCTTGCCCAAGGCCACACAACTAGGTAATTATTAAGTGTCTGAGACTGGATTTGAACTCAGGTACTCCTGACTCCAGGGCCAGTGCTCTATCCACTGAACCACCTAGCTGCCCCCAATCTTGATTTTTTAAAAATCTTTTATAAAATATAAATTTTTATTGATTGTATCTGATTCTTACATAACCATGGATGTCTCCCTATAGCTATCCCATGTGAAAAACAGTAATTTTTAGAAGGGAAGGGAGTCAGCACAATTCATTGATGCATTGAGAAAGTCCAAAAATACTTGCAATGTGTAATACTTGTGGATCTCCCAGGCAGGTTGGGGATGTCTTCTCATATTTCTTCTTTGGAATTCTCCTTTATTTTTTTCTCCTTTTTTTGGTAGGGGATGTAATCAGGATTAAATGACTTGCTCAGTGTCACACAGCTACACAGCGAGTAAGTGTCTGAAGTCAAATTTGAACTCAGGTCCTATAAACTGCAGGGCAAGTGCTGTATCTACTATGCCACTAGATGCACAGAAACACACAGAGACAGACACACAAACAGACAAACACATACCTTTGATCATTATAATTTTATTACATTTCCTTTTGATTTATCGGTGTGTTATTGTTTTTTTCCATGTTCATTGTTTTAATCACTGTATATAGTGTTTTCTTGGCTCTGTTTACTTCAATCTGTATGGTCCACATAAATCTTTTTATACTTCTCTGTATCCATCCCATACATAATTTCTTATAGTATTGTAGTATTCCCTTATATTCAGGTTCCACATTTGTTTGACCCTTCCCCAACCATCCCCAATCAATGGGAATCTACTTTGTTTCCAACTCTTATCACTTAAAATGCTGCTCTCTACTTATTTTGGAGTATATGGGACTTTTTTCTTATACATAACTTCCTTGGTATATAAGCCAAAGAATGAAGTCTCTGGTTCATCCCTTTGGTTCATCCCTGGTCTCTGGTTAATCCCTTTGATTCAAATGCCTTTCCTCTATTGATTATTTCCAAACGATCCTATATTTATCATGTTTGTACTTAGCTGGTTACATGTTGTCTTCCCCATCAGACTGGTGAATCTCTAGAGAACAAAGATGGTCTTTTGACCTTCTTTGTATCTCTAGCACTCAGAACAGTATATGAACCTCTGACACTAGCTGTGTGACCTTCTTAGTCTGTTTGTCTCAGTTTCTTCAACTGTAAAATGTGAAGGAAACGGCAAACTACTCTAGCATCTTTGCCAAGAAAACCTCAAATGGAGTCACAAGGACATGACTGAACAACAACAACAACTGGACATATGATAGGAACTTAATGAATATTTAATGACTAATCTAGAAATTTAGAGGTAAATCCTAGAGAGTAGCCTTAAGGATCATAAGTTCAATGGCTTGCCTAGCATTACACAATGTGGAAGTGTCTGATTAGGGATTGGAAGCCCAATCATTCAACCTCTTAGTTCAAGATTTTATTTTATACCATAGGCTCTGATCCTTCTAGGTGGAAGTAATGCCTATAATCTCAGGATGTTGTAAAGACCCAATGTATAATGCATATGAATTTTTTTAAAACCCAAACCCTACATAATTCAGATGGTGTTAAAAGTCTCAGGGGGGGCTGTCAGGGGGAAGAGGGGAAAGAAAGGAGGGAGGGAGAAAAATGTATAACTCAAAAACCTTGCAAAAAAAAATGATTGTTGAATTCTGGAAAGCAATATGGAACTATGCCCAAAGAGCAATATAAAAGATTCATACCCAGCACTACTAATACTAGGCCTATATCCAGGAGAAATCATAAAAAATGGGAAAAGTCCCACATGTTTCAAAATATTCATTGCAGCTCTTTCTGTAGTGGCAAAGAATTGAAAATTGAAAGAATGCTATCAATTGAGGCTGAACAAGTTATGGTACATGAATATTATGGAGTTCTATAAGAAACCTTCTATAAGAATGGTTAGACTCTAGAGAAACACGAAACGAATGACAGGACCTAATGCTGAGCAAAGGGAGCAGAACCAAGAGAACATTGTATATGTTTACAACATTGTGAGATGATCAACCTTGATGATGCAGCTCCTTTCAGCAGTTCAGAGAGCTAACACAACCCCGGGAGATCTGTGGTGAACAATGATATCCATATCCAGAGACAGAAAAACAAAACAAAACCCAAAAGAATCTGGTTTAACACTACATTCACTTTTTTTTTAAAGGTTTTTGCAAAGCAAATGGGGTTAAGTGGCTTGCTCAGGGCCACACAGCTAGGTAATTATGAAGTGTCTGAGGCCAGAATTGAACCATGACTCCAGGTACTCCTGACTCCAGGGCCAGTACTCTATCCGCTGCAGCACCTACCTGCCCCACTACATTCACTTTTTAAAAATTTCTCTTATGTTTTCCCTTCCAATCTTATGATTTTCTTTTTTTCCCCTTTAGTACTAATTCCTCATACAGAAAATGACTAATTTGAAAACATGTTAAACACAAATATATATGTACCATGTTCATCAGATTATTTGCTGTGGGAAGGAAGGGTAGAAGGAAATTATGTAACTTATTAATATTCATATGCATGTGGATGAATGTTGAAAAGCTTTCATAACATATAAATGGAAAAATAAAAGAAAATATCAATTGGGAAAAATGTGAAAACTACGAGCGCATGCTGTTGGAAAAACAAATAAATATTTAAATTGAGAAAAAAATTGGGGTGGCTAGGTGGCAAAGTGGATAGACCACAGGCCCTGGAGTCAGGAGCACCTGAGTTCAAATATGACCTCAGACACTTAATAATTACCTAGCTGTGTGGCCTTGGGCAAACCACTTAACCCCACTGTCTTGGAAAAAAAACCTAAAATACATTAATTAATTAATTAATTAATTGAGAAAAAAAATTCCAGAAGAAGGCCTCTAATACATTGGATAGGACCTCTATAAAGGATTTTATGGGAAAATGTAGAATTACACAGGAGAAGGATGCAGCTTAAGGATGCAAATTAAAATTCATCAAAATATTCATCTGTGGCATATTAAGATTTATAAAATAGTTTTTCTCACAGTGGCCCTGTGAAGTAGCTAACAAGGATTATTGTCAGGGGTAGCTAGGTGGCACAGTGGATAAAGCACCGGCCCTGGAGTCAGGAGCACCTGGGTTCAAATCTGGTCTCAGACACTTAATAAAAACCTAGCTGTGTGGCCTTGGGCAAGCCACTTCTTAACCCCATTTGCCTTGCAAAAACCTAAAACAAAACAAAAACAAAAACAAAAAAACCCCCAAGGATTATTGTCCCCATTTTCCATGATGACACTGTGGATAAGAGAGAAAATTGCTCTAAGCCTCAGGCTCTCCCACACCTGAGGCTTTCCCTTTATCTTGCCTTACTGGTTGCTGTTGGGAGAACTCTGGGTGGCCTTACACAGAATTTCCTCATCCTACTTCCAGCAAAGGAGTTATCTACCATCAGCACCTCATCAATCTCCCTTCCAGGTTCTTTCATCGAACTGGGTGGTTTGAGGGTGGAGAATGCAATAACCTCAGACTTCCGCCCCAAAATTGGGGGTGGAGACCTCACAGTAATATATATGCAATAAAATGGTATCCAGAGGTTGACTCTCAGGCAGGAGGGATATATTTGGGGAAATGAAAGTGACTAGGGTATATGAATTAAAAAAAAAATTTGATTGCACCATAAAAAAGAAGGAATCAGACAAATTCTGAGAAATTTGGAGAACTGTATGAACTGATTGCAAAATGAAGTGAATAGAATTAGGAAAACTATTTATTTCATGATAGTAATAAAGTGAAGGGATTGATCCTTTTCAAAAACAAAGTATGAACAACAGGAAGAACCCTGAACTGTGGCTGAAACAGTCACTAATGATGAAGCACATTTATGTATGCTTCTGGCAGAGTTGATAGAAGAGAGCTGTGGTTTCCATGTTGTAGTTCAGAACTCCCTTGAGAATCTGAAAGTCCAAGGGAAGCTAGCTATCAAAATCAATAGAATCCTAGGCTGCAAGTCAGGAAGACCTGAGTTCAAATGTTACTTCAGATACTTACTGGTTGTATGACTTTGGGCAAACTTTAACTTCTGTGAGCCTCAGTTTTTTCAACTGTAAAATAGAGATTAACAATCTCATCCTTTAGGATTTCGATGAGGATCAAATAAAGTAATATTTGTAAAAGTACTTAGCACAAGAGTCAGTTAGGTGGCATCTCCCTAGGGTCAGGAGGACCTGAGTTCAAATGTGTCCTCACAAACTCATACTTACTAGCTATGTGACCTTGGGCAAGTCATTTAACCCTCATGCTTCAAAAAAAAAATACAAAAATTCACAGTTTATGACACATACTTCTTATTCCACAGTAATTTTTTTTTAGGTTTTTGCAAGGCAAATGGGGTTAAGTGGCTTGCCCAAGGCCACACAGCTAGGTAATCATTAAGTGCTTGAGGCCAGAATTGAACTCAGGTCCTCCTGACTCCAGAGCTGGTGCTCTATCCACTGTGCCACCTAGCCACCCCTCCATAGTAATTTTTAGTCGTGTCCAACCCCATTTAGGGTTTGCTTGGTAAAGATACTAGAGTGGCTTGCCATTTTCTTCTCCAACTCCTTTTACAGATGAGGAAACTGAGGCAAACAAGGTTAAGAAATGTTCAGGTCACACAGCTAGTAAGAGGCTAGATTTGAATTCAGAACTTCCTGACTCCAGGTCTGATACTATATCTTCTGTACCACCTAGCTGGCACATAGCAGGAACTTAATAAATGCTTATTTCCTTCTGCTGTTCTACCAAAGGAGTTCAATTTAAAAATTTTTTAATGATGCCCTAATCAGTAAATAATTGCAGAATGTTTTATATATAAAATGATCCTGAGGGTTCACGACACATTTTGTCATTGCTGCTGAAAAGAGTTCAAAGAACCCCAAAAGTTGAGAATCCACTAGATACGTAGTGACAGATTGAGAATCCTTGGACTAGAAATACAGAACCAAATGTGCATCCTCAGATATCTTGATGTGTCTGGCTTGATGTACAGCTATATATTTGTTAAAAGCAAGATTTCTGTGTCAGGGAAGAGAATTGATAAATAGTGACAGATTTAGGAGGGGAAAGCTTTTTATTTTTTTAATTTTTTTTAGATTTTTCAAGGCAATGGGGTAAAGTGGCTTGCCCAAGGCCACACAGTTAGGTAATTATTAAGTGTCTGAGGTCGGATTTGAACTCAGGTACTCCTGACTCCAAGGCCAGTGCTCTATCCACTGTACCACCTAGCTGCCACCTAACCGCCCCCTTGAGGGGCTTTAATAAAGCATTTTAAAAGTAAAAAAAAAATGGTTGACCAAAATCTTTTGAAAAATATCTACTTTTGGGGCCCCTAGGTAGCAGATTGGACAGAGCACCGGCCCTGGAGTCAGGAGTATCTGAGTTCAAATCTAGCCTCATACACTTAATAATTACCTATGTGACCTTGGGCAAGTCACTTAACCCCATTGCCTAGCCACCCCCCCTAATAAATAAATAAAATATAGAAGAAAATAAAGGTTAAAAAGAAAAGAAAAGAAAAGAAAAATATCTCCTTTCCTGAAACATTTTCCTGCTTCTGGAGGGATCAGCAAATAGTAGGAATATAGAAATTTTTGTTTAAAATGATTGGAGCTGATGACCTCTCCTAGACACAAAGCACATTTAACTACATTGATGTGTAATGTTGTTTAAAATAAACTATTTAAAAATGTGGGGAAAAAAAGAGTTAAAGAAATAAAGGTGGTGGGAAATTTTAGAATAACCATAAACATTCAAAATAAATACTCGCAGACAGAGAAATTGAAGATTTGGATGGATGATTAATCAGTCCCCAAAGTTCCAAGAGAGAAGTAACTGCTGAGAAGAGAAGATGCTGAGGTCTCTAGCCTCCTCCTTTGTATGGGCTACCCAACACACTCCAGTAAGGGAGCTACAATCCTATTTTAGGTTTGACAACTTAACTCCATGATCCTGGATCTGGGGCACCCAGGAACGGGAAGACCTAAGAGTAGATGTCTTCAAAGGGCTTTGCACTAACTTAGGACTCCTTCTTTACTTTACATACAGTGAGTTTGGCTGTGCATCCTGGGTCAAAGAAAGGGAAGGGAGATGGAAGAGGAAGAGAGGAAGGGGTAGAGGAGAGAAGAAAGGGAGATGAGGGGAGGGAGGGTGGGCAAGAGGAAAGAAATTTTTAATTTTCTAGAAATGAAAACTAGACTCCCCCCCCAGGCCGTCATCTAACATGCCCTCCTTATCTGGTTTCCCCCACATCCCTAGGACACCAGGACAGCAAACCAACTGTCCAGAAGTTGACCCTGGCTCTAGCTCTCAGCCTCCTCGCTTTCTTTTCCGGAGGAACATTTCTCTGCTATCCTATACACCTCTTTGTTTGCATAATTCCTTTTTGGGAATGTATTGTTAGTGATAGTAAATTGAATTTGTCAAAAAATCCGAGGAAATCGGAGTGTTCCAAGACCTGCTCTGCTAGTGGGTGACTTTGGGAAGTTTACTACCTGTTCCCAGTGTTTGTTTCCTTATCTAAAAAAAAAAGAAGGAAGTTGAAGTCAAAGAAAATAAAAAGTTCCCTCCCTCTTCAAATCCAGGACCCTAGGATCCCTCCCTAACTCCGCCCAGGGCAGGAGGAGAATTTCTGTCGGCAGAGGAAGTGGCTCACCTGGGTCACCTCCCCTTTAAGAGCCACTCACCTGGACCTGGGCTCCTACCTGGGTGAGGTGACGCGGCCTCTGTAGGAAGGAGGAAGCGCCGAAGATCTCCCTATTGCCCCCGGCCTGGCCTGGGCCCGGACCAGACGCGCCACCGCCATGTCTGCCTCGGCCGTGTTCATTCTGGACATGAAGGGGAAGGTGAGCGAAGCCCACCTGCCCAGGTGCTGGGGTGCCAGAGAGTGCTGAGCTGGGAAGACCTGCGGGAGGAGGGGGAGACGGACCAGTCCCAGACCCTGACAGGGGCATGCCTGCCGGGCCTCAGGTGCGGTCCTAGGAGTTGGGATCCTCTGCAGGACCCAGAGGCCCTTTTAGGTGACCGAAGGGAAGAATCTAGACGTCCCGAGTGACCGGGCTTTTGGGCCCATTACTGCCCCAGAGGTCGAGCAGCTGGAAAGAGGGCAGAGTTCCCTGGAAAGGGAGGCCTTCTAACCCCGTTTGCGAGTGAGGGCCCTCCTTTCTCCCCACCCCCCACCCCAGGTGACCACAGGTTCTCCCACTGGGTGTGATGAAAGTGCTGAGCAAAGGAAAAGGGGTGGGGCTAGGACTGGGGAGCAACCTCACTCCGGTCCTCCTATTCCTATTTACCAGCCATTGATCTGTCGGAACTACAAGGGGGATGTGAACATGGCAGAGATTGACCACTTCATGCCCTTGCTGATGCAGAAGGAAGAAGAGGGAGCCCTGACCCCCCTGCTGACCCACGGCAGAGTGCACTTCTTGTGGATCAAACACAGCAATCTTTACTGCATCCTTTCTTCTGCCACAGCTTTGGGGAGAGGGAAGTGGGACTGGGGTGGAAGGCAATCATGTTAGAGCTGCCTCTGGGTTCCAAAACCTGGCCCACAGTCGTGGCTGCCTGGTTCCTTGTTCCCGGGCTTTGGAAAAAGTGGATTGTGTCCTTGTCTGTTCAGCCTCCCTGATGCTCTAGCCCAGACCTAAGATCACTGATCTTGGGTCTTCAGACCTCTTTTTATGGTTACAAAGTAGTTTATATACTTTTGGGTTTTTTTTAATGATTTTTTATAGTTACAAAGTATTTTCTACACATCTCATGAGACGCTTAGAACAACAGACCTGGGAAGGGGATAAAGAAGGGAAGTTCATCCTTTTTATAATTTTACAAATAAGAAAATTAAGACTGAGGGATGAAATGACCTAGCCAGAGTACACAAAATTTTCAGTGTCAGAAGTGCACACAAACCTAAGACAAAAATACACTCTTTTTCATTGCACCAAATTTTCCTTCCTCTCCTACTTTCAAAGTAGCCCTTCATCTTTGTTTATAGGATTTAGAGTATTTTGAGATAATCTAGTAAAACCCTTTCAGTTATTCAGGGAAGGTTTACTGCAGTAGTCAAATACAGATTAGGCATTCCTATCCAAACCCTCTGATTGATTCCAATACCCAGTGTTCCTTCCACTACATCATATCACCCAAAGACTGACTAGGGTCTTCTTCACCTGTCCCATGGTTTAGAACTGTGAAGTGAATGAGGATTCAAAGAGGGGAGTGGTATACCCCGTATCACAAGGTCAGTCAAGAGCTAACATTGAGATCTGTGGCAGGAACTCCATTGTTGGGGTTGGGAGGGCTGCAGATTGGCAGAAAGAGAATGGGGGTGGGGATAGTATTTCCTGTATCACTCCCCCACCCCATCATGTTGGTGCCTTTTCCTTGACCTTAGATTGCTAACAGTGGTAGCCACTACGCTCAAGAATGCCAATGCTTCCCTGGTGTATTCATTCCTCTACAAGGCTGTGGAGGTGAGAGCCCTAGTTCCATTTTCTAGTCCTTAACTTTCTGATATGCCCTCTGGAGGAAGGATTCTGATTATTCCACCTGCCTCCCCATCCCCAACCCATGTGTTTCCCCTCCCTCACAGGTATTCTCTGAGTACTTCAAGGAGCTAGAGGAGGAGAGCATCAGAGACAATTTCGTCATAGTCTATGAACTGTTGGATGAGCTCATGGATTTTGGCTTTCCACAGACCACAGACAGCAAAATCCTCCAGGAGTAAGTGGAACTGAGATAAGGCAACCTCCTCGAGGCCCACCAGGTCCTAGGGACATCATATGTAATTATTTCCTCAGGTGCCTGGCAAAAGATCACAAGGCCACCTCTACTCCCCAGTTCCTAACCTACTCCATTTCTCCCTTTTGCTCTTTTTACCAGCACAAGGGAGGCTGATTCTAGAGGTAAGACATACCAGAACTAGAAGGGTACTTTGTTTGTTGAACCATTTCAGTCATAACTGACTCTGTGACTCCATTGAGTTTTTTAGACAAAGATACTGGAGTGGTTTACCATTCCCTTCTCATTTTACAGTTGAGGAAACTGAAGCAAAGAGTACTAAGTGACTTGTCCAGGGTCAGACAGCTAAGTGTCTAAGACTGGGATTTGAACTCAGGTTCTTCTGACTCCAGGGCTAGGGCTGTATCCACTGCACCACCTAGCTGCTTTGGAAGGGTCCTTAGAACTCATCGGTCCTAACCTCATTTTTCATTTTACAAGTAGGGGAAACAGGCATTCACAGATTTGTTTCTATCTTTGCCACCTACCATCTGGGTGAACTTGAGCAAGTGCTTTGACTTCCCTGGCTCTTAGTTTCTTTATCTGTTAGATGTAAGATCTCTAAAATCCTGCCCAACTCTTGGTCTATGATTGTATGATTTTACTGCCTGGGCCATCTGATGTGATGGTATACTCTGCATTTGAAAACATTGGGCCTGCACCTGAGTTTTCACTTTGACTTTTATCAGCCATCTGTTTTCTTTCTGAGATCATTGATTCATCTTTAAAAATGGGATAATAATCATTTTACTACTCACCCCTCACAGGGTTAGTGTGGGGAAAAGTGGGGAGAAAGTATAGCAGGGAAACAAAAAAGATGAAATTTTTTGTAAGAGTTTCTTGTTCAAATCCATGCTCGACTAGTCACTATATCTGTGATTTTGTGTAAGCAATCAGTAAGGATTTATTAACTACCTGCCATAAGGCAGCTTCTAGGTAACCTAGTAGATAGCTGATTCTAGAGTCAGGAAGATGAGTTGAAATCCAACTTCAGATACTTAACTATGTGACTCTGGGTAAGTCATCTTGTCTACTTCTTTTCTCCCATCTGTAAAATGGGGATAATAGCATTTACCTCCCAGGGTTGTTGTGAAGATCAATGAGATTCTATGGGTAACATTCTAGAAGCATTTCCAGGTGGGAAGTAAAAAGAGGGGAGATAAGAACATGAACCTAATCCCTTTCCTTCCTTTCTCTAGGTACATTACCCAGCAGGGCAACAAATTAGAGACAGGAAAATCTCGGGTACCCCCAACAGTCACCAATGCTGTGTCTTGGCGCTCAGAGGGTATCAAATATAAGAAGAATGAGGTTTTCATTGATGTTATTGAATCTGTCAACCTCCTGGTAAGTCCCTGGGAAGCTAATGGTGTAGGGAGGTGTAATGGGGATTAGAATTATGACTAGTCAGGGGGTGGCTAGGTGGCACAGTAGATAGAGTACCAGCCCTGGAGTCAGGAGTACCTGAGTTCAAATCTGGCCTCAAACACTTAATAATTACCTAGCTGTGTGGCCTTGGGCAAGCCACTTAAGCCCATTGCCCTGCAGAAAAAAAAAAACCCTAAAAATAAATAAATAAAACCTAAAAAAAATTTAAAAAAAGAATTATCACTAGTCAGAGTCCAAGTGACTGTCTTGGGGGGAGGGTCAGGAATTATCAGTTATTGGAATGGGGGGGGCAAGGTGGTGCTTACCACCACCTAATAGCAACTACTAGTTGGGAAAGGAACTAGAAGAATGAGAATCTTCTCTCCCTCCCATCTTCCATCATCCTCTGCTGACATCTACTCCCCATTGATTCAGGTCAATGCCAATGGAAGTGTGCTGTTGAGTGAGATTGTGGGTACCATCAAGCTGAAGGTGTTCTTGTCTGGCATGCCAGAGTTGAGATTGGGCCTCAATGACAGAGTGCTTTTTGAACTCACGGGCCGTAAGTTCTGGGATCTGAGGTTCTCCCTTAGAATTAGCTCCTTGGGGGAGGAGGGATAGAGGGGAGTATTATCAACATCCCTTCTACAGCCCTTCACTAGTCAAAAATTTTCATTGCGGATGGCTAATATGGTTTGAGAGGTCTAGAGAATGGGAGAGGAGGGAATGGAAGTGGTCCTGCTTTGGAGGATTTGGGTAGCATAACCTTGGAGGGTCACCCTATAAGAATGCTGGTAGGGAATATCAACCTTTGGGATGACTAGCAGTGATAGAGGGAGTGAAGAAGTCAAAGTGATATGGTAGGATCTGGAAGGTAACAGGCCTTGGGTCTTCTTTTGCTACCCATGTGAACTTGGGCAAATCATTTCTATGAGTTTCAGTTGCTTCACCAGTAAAATAAAGAACTTAGACTAGATGAACTTTTAATATATTGCATCATTGAAATTAAAATTGAAAAGACCTTAGATTATCTCATCCAGGGATTCTTAACTTGGAGTCTGTAAACTTGTCCTGATAAAAATTATTAGTAATTAAAGATACTATTATTTCAATGTTTCCTTATAATCCTATATGTTTTGTTTTGTGCATTCAAAGACATTATTTTGAAGAGTTTGTAGCTTTTCCTGGCCTGCCAAAGGGTCTATGACATACAAAAAAGTTAAGAAACCCATATCTATTCCAACTCCCTTGTTTTACAGTTGGGGAAACTGAGGCTCTTATAAATAAAGTGACTTGTCCAAGGTCACTTAGAGCAGACTATAGACTTGAACCCAGATGGTATAGTCGAACTAAAACATTTTTATCTTCTCTGAGTTTCAGGCAACAAAAACAAGTCTGTTGAATTGGAAGATGTTAAATTTCATCAGTGTGTACGGCTTTCAAGATTTGACAATGATCGAACCATCTCCTTCATCCCACCTGATGGTGATTTTGAACTCATGTCTTATCGGCTCAACACCCAGGTGGGTCTCTTCACTTAAGCAAGCACCCCAGCCCTGATGGGGTTTTTTTTTGGGGGGGGTTGCCTGATCCCATGCCCTAAGGATGAGGCTTTGAGACTCCTTATCTCTACAGGTAAAACCACTGATCTGGATTGAGTCTGTCATTGAGAAGTTTTCACACAGCCGAGTAGAAATTATGGTTAAGGTACGTAGGGCCTTGGACTTTCCCTGCCCATCTTCCACCCTTGATCATTGTTCCCTAATGTGTTTGATGTTGAATGATCCAGGCTAGAATAGATCGCATCTCATAAGTTGACATATATGGAATCACTGTAAAAGCTTTCGTCCAAAAAAAGATCATCTGGTAGAGGCATGCTTAGATAACAATTCCTTTGAAAAAAAATAGACATGTTAGTTAACCACAGCCTTATTGAACTGACAGTGTCAGAAAAAAAAGAATGAAGTCAAAGTAGGCTTCATTAAAAGAGGCTTAAGGTTCATAATGTGAGAGGTGTTACTCTCTCTCTCCCCTCTGCTCTGATCAGGCCACATTTGAAACCTGTGACATTCAGAAGTAAATGCATTTTAGGAAATAGAAAATTAGAGCAAATCCAAAAGAAGATAAGCTCAGTGATGAGGGGACTGAAGATCATCATAACCAAGATCCACTGAAGGAATTAGAGAATATTAACTTGGAAAAGAGGAGACAATGGAAGAAGGGAGGAAATGTCAAAATAGTTATCTTCAAGTATCTGATGAGCTGTCTGGGGGGAATGAAGGAGGATGGATGGTCTTGCTCTGCTCCCAATTTAAGGGCAGAAGGAGAAGACTGGGTGGTGGTTACAGTGAACCAGACTGCAGTTATTCTCATTATCTCAATGAGGACATTTACCTGGCTGGAGTATGGTGGGTGAAAGAAGGGCAAGGGGTGGTGATGGTCCTGGGAAGATGGGAGAGATGACCAGTAGAGGAAAAGAACGTAGAAACTAAGGCAGGAACATCCAAGTCTGATGAGTCTCTACTTCCTTTCCCACCTCTGCCAGGCTAAGGGTCAGTTTAAGAAGCAGTCAGTGGCCAACAGTGTGGAGATTGCAGTCCCAGTGCCCAGCGATGCAGACTCCCCTCGATTCAAAACCAGTGTTGGTAGTGCCAAGTACTTGCCTGAGAAAAATGTGGTTATCTGGAACATCAAGTCCTTTCCTGTGAGAACTGGAGGAGCAGGTCGTGGGTGGGGTCAGGGGGACAGTGGGAGGGGAACAACAGGGGTCCAGGGTACAGCAGAAGGGGCTTGGTGGGTTAGGTTTGGAGCAGTGGGAAGGGGCTAGACTCCTATTTGAAATGAACCTCCTGAGTCTCATTTAACCAGCCAAATGAAGTGACAAGAGACTTAGGGTCTCAGGAAGACCTCGGTGGAAATCCTAGCTTTGCTGTTTTCTGTGTGACCTTGAGTAAGCCCTCTCTATAAACTCCCTGGGTCTCATCTTCTTTTAGTGGAGGGATTGTACTGGAAGCTCTTTTGGGGTATAGGACAGTGTTAAAATCTATGTTCTATCCAGAGAGAGATTCCCTTAAGGGGCATTAATCCCACCCTTCTTCTACCTGTTTACCTGTCTGTGTTCCTCACCATCCATCTGTCCTTGCAGGGAGGAAAGGAGTACCTAATGAGAGCTCACTTTGGCTTACCCAGTGTGGAGAAAGAGGAGGTGGAGGGCCGGCCACCCATCTCTGTCAAGTTTGAGATTCCTTATTTCACTGTCTCTGGGATTCAGGTAAGTGGGAGGGAGAGTTTGGGAAGGGAGAAAAGGGAAAGTTGACCCCAGGGCAATGTCTTTAGCAGGTTCCCTTCATTCATTTATTCATTCACAACACAAAAAAATACAGAGCATTGTGCTAGGTGATGGGGTAAAGGAAGGAATATTACAGTGACAGTCCCTGATCTCCTGTGTTGGAGGACATGATCAGGAAAATATGACATCAGGTATTACTTATTTTAAATTCATAAAAGAGATGCAGACATAGTACTGAATGAGCATAGGTTAATGGAAAGAGCACCAAACCCCCACTTTTAGTCCTGCCTCTCTCATTAGTTTTACTTTTTTTTTTTAGATTTTTGGGCCTCTATTACTTTATCTAAAAAATGGGATTAGATGAGATCAGGGGTTCCTAACCCTTTCTGTGTTGTGCATCTTCTAGGCTTCCTGACCCCCTTTTCCAATGATGTTTAAAATTCATAAAATTAAATACACAGGATTACAAAGGAATAATTGTAATAATATTTATACAGCAAGTAAAAATTTGCAAAGTGTTAGGGCAGTATCTTTGCCAAGAAAACTCCAAGTAGGGTCACAAAGTCAAACAAAACTGAACAACAGGGGCGGCTAGGTGGCGTAGTGGATAAAGCACTGGTCCTGGAGTCAGGAGTACCTGTGTTCGAATCCGGTCTCAGACACTTAATAATTACCTAGCTGTGTGGCCTTGGGCAAGCCACTTAATCCTGTTTGGCTTGCAAAAAAAAAACCCTAAAAAAAAACCAAAGAAAAAAACTGAACAACAACCAGCAAATGTTGTCTGATGTGATCTTCATAACAACCTGGGAAATAGGTGTTACTATTTCAAGGTTAACAAAGCCTAAGTGACTTCCCCAAGGTCACGCATCTAGTGTCTAAGACTGAATCCCAGCTCAAGGACTCTAGGCCCAGTACTCTGTACCCTCTGGTGCCACCTAGCTGATAAAGGAAGACAATTATATTAAAATCATTATCAAAATTATTTAAAAAATAATAAAAAAGGGGGCAGCTAGGTGGTGCAGTGGATAAAGCACCGGCCCTGGAGTCAGGAGTACCTGTGTTCAAATCTGGTCTCAGACACTTAATAATTACCTAGCTGTATGGCCTTGGGCAAAGCACTTAACTCCATTTGCCTTGCAAAAACCTTAAAAAAAAAGCCCACAGACCTAGGTTAAGAACAAATTTCTGGACTTTCTGGTTCTATCTAAGTTGTTAATCAGAGAGATCAAGGAAAACTTGTTGGCTATTGATCCACGAATTACTAGATGGGTAGACTTTTAATAGGTACAGAGAACATTATGAATAGACTACGGGTTAGGGGTGGGAAGGCACAATTTGTCTTCAGAAGGCAGAGTGAGGCCTAATTTTCCTGGAGCATAGAACAGCTGGAGAAGATGAGGGATACCTAGGCAAGAGCAAAAGTGTCACCAGATTGCTGAAGGCCTTATTAACCATGCAGCAGAGAGGAGTTTGAAGTTCAACCATGGGAAATAAGGAGGGGCAAGACTAGACTTGTATAAAAAAAATTGACCTTATAGGAAAGAATATTCTGGTGGTGATATGAAGAGTGATTTGAAAGGAAGAAAACAACAGAGGCAGAAACATATGTGATTATATATATTGTGACTGAATAAGTAATTATTATTCCTGTTGAAACAATTTTTCCTGGTATCTTACAGGTCCGGTACATGAAGATCATTGAGAAGAGTGGGTACCAGGCCCTTCCCTGGGTTCGATATATCACCCAGAGTGGGGGTAAGGATACACCAGACTAAGGGGTAATAGGTGATTAGCGGTATGAGTGTTAGATGGGGTACCTGGCTAGGTCTGATCTTCTTTCCCTGGAGACTTTCTCTGTCTTCACTGTGGGGGGGTGGGGAGAAGAGGGAGAAAAGGAAGTGTTCCCACCCCTACTTGAAATCATTATTTTTTTCCCCGCAGAATGTTTTGTATTTATTAGAAGTGGTAAAATTGAAATATTTTTTTATTGATATTTTATTTTTCTAAATATATGTTATAAAAGTTTTTCAACACTCATCCATATGCATATATGTATATTTTTAAATAACAAAATTTCCTTCCACCCTCCCTTCCCACCCCTCTCCCTTCAGTGACAAACAGTCTGGTGAACATTGTATGTGTATATTTGTGTTTACATTTTTACAGATTAGTCATTTTCCATAAAAGGAATTAGGATTAAGGGAAAGAACTACAAGAGGTATTTTTTTAAAAAGTGAATGTGCTGTTCATCAGATTCTGAAGGTTTTTTTGTTTTGTTTTGTTTTGTTTTGTTTTTTTGGTTTCTTTGCTCCGGATGGGGATAACATTGTCTATAGCTGATCTAATAGGGTTTTCCTAGTTTTCTGAACTACCGAGAGGAGTTGCATCCATGAAGGTTGATAATTTCAGTGTTATTAATGTATCTGGTCTTCTCTTGGTTCTGCTCCCATCACTCAGCATCAGATTCTGCAATTCATTCTGTGCTTCTCTAGAGTCCAACCATTTATGGTTTCTTATAGAACAGTAGCTTTCCATAATATTCATGTACCATAACTTGTTCAACCATTCCCCAATTGATGGACATTCCCTCAATTTCCAAATTTTTGCCACTACAAAAAGAGCTGCTATGAATATTTTGGAATATGTGAGACTTTTCCCATTTTTGTTTATTTCTTCTGGATTTAGGCCTAGAAATGGGATTACTGGATCAGAGGGTGAACAGTTTTATTGTTCTTTGTGCATAGCTCCATATTGTTCTACAGAATGGTTGGATCAGTTGAAATCACTCTTCTAAGGCATTTGTCCCCTCTCCTTGTAGATTATCAGCTTCGTACCAGTTAGAAAAGAAACAGATCCTGGACCAGCGGAAGCCGATGCCTTATCCTGTGGACCCTCTTGTCCAGTTTATTTTTTATTTTTTGCTGTATGTTTGTGAGAGTGAATGACCCCTATTCTTACATCTATTTGAGAGACATCCCATCTGTGTCTGTGAATGGGAAGGCAACCCTTTCTGTGTGTTTAGGGGGCCACTTTGGCCCTTATCTATTTGAGGGGTTCCCATGATCCCTGCTTATGAAGACTGCCTTGTCTGTATTTGGGAGGGTGGGCATTCGTGGCCCTTGTCTGGGAGTCTCACTCAGTCCCTTCATTGTCCCCACTTCTGATCTGGGGGGCCCAAGACTGGAGGTGACCTCAAGGAGCTGGAACCCCTTCTCCTGACTCTCAGGTAGGATTTTTCCCTTACTGAAGATGGGGCTGAGCTTTGCCTAGAGCTGTCTCCCTATTTTTATATGAAGTAAAGGTGGGGGAACTGATTTACCCCTATCCCCTCCCTCCAGTGCCTCAGTGCCTGGTCGGGAGAACCGGCTGTGCCTTGGACCCCCTGAGTTTTCCACTCTTCTCTATTCTGAGAGTGGGTGTCTGTTTCTCCTCCCTATCTAGTTCTGGGATTTAAGATTAAAGAAATTTGAGACCTGATCAGTCGACTGCAGTGAGTGATCGATTTTGTTTAGCTTTGGTGAAAGGCAGAGGAGCAGGAGAAGCAGGGTGGCAGGGTGGCAGGGTTCTGGGGCTGACCTGCATCAGAGGAGCCGAGGATGCTTGAATGGCAGACGGAACACGGGTCCCTTGGGGTGGGAAGGGCCCCAATAATGATGTGGATAGGCTCCCCCGGCTAGGTCTTAGGGGGAGGGGCTCTGAGTTCCGGTGTGGCTACGACTGAGGATGAATGGGTGGACTGTGAACTGTGAGCACTTGGGGCCGGAGGAGGGTCCCGAGTCACACGCGGTCTCTCCTTCGGGAGCCGCAGAATTGAGGAAGGGTCCCGGGTTCGCGCACAGTTGGGACGGGGTGGGGTGTGGCCCTGGTCCGGTTGGGTCAGAAGGAGCGGTGATCCGAGGCGCGAAGAGGACCCGCTCTGACTCTGACCCAGCGCCCGCTCCCTCGGTCAGTTACCTCGGCGGCCTCTTTCCCGCCTGCCGCTGGCATTTGAAACTGAAAACCCCGCCATTACCGATGCCCTGCCGGTCGTCGCCCACCGACCAATCAGGAGCCACGCCGCGGGCCCCTGCTCGCGAAGGCGCCCCGGAGACGCGTCGCCATTGGCCGTGGCGGGAGAACGAGGCGGGGCCTCGAAGGGTCGGGAGCCGGGCAAAGGGGACCGATACAAAGTGTCAGTTCGTAAGAAAACAAATACTCCGCGTTCGGAGCGGCCCACGTGGGGTCGCGGCTCCACCCCCTCACGTCCCTGCCGGGCCGCCGCCGCCGCCGCCGCCGCCTGGGTTCAGAGCGAACCCCGCCCGCTCAGGAGGAGGAGGGAGGGTGAGTTCGGGGGGAGACCCCAGGGGAGCCCGGCCCCCAAGGGGCGGGGGCCGGCCGGGTGGCGGAGGCGGAGGAGCCGTAGGAGAAGCCGGAGGATTGGGCCTCGCGTCCGCCTCCCAACCCCTCTCTGGATCCCGGCTGACAGGTGGGAGGAGCCCGCTGGGGAGGGGTCCGGCTTCGGTCGCAGGCCGCCGGCTCCTGGAGAGACGGGGGACGCCGGTGCGGCCGAGCCTGGCTGGGCGGACTCGAGGGCACGGCCTGCTGGCTCGCCCCGCGCCGCTCCCGAAGCTCTCCCGGCGCCGGCGGCCCACCCCGCTCGCCTCCCCCGGGCCCGGGGGGCCGGGCCGAGCCGGGCCGAGGGACCGCACCGCCGCCCGGGGAAGGCCGCGGCCCCGTAGCCCGCTCCCGGCCTGACCCCGCTCCGCGCTCGCGCTCTCTCCTGTCGGATCCAGGCTGCCGGGCCCGCAGGCCGGAGATGTTGCTGGAGGAGATCGGCGCCGGGGACCGGCTCAGCGGGGCCGCGGCCCGGGGAGACGTGAACGAAGTGCGGCGCCTCCTTCACCAGGAGCTCGTGCACCCCGACTCCCTGAACCGCTTCGGCAAGACCGCCCTGCAGGTGGGTGTCTGCCCCACCGCGGCGGCCCGGGGGGCCCTGGTCCGCCGCTCCGCGCCGGGCCCCCCCCCGCGCTGCCTCCCCTTCGGGCCTGGGCGCCGGGGGCCGGCGGGGCGCCCGCTGACCCCGGTCCAAGGCCTCTGTGCTCGGTTCCTCAGGTCATGATGTTCGGGAGCTCGCCCATCGCCCTGGAGCTGCTGAAGCAGGGGGCCAGCCCCAACGTGCAGGACGGCTCGGGCACCTCCCCGGCCCACGACGCGGCGCGCACGGGCTTCCTGGACACTCTGCGGGTCCTGATGGAGCACGGCGCTGACGTGAACGTGCCCGACGGCTCCGGGGCGCTGCCCATCCACCTGGCCGTGCGGGAGGGCCACGCCGCGGTGGTCAGCTTCCTGGCCGCCGAGTCCGACCTGCAGCACCGGGACGCCGGGGGCCTCACGCCCCTGGAGCTGGCCCGGCAGTGTGGAGCCGGGCAGTTGGGGCGGATCTTGGAGAGGCACCTCCCTAGCCCGTCCTTGTGAGCGCGGGGGCCCCTTGAGCAGCCAGGACAGCTGGACGCCGCTCGGCACCGGTGGGACCGGCCCCGGGAAGCCCCGGAGCAGAGCCTGGGGACGGGGACGGGGGTGGGGGTGGGGGTCTGTGTCTCTGGGAGGCCCGGAACGGCCCGTTCTCTTCCTGCCCCCCGCCCCCACCCCACCCACCCCCAGTTCTGGTTTGTTGGTGTTTATTTGTGTGGTTATTTTCCCCTTCGGTGTGATGTGAAACTTGGGGGAGGCCGGGGCCACCGAGAGCCGGCGGGCACGCAGAGGCGGCCCGGGCCGGCCCGAGGCCCCCCCGGCCGCGGCAGGGAAGGTGGCCCGGGAAACGGTTCAGTTCTGCCCTTGCTGCGGGCTGGCACAGCTCGCTCCAGCTCTGGGCTCCCCCATCCCGGCCCGGCCCAGCCTGTGCGGAGGCTCCTCTTTTCTCCGCACCCTGCGCCCCCCACCCCGCCCCACCCCCACCTCAGGGGAGTCCTAGGCCCCCAGAAGCAGCTATCTTTCGGCAGAGTCACCTCAGGGGAGCTGGAGGCGAGAGAAGGGCGCTGCTTCTTTCTGCGAACCCAGAAACACCATCCAATGAGGGGGGGATCAAAAGGAGAGAATGGTGGCCGGGGGAGTGTTGTTTTCTTTCGTTAAAGGCCTCTTTCCAGCCTCTTGTACAGAGTTTTTAAAAGATTCTATTTATTATGCTTTCTGAAGAAATGTTGTGTGATAATTTAATGTTTTTAACCATTAAATTAATTTTGAGCATTCCTCGACGGACAAGCTTCTGCTGCCTGTTTTCGGGGGACAAACGTTGAGGGAAGGAGTGTGGTGGGGGAGGGGCTTTTTTGTTTGTTCCCTGGGTCTCCGGTGCGGCACCCCCAGAAGGGGCTCGGGGAAGGCTTGTTCGGGGCACCGGGGCGGCCAGCCCTGCAGGGAGGGGGGAGGGGGTGATTCCCAGGGGTCCAGCTGGGGTTGGGTGGGGCAGCGGTTTGGGCACCGGGAACGGAAGGGCGGCAGGAAACCGCCGATGGAGCAAGAAGCCCCAGCTGTGCCCTCCGAGCGGCGCTGGGGAGGGGCCCGCCTGCCCCGCGCCCGCATCCCGGGATCCCGGCCGCCGGCCCGGCCAGCTGGGACGAAGGCTTCCTCCCGGAGCAGCCGCGGGGGCGGGGGCGGGGGCGGTGCGGGTCTCCCGGGCCGCCGGGGGGAGGGGAGGGGCGGGCGGCGCTGCCTCGCTGCGGCTCCTTTAAGGCCCCCGGAGGGGGCGGAGCCGGCGCCTGCGCAGCGCAGAGCGTCGGCTGCCCGGGCCCGCCCCGCGCCCCGCGCCGCAGCCGCCATGCCCGCTCCGCGCGGACGCCCCGAGCTGCGGGTGAACGAGGCCTTCGCGGCGCGCTACGGGCGCTACCGGCAGCGCGAGGAGCTGCAGAGACGTGAGAGCGGCGCCGGCGTCCGGGCGGGCGGGGCGGCGGGGCGGCCGGGCGCGGGAGCAGCGCCTCGGGAGCCCTTGACTCTGCCCTTCTCCCCCAGTCAAGGACCGTTATGGGGACGGCGGCAGCGACGAGTCCAGCTCGGCCTCCGACTCCGGCGACGAGCGGGTGGTGAGGCCCCGCCGGTCCGGCCCGGCCCCGGCCCCGGCCCTTCCCGGCCCCGGCCCCGGCCCGGCCCTCCCCCACGTGGCCCCACGCGGCCCTGCCCAGGCGCGGCCCCCGGGCTCCCCGCCCCTTCCGTGTCCCGGCCGGGCGCCCCCGCCAGGGCCCGGACCCCCCAGCTGAGCCCCTCGGGCCCCTCCCCCCGTGTCCCTATGCCACCCTCGCTTCCCTACCTGCCCCAGTTGGTGGTCCGGGTGGGCGAGTTGGAGCCGGAGGGCCCTCCCGAGATCTCTCCAGCCCCGAATTCCAGGTCCGCCCGGGAATTGATCCCGCCCCGATCCCCCGGGTCTGGGTTTCCATTGTAGGAGTTTGACCCAGAACTTGACAAGGGTTTCTACCGAACCCTGTCCCTGCTGAAGAAAAAGGACCCCAGGATCTACCAGGAGGGGGCCACGTTCTATAAGGAGCCCGGTGGGTTACTCTCTGACCCCAAGAAGCCTCCGGAATGGGGGGCGGGGAAGGAATAAGGCCCTGCTCGATGGGGATGGGCTTGGGGACCCGAACAGGGAAAGAAGGGCTGTGGGCTGGGGTGGCTTTCGTGATGCTTCATCTAGAGTCTCCTTCTGGGGTCATTCGTAGACCCCTCCTCTTCAGGGGAAGATGAGAAACCCTCCGGGAAGGAGAAGAAAAAAAAGAAAGAAAAACCCATGTACTTAAAGGACTATGAGAGAAAGGTGATTCTGGAAAAGGAAGGGTGAGTTCTTGAGGAGTTAAAGAGGGTTCTTTGGATCAGAACCAGGGTCAGGGTTCTGTCTGTGACAGTCAATCTGTGGATAAACATTTAAGCATCTACTATTTTGGCACTGTTTGGCTAAGCACATTCAAGAGCAGGATATTCCAAAGTTCTTGCCCTCAAGGAGCTTGCAGTCTGATATCTTGTAACCTGGAGAAGAAAAGACTTAGGGCAAGGCTGTCCAAAATGTGGCGCACTTGGGGCCAGCCTGTGGGTTTACTAAATGCTTTAGGAAACAATTGAGTTACCAGGCAGAGCTCTCCCTAAAATGACAAATCAAATTATATTGTCTGTTGTTTGAATAAAACTTATAAAAGTCTTTAAGTGTAAGGGATCAGGAGAGCTAGCTTCAAGTGTTTGCAGGGCTGTCCAAGGGAAGAAACACAGCCAGAACATTTTAAATATAAATTCCTACACTGATCTCCTTCCTCCAGAAATCTAAAAAATCTTCCAAGCCATTGCCTCTTGGATAAAATAGGCCTTTGCTTGGTATTAAAAACCTGCAATCTCTTCCTCTTCTTCCAGGCTTCTTTTTTTTTGTCTTGTTAAAGATTTTATTTTATTTTGCAATTTTTGCCCCAATCTTCCCTCCCCCACCCCCAGAGAAAGCAATGTCAGTCTTTACTTTGTTTCCATTTTGTACATTGATCCAAATTTAGTGTGTTGAGAGAGAAATCATATCCTTAAAGAAGAAACAAAAAGTATAAGAGATCACAAGATCAGACAATAATATTTGTTTTTTTTTTTCTAAAAAGAACAGTCCTTGAACTTTGTTCAAGCTCCACCTTTCTTTGGTGCTTTATCCACTACGCCACCTAGCTTCCCTACCGTTCTTTATCTGGATACAGATGGTATCCTCCATTGCAGATAGCTCAAAATTGTCCCTGATTGTTGCACTGATGGAACAAGCAAGTCCATCAAGGTTGATCATCACCCCCATGTTGCTGTTAGGGTGTACAGTGTTTTTCTGGTTCTGCTCATCTCACTCAGCATCAGTTCATGCAAATCCCTCCAGGCTTCCCTGCATTCCCATCCCTCCCAGTTTCAAATAGAACAGTAGTGTTCCATCACATGCATATACCACAGTTTGCTAAGCCATTCCCCAATTGAAGGACATTTACTTGATTTCCAAGTCTTTGCCACCACAAACAGGGCTGCTATGAATATTTTTGTACAAGTGATGTTTTTACCCTTTTTCATCATCTCTTCAGGGTATAGACCCAGTAGTGGTATTGCTGGGTCAAAGGGTATGCACATTTTTGTTGCCTTTTGGGCATAGTTCCAAATTTCTCTCTAGAAAGGTTGGTTTAGTGTAATAGTGTCCCAGATTTCGAACAACCCTTCCAACAGTGATCATTATCCTTTCTGGTCATATTGACCAATCTGAGAGGTATGAGGTGGTACCTCAGAGAAGCTTTAATTTGCGTTTCTTTAATAATTAATGATTTAGAGTAATTTTTCATACGACTTTGGATTACTTTGATCTCATCTGTAAATTGCCTTTGTATATCCTTTGACCATTTGTCAACTGGGGAATGGCTTGTTTTTTTTTTTTAAAATATGACTCAGTTCTTTGTATGTTTTAGAAATGAGTCCTTTGTCAGACCAGGCTTTTTTTTTTTTTTTTTTTTTTTTTTTGCAAGGCAATGGGATTAAGTGTCTTGCCCAAGGCCACACAGCTAGGTAATTATTAAGTGTCTGAGACCGAATTTGAACCCAGCTATTCCTGACTCCAAGGCCGGTGCTTTGTTCACTACACCACCTAGCCCGCCCAGTAATCCTTTCCTTATGTTTTTTTTCCCCATAAAACTGACCAGCTTGTAGCTGCTCTCTATATGACCTACTTGAATCAACCATCTCCAGATCTTTGCATAAATGGTTCAGACCCCTCCCCCCCACCTTTTTTGAATTTTCTATGTGGGTGGGTTGGATTTTCTTGTGAATGAATTGTCTCTCTACTCAATTTAGTAACTGTTGGGTTTTCAGTTTCAGCTCGACTTTTCAAGAGCCCATTTGGGATTTTCTTGGCAAAGATACTGGAATGGTTTGTCATTTCCTTCTGCATCTCATTTTACAGATGGGGAAACCTAGGCAGTTAGGGTGAATTCACTGTCCAAGGTCACACAGTTAACATCCTTTAGACTGGATTTGAACTCAGGAAGACCAGTCTTCCTGACTGCACTCTGGCACCCCCTAGCTGCCCTGGCACGCAGCAGGCTAGAATACTGCTTGGCCATTGAGGCCAATTTGGCTGTTGGCCTGTGGCTGACCCAAGGGGAAAGGGCTGCCTCATAGTGACTCCCCTTGCTTATCAGCAGGGTTGTTGCAGGGCATGCCTACTCCCACTTGAGTTGGGTCCAATGACTGCTGAGACCTGATCTTTAATTCTGTACATAGCATCAAACCCCGTAGCAGCCCCCAGAACTGAAGGAAAGGAAGAAGAAAGCAAGCATTGATTAGGTGCCTGTGGGGTGCCAGATTCCTCCTGAGTACTTTGCAAATTTTACCTCCTTTGCCCCCCAGGAAGTCAGTCCATTTTATTGTTGAGGAAACTGAGGCAGACTGGGCTTGAGGGACTTGCCCAAGGTCACACAAGTGTCTGAAACTGAATTGGAACTCCAGTCTTCCTGATTTTTGGATGACTGCTACTCTCTCCATTGGCTGTGGTGGATGAGGATAGAATGAGGGAGCATCTGCATTCAAATTCTAGTGCTTTTACTGTTCACCTAAGCCTCAGTTTTCTCATATGTAAAATAAGGGATAATCCTTACACTTTTGATGACCCCAAGGTCTTGGGAAGAGGAATGCTTGATATGCCTTCAAAAGCAGCTGTCCATACCAGGGAGGCAGCCAGGCTTGGAGTCTAGGACGCTGGGTCAGGCTTCAACATGGCCACATACTTGTAACCCTGGGCACATTATTTTATTTCTTCCTCATCTGTCAAGAGGGCTTTCTCAGGCCACTTTCACTTTTAAAAGAGGGATTCTGTGAATCCATTCAGGTGCCCTGGAAACCTGATTTGTCTTCAGCTGCTTTGGCTGGGGTCCTTCTGCAGAGCTGAGAAAGGACAGCAGTGTCCTCACACACCCATTAATGTCTTTGATTTTCTTGCAGGAAATATGTAGATGAGGAAGATTCTGACGAGGAAGCTGAAAGGCAGAAGCATCAGGTAAATGCCTTGTTTCTGGATGAAGCTCTTGGCAGGGTGTTTGATATGTCTTAGGGGTATAATAAATGTTTCTTGGTTTGAGGGAGGAGAATGGCTTTCAGCCTTGCCCCTGGAGGAGCCTGGGAAACAAAGGGCAGGCTTGCCTGCCAGTTCTTTGGTACCCACCTCAGGATGGAAAGGTAGACTTGGCCTTGGTAGCAGGGAGCTGTGACCACAGGGCCCTTGTGTCTGGGAGAGGGAAAGGCTCTTGGCAGCAGCCTCCCAAGGGGTCGTCTTTTTGTTTTCTTCCCTGCCCAGCAAACCACCTCCCGAAGTTACATCGAAGAACAGAAGCGCCTCAAGGAGAGGTACATTTGTTAACTGAAGTAGGCTTTTGAGGGGCTGCCAGTGGGGCATTGACCCAGTGAATGACTGAGCAGAGACACAAATCCTGTTCCAAGTTGGAGCTAGACACAGTTGGCCAGCACTTCGGCCCATCTGGGCTAGTTTGACACGGAATACTACTTAAAGGGCCTCCTTAAGCTTCACTCACTCAATCCACTCAAACCATAAATGAATCAGACTGCCAAAGTTCTTGCCCAAGTCATCATGTGGCACGAACATCCCAAAGAATTTAAAAACACTTTTATAGAGTTTTTTAAGGCACTTGGGCAAAAGTCAATTAGTGACTAGGATGTAAAAAAAAATCCTATTTTCCAAATTCATGTTCATTAACAAAAAGCTGTGGCAGAATAAAGGTTAGATAAGGTTCCTGGCCTTGCCTGCTCCCCTCAATCCCTGGCCCTTTTGGCCATTCTGCAGCCCCATGAGGCCCCTTCCAGCATTCCTAGGCCAGGTTTGTGGGGTGGGCCATGTGAGAGACCCAGAGGGAGGGGAGACCTGGGGGTTCTGCACTTCAACCAGGCTGACCTTTCTGTGCTGGGGCAGCTTCCGGCAGTTTGTTGCAGACAGTGATGGGGAAGAAAGTGCTGGTGAGGGAGGTTCCAGTCTGCTGAAGAAACGGACCAAAACCAAGGAGGAGAAGGTGAGAGAGAGGGCCCTTCCCCTGTGCTGGGAGGCAGCAGGTGGGTGAGGGAAGAGCTCCTCCAAGGGCATGGGTTCAGATCCTGACTGCTTGGCCTCACTTTACTCCTGTGCGGAAAGAAGAGGCTTGATCTCTTCCAGCTTTGAAAGTGAGACTTCATGGCCCAAAGTTTAAACCATCTGCTTCTCCTTCCAGGATCAGGAAGAAGCTGACTATGTAGACTGGTTAAAGGGGCAGAAAGACTCTGAAGACAAAGAAGACCTGAGGGAACTGGTGAGAAAAGCATTTCATTTCAATGGAGTCCACTTTTCACTATGCATAAAGTACAGAGGTAAAGAAAAACTTGTGAGGATAGTATAGATAGGAGAATTTTCCAGGAAAATTGAGAATGCAGGCTGCAAGGGGGTGTAGCAGATAGAGCACCAGCCCTGAGCCAGGGAGACATGATTTCAAATTCAGCCTCAGATATATAGCTTTATGACACTAGGTAAGTCACTTAATCCCTTTTGCCTTCAAAGAAAAGAAATTGAGAGCTGAGGATCAGGAAAGGCTTGAGGATGTGGAGCCTGAACTGAACCTTGGATAGGTAGAAATTCCTGAGAAGCAGAGAGGATGAACAAGTACACTCCAAGCAGGAGACTTGGATAAATGCTTGGAGGTGGAGAGTCGGATCACCAGCTATCAGGAAGTAGCTGGTAGTTCATCTGGTCTGGAGCAATGTAGAATTTATGAAGGAAAGAAGGGTTTCAACTGCTAGACAAAAGTGTTGGCAATTTATCTCATAGGCACCATAGGCAGTAGCTACCTCTGGAAGTATTTGAGCAGGAAATGGTGAAGTCACTTGTGTGTCTTAAAGGAGATTACTTTGGCAGTTGTGTAGTTTAGGTTGTAGGCAGAAGACGAGGAAGCTTAGAGACCAGTCAGTCAATTAAGTTATCTAGGCAAGGAGCAGTGAGTGTCTGAACTGGACCAGGGGCCCTTATGAGTAGAGAGAAAAGGATGGAGAAAGAAGGGGAGTCAAAGGTATCTCTGAGGTTATGACCTTGGGGCAATGGGAGTGTGGTGTTCTTCTCCAGAAAGAATTGGGAAGTTTTGGAAAGAGTTAGCGATGGGGGGGGGGGGGGGGACACAAAGAAAGCCCACTTCGTGATGAAGAGGGAAATAGGTTACACAGCCTGGGAACCAGCAGCCTGTGGACAAGTATAGCCAGTCAGTGCCCACTGTGTATGATAGGTACTGAATAGTCAGTGATAAAATTGCTTCTGTCCCTTTATGGAGCTTCTGTTCTAAGGTAGAGGTGCATGTGTGTTCAAGAACTGGCACTATTGGTGTGAGGGCTTCCCCTTCGCCCCTGGTTTCTTCCTAGCACTTACCTCTCACCTCCAAGCAACTACACCCCAGTAAATAGTCTCAGCCAAACCAGGTTGAGGGTAATCAGAAGGCCCCAGATCTGTTAGTGAGGTAGGGGGGTGTCTACCCAAGCATGTGAAGACTTCATCCAGACAGAATGGGTGGATGGTCTAAGGGTCAAAGTCTCAGGCAGAGGCTTAGAGCTTGGTCAGAAGATGCCAACATCATCCACCGCATCCTGGGCTATCTTTAGTCATATTGATTTTTGTTTTGCCACTGGACTTCAGTGACTCTGAAAGTTCTCTTCAAAAACAATGGACAGGGGTGGCTAGGTGGCGCAGTGGATAAAGCACCAGCCCTGGAGTCAGGAGTACCTAGGTTCAAATCCAGCTTCAGACACTTAATAATTACCTTAGCTGTGTGGCCTTGGGCAAGCCACTTAACCCCATTGCCTTGCAAAAACCTAAAAAAAAAAAAAAAATGGACAGGGGCACCTAGGTGGCACAGTAGATAGAGCACTGGCCCTGGAGTCAGGAGTCCCTGAGTTCAAATCCAGCCTCAGACACTTAATAATTACCTAGCCATGTGGCCTTAGGCAAGCCACTTAACACCATTGCCTTGCAAAAAAAAAAATGGACAAACAACAACAATTCTAGAGGGGGAAATAGGCCACACATTCCTCCTGAACTCCTTTTCCATGGAGATTCCTTGTCACCCTCTCAGCCTGAATGTTGGGGTTAGTTCTGGTGGTGAGGTGTCAGACCTTGTCCCTAAATTTCCTTAGTCTCTGGGGTTCATCCCTGACAGAGTAAGATTAGACCCCAATCCCAGGAGAAATTCTGCTCTAGTATGGCAAGACTGGGCCTTAGCCCTGAAGATTTTCAGGGGGTTCAACTCTAGCCTTCTCCATCCACAGACCCATCTCAAAGAGTATTGGAGTAACCCACAGCTGGATGATGGGGAGAAATTTCTGAGAGACTATATTCTGAACAGGGGTTATGAGGAGGAGGAGGAAGAGGAGGAGGAGGAGGAGGAGGATGAGGATGACAGAGGGTAAGCAGCAGATTTTCCCTGGCCCTTTATCAAAGCTGGGACATGCTTATCTGGAGTGTGGTTAGGGAGGGGCTGGGTCTAGAACCTTTGATTCCAGCTGGGGTCAGGGGCTGAGCCTCACCTTCCTTGCTTTCTTCTTCCCCTCAGGTTCTCCAGTGCTGGGGGGCAGCTAAAAGTCGATGACTCTTCTGATGAGGGAGAGCTGTTCCTGAAGAAGCAGGAGGACTTTGAGAGGAAATACAATTTCCGCTTTGAGGAGCCAGATGCTGAGCAGGTGAGGACCTTGCTAAACTGACAGCTTCATGAGGGCAGGAGTCCTGGTCTGACCCACTGTGTAACGTGGGGCTCTTCACATATGGTAGCTTAACAAAAGTTTACTATAGCGACAAGGGAGAGAGACTTGGAGTCCGGGAGTTGTCTGGGTTCACATCCTCTCTTTGACACTTGAGTGAGTCCCTGAAACGATCTTCGAGTTCTTTGTTTCTTTGTCCATAAAGCAGGGACCTGGCAGCAGGTTGCATAATAGAAAGAGAGCTGGCCTCAAGACTTGGCAAAGCCAAGGTCCAAGCCTTGCCTTGGACATGGCTGAATGGTGTGACCCTGGGTAAATCATCTAGTTTCCTTCAAGCAATCCCTGAGACAAAAGGTGGCACAACAATTACTCATCTTCATTGGGGAATGGCAGACATTTCCTCTCCAGGTCTTAAACCAAAAATAGTTTAGTTTTGTTTTGTTTAAGTGGAAAAATAATATGTATAATGCCTGCCTCCTAGTCCTATTGTGAAGAATTGTTGCCCTGGCCTCTCCCTTCCCATCCACCGATGAGTAACCCTCTTAGAGCCTCCTTGTGGAGGAGGGGAGAAAGGAGAGTCCCAGGTTTCCCCTGGAGGAATCCCAAAGGCAGCAGCCTGCCCTCTCCTTCACAGGTAAAGACTTATCCTAGGACCATTGCTTCATCTGTGAGGAGAAAGGATGAAAGGAGAAAGGAAAAACGGGAGGCGACTCGGGAGCGCAAGAGGAAGGTAAGGAGCCTGTGAGCAGCCCAGGGTGGGGAGTGGAAAGACTACACCTGGAGCCAGAAGTGGTTGGCTTGGCTTGGGCACTATCTCCTCTCTGGGTCTCAGTTTCCCCATCTGTAAAATGAGAGGAAATGGACTGGAGGCTCTTGAAGCTACCTTCCTCTTTAGACCTGGGATGCTGGAGTCCCTGGTGGGGGAGGAAGGGGGTGGCTGGGCCAGGCAGTAGGGCCTGCAACCTTTTCTCTCTTCTACAGGAGAAGCTGAAAAAACAGGAAGAATTGAAGCAACTGAAAAATCTGAAACGCCGGGAGATTCTAAACAAATTGGAGAAGCTCCAGGAGATCACAGGCAACAAGGATGGTGTCTTTGAGGAGGCCGACCTGGAGGGAGATTTTGACCCTGCCGTGCATGATAAGCTCATGCAGGTAAGGCCCTAGAGTCAGAAGAACTTGGTTTAAGTTCTCTGTCTGCCCCTTGCTCCCTCTAAGGTGGGACCTTGCTGACCTCTGGATTCTGTGGGTCCTTCCCCTCAGGCCTCCTAGAACACTTGGTTTGGATTCCTGCTAATTAACTTGCACTTGAAGACTCTTTTGAGTGTCCTCTCCCCTTTCTTGAGAAGGAAATGAATCCCTAGGGTATCTTAAGTCTCCCAGGGCTCCACACTGTTCCTTTGGGGATGGTGTGTTCTGTGACCTTTTCTTCCCACCCTCCCCCTTTCCCATTTGCAGAAATGTTTTGGAGATGAGTACTATGGCATTGGAGAGGAGGAGAAGCCTCAATTTGAGGAGGAGGAGGGGTTTGATGGTAAGTCTTTCAGTGCCTGTCTCTGTCCTGTCCTGTCCCGTCCCGTCCTGTCCGAGCCCTGGAGAGGGTAGACAAGCAGCCAACCATCTCTCACTTTCTTCCTCTCTATCCAACCAGATGAATGGAACTGGGACACATGGACAGGGGCTGAGGAGAATGGAACCTGGAGCGGGGAGGAGCCCCACTGTGAGGACCCTGACTTCAATGTACGTTTCCCCTGACCTAGAGTTTCTGAGAACAGAAGCAAGGGCTTTATTGACCAACCCCTGCCCCTGCAGGGAGGCAGATGGTTGGACAGATCCCAGAGCCCTTTCCTGGGTCAACCTCCCCAGGTCTCCCCACTCCCACTTCTCTGGTTTCTGTAATTGGGCCTCTCCCTCCCCGAGCCTTTTGTGACGACCCACACAAACCTTTCTGGCAGATGGATGCAGATTATGACCCCAGTCAACCATCTGTCTCGAGTGGGAAGAAGAAGAAAAAGAAGTGGGATATGCCACTGACTGGCAAGAAGAGGCGGAAATCCCACTTTGCCGAAGTGGTCAGCCAGGAGAGGCCTGTCTTTGACCCCGGTAAGGTCCAGTGTCCTTTTTTCATCTAATTGTCTGATGTTGGGTACCATTTATCCCTTACTAGACTGTGCTCCAGTGGGGCAGGGCCAGAGCTTGGGTAATCACTGCCTAACCCCTTGTGGCTAAGTGAGTGAATGGAGTGGCTGAGAGCCTGGCCAGGCCCCAGCCCTGCTCTGGGGGTGTTTGTGGGCAAGGGCAGAGTCCCGAGAGTCTAAAGGACCCCTGCTCTGTCTGATCAGAGGACAAGACCTTTGAGGAGTACCTGGATGAATACTACAGACTGGACTATGAGGACATCATCGATGACCTGCCCTGTCGCTTCAAGTATCGCTCCGTTGTGCCCTGCGACTTCGGCCTGACCACCGATGAGGTAGCTGAGCTGGTCCTGGTGTCCTCTATCCCTGTCCTCCCTCCTTCCCTCTGTTGGCTCAGGCCCATGGAGGCCAGGCTGACACCATGTATTTCTTCCTGCCCATGCAGATCCTGGCCTCGGATGACAAGGAGCTGAACCGCTGGTGCTCCCTCAAGAAGACCTGCATGTACAGGTGAGGGCCCCTGGGCAGGGAGAGAGACTGCCACAGTGGCCTAGCACTCAGCTCAGGGCTTCAAATGTTGCATTTGTGGCTATGAGCCTCTCTGGCTCCCAACCTCCTCTACCTCCCATTGAACCCATTTGCTGAGTCCTATCACACCTGCCTCCAAGTCTCCTCCCCTTCTGTCCCTGTGACCATCTCCCAAGGACCTGCTTCTTCCTCCTTGATTACTGTTAGGATGGTCTCCAAGGTGTCTCCAAGAGTTGTCTCCTCCCCCATGCAGAAATTTCATCATTGTAGTCATCCTGTTCCCTACTCAGGTGGTCCTTCAACCTACCTGGCCAGCCTTTGCTCTCCCTACTCTTCCCACTCTTGCACCCTGGGATCTTTCCCCCCACAGATGGAGTAGACTTTCTCCTGATCTCCACCTATCTGAGATCATTTCCTACCCTACCCTCTAAAGCCCAATTTCATTGATGGCTGGAGCCTTCCCTGGGTCTTCCTCTCCACTCCCCCCACCAGAAAGTAAGCCCTGTCCTTAGCTTCTTTTGTAATCCTGTCTATTATTATTATGCATTTAAAAACAGTATTTTGAAATGGGTGCAGAGCACAAAGATAACCCTGGACAAAGCTTTTCATTCTCCTATGGATCAGCTGCCCTCCTCTAATAGATTGTAAACTCCTTGAGAATAGGTCTTATCCTCTGGCAGGGGCTGAATTGTTGAAAGCCTTTTGGACTGGGGAGAATCCCAGCTGATGGGGTCCAATGGGGTTTGGGGTCTGCAGATCGGAGCAGGAGGAACTTCGAGAGCAGAAACAGTACACCCTGAAGGCAAAGAACGTTAGGAAAAAGCAGCAGATCCTGCAGTCTCTGGCCCAACTGTGAGTGGCATGGGCTGACCCCAGGCCCAGGGGTGCACTGGGCAGTTGGGGGAATTCAATGTTCCTGGGCCCTTACCCCAGCAAGGGCTGCAGAGCAACCCTGGGCTTTTTGCTCCCTGCAGGGCTAAGGAGACCTCTGATCCAGAACACACCATCAAGAAAAGGGGCCAAGAAGTGGAATCCCCAGATGAGAGCAGCAGGAAAAAGCCCAGGTTGGAGATCAGCTCTGAGGAGGAAGAGGACTTCCTGGTCCCCAAAGCTAAAGGCACAGCTACCCTTTCTGGGACAGAGACCCAGGAGAAGCTGGATAGGACTGGGCCCTTCTCTGGGACTCAGGAGGCCCCCCCTCCAAGACCCAAGAAGAGCTCTCGGGGCAGGAAAGGGAGACTGCTAGGACCCAGAGTGAAATTGGGGGGCTTCGAGTTCAGCCACCAGAGGTTGCAGGCCTATGGGCTGAATGCAAAGCGGCTGCACTACCGCCAGCTGGGCCGAGAACGGAGAAAACGAGCCCGGCCTCAGGCCCAGGCTACTGCCTGAGCATCCTCGGATGGACAAGGATCCCATCTGAGCAGCTCGGGGGCTGGTCTGAGCCTTGCTCTTGGGCCCCAATTCCTCTCAGGGTAAGATGAGGCTGATGACCTCCAAGGTGCCTTTCAGCTCTTGATCCTGTGGCTCCAACTGGCCAATGGCCTTGAGGCTCTAAATTCTTGAGTTTGTAACCATCACAAGTCCCTCTGTTTTCGAGCATGTAAGGGGTAGAATGTTCTGCTTTAGTGAGGGCCACCAGTGGGGTGTCAGCCTGAGCTTAGCCCCACAGGGCAGACGTCCCAACAGATTGGATGACCTGTCCTAGGAAGCACCTCAATGCATCCAGACACTCTTCAAGTAGTACTTTAATTTCACCCTTGGGCCACAATCTGGCCACAGGCAAGGGAGAGCACAGCCCAGCCCAGGCCCTCCCACCCTCTGGCTTTGACCATTTTTCCAGTGGAAATCTTGCTACAGCAGAATCACAGCAGAGTGAAAGGTGTTGGGGATCAGTAATCTGCCCCAAACCCCCGATGAGCCTGAGAATATTGCCACCCCTCCCATCTGTAGGGACAAGGGGCAGCTCCATCACAAAGTTATATAAATAAAAAATAGATATATATTACAGACTCTGCTTCCCCTTCTCCCCTATAAAAACACAAAGTCCTCTGAGCTGGGCCTCTTAGCCTTGCTAAGTTTTCCTGCCTGTGGCAGGTGGAGTGTTTGCTGGGTGAGCTGGGAGCAGACCTCCTCCAGACCATACTCCTGGGCATGACCTTCAGACAGGGTAAACATGGGATACCTCTCTGTGGCTGAGGAAGAGTTGAGTACCTGTGGAGAAAGACCAGGTCAGAAGAACTGCAGGGGCCCTGTGGCTGCCCCTCAACCTGAGACGGTCAACTCACCTGGGTCAGCTGCAAGCACAGCAGCTCAAACTCTTTCCTGTTGCCAGCATAAAAACCAATCGTGCAGCTGGGGTCCATCCTGCTGAAGGCCATCTTCCGGGGGGATGTGCAGTGAAAGGACTGAAGACCAAAGGAAGGTTTGGCCAAGTTGGCTGGCTGTCCCGCCCCCCCCCCCCCCCCCCCCCCAGCCCAGCAATGCACTCACTTCCAAGGGGAAGCACTCTTGGGAGGTATCCACGCAAGGCTGGCAGTAGTGTGGGTCGAGGTAGAGCAGAAAGTCATCTGTGGGGGGAAGCAACCGACTGAATGAGGGGTTCAGGGGGAGAGGGACGGGGTGGGGAAGGCAAAGCCTACCCTGATAGCCAACGAAGTAAAGGGAGTGTCGAGGCTTCCCACCGATGATTCCGATGCACAATTCTAGACGCAGGAGCTCCTGGGGGAGAGGGTGAAAAGGGAAGAGACTCAGACCCGGCATTCCTCCCTGAGTGGTCCTCTCTGGAGGACCAGCTCTCAGGTCACCAATATCTGAACCGTGTAGGGATTGTTTTTGAGCACATTGCAATGTTGAGAGTTAGTAGTGTCTGGTTCAAATCCTGACTCTCACTACCTTTGTGACCTTAGGCAAATAATTTCATTTCTCCAGGCCAGTTTCCTCATCTGTAAAAGGTCCAACTAGGTGTCTTCTAAGGCCCTTTTCAGATCCAAATTTATGCTTTTTTTTTTGAGAGGCAATCAGGATTAAGTGACTTGCCTGAAGTCAGAAGGATCTGAATTCAAATCTGGACTCAGACATTTATTAGTGTGACCCAGGGCAAGTCACACCAACCCAATTGCCTCCATACCCCCCCTCAAAATAAACATAAATGAGAGCTCCCCTAGGGAATCAAAGCAGGTGTTTGATGCCTTAATTCCTAGGTACCCTTCCCCCAAATCACCTGTAGGGTCACCCAAGGGTCCTACCTTGACACAGGGGACATAGACCGGGTTGAGGGTCTCTCCACCCAGCCTCACTGGCACCAGGATGACAATCGACTTCCATTCAGTGCTTGGGTCTGGCTGGGCCACCAGTTGTGCCACGTCGGCCTTGTAGACTGGGAAGACATTAATATCAACAGAAAGGGAGGATGGGGGGGATGGGTATCAGGAAGGAGCCAGCATGTGAAGTCAGTTCATTCTTAGCCCTATGAACTTGGACCTGGTTCCTCCTCTGTAAAATGAGGGGGAGGGTCCAGTTAATCTCTAAAGCCTTGTTAAGTGCCCACTCTACACAAAGATCTCTGACTGTATGCTTCTTGCCCAGGCTTTGTGTGCACTTCTCATTTTGCTGCCTCCCTCCCTCCTTATCATGCTGCCACTTCCCCCTGTCTCCTGCCCTTTTGGATCTGCCCAAAGCTGGGGAGTCAGATAATCATGAGAGGTGACAAGGTTCTACATCAGGATCTTTTCTGAGAAGGGACAGTTTTGTCACCCTGGCTTCATCATCTCTGGTTTTCCTTCTCAGAGGCACTCCTTCCTTCCTGTTGGGAGTTCAAGGTAAAGGTCCAAAACCTTTTGATTCTTGGAAGACTTGCTGCCCATCCTCACAACCCCGGAAAGCACTAGCTTCTGAGACTGAACTTTTCACCTTCCCTGAAAAAACTCACCCTCCAACTTCCCTAGCTCTCCGAAGGCATAGATACCCCACTGCTCAGTTATCCAACCTGGAAAGCTGAAGCTCACTGAATTCAACTGGCTTATGAGGTCCTATCTGTTCAGTCCTACCCAATCCTTCTGGCCTTAACCTGATAGGCCACTCATGGCCTTCTCACCTCCCTGCCTCTAGCCTCTTCAAACACCCATTGAAATAATCTCCCTACTCCCCCAACTGATCAGTGGCCTCCCACAGCCTGGCTTCAACATTTTCTTTTTTAAGTGACTTGTCCGATGTCAAACAGCTAGTGCCAAATGTCTGAGGTCAGATTTGAAATCAGATCCTCCTGATCCTAAGGCTGGTGCTCTATTTACTCCATTAGCTGTCCCTGGCTTAAACTTTCTGGCTTTATTTCACATGCCTCTGGTCTGTCACTCTGTGATCCAGCCAAACTGTTCTTCAATCTGACACCCTCGAGTCAGTGACATGAAGCTATATCTCCTATCCTCAAGTAGAGTGTAAGCTCTTTGAGGGCAGGGCCTGTGTAGTTTTCCTGTATCCCATAACACCTTGCACAAATGAGGGGTTTATTAGATGGCTGATGAATTGAATTAGATCATCCTTATTTTGAAAACAGGGAATCTGAGGCCCAGAGACCTAGACATTATGCCCCCAAGACTCTCATTGTACTGCTTTTCCCACCATGCCACAGGGCCTAGGATCAGGGAGATATTCGCAAGAGCAAAGTTTCTGATTGGGTCTCTAAGGTGGTGCCCGGCCCCTCACCTGTACAATCCTGAGAAACGTACACCTCCAGCTGGGCCACCTCGGAGCTGCTCTCCACGGCTTTCCTGAGGATGAGATGGCAGCCCTGAGCTCTGGCAGCAAGCCCCGGCTCCTGCTCTCCCTCCCAGCCAAGTGACTACTTCACCTGAGGATGTGAGCCACGACAGAGGGGCCGTACCAGTCCCCTGCCCTCTTGCCCGAACTTCGGCCCAGCTCCACCAATCGGTGCAAGCCAAAGGGAGCCCCGGGCCGATCGCCAAACCAGGAAACGATGCGCCTGTGCTGCTCCTCCTGCTCCGGCTCCCTGTGGCTCTGGGCCCCGCTGGCGGTCCAGGCGGCCCAACCCGGGTCCGGGGCCGGCGAAGGAACCCGCTGCCAGCTTGCCCCGGCCCGGGAGGGAGACACGCTTCTGAAAAGCTCGGATTCCCTGGGGCCTGGGGGTAGAATTGCTTCTGACCAAGTCCAATCTGTCAGAGGGCAGAGGGTCAGGCCAGGCTGGGACTCTGGTGCCCAGCCCTCCTCCTCGGAACTCGCCAAGGGGCCTCACCTCTGGAGAAGAAGTGCAGGAGCAGGCCCTGGGCCAGCAGCATCTGCCCGCTGCGCAGCATGCAGCCCCAGCCACAGTCCGAGGTCAAGCTGCCCCCGTCCAGGGGCGGGAAGTCCTTCCTGTAGGTGAGCCACAGGCGGGACACAAAGTCCCTCTGGAACCGCTGGATGTCACCTGTGGGAGAGGGTCTCCTTGCAGACCATGGGGGGGGCCCGGCCCGCCCAGCCCCGGCCCGGCCCGGCTCACCTTCCCCCTCGAAGCGGTACCGCCGGCCGCACAGGTGCACAGTGGACAGCTTGCTGAAGCTGGTCTTGGTGCGAACAGTCCAGCCTCCGGGAAGGACAGATGGGTTGGGGGCGCAGGGGCCGGCCCCGCCCCTCGCCCCCCTCCCGCCCCGGCCGCGCCCCCGCCCCGCCCTCACCATACTTGATGTTGTTCCAGGCGGACAGGAGCCTCCTCTTGAGCTTGTCCACCTCGGCCGGCTCGCCGGGGGCCGCGGGGCCGGGGGGGCCGGGGGGGCCGGGGGCCGCTGCCGCCGCGGGGCCGTTGTGGCGGCCGCCCGGCCCGGGCCCGGCCCCCGCCGCCCGCGCTGCGGGGACCCGCGGCGGCTTCCGGGCCTCGGGGCGGCAGGCGTCGTCCTGGGCCCCGCTCCGGTACTGCACGGCGGCGGGAGACACGGAATTCATGGGCCCGGCCCCGGCCCGGGCTGCGGGCGGGAGAGCGGGGCTGGGCCGGGGCCGGGACCGGGGCCCCGCCGAGTCCCAGGACCCTCCGCCCGCCCCGGCCCCGGCCCCGGCCCCGCGCCGCCCGCCCCGGCCCCGGCCCCGCGCCGCCCGCCCCCCCGGCCCCGGCCCCGGCCCCGGCCCCGCGCCGCCCGCCCCGCCCCCTCTACCTGGGCGCTCATGCCCCGGCGGGCCTGGCGGGCGGGAAGGACGAGCCGCGGCTCACGCGGACCCGGGGCCCGGCCCGGCCGCCGCCGCCGCCGCCGCGCACCCGGCTCCGGCTCCGGCTCCGGCTCCCGCGGGGCCCCTGGCTCCGGCCGCCCGGGCCGCGCTCGCCAGCGCCATCTTGGCGGCCGCCGCTCCCGGAAGGCCGGGCCCTGCGAGGCCCCGCCCCCGCGGGCGTGCGTGCGGGAGGGGCCTGGGGAGCCGCGGCGAGCCTGGGGGGCCCCGCGAGGCGGGAGAATGGAGGAAGGCCAAGGGGGCTCCGGGGGCGGCCCTGGAGCAGATGCGGCTGGGGTCCGTGCGGGCGCGGGGAGCCGGGGCCCCCCAGCAGGGGGCGCTCGCGGGGCGTCGGAGCCGAGCACGGGCCGGCCTCCCGCTCCTCCTCCCCCAGCCTGGACTATGCCCCAGTCGGGACCTACGTTCTTCCACACTGATCATCCCGCACAGGGATTGTTCCTGAACCACTGCTCCAGAACCTTCCCTCTCATCCACTCATTCATTCGTCACATTTTGTGGTTCAGCACTGTCAGATTCTTGCAGTTGAGAACCTCCGTTGTAAAGTCGTAAGCTTTCACTTCATCAACAAATGCTGTTCACAGTATTAAAAAACCTTTTAAAGTGTAATGAATGTAGAAGAACGTTAGCCTTTTTAAGCAGTGATTTTATTATTTCAACAAATGGAAGTCCTCTCCCATTTCTTCCCTCTCCCCCATGAAAAAGAAAAACCAAACCAAACTCGAGATTACAGTCAAATACATGCATTCCTCCCCAAAAAAATCTGTACCCCAAATTCAAGCCCTCTCTGTCAAAAGGTGGGTAGTATGCTTCATTTTGAGTCCTTTAAAAATTCTAACTGGCGTCAGTCCTTTCCTTGGTCTGAGTTCTTAAGCCTTTCCAAATATCATTAAGTACTTTCTCTGTACCACTAGGCTATAACTATCCAGACAGAAATGTCAAATGTCTCAAGGAGCTTAGATTATATTAGGGAGATAATATGGACATATTTAAGACAAACTAAATTCAGAATAAATTTAGGGGGACCCTAGCAACTGTGGGGAGGGCATAAAGAAAGGCTGAAGATGACCTTTGAGTAGAGTTTGGAAGGACATCAAGTGTTTTTTTAGACTCAGGTGAGATAGAAGTGAATTCAAGAGATAGGTGACAATTAGTGAAAAGATATAGAGATGAGAGATAAAAGTATTCTGCATAAAGAAAACCAAGAGACCTTGGAGTGTGAGTAGGAAAGTAAGGCACAATAAAGTTAGAAAGGTAAGTTGAGGCCATATTGTGAATGCCTAAAAGTCTAACAGCTCTTGATCCTGAAGGCAAGAGGGAACCACTGAAGTTTTTGTTGTTGTTTTTGTTTTGGTTAGGCAATGTGGTTAAGTGACTTGCCCAAGGTCAATCATTGAAATGTTTTGAGTCAGATTTGTACCAGGAAACGTGCACACTTGATTGAACACAGCAGGATTCGATTTGGTGAGAAACTTTAGAACCAACTTAAAGTCAACCTTGAAAGTCAAGAAGATCCGGAGTCAAATTCTACTTCATCTATGAGTTCTGTGACTTAAGTCTAATTAAACAATCTATCTCAAGCTCATTCTCTCATCTATAAACTGTGGGTAATATTGGTGATGATCTCACCAATTGTTCTTGAGGACAAAATGAGATCATGTAGATAAAGTGCATTGCAAACTAACCCTGGAAGATGGGCTGGATGGAAGAGGTCTTGTCTTTAATGACCACTTAGCACAATCTTCCCTCCCCTTCTCCCCTATTTTAGAGAGGAAGACTCTGAGACCCAAAGAGAGAAAGTGACTTGCCCTGGTATTTATAGTGACAGAGATAAAATTTGAACCCAAGTCTGATTCACAAGTTGCTCTTTCCACTGTACTGCATTACCTTAAAAGCACCATATCAAGGTTTGCAATAATGATACACCCTCTCCATTTACCTGTTCTCGTGGATTCTTATTAATTTTCCTCATCACTCCAATAATATCTTTTAATTGACCTCCCTGTTCCACTCCCCCATTGCTTCAAATCAAATGGAATCTGCATTCTCCCTAGCATGGACATTTCCTTCTTCGCTGCAGATCACACAGTCCATTCCAAAGCTTTCCATCCTATCTAGTTTCCTCATAAGGTGTCCAAAACTCAGTAATTAGAAGCTTTCCTTTATCCTTTAAAAGTTGGTCTGTTTACACATGGGGGCCATCGCCAGTCCTCCTATCCTATGTCTTGCCACTAGTCTCTGATGACTCTGGAAGAGAGAGTGAGGTGATGACTTGGCACAGCTCTGCCTCCATCAAATCCAATTCAGTTGCAAGTCAAGACATCACCCTCCTGATGTCATCGATCCTCTTCTAGAACAAAAGAAACAACAATCTGTTAACCTGTATTAGAGACTGCCCTCTCTTTTTTTCCAGCCAGAAACTTCTTTTCTTAACCTAGGATATCCCTTACTCCATTCCTTCTGGTTAGGTCATTCTTGAAATACAGCCACCAGAATGTACCTTACTTTGGACTGATAGTAACTGATTCTTTGAAGACTGTGGTTTTCTGAGTTTCTCAGCCATATAGTGTCATTGAGAGAATATTTGTGTTTAAACACACAAGGGAATGAGGCTTTTGTGTTGATCATCTTGATAGCTTTCAAATCACTCACAAATTTCCCAAGTGCTTACTCCCATTAGATTCTAGGCTTACATATGAAAAAGAATACTATCCACCCCAAAGACAGAGCTGATGGTATCTGAATACAGATTCAAACATTTTTTTCCACTTTGTTTTTCTTGAGGTTTCTCTTTGGGGGGGGGGGCTAATGTTTACTTTTGTTTTTCATGACTTCTCATTTTTAACCTATATCAAGTAATGTGCTTTCTCAATGAGGGGGAGTGGAATGAGAGGAAGAGAGAGATTTTGGAACTTGAGGTTTTAGAAATGAATGTAGAAACTTGTTTTTGCATGTAACCAGGGGAAAAATAAAATAAAACAGATTTAAAAAAAAAAGATTCCAGGCCTAATTCATGACTCAATAGCAATATTTCCTCCAGATATTTTTTGTTGTTGTAGTTTAGACATTTTTCAGTCGTGTCCAACTCTTCATGACCCTATTTGGGGGGTTTTCTTAGCAAAAATGCTTGAAGTGGTTTGTCATTCTCTTCTCCAGTTTATTTTACAGATGAGGAAACCCCAAGCAAACAGGGTTAATGTGACTGACCTAGAGTCACACAGCAAACAAGCATCTGAGACCAGATTTGAACTTAGAAGAGTTATCTTGACTTAAGGTCCAACATTCACTGTGCTGTCTAGATGCCTATATACTAACCTTAGATAGACAAACTAGAATCACATTGAAAGCTTTTTCAACAGGTAGATAGGTGCCACATTGGATAGACTGCTAGACCTGGAGACAAGAAAACCTGAATTCAATCCAGCCTCAATACTGTATGACCCTAGAAAAGTCACTGAACCTGTTTGCTCAGTTCCTCAACTGTTAAGTGGGAATGTTACCTACATCTCAGGGTTATCATGAGGATCAAATTAGATAATATTTGAAAATTTCCGAATTGATAAAATTTTAAAATTTGAAATTCAAATGTTTGAATTAGTAGTATAGGGCTGGCACATAACAGAGGAACTATTTAAATGTTCATTTCCTTCCCTGTCAATAATTCCCTTCCCTTTCGATTTAATAAGAAAAATACCCACACTTAGTAAGTTCTGGCATAGTCAGGTGCTCAAAGCTATCTCTATGATACAATGACTCAGAAGAACAGGACCATCTGTGGAGAAATTCCCCAGTCAGCTTTCAAAGTAACCTGGAAACGTAAGTCTTATTACTTCACTCCCTTGCTCAAAAATGTTCAGTGGCTCCCTTTTGCTTCTGGAGTAAAGGAAACTACTTCCCCCAAGATGACTTCAGTCAAATGAATTTCACCTTCTCCTCTTCAAGCTCCCTTACATTCCCTCAGAACTGGACAGTGTGGGATCCTCAGGCTCAATGTGCTATTTCCCAGTTCCCTGCCTTGAATACAAACAATCTGTCCTCATGCCCCAAATGCACTGTCTCCTCAATTTTGTGACTCTGGGGTAATAAATAGAGTCAAGAAGAGGAACAATCAAATATTACTTCTGATTCCAGTATGGAGTCTAAGACAAATCTGGTCTCAGTTTCCTCATCTACAAAATGGGGAGAGGGAGTGATAGGGAAGGGTTGATTTTATAAGCCTCTAAGGTCTGTCCCTCTCTAAATGTTTTATCTTTCTTGTAGGCTTTGTTCAAGTACCATGTCTTCCCCCAAGCCTTTCCTGGCTGTTCTTCCCATCTCACCCCCCCCCATGTTGTTGGTGTTAATTATTAGTAAGCATTGGCTTCATCTTCAAATGATCTTCTATTTGTTTGAGAACATATTGCTCTCCCTCATCCAAATAGACCGTAAGCTCCCTAAAGGCAAGGATTGTTTTGGTTTATCTTGTTTTCTGTTTCCCCAGGACCTGGCACAGTGCCTGTGAATTTCTTTTGGTCCACATCTATGATTTCATCAGTGTAACCAGGAAATCAAGTAGAAACTCCCTTAGGAGAGGTAGAGGGGAACTCCTCTATAACTTATAAGCAGAATTTGCCTGGGGTTCTGGGAAGTTAGGTTTCTCTCTTGGCATCACCAGGCTAGTATGTAGGAGTCAGAGTCAGAACTTGGGACTGCCTGGCTCCTCTAAGGCCAACCCTCCACCCACAATGCCACCTGCCCTCCCTTGCATAGGAGCTAATATTTATATATGAGCCATAAAGAATGCAAATGTTTTTCTCTTCCTTTTTTCTCAAAACAGCCTATTACTTTCTTCATTTTATAGATGAGAAAACTGAGGCAGGTAGGGGTTAAATAACTTGCCCAGAGTGATATTGTTAGTAAGTGGCTGAGAATGGATTTGAACTCAGATCTCTGATTCTTGGTACAGCACATTGGTAAGAGGTACTTAATTACTGTTTGTTAATTGGTTTGTTGAATTTCCAAGTACTGGTATCTTGATACAAGTTGGAATGAGGACTGCTCACTTTGTTCTTTACTTAAACACTTTGAATGAAATGTTATTGCAATGACTAATAATGGTGTCTTCATTTCCTACCAGACCATAAAATAAATATTAAAAAATTTGTGGACCTCCACACAGTAATAGTTTTAATCTCAGCATGCAAAATGCCATAGTTTAGAAATGCTTCAAGGTGAATCTGTCTTTTATCAACCAAAACCTTATCTATAGAGATTTGAAAAATCATTATAGCTCTATGTGTGCAACAGGCTGACCACAGAAAAGTTTCTTGCTTTTTTATTATGCCAAGATATGCTGCCTAATTTGTCCACCCTAATTATCAAACTGGTGGTGCTTGCCCAAATATAGGTCTGAGGAAACTTGGGAATGACTGTCTATAGATAGTGCATTCTTGGTCTCATGCCCTACCCCCTGGGAGGCACAGTCTCTTTGGATAAACAAATGTTCACAAGAAAAGACAAAAACAAATATGAAACATTTAGTAAATACCAGTACTGAACTAAGAACTTCCAAACAAATATTATCTCAATTGATCTTCACAATAACCCTGGGAGTTGTTATCCCCATTTTACAATTGAGGAAACTGAAGCAGATGGAGGTCAAGTGACTTCCCCAGGGTCATATGGCTGGTAAATGCCTAAGGTTAAGTTTGAACACAAGTTTTCCTGATTCCAAGCCCCAAACCCCTATCAATTTTGACCCCTGGCTGCCTCCTAGAAAAGTTTCTAAAGAGGAGACAGAGTTGACCTTAATCCTTTGCCTCCATTGAGCAGAACAGACAGTAGATAACTGGGCTGAGGGTTCATGGTAATACTGGAAACTTCCAGCAGGAGGAAGTCTTTGGAAGATGACTAAGTTGGAAAGGAATGATGGGGCATCCCAAGGGCAAGGGATAACATCAACCAAGAGCTGGAGGCAGACATGTCAAGTGAATCATTACAGTTGGCAGTAATAGAACTCTTTACAGTTTATATACCCCAAAATTCCTGTGGTGGAAACTTTGAGAAGGCCTGACTAGAGTGTAAGTTTCCTTCTTGGGAAAAGATAAGGAGGGAAGGCTGTCTGGGTATGCAAGGCCTTGAATGCCAGGCTAAGGAACTAGGGTTTATGCTATATTTACCATGGAGGTGTGGAAGGATTTGTTTATTTTTACTTTGTCTATTTATAGAAGAGAAGGGAGGTGACCCTTTATCTGGTAAATTCCTCCCTATCCTTTAAACACCAGTTCACCACTTCCATAATGACACCATTGCTGTGGTAGTTCAGAATGTAGATAGAAGACCCCTGGTCTTAGAATTGGGTTCAAATTCTACCCTGGACATTATTGACTGTGTGACATTGGTGGAATATCTTAAACTCTCTGAGCCTCCTTTTTTCTCATATGCAAAAAAGGGAAATGTATTATTTAAGCAACTTGTCATATGATTATAATGATGAAAAGATATAAAGATGAACCATTATTATCATTACCACCCCTCCCCCTCAACCCCAAGTATTTTCTTTTGCAACTCAAATGTATTTATTATGCAATGTATGTTATTACCTGCCTGGGCATCTTCTCCTCCTACTAGTTTGAGCGTCCAAGAGGACACACACACACACACACACACACACACACACACACACACACACACACACACAAACAGACACACACACACACACACACACACACACACACACAAACAGGAACACAAACACAGGATCATGTTCAATCACCGTTCCTGAAAGTTGGAGGAGGGGTTACTTCTGGTTGAATTCTCTAATTAGCTGCTGATCAGGAACAGTGTAGATACACTAAAGGGGTGACTGGAGGGGGGTTGCTTTTCACCCACATAGCTGAAAGCTATGGGCACATATGTATGGCCTAGGCAAGCTGGAATCTGAGATGGAGATACCTCTCTTTTGGGTCTTTCCTTTGGTATAAGACCTTGAGAGAACTTAAAATACCTGCAAATACCTCACTAGCAAGGTTTTGACAGTGGCATCCCTTGTATTGGCAGTGGCTGATGATGGGGGGAAATTCCTGGACCCAATATTTTAATGATCACTGGGGGAGAGTGCCTAAACATGAGCAGGAGAGGGTTGGAGCTCAGGGAATTTTTGACTTCAAAGAGAAGAGGCCACCAGAGAGAAGATGAAGATGGGTGTTTGATGGGGCTGTGCTCAACAGCCGTGAAATGCAGAATGCTTAATGAGCAGTCTTACAAAAATTGTTTAATTTCCCACCAGGCCCAAAGTCACACAAATACTAGAGTCAAGGATCAAATTCAGAATTTCCAAGTCTGAAACCACTACTCCACCCTCTTGGTTCTGGGGATCTGGTAAAAACCAGGGCAACCCCAATCAATGAGTTGAGTTTCCCCAATCAGCTTGATGGAATTATGGATTTGTGTGAAGGACAAGTTCTATAGAGGACAGCAGAATTCTGAAAGGACAAATGTAACTCCTCTAATTGGCTCTCAGCATTCTTGGGGCTGCTCCAGAGATGACTGCTGACTGAGAATCAGGGGGAACAGAGTCTTGTGGGCAAAGTTGCCTTTGCCTACTATCCAGAAAAGTAAATTGATCATTCCACCTTCCCTTGCTTTTTCTTCCTTCTTTCCTGTTTCAGATGGGAGAAAGAAGATCAAATCTTCATTCTGAGCATGAGGGATGTGGGGATTGAAAGGGGAGCATAAAATCAAATGGGGGTATTTTGTTTCAAAAGCCCATAGCAAAAGTCCAGAGGGTAAGTTCATGGATGATGTTGTTCATGAATCCCAAACTACTCTGTGGAGGAGTGAGGATCCTTCTGTCTTGGGCAGCAGGATTCCAGAATCTAGTCTTCTAAACCAAGATCAAATAGTTATTAAAACCATACCACAGACAGGCCCAGCACCAAGCTCTAAAAAGGCAAATAATGAGCAAAAAAAGATAATTCCTAATCTCATTACTTTCTAATGGGGAAGATAACACATAAAAGGGAAATAGAAAGAGGAAAGTTGGGGTGGGGGGAGAAGGGAGGGTAAGGGGGGAAAAGTATTCCAAAGACTCAGGAGCCACACTGAGTATTTCTTCAAAAGGAGGTTCCAGGGGCGGCTAGGTGACGCAGTGGATAGAGTGCCAACCCTGGAGTCAGAAGTACCTGAGTTCAAATCTGACCTCAGACACTTAATAATTATCTAGCTGTTTGTCCTTGGGCAAGCCACTTAAACCCATTTGCCTTGCAAAATCCTTTTTAAAAAAAAGGTTACAAGGAGTAAATCACCAGATTTGAGGAGGAAGGAGCTGCAGGAGTGATGGCATCTTCAGAGGGGGCCACTGGTGGAGAGGATGTGGCACATCCCCAAGCCAATGGGGATACAGCTGATGGAGGAATGGAGCCCTGATTGGTTCTTGTCATTCCTTCCTAATCACTCAGCAGCCTCCCAAAGTATCTTTAACTTCCAGGGACAATCTAATGGGCTGCTTAGAATTCTTTAGATTTCTATGAACTCTAGAGAAGCATGGAACAAATTATGGGAACTGATACTGATCGAAGGGAGCAGAGCCAAGAGAATAGTGCACACATTAACAACAGCACTATGAGTTGATCAACTTTGATGGATGCAGCTCCTCTCAGCAACTCAGAAAGCTAGGACAACCCTGGCTACAAACAATGCTATCCACATCTAGAGGAAGAAAAACAAACCAAAACAAAATCAACCCCCCAAAAAACCCCTACAAGAATCTGAATGAGGGGGCAGCTAGATGGTGCAGTGGATAGAATACTGGCCCTAGAGTCAGGAAGGCCTGAGTTCAAATATGACCTCAGACACTTAATAATTGCCTAGTAGTGTGACCTTAGGCAAGTCACTTAACCCCATTGTCTTGCCAAAAAAAAAACTAAAAACAAATAAATAAATAAAATAAAAGAATCTGAATGAACACTACATTCACTTATTAAAAATTTCTCTTATATATTTCTTTCCTAAATCATGGTTTTCTTTCCTTTCCCTTAATTCTAATTCCTCATACCAAAAATCTTACCATTATAATTGGAAAACAAATAAAATATTTATATAATAAAAAAGAAAATGACTAGTATGTAAACATGTTAAACACAAATGTGTATGAACAATATTCACCTGACTGTTTGACACTGAGGGGAGGGGAGTGGGAAGAGAGGGTGAAAGGAAATTATATAACTTAAAAATATGTATATGCACATGGATGAATGTTGAAAAACTTTCATTAACATGTAATTGGAAAAATAAATAAAATATACCCAGAATAAAAAAAAAAAATAGGCAAACTGTTTATTAGAAGACCTAGATTCTAGGCCTAACTTTGTCATGTACTAATAAAGCAAATTACTTAAAAAAAAAAAAAAAGAATTTCTTTAGGTTTCTATGATTGTTCACAGGCTTCTCCTCGGAGTCTCTTGTATTTCTGTTTTTTTTCTATATTTATGTGTTTGAAACAAAAGCTGTTCCATATCTAAATTAATCAATAAACTGTAATGTCTACTATGTGTAGGCACTGTGGTAATTAGGTTCCAGGGATACAAAAAAGGGGCAAAAGACAGTCCCTACCTTCAAGGAGTTTACAATCTAATGGGGAGACAATAAGAAAACAAAGGCAAAACTATATCCAGAATAAAAAGAAGGTATCAGAATGAAGAGTTAGTGGGAAAGGCTTCCTGTAGAACTTGGGAATTTAGTTGGGACTTCAAGGAAATCAGGAGGTCACCTACTGAAGTGGATGAGGGAGAATATTCCAGACATGGACGAAGATCAGAGAAATTGCCCAGAGGGGAGAAATGGGGCATTTGGTTTGTGAAAAAGTCAGAAGTCCAGGTCACTGGATTGCCAGTTTATGAAGGGCTTCAAATACCAAATAGACCATTTTGCATTTGCTCCCACAGCACTGGAAGTCATTGAAGTTGACTAATGCTCCTTTGGCCCATTGAGTAAGCTGGGGACCCCATTACTCCCATTTGGTAAAACAGACACAAACTCTACCATGGGCATAATTTTGAGGCCTGCTCCAGAAGAAGGCAATAAACCAAAGAAAGAGAACTGACTCTTTCAGGTCAGACCCCCAGTCTTTAGGGGGAGGGGAGTCTTGACCATGAGCTGTAATAATAATATTGGTCATTCATATAACATGTTGTTTTGCCAACATATTTCATTCACTCCTCATTAATATCACTGTGAGATAAGGACTACAGAGAGGAGGAAATGAAGATCTAGAGACTTTTGGGGGGCAGCCTACAGCTAGATAGGGTGTAGAGTTGTCTGCCAGTCTTCCTTGCTCCAGCTTCAGCATGGTGTTCACTGAATCACAGAAAACATGAATAAAAATGTTCTTTTATATTAACAAACTCAAACCATTTACCCTGAAAAAAAAAAAACAACCGCTGAAGAAATTTGGCTGGATTTACCACCATCAGCATTTTAGGAGCTGGGGGAAGGGAAGTTTCTAGCCATTTCTAAACTGGGATAGAGCTAAGAGTTAGAAAGGAAATTAAGAGAGAGGGTGAGAGAGATTAAGAGAAGGAGAAAGGGATTTTCAAGGAAAGTTGGGCTCATTTGGGGACAGTGTCTGAAGTTGAAACTTAGGAGAAAACACTCTCCTAGGGGATTCTTCCATCCTGAGGGGACCAAGCTAGGGGTTCAAGGACTGTTGAGTTGGCCTGGGATGGGGAACTGAATGTTTGTCCTTCATTTTTGAAGACCAGGACGTCAGGGAGGGGATGCCATGACAAGGATTTGAGTGAGGAGGGGCTGTGCTAAGTCACCAGCCTCACTTTCTCCTCCAGAATCATCTGGGTCCAGTGACCAGCTATTAATCAGGATGCCTGGAGACTGAAGGAGACAGCTGGCAACGACTAAGGGCATCCTGTGAACACAGCCTTCAAGTCTATAAGGGGCAAGCTGGACCCCAAATTCTCTTACCCTTTCTCTTAAATTTCTTTTCTAACTCTCTTAGCTCTATCCTAGCATGGAAGTGGCTAGAAACTTCCCTTCCCCCCCCCCAGTTCCTAAAGCGCTGAATCAGCCCTTCTAAGGGGTTGTTCCCCCTCCTCCTCCTCCTCCTCCAATTTCTCCCCACCCAACCCCACTTGCTGTGGACTTGGTTTAATGCTAACATTCAATTTGGGGCTCTCAGCCAGAGGTTGAGCTCAACTTTTCCAAGTGAAGCCTTCAGCTTCTGGTTAGTCAGGTTGACCACGCAGCTCCCAGACAACAGCCCCTGAAGAGCCCAGCCAAGCTCACCCCACCCCAGGCCTTCTGGGGTCCTTTCCCTCTGGGGAAGCCTCAACTTCCACATGGGACCCAGGAAGGATGATGACTGGAGGCTCCAAAAACTACCCCAGGGCAAAGATGCCCTTCTACACTCCCCTCCTCCTCACTCAGTTATCCTTTATGGACACAACTCCCACCCATTCCTGTGAAACAATCCAGGGCCCAGATTTCCTAAGGAAGACAGGAGTATGGGGTTGTCAAGGACCAGAAAGAACAAGATCAAGTTTCCCAGTAGAAGCAGAGCAAGGAGTGGGGTAGGGTCATGGTGGGGGGCCGGGGAGGGGAGGGGGCAGCAGGGTAGGCATAAGGGAAGAGATAAGAACAGGGACAAAGAGAAGAGGAAAGGAAGGACAAGGCTGAAAGGAGAGTAGGAGAAACACAACCAGGGAATTGTCTAGAACAGAAATACTGGAGCAATAATAATCAGGAACAAAGACAGGAACAAGAAAGGGGGCTGTGGCAGAACTAATAGGTAGCAGAGTAAAATGCAAAGAATCTTGGATTGAAAACCAGACAAGTTGGGTTTGAATCCTAATTCTGCAGCTTGCTGTTGTTTTGGTTTTGTATAAGTCATATCATTTTCTCTAATTGTAGCTTTTTTTTTTTAAGATTCTTCAAGGCAATGGGGTTAAGTGGCTTACCCAAGGCCACACAGCTGGATAATTATTAAGTGTCTGAGGCTGGATTTGAACTCAGGTACTCCTGACTCCAAGGCCAGTGCTCTATCCACTGCACCACCTAGCTGACCCTAGTGTAGCTTTAAACAAAATTAAAGATTTTATTTATTTGTTTATCCTACATGTAATGATAGTTTCTAACCAATCATTTTTTGGGGGGGCAAAGTTTTGAGTTTCGCAGTTTTTTTCTCCCTTCCTCTCTCTCCTTCCCTTCCTTGGACAGAAAGCCATCTGAAATAGCTGAGTTGTAGCTTTCTCCACTATAAAATGAGAAGTTGGATTTGAATAACTTTTATATCCCTGCTAATTTTAAGGTCCTTTCCATCCCAAGATTCCATTTGGACCAGTGAACAGGCAAATTTATTAGAAGTGATTTCATTTACTGCCACACTATTATATGTGAATTAAAATTAGCAGCTCCCCCTGGGAACTAGCACCCTCTCCCCTCACATATATACACAGATCTTTATGTTTTAGGATTACAGGTTGGAGATCTAGGAGTTGACCACTCCTAAGTTTCAGGGACTCTGTGACTCCAGAATCATAAAATTATAGCTCATAAGCTCCCATCAGTAGCATTTTTCTTTTTTTCCTTTATTTTGTATTTATTTATTTTCATCCATTTGTACATGCATATTTCCAAGTTAGCATTTTACATATATATTTTGTTGAACATATTTACAGATTAGTCATTTTTGGCATGAGGAATTAGAATTAAGGGAAATAGATACACAAGAGATCATTTTTATAAAGTGTTCATCAGATTCAAGTAGGGGTGTTTTTCTTTCTGTGAGTTTTGTTTCCTTTTGTTTTTCTTCCTCTGATTGGGGATAATATAGTCCACAATCTGTCAAAAATGGTTGTCCTAGCTCTCTAGATTGCAGAGAGCGATGACTTCCATTAAGGCTGTTCATCTCATAATGTTGATGTGTAAATTGTTCTCTTGGCTCTACTCTGCACTTATCTTTAATAGTCAAGCCAGTAGCTACAACAAAGTCATTTATTAAGACAGAATAGTAAAATTGTATCTACCAAACATTCCTCCCATAAACCTGTGATATATTCTATAATAAATACTAGTAGTGAGGAACACACATAAAGAACAAAGCCATTCACACTTTTGGCACTTTGGGAGGCCTAATGGCCTTTTTGCATGGTAAACTCATATTTTATCCTATAGGTTTGACATCTCTGTTAAGTATGTAATAATAGTAATTGTCAATGCACGTTGTTTTAAAACATTAGCATAGAACAACATATGCAGGTTACCTGTATTCTTTAGTGATTTTATCAATCTGTATCAGTGAGTATGAGAAATAAAGGTCACAGTTATCTCCCACTCCAGAAATTCTTTGAATAAAACTGCATATGTTGTTCCATGTACCAATTATTACTGCATGTTTTCTGGGTTTTTTGGTTCATATTTTTTTGCTTGTGTATTGGTGTTCCACATGTTCATTATTAGATTAGGTCTGCATTTTTTTGTCTTTACTTGCTTATATAATCATGCTATGCATGTAATATCATTATTTAGATCTTGAGTTGTTTTACTATTAACTATGCATTTTTTATGTTGTGCTTATGTCATCAATATGTATGCATGTGATATGTTGTGCATATACTTTAGATAACTACTTAATGCTGATGCAGCAAGCCAAGAAATTGTTTGAATTTTGCTGAATCTAATGCATGTAATGCTAATATTGGATAATTACCTGTAATGGTAGAATAATCAATCTGAATAGATTGGATAATAATGTCTATGATGATAATTTATGAAGTATTTTTTGCAAATGTGTAAATATGTAACTTTGAAGGGACTGCAAAATCTTTGCTTGAGGGAAGGAATATAACTGGTTCTATCCTGCTCTCTAATTTATTTAAATTATTTTCCCTATGGTTCAAGATGAGGGTGAAGGTATTGAAGGTGCTAAGGATAACCATCAATTGGGTATGTCTCATAAACACTCCTCTCCCTTTCTAATGCTATGACAGGGATAGGGACCTGGAAAATAGGAGGAGAAATAGGAGGAAAATTAATTCAAATCAATTTAATTAATTCAACAAACATCTGTTTAGCACTTACTTATTAGGCACAATGTGGGCTGTTGGAGGATTGTAAAAGTCCCTGGAGTATAAAAGATTAACCAGAGAAAAAAGGGGAAATGATTTGAATACTATGGGCTCAAGTTCTGAGCATTTTTTTGGATTATAAAAAATAAAGCTGTCATATATAACCATATTTTTAAAAAACTTCAAATCATGAATAATTGGAAAATACAAATTAAAGAAACTCTGAGGTTCCAACTTATACACATCAGATTGACAACACTGACAAAAAATAAGGAAAATGACAAATATTGGAAGGGTTGTGGGAGAAAAGTGACAATAATACACTATTGGTGGAGCTGTGAACTGATTCAAGAATTCTGGAAAGCAATTTTGAACTAAGAGCTAAAAGTTAATAAACTATGTATGTTTTTTGAACCAGAAATATCACTACCAGATCCAAAGATATAAAAGAAAGAAGAAAAGATCCTGTAGGTATAAAATACTTATAGAGCAACTCTTTAAATATATCCAAAGAACTGGAAACTAAAGGGTTACTCATTAACTGGGTAGTGGCTAAACAAAGTATGGTATATGAATATAATGAAATACTCTTGGGCTGTAAGAAATGAAAAAAGAGATGGGTTCAGAGAAACCTTGGAAGATCTGTATGAACTGATGTAGAGTGGAATGAACAGAATCAGGAGAGCAATTTATACTATAACATCAACATTATAAAAATGAACAGTTTTTTGTTTTGCAAGGCAAACGGTGTTAAGTGGCTTGCCCAAGGCCACACAGCTAGGTAATTATTAAGTGTTTGAGACCAGATTTGAGCCCAGGTACTCCTGACTCCAAGACTGGTGCTCTATCCACTGCACCACCTAGTTGCCCCTAAAATGAACAGTTTTAAAAAACTCAAGAGCTCTGATTAACACAATGATCAATCATGTTTTCAGTGGATATATGAGGAAGCATTCTAACCACCTCCCAATAAAGAAGGATGAGATGCATGAGATGCATGAGACATACATTTTTAGACAAAGCCAATATGAGAATTTATTTTGCTTGTTTATATTTATTTGTTATAAAGGTTTTATATTTACTTTCTTCCCAGTGAAAAAAAAGATAGAAGGAGGAAAAAAGGTCAATAATTGAAAAAATACAAATAAAAATGTGTTTAATAAAAGGCAACTCATCTTCTATGAGAGTTCGGTACTTGCAAAGGAGATGAGGACTATTTCCTTTTGTTATTAAGGTCTAGACATAAACTAAATTTTGATATTTCCATGGGAACACCAGATAAAAACAAAATGAGAGAAATTCTTATATTCTAAAGGACCAAAAAAAATTGAGTGAGAAGCTACCCTTATTGAATCTGGTCTATGAAAATTCAGTGCTTCCATTTTAAACCAAAGCCTCACTTTCTCCTCCAAAGCCATCTGGGTCTAGTGGTCAGATATGAGTCAAGATAACTGAATGTGAGGCAATCAGGGTTAAGTGACTTGCCCAAAGTCACACAGCTAGTAACCAAAAATGAAATAGATCCTGCCCTTAAGGAATTAACATTCCAATAGAAACAGTCTTGTTTAAAACAGTAAGTACACAGGTGAATAAACTGATAATAGTTTACAGAAATGATATAAGTGCCAAGGAAGACTTCCCCCTAGCTGATCCCTGAAGGAAGGTAGAGATTCTATGAAGAAGATTTGAGGAAAAAGAGAGTATATGTGTAGGGAAATAACCTAAAGAGAGCTAGAACTGGTAGCTATGGGAGTGGAGAAAAGATTTTACAACTAATTATAAATGAAGTATAAATAGCCAAGGATGACACCAAGGTTCTAGAATAGCCAAGGATGACACCAAGGTTCTAGATCTGAACAACTAGATTGATGATAGTACCTTAACAGGAGACAGTTAGAAAGAGGGTTCAGGTTAGAGATGTGGGAAGGAAACAAGGGTTCTGTCTTGGAAGGGTTGATTAGGAGAAGTCCAGGTAGAGCTTTCTAGCAGGCAATTTGCAATGTGGTTTGGATGTTTAGGAAAGAGATTAGACTTGTTACATAAATTTGAAAATCATCTGTTTAAGAAGGTAATTGAACCCAAGGGAACTGATGAGAGTGAAGAGAAAATAAATGAGACCCCAGAGCAGAGCCTTGGGTTACACCCACACAGAGGGGTTGGAGTTTGCTGGATGATGCAACAAGGAAGACTGAAAAGGAGCAGACAGACATGTAGGAGGAGAACCAGGAGAGAGCTATGCCAGGGAAGTCAAGGGAGCACAGGACTGGAGAGAGGTCCCATAGATTATTCAAGGCCAACATAACAGCATCAGATTTACCATTTAAACGATCATTGTAACCCTTTCCAATTGCAGTCAATTGATGGAATCATAAGTCAGTTTGCAAAGATTTGGAGTGGGAGGTGAGAAAATAAGGGCAATTAAGTGTAGAAAACTTTTCTACTAAGTTTGGGTATGAAAAGAAGAAAACATATGATTGCTTGAGGATGGTAATTATAATGTTTGTCCTTCATTTTTGAAGAAGACTATGACATCAGGAAGGTGATATCATGACAAACACATAAATTGGATTTGAGTGAGAGAGTGCTATGCTAAGTCACCAGCCTCACTTTCTCCTCCAAAGCCTTCTGGGTCCAGTGGTCAGATATGAGTCAAGATAACTGAATGTGAGGCAATCAGGGTTAAGTGACTTGCCCAAAGTCACACAGCTAGTAAGTGGCAAGTGACCTGAGGTTGGATTTGAACTCCCATTTGAGGATGGTATCTGAAACAAGTAAAAGAGGATAGGGAGATCTAGGGCTCTTTGTGTATAGTGGTGATCAAGAAAATGAGAAGGGGATGGAGAGAGGGAATTCTAGAAAGAGGAAGAGGGAAAAGAGAGGGGAATAGAAAGAGAGAGATGAAGAGAGAGAGAAAAGAAGGAAAGAGAAAAAAGGGAGAAATGGAAGAGAGAGAGAGAATGTCCAAAGCCCAGGCTTAAAAGAAGATAGGAGACTGGGATCAAGGACACAGAGATGGGGTTGGTCTTGGCAAGAAAAAAAGAGCCAGATCTTCAGGAAAGGAAAAAAAATTCAGGGGGACAATACAATGAGAAATGAGAATAGGGGAGCAGGAGGGAGATTTGCTACTCTCCACAAAATAGGAGGTCAGGTTCTTAGCTGAGAAGGAGAGGTAAGGGTCAGGACCAGGGACAAGAGGAGAGGGAGAACAGGGCAGTGCTTGGACTTCTCTGTGAGTTCAATTCTCCCATTTAGAAATTATGGGGGCTAAACTAGAGCTTAGAATTCAGAACTGAAGAGGGCTTAGAGACTGCCTATTCAGCCCACTCATTTTCCAGGAGAGGAAACAGATGATCTTCAAGGTCCCTTCCAACCTTAAAATATCATAATCCTTTGATCCTGTGACAGGATAAAGGCATAAGAACAGGGTGACAGACAGGAACAGGGATAGAAACAGGGCAGGGCCAGAGGTGATAGGAGAGGCAGTGGAGGGTGATGGAAAGAAAGAGTTGACTTGGATCCCAGTGGAAGCCAGCTCTGATGTTGGCTGTATGACCCTAAGTGAGCTATTTTACTCTCCTTGGACCTCAGTTTTCTTATCCATAAAATAAAGTGGCTGCATTGGATTTCTAAGATTGTTTCCAATTCCAAACTCCTAAATTCTAATGAGAGAGACAGAGACCAGGTAAGGGGAAGGATGGGGTGGAGTCTTCACTGTAGCTAAAGGGCATCCCAGTTCCAAGCTCCAACCCCACCAAGGCTGCTCTGTGGGGGGAGGGAGCCGGTGCTCTGGGTCCTAAGCTGGTGAAACCTGCAGGGCCAGGTGGCTGGGTGTGCAGCTGCAGGAGCCCCAGGCTCCATCAAGCCCAGACAAGCCGGTCCCTCAGAACATGGCAAGGGCCCCAGGCATGCAGGGCCAGGCTGGGCCTGTTTTGCTTCTAGCTTCAACAGAGAAATTCTCTAGGATGGACAGAGCTAAAAGTCCCCTTGCACAATTCCTCCACAAGAACATAGGCAGTATGCCCCAAGTCCTGGGAATGCAAGGGAAGGGAAGGAGGCTGGGGGAGGAAGGGAGTCAGCTGGAGAAGGTCAATGGCCAGCAAGGAGGAGCTGAGCATGATCACCAGAGAAATAGCATGATGCAGTGGAAAGGGTATATGTCTTTGGAATCAAAAGATCATAATCAAAAGACCTGGGCTCAAATCTCAATTCTGTTATGACATGAGTCACTGGGTTACTTGAGTAAAATCCCTTCTTTTTTCTGAGCCCCAGTTACTTCATTCGAAAAATAAACGGGCTAGATTAAATCAGTAGTTCTTAACATTTTTTTGTGTAACATAGAATAAAAGAAAGTGAGTGAGAGAGAAACAGAGGAAAAGAGACCGAGGGGAAAAAAGGGAAGAGGGGAAAAGAGAAAGAGAGTAAAGAAGGGTGAAACAGAGGAGGAGAAAATGGGCAGAGAAAAGGAAAAAGCTCTCTTTTAGGCACCTAGTCAGCTAGTAAAGTATGTGAACTACTTAGTATAATTTTTTAAATGCATAAAATACATAGGATTACAAAGGAAACTAATTATATTGGAATAATTTTTTTTTATTAGACCCAAGTTAAGAATCCCAAGACTAGCTGATTCCCCAGATTTCCTCTCAATTCTAATTCCTTTGACCCCAAGCTATTTTCCTAGCAGGGCTGATTTAACCCTCTCCACCTTTGGCTTCTCCTTGGGGTAGGGAGAGGAAGGGGTTACAGGTATTATTAGTACAGCTTTCTAATTCAACTTTCCCACCTGAAGAACATCCAGAAATTTCATACCCCATCCCCCAAGGGCCAGGGACTGAGTAGGTATGAAAGGTATCCTTGGGGAGAGGTGATGACCCCACCCAGGGGTATTCAGTTTCCTCACCAATAGATGGGGAATAGCCAGGGGAAGGAAGTGAGAATCAACCTCCTTCCCTTTTCCCAAACCAACAGGGGCTTAGGAAAGTTTTGAACTATCTGGGCATAACTAGAAACCAGGGAGGAATTATCTAGGGGTCCTTGGGTAAACAGGACCATAGCAGGAACTTAGCTAGTTCCCAAGTGCTTTGGATGAGCAGGCGATGATGAGATTTAGGGATAAGGCTTTACAATCTCTAAGCCCACTTTGGCTCTCCTGCATCCTCACCATGGTTGAGCACTCCCATGCTTTGGGTGGTTCCCCAATGTAGTGCCTTTGTTCCAACTGATTCCTAGGGCAGAAATGCTTCTTTCCACCCCTACAGATTCTGCTTGCCATCCAAGGCGTGATCAAGCTGCTGTCTCCTCCAAAGTGACTTGGCCAATCCAATCCAACAAGTATCTAACAAGTTAGGATCACAGTGTTTAGCTGGAAGGGACTTTAAATATAACTTAGTACAACCCTGGCAAAAGTACCATATAATAAGAAAGGGCTGTCACACTTGTAACATGCCATAATGATGAGGCAGGAATTATAATGTCCATTTTACAGGTAAGGAAACAGATTGAGAGAGGAAATCATTTACCGCCAGGCATGGCTAGACTCAATATCTGTGCCAAGATCTGCACTCTGGCACCCCTTATGAAGCCTTCTCTAATTTGTCTACTTCTTCCCACGACAGTGTCTCATCCTCCGCTTTTCTTTTTACCTGTCTCTATCTTATGGTCCTTCCTTAACACAAGCTGCATTCCCCAATGCCCCTGGACAACAGTCATATCCCTTAGACTCTCTTCAGTGCACCTATCATCAATGCAGGTTTCATTTACCCCCCCAGACCCCACTGAGGACTCTGGACTCTCCTAGACCAGGCTATTGTCTAGTTTCAACATTTCCAATTGTTTTTCCCCATTGGTGAACTATAAGTTTTTTTTTATTTTATTTTTTAGGTTTTTGCAAGGCAAATGGGGTTAAGTGGCTTGTCCAAGGCTACACAGCTAGGTAATTATTAAGTGTCTGAGACTGGATTTGAGACAGGATTTGAACCCAGGTACTCCTGACTCCAGGGCTGGTGCTTTATCCACTACGCCACCTAGCTGCCCCGAACTATAAGTTTTATGAAGGAAGGTACTATGCCTTTGTCTTAGAGTCTAGGATGAAAAGAATTACAGAGGGTCCTTTAATTCAACTGGTTGTCATGTCCTGAATTTTTTTTTCTCCTTACCACATATGCATTCTCCATAGGTGAGCTCTTCAACTCCTTTATCAAATTCATTGCCATATCTATCCATCTCTGCTGAGCTCCAATCCCATATCACCAGTTACCTCTTGGACATCTCAAACTGGAGGACCTGTAGACATCTCAAACTCAACATATCATTATTCCCACTCCCATCCCCAGACCCCACAAAAGAACCCCTCTCTCCTTTACTCAATTTTTTTAATACTGTCAGAGTACCACCATCTTCCTTGTCACCTGGACTCACAACCTTGGTATCATTCTCTATATTTCACTAAGTCTTGTCATTTCTACTTTCGTAGAATATCCCCTTTTCTTCACACTCACAGCCATCATGATAGTAGAGTGCTTATTGCTCTGACAGGCAAAACAGCCTCCTAACTGATCTCTTTCTCCCTACTTCAAGTCTTTCCCTTCCCTATTTCTCCTCCACTTAGAAGTCAAAGTGATTTTCTTAAAGGGTATGCCTGGCTATGGCAAACCATCCCAAATCCTATTTTTTTAAACTCCAGTACCTCCCTAGTTCCTGCAGAATCAAATATAAAATTTGCTGACATTTAAAGCCTTTTAAAAGTCAGCCCTTCCTATCTTTTCAGTATTCTTACAGCTTACTCTAAGATACAAAGTGCTGCTTCCTCATAAGACACTTTACCTCCCATCTCCAGGAATTTTCACTAGTCAGCTGCTAAACCTATCAACAATTGGATTTCTTAGCTTTCTTCAAGATTCAGTTAAAAACTTACTCCTTTCAAAATTCCTCTCACTCTCCACCATAGATGATACAGTGGATACAGCCCTAGAGTTTAAAGGACCTGAGTTCAAATATGTCCTCAGACACTTGACCTTAGGCAGGTCACTCATCCCTGATTGTCTCTCAGTCAGGGTCATCTCCAATTCTCCTAATTCATATCTGACAACTGGACTCAGGAGGGTGAAAGTAGGTAGGTGGCTTGGAACAGCCCCTCCCCCACTCAAATCTAATTCGCATGCATTTCATGGCATATTCTCCCTGATGAGATAATCTTCTTCAAGAAGGAAGGACAAACATCTACAGAATAATCGATTGACTTTCCATTTATACTATACTCTATATATTTCTTCTATGTCCACAGTCATCTGTATATTGTCTACTTTGTTAGAACGTGAACTCCTTGGGTACAGAGAAGCAGTATTTTGTCTTTTTTTGGAGGTCCCTTGCTTAGCGCAGTGGCACACGGTAAACACATAATAATAAAATAATGCTTGTTAACTAATAAGATGCTAGAACTAGAAAAGAATATTATGTATGACCAGACCCACTGAGGATTCTGTACTTTCATAGCCCAGGCTTAATTCTAGGAATTGAGTCCAAAGGCTCAGGTTCTCTCATTGACTCATTCCAGTCCCTTACCCTGAAACTTTACTCCTGATTAAAAGATGTGTCTCATGTCTAGTTTACCCAAAATTCAGGTAACAGGGTCTTCATCTCCCTCACCAGAACTGTACAATGTATTATAGGTATTGAGTATGGGAGAATATATATTTAACTTATTTTGTATTTAAGATAAAAATTCTCCTAGGAAGCCATGACCACATACAGAAACAGAAAATTCATTCAAAGTCTTAGGAAAGCAAAGACATTTGGGTGTATACTAAACCATCATTCACTTCCCATCAATTGTCTAAGTAATTGGTGGTAATTTGGAAGAGGCTTGACAAGTTCCAACCTTCCCAATTCCCTGCCCCTCCAGACCCCATAGGTTAGGACTCAAGCCTTCCAGCTTTGGGTTCCCACTTCACTTCTAACCCCGCTCCCCTGCTCTCATGGCAACTGCTATTGAAGAAATCTTTCCCAAATTGGTCTGGCTTAGAGCCAACTAGAGATTAGAACTCCTTAGGAACTCAGGAATACAGGAATTTGGGATTTCCCAAGAGGTAATCCCCTCCAAGTATCTCTGGAATTCATCTCTGACCTGTTCTCAGAAAAGGAAACAGAAAGGTAACCAATAAGTGGAGGTCCAGGAGATTCCCTCACCATAGGTTTCTCCTACAAATTATCATTACTGTTGGGGTTGGGGAGCTAGAGATGGAAAGTGAGAAATTTGTAGTCCCTTCCCCCCACCATATCCTCTTCTCCTACCTCTTTTCTCTACTCTGATTTGAAAATCCAAGGAGACAGGACCAAAGAGGGCCTTTTTCCCTTTCCAGTACTTAGGAGAGTGCCTCACACAGAGTCAGTTGTTGTCCTTGATTATTTCTTTTTAAGAAAGATTTTATTTATTTTGAGTTCTGTAATTTTTCCCCTATTCTTGCTTCCTTCCCCCCACCCCCACAGAAAGCAGTCAGTCTTTACATTGTTTCCATGGTATGCATTGATCTGAGTTGAATGTGATGAGAGAGAAATCATATACTTAAGGAAGAAACATAAAGTATAAGAGATAACAAAATTACATAAAAAGATAGCGGGTTTTTTCCCTAAATTGAAGATAATAGTCTTTGGTCTTTGTTCAAATTCCACAATTCTTTCTCTGGATACAGATGGTATTCTCCATTGCAGACAGCCCCAAATTATCTCTGATTGTTGCACTGATCGAATGAGCAAGTCAATCAAATTTGATCATCGCCCCCATGTTGCTATTAGGGTGTACAATGTTTTTCTGGTTCTGCTCAGCTCACTCAGCATCAGTTCATGCAAATCCTTCCAGGTTTCCCTGAATTCCCATCCCTCCTGGTTTCTAATAGAACAACATGACATACATATACCATACATATACCACAGTTTGTTAAGCCACTCCCCAATCGAACATCCTTCATTATTGAAGAGGACCAAAATGACATCATTATGTTGTAGTCAGGTTATGGTAGGTCCGACTGGCTGATCAGACTAATACAAGCTTGGAATGCTCTACTATAGATTGGGCACAAATAGTCCGCAGGCATTTTTGGAGTATAGATATCTCTAAATTTGTGCATGTCATGTTTCTTTTGAACTACTGCAATTCTACTTCATTCATAGGGCACATCACCTTCTTTAATGAAGGCATGCCATGCTGGGCAGTCCAAGTCATACAATCAATTCCAAAGTTCTTCAGAGTGTGATTAAGTGTTTTGAGAATGTTTCTTGTATTGCTTCTTCTGACCACAATATGAACTCTTGCCTTATGTGAGTTCTCAGTGAAATAGTCTTTTAGGCAAGCCTACATTTGCCATTTGAACAACATAACCAATTCATCATCTATCTGCAATAGAGTTTGAATGCTTGCAGTTTAACCTCATTGGCCTATATCTTCTCCTGCCAGGTGATCTTCAGAATCTTCCCAAGAAATTTCAAAGGAAAGTGATTCAGTTTCCTGGCATGATGCTAACTGTCCAGATTTCATAAGCATATGGAAATGAGATTCACAATGGCCTTCAGTATATTAGGCAGTCTAAAACCTCTTCTCTCCCATACTTTGCTTCAGAGCTTCCAAAACACTGAGCTGGCCCTAGCAATGAGTTTGTTAAGCTCATCATTTATGCAATATCCCTGGAAAGTATACTGCCATGGTAAGTGAACTTATCCATTGTTTTCAAAATTTCCAATGGTTCCACTCATGAATGGTGTGATGCTGACTGGTGGGGAAACCTATGTTTTCTTGGTGGTAAGACCAAATTACCAAATAACCAAGTTTGTTAGACCAAAATTGGCACAAGCAATGGAGAATCAATCCATACTTTGTTGCATCTTAGCTTTAGAGGAAATCATCTGCAAACAGAAAATCATGTACCAAATCTCCCTTCACTTTAGTCTTGGCTTGTAACCTTTTCAATTTTTTTTGTTTTTGCAAGGCAAAGGGATTAAGTGACTAGCTCAAGGTCACCCAGCTAGTAAGTGTCTGAGGTCACATTTGAACTCAGGTCCTCCTGACTCCAGGACTGGTGCTCTATCCACTGGGCCACCTAGCTGCCCCTGTAAGCCTTTTCCATTTAAATAATTTAACATCAGTATAGTAACTGACCTTGATGCCGTATTTGTCACCTCTTGAAAGTGTCTGACAACATTATTGAAAACATACTAAAAAGCATGAGAGCAAGAACACAACCTTGCTTCACTCCACTGATGACTGAGAAGGTACAAGAGCATCATCCATTATGCAAAAACCATGCAAGCATGAAACTGAAGTACAGTTCTGATGAACTCCTCAGGCAACCAAATTTTGATGTAATTTCCCTACAACTTCAAGACAATATCAAAGACCCTAGTCAGATGGATGAATGTTGTGCACAGATCTCTGTTCTACTCCTGGCATTTTTCCTGCAGTTGTTAGGTAGCTAACAACACATCAACTGTTCTTTCTGAAGCCATACTGGCTGTCAGGTAGATGCCCATCTTCCAGGTAAAGGATCAGACTATTAAGGAGCACTCTGGCAAGAATCATTGTCATCAATGACTAAGAGAGAGAGACCCCCCCCCACTTTGTGATTGTCACAAGTCAATCTATCTCTGTCTCTAAGAATTATTTAACTTTATCAAAAGTAAAATACAAGTGAAGCTTTAAATAGAGAGGCACAGGATTATTGGCTCAGAAAGAAAGCAGATGAAATTCAGTTTTATGCAAATAGTAACAATCTAAAATGCTTTTATGATGTCCTTGAAGGCTATCTATGGGTCAAAGATGTATGGTACATTTTAACTACTCAATGCTGATAGAGCCACATTGATTAGTGATAGTATCTTCATGATCTTGGATAGATGGGTTGAACAGCTCATCTTCATCAGTGCTGAAACTATTGATTGCATATCTCAGATTGAAATCAATCCCTCTCTAGCCAAACTTTCTTTTTTGGGGGGAGGGTGATGTAAGGAGACTTTTTTTTTTAGGTTTTTGCAAGGTAATGGGTTAAGTGGCTTGCCCAAGGCCACACAGCTAGGTAATTATTAAGTGTCTGAGGTCAGATTTGAACTCAAGTACTCCTGACTCCACTGCGCCACCTAGCTGCCCCAAGACTTTATTTTTTTGAAGAAATTTAACATCTTTGCAATTTGCTGAAGACAACCTAACCACTATCTTATTCATTTCTATACCCAAATCTTTGTCTATTTCTTTTTCTATACATATTAATGAATACATTCTAAACTTTAGCCATCATGTGATAATCTAGGAAAAACACATTTTTTTTATCCATTTGTTCTTTCCCATGTGGTTGGTAAGATCAAAATCTTTTGAGAAATGGGAGACATACACAAAATGAAAAAGAGTATAGAAAATCCCTTTCCCCAATTCACCAAGAAAAAAATTATCCTTTTCTTATTTTCTCCCCATTTCAGGGAGCTGCCTTTCCACCTGAGTGACATTAGGCATATTATTTAATCTCTCTGCAACTCAATTTTTTATTAGTTTTTTTTTGCAAGGCAAATAGGGTTAAGTGGCTTGCCCGAGGCCACACAACTAGGTAATTATTAAGTGTATGAGACTGGATTTGAACCCAGGTACTCCTGACTCCAGGGCGGGTGCTTTATCCTCTGGGCCACCTAGCAGCCCCTCTGCAACTCAATTTCCTCATCTATTTATTTTGAGTTTTACAACCCCCCCACCATTCTTGCTTCCCTCCCCCCACCCTCCACCGAAGGCAGTCTGTTAGTCTTTTCAATGTTTTCATGGTATACACTGATCTAAGTTGAATGTGATGAATGTGATGAGAGAGAAATCATATCCTTTTTTAAAATTTTTATTAAAGATATTATTTGAGTTTTACAATTTTCCCCATCTTACTTCCCTCCCCCCACCCCACCCCCACAGAAACCAATCTGTCAGTCTTTACTTTGTTTCCATGTTGTACATTGATCCAAATTGACCGTGATGAGAGAGAAATCACATCCTTAAGGAAGAGACAAAAAGTTTAAGAAATAACAAGATCCCACAATAATATATGTTTTTTTCTAAATTAAAGGGAATAGTCCTTGAACTTTGTTCAAACTCCACGGCTCTTTATCTGGATACAGATGGCACTCTGCTTTGCAGACAGCCCAAAATTGTTCCTGATTGTTGCACTGATGGAATGAGTGAGTCCTTCAAGGTTGAACATCACCCCCATGTTGCTGTTAGGGTATACAGTATTTTTCTGGTTCTGCTCATCTCCATCAGTTCATGCAAATCCCTCTAGGCTTCCCTGAATTTCCATCCCTCCTGGTTTCTAATAGAACAACAGTGTTCCATGACATACATATACCACAGTTTGCTAAGCCATTCCCCAATTGAAGGACATTTACTTGATTTCCAATTCTTTGCCATCACAAACAGGGCTGCTATAAATATTTTTGTACAAGTGATGTTTTTACTCTTTTTCATGATCTCTTCAGGGTATAGACCCAGTAGTAGTATTGCTGGGTCAAAGGGTATGCTCATTTTTGTTGCCCTTTGGGTATAGAGAAATCATATACTTAAGGGAAAAAATAAAGTATAAGAGATGGCAAAATTACATAATAAGATAAGTTTTTTCCTAAATTAAAGGTAAGAGTCTTTGGTCTTTTTTCAAACTCCACAATTCTTTCTCTGGATACAGATGGTATTCTCCATTGCAGATACCCCCAAATTGTCCCTTGATTGTTGCACTGATGGAATGAGCAAGTCCATCAAGGTTGCTCATCACCCCCATGTTGCTGTTAGGGTGTACAGTGTTTTTCTGGTTCTGCCCATCTCACTCAGCATCAGTTCATGCAAATCCTTCCAAGCTTTCCTGAATTCCCTCCTGGTTTCTAATAGAACAATAGTGTTCCATGATATACATATATCACAGTTTGTTAAGCCATTCCCCAATTAAAGGACATTTACCTAATTTCCAGTTCTTTGCCACCACAAACAGGCCTGCTATGAATATTTTTGCACAAGTGGTGTTTTTACCCTTTTTCATAATCTCTTCAGGGTATAAACCCAGTAGTGGTATTGCTAGGTATGTACATTTTTGTTGCCCTTTGGGCATAATTCCAAATTTCTCTCCAGAAAAGTTGGATGAGATTACAGCTCCACCAACAATGTATTAGTGTCCCAGATTTCCCACATCCCTTCCAACATTGATCATTGTCCTTTCTGGTCATATTGGTCAGTCTGAGAGGTGTGAGATGGTATCTTAGTGATGCTTTAATTTGCATTTTTCTGATAAGAAATGATTTAGAGCAATTTTTCATATGACTATGGATCACTTTGATTTCCTCATATTGCCTTTGCATATCCTTTGACCATTTGTCAATTGGGGAATGTCTAGCCAAAAAGAGATTTTGAATGTCATTATGTTCTCTTATGGCAAAGTACCCAGTACTGATTCTATTCCAGTTAAGATTTACAAGGGGATGGGGGGGTGTCCATTATCATACATAAGCTGATTGAAATTTTCCAATTATACAACAAGAGGAGAGTATCTCCCAGGAGTTCAAAATGGCTCCACTGTCCATCTTTATAAAGAGAAGAGATTGCCTCTCTCTCTCTCTTAGCTTAGCTCATGGTAGTCTCTTTAATAAATATTTATTGACTGACTTACTTCTAAGGAAGGGTCACTCTTCCAAAGAGTCAAACCCTTGGATTTCAATCATCAGAAGGGAGCTCTAGTCTCTGAAATCTAATCAGTGAGACATCTGCTGGCATGCTTGTGATAGAGCCCTCCTTAAGCAGGAATTCTTCCCCAAACCCTTCTATGATGGAGAATTCATTATCTTCCCAGACAGAGACTCTATTTCTAAATCTTGTGTCTTCTTTGTCTCTGAGCACAAGACTGAACACAGCAGGCACTTAGTATTCTGCCAATGAATGAATGAATAAATGAATGAATGTCAGAATCAATGAGATCATTGATCATTTGAAATATGGAAGCATCTTATCTACCCTTTTTAGGATAAAAGGTGGAAGGAAAGTCTGGCCTTTTCGTCTCTGTCTGCCCCCTACAGCATCCAGGGCTTTTGTATAGAAAGGGTCCTTAAGAAACGTTTGATGGTGGCACAGTGGATAGAGCACCAGCCCTGGAGTCAGGAGTACCTGAGTTCAAATCTAGCCTCAGACACTTAATAATTACCTAGCTGTGTCCTTGGGCAAGCCACTTAACCCCATTGCCTTGAAAAAAATCTAAAAAAAGAAAGAAAGAAAGAAAGAAAGAAAGAAAAGAAAAGAAAAAAAAAAGAAACATTTGATGAATGATTGAAATAATGAAAGAAGAATCAGTAGCTGCTAAACCAGGCTCTGGGTATTTAGGGACCCAGAGACAACAAGGATCTAGATTACCTTCAGAGAACAGAAACTACAATATTGGGTGGGGAAAATGGAAGAGCAGGGCAAGGATTTATTTCCTCATATAATAAGTTTTGCATTGACTCTAGGTTTAAAGGTCAGTCCATTTACTTACCCTTATTTGACTTTGGGCAAGAAATTCCCTTCTCTGCACCTCAATTTTCCCATCAATACAATGAGGGGGTTGAAATGGAAGTCTCTGTAAGGTCTCTCTCCTTTTTAATTCAGAAAGCTAGGATCTTATTTATATGTAACTTAGATATGTATGTATAAGTGCAATCTTGGGAGGGACAGACCTTCCCCAATCATCTTTTTGGCTCATTTTGCAACTCACATTTTTGACATATTGCTGTCTGGAAATTTCTAAATATTCTCTAGCATTACCCCTTACCCTCCCACCCCCTACAGCCAGGTTTATTGACTATCAGGAGACTGACTAATACTCTCCTCACAATTCTAAAGAAAGCATGGGAGGGAAAAATCCTTTCCTCCAAACCCTGGGGTATGCTCTTCCTGAACACAGGGATGTGGACTCAGTTCATGCTAACTCAAGGCCTTAGAAGTCCTTTGTCCCCTTCATGGAGTCCTCATGAGGGTCCTCCAGCAGATGAAGCTTTTCTGGGATCCAAGGATTGATGCCTTTGTAGCTAACATATGTCTCTGTCTTAATCCTCAATTGCCAAGTCCCTCAGGGGACTGTTTCTACCTGCATCTGTAGATAATTCTTCTGTTGTTGGCTGCCACCTTTGATTCTGGTTGTGGGTGGGATCTTTGATGGCTCTGTTGGATTCCTGATCACCTGGGCACTCCCTTCTTGGCAAACCTAGTTCATCTAAGATCAGGAAAGATTAAACACAAAAGAATCAAAGGCACCATGGGGTGGGGCATGTGGGGAGCAGGGCTGGCAGCTCACAGCAGTAAGGAAGGAAGGAAAATGTTTCCTTCCCACTAGGAAGGGAAAAGAACAAAAAGAATGGCAGAGGGAATCATCATTCCAGCTTTCTTTCAGGAAGACAGGAGTCCCATTTCCTCAGACCACCAGAAAACTATTCAGCACCACCACACAATACCAGTCCCACCACCCAGTACCAAATCCCTCAGTCATCCAGGAGTGGAAGTAAGTTGGATTAGAATCAGTATGTATATCTGTACATACTCTGGATAACCCATGGAGAAGAATAAATCCTAGCATACTATGAAGACTGAGCCTTTGATTAGCCAATATAATAGGTTGTCAACAAAAAAAGGAAAAGTCAACAAGAGGACTCAAAGTAGCAATGCCATCAGATTTAGTTTGGCCTTCATTTCATCCCTTAGAAAATGTTGAAAGCACATGAAATGCATACATCTTCTCTTTCTTTGAGTTCCATCTTTTCCTATGAGTTGGAGAAGGAAATGGTAAACCCCTTCAGTATCTTTGCCAAGAAAACCCCAAATGGGATCAAAAAGAGTCAGATATGACGGAAACAACTGAACAACAAAAACACTTCTTCCAATTTATAATACCTCTCTATGGTCTGGTCTCTCCTTGGAAGAGAAGTTAATTTAATGTTCTTAGACAGTCCCCTATTTCCCACCCTTGCATTCCAGCAGATCCCATTTTTACATCTCAGAGAACCAAACGGTTATCTAGTCTTAAGATACTACCCTGGAGGTGGGGCTTCCCCGTAAAGAAAACAAATCTGGGGTTGCTAAACAGGCAACTTCTTTTCCATTTAATCACCATAGTCTGAATAATTTCCAGTAGTAATGGAGAAAAGAGTCCAGATCTTTGGCTTTCCCATGGAATATCTTCAGTGTCCTGCTTTTCTTTCCCCTGAACACAAGTTCTAATCACTTCAAGCCTGGAAAATTATTATAGCCTTCTAGTTGGCATACCTGTTTCAAAACCTCTCCCCACTCAGTCCATCTCCCACTAAACTATCAAAGTAATCTTTCAAAAGTGAAATCTGACTCTTACTCCCCTATTCAATAAAATCCAGTGACTCCCTATTGCCTCCAGGATCAAGTATTAATAATAATAATGATAATATTCCTTGGCTATTAAAACTCTTCAGAATCTCCTTCCTTCTTATTTTTCCAGGTTCTTACATCTTACTCCCTTCTAAGGATTCTAATGATTCAGTGACTCTGGTCTCCTTCCTATTCCTTGTACACTATACTCCATCACCTAACTGCAATCATTTTCAATGATATCTCCCAAGTCTGGATTTCTCTTCCTCTTTTTTTGGGGGGGGGGTTGTAAGGCAAACGGGGTTAAGTGGCTTGCCCAAGGCCACACAGCTAGGTAATTATTAAGTGTCTGAGACTGGATTTGAACCCAGGTACTCCTGACTCCAGGGCCGGTGCTCTATCCATTAGGCCACCTAGCCGCCCCTTTTCTCTCCCTCTTTACCTCTATCTCCTGAATTTCCTGGCTACTTTCAGGTCTTAAATAAATTCTGCTTTTTGCAAAAAATGTTTTCAGGTCTTCTTTAATCTTTATGTCTTTTCTCTGAAATTATCTCAAATTTAGCCTTTATATAATTTTTTTTGTACATAGATTTTGCTTGTCTCACTATTAGACTTCGAGCTTCTTGAGGGTAGATATTAGTTTTGTCTTTCTTTGTATCCAAAGTGCCTGGCAATCAATCAATCAATATTAATTGAGTACTTACTTTGGACCAGGTCCTGTATTAAAATCTGGGGATAAAAATGAGGCAAAAGATAGTTCCTGCCTTTGAGGGCTTATAATATACAGGGGGGAAGAAACAGGCAAAAAAAAAAAATATATATATATATATGATAAATAGGAAATCATTAAAGGAAGGAAATCTTCGGAATTAAAAAAGGTGGGGAAAGTCTTTCTGTAGAAGTTGAGGTTTTTGTTAGGACTTAAGAGAAGCCAGGGAAATTAGTGGTCAGAGTGTCCCAGGCATGGGGGACAGCCAGAAACAATGCCCCAAATAGAGAAATGAAGTTTCTTGTCCACTGAACAGCCAGGAAGCCAGAACTGGGTCTAAAAAAATGTATAAAGGAATAAGGTATAAGAAGACTAGAAAGAGAAGAGTTTTGAACACCAAACATAACATAATATGTTTGCTCCTGAAGGCAATATGAGGCCACTGGAATTTATTAATTTGGGGTGAAAGAGGTGACATGATCAGACCTGCACTTTAGGTAAATCACTTCAGTGGTTGAATGGAGGATGAAATGAAATAGGGAAAGACTTGAGATAGGCAGACCCACTAACAGACTATTCCAATAATCCAGATATAAGGATCAGAATGGTGGCTGTATTAGAGGAGACAAGGGGGCATATTTGAGAGATATTGCAAAATTGAAATCAGCAACTGGATTGGAGGGATCGAGAGATAGTGAGGAACCTAGGATGATTCATAGGTTGTGAGCCTGAGGGCCTGGGAAGATGGTGTTGCCCTCAACCATAATAGGTAATGTAGGAACAGGGCAGTCTTTAGGGGGAAAGATAACGAATTCCATTTTTGACATTGAGTTTGAGATGTTTACTAGACATTCAGTTTGAGATATCTGAAAGGCAGTGGGAGACACAATCAGAGATTGAAGCAGGTTAAGTAGATTTGAGAATCATCAGCATAGCAAAGGTGATTAAATCCACAGAAGCTGAGATCACCAAGTGAGGTGGGATAGAGAAAGAAGAGAAGAGTCAGGACAGTATTATGAGGGATGCTTACAAGGGGAGGGCATGATCTGGAGGAGGATCTAGCAGGAGACAGAGGAGAAGAACCAGAAAGAGAGGGGTCCTGAAAACAAAAAGAAGAGAGGATCAATGAGAAGAAAGTGATCAATAGAGTCAAAGGCTGCAGAGAGATCAGGGAGAATGAAGATTGAGGGAAAAAAACATTGGATTTGGCAGCTAAATGATCATCAGTGACTTTGGAGAGAGTGGATCAAAAACCAGGGTGTAAAGGGTCCAAGAAATCTCTCTGTCTTTGCAAGTTTAGGTTCACAGACTGGTGACTTGGGGATACCAGAGAGGCAAGCCAGAGCCAGGTATAGCTTAAGAATTTCTTCTTTTCTTAGAAGATGATGGTTTAGGAGCTCCTATTACTTGGCTTCCTGGTTGTGCTTTCCTGGGGTGACATAGCTGAGAAAATGTAAACTTGGCATTTATTTCTACCATAGCATGCCCAGATCTAGGCTTAAATACTTGAAGTCCAGGAACTCAAGGTCTGGGAATTCTTTTTTTTTTTTTTGCAAGGCAATGGGGTTAAGTGACTTGCCCAAGGCCACATAGCTCGGTAATTATTAAGTGTCTGAGGCCAGCTTTGAACTCAGGTACTCCTGACTCCAGGGCCGGTGCTCTATCCACTGCGCCACCTAGCCGCCCCATGGGAATTCTTAATATTTCAAGGGTGCCCTAGGGGACCATGCCAATACTAAGGAACCTCCCTTCCTTTCCTCCCAATCCCATCCACCAATCATGAAAAGCCTCTAAGGTCACAGATATTTGATCTGTGCTCAGAAAAGATAAAAATGTAGAAAGGGGCACAGTTTGAGCTGAAGTTTCTTCTATAACCCCAATGTAAAGTAAGGTCCCTGACCCATTACACTCCTAGTCAACCAATTCATCCCCAATTCCAGAGACTCAGTCTGTCATTCTTGATGAGATATATGAATGTGTCTATGATTTCACCAGCATGTTTACAAACTACTTCCTCAGAGAGATGAAATCAAAGTTCTACACAAAGATTCACCTTCTTGTAATCTCATCAGGATGATCTGGGAACTCCCTTGAACAAACCTTTTTTGACATATGTGAGGAGGAGGGGCAAGAAGGGAACTGACTTCTTATCATTGGCTAGAGCCTCCCAGGCTTTTCTCATCTGCCTATGTTTCTCTCTGTTTCTGTCTCTGTCTCTCTGTCACACACACACAAACACACACATATACACAAACACAAAGAGAGCTTTTGAACTCTTTCCCTCCCTAGGATTTGCTGTTTCTTTACCTTCAAAAAATGAACACTCCTTCCAGGTTTACCTGTGATAGAATGGTAATTGGAATACTTGTGGTTCTGACCTTTGCCCTTCTCCTTTCTTCTTTTGCAGGCTCTATAGGGATCAAAAAATTTCCAATAAAAAATCTGGGGGTTTTTAAGCTGGGCACAATCTCAATATGAGTCAGCATTGTGACATGGCAGACAAGAAATGAAACGCAATTTGTGGCTGCATTAGGAGGAGCAAGCCTCCAGGAACAGGGAGGTGACAGTTTCATTGTACTCTGCCTTCATCAGAATTCACGAAGAATTAGTTCTGGGTTAAACGAATGGAAATGGACAAACTGGCAACTGTCCAGAAGAGAGCAACCCGGAAAGGAAGGAATGAGGGAGGGAATAAGTCACAACAAAGTGCCAGACACTATGCTAATCACTTTTTACAAATATTATCTCATTTGATCTTCACAACAAGCCTGGGAGGTAGGTGCCATTAGACCTATTTTACAGATGAGGAAACTGAGGCAAACAGAAGTTAAGTGACTTGCCCCAGGGCCATACAACTAATATATGTCTGGGGACAGATTTTATCTCAGGTCTTTCTGATTCCAATGCCAAGGCTCTCTACACTCTGCTATCAACTGAAAAGACCTTGATCCCATGCTTAGCATGTTTAATCTGGAGAAGAGAAGACTCAGGTAGACACTGCTTGGGACAGTCATTTATTGGATCCTGTGTGTAGGGTTGTGCTGGTAAATGTTTAACAACCAGTTCCCTGGAAAAATATTAAGCACGACATATTTTATTGACATGTTCTTCAACATTTTCTTAAGTCTAGACAATCAATAAAATAACCAAGTCAGCTTTTGCCCATTTCCAAGGTCTAAATGTTCACACTGAAAATTTAATAGTCAACTTTCTATAGTAAGTTTTTGAATAGAGTTCAGCACATCCCTGAGCACATATGTCTCTTCTCTCCATTCACAAAAGATACTACACTACTTTTAGTTCAGGTTCTTTAATGCTTTTAATCTGGACCATTGCAATACCTTTTTTTTTTAATTAGTTTTTTCAAGGTTAAGTGGCTTGCCCAAGGCCACACAGCTAGGTAATTATTAAGTGTCTGAGGTTGGATTTGAACTCAGGTACTCCTGACTCCAGGGCCGGTGCTCTAACCGCTGCACCACCTAGCCACCCCATAATAGCTTTTTAATTGAACTATCCATCTCAAGTTTCTCCCCATTCCTATTCATACTAGTCACAGCCATTCCTTAAGAGGTGGTCTGAAGAAGTCACTCTTCCCATTTCCATTCCTTTACCTCCAACTCAATAGACTCGAATGGCTGTTATACCCAGAAACAAATCCTATTAGAATTCTGTCTAAAGTTCTTCCCTGCCTGGGCCTTTCCTCACTTTTCAGCCTTCTTATGCTTGACTCCCTTTCTCCTGGAAGCCATAAAGACCTACTTACTGTTCAGCACACACACAGCACTCCATTCATGATCTCCTTGCCTTTGTCCTAGCTGCCCCCAGTATTTAGAAAGGTCTCCTTCAGAACCTCTGATTCTGAGGTTCCCTGGCTTTCTTTAAGATTCACCTCAAGAATGTGGTGGAACATTATTGTTCTATAAGAAACAACGCGGGACCAGACTTCAGAATAGCCTGGAAAGACTTGCATGAATTGATGCAGAGTAAGTGAGCAGAACCAAAAGAATATTTTCACATTAACAGCTACATTGGATGATGATCAACTATGATGGAATTGTACATTTCAGGATTATAATAATCAAAGACAATTCTAAAAACCTTATGTTAGAAAATGCCATCCAGATCTAGAGAAGGAATTATGGGGTTTGAATGCAGACCAAAGTTTACTATCTTCAATTTTTAAAAGTTGTCTCATGGGGGTAGCTAGGTGGTGCAGCGGATAGAGTACCGGCCTTAGAGTCAGGAGGACCTGAGTTCAAATCCAGCCTCAGACACTAAATAATTATCTAGCTGTGGGCGTAATTCCAAATTACTCTCCAGAAAGGTTGGATGAGTTCACAGCTCCGCCAACAATGTATTAGTATCCCAGATTTCCCACATCCCTTCCAACATTGATTATTATCTTTTCTGATCATATTGGTCAGTCTGAGAGGTGTGAGGTGGTATCTCAGAGATATTTTAATTTCCAGCAGTCTATTTTCAATAATCTAAGTGTTGATGGTCTATCAATCATCAGAGTGGCAGCAGTGTTAGAGGACAGAAGAGTACATATATGAGAAATATTAAAAAGGTATTATGTATTAACAGGTCCTGGCAACAGATTGGATATAAAGTATGAAAGAAAGTGAAGAAACCAGGATGATACTTAAGTTTGGAGCCTGGGTGACCGGGAAGATGCTGGTATCTTTGACAGTAAGAGGGAAGTTGGGAAGAAAGGAGGATTTTTTTTGGAGGGGAAGATAAGGAGTTCTGTTTTAGACCCGTGAAATGTAAGATATTTACAGGATATTTAGTCTGAGATGTCTAATAGGTAGTTGGATTTGCACCTCGGAAAAGAGGTGCAGACTGGATAAGGAGAATCATCAGCCTAGAGATCATGGTTGAATCCATGGTAACTGATGAGATCACCAAGCAAAATAGAGAGAAGAGGGCCCAAGTCAGACCCTTAGGGGACACCCATGGTTAGCAGGCATGAACTAGATGAGGAGACAACAAAAGAGACTGAGAAGTGGTCAGACAGGTTGGAGGAGAAATAGGAGAGAGGTCTTACCATAAATCTAGGGAGAAGCAAATATGAAGGAGAATGTGATTGATAGTGACAAAGGCTACAGAGAGGACAAAATGGATGGGGATTAAGAAAAGACCATTGGATTTGGCCATTAAGAGATCATTAGAAATCTTGGAGAGAGCAGTTATAGTTGAATGATAAGATTGAAAACCAGACAGCAGAGAGTTTAAAAGAGAGTGAGAGGAAAAGATGTGAAGACAAGTTTAATCACAAAAAGGAAAGAGATATTAGGACGATAGCTAGTAAGCATAGATCGTGAAAAAGGTTTTTTGAAGGTGATAAGAGACATGGGTATGTTTGAGTTATTAAGTTATTTTTCTATTCATTAAATATCTTCCAATTAAATGTAAAAAAAGTTAACAATCATTTAAAAATTTTTAGAAATTCAAATTCTCTCCCTTCCTCACATTCCTTCCCCCTCCTTAAGAACACAAACAACTTCTGAAAGGTTTCCCAGGTCTCTTGGGTTCATCATCCTGGACAATGAGAGTAAGAAATACCCCTTACATAATAGAAATATTTGTTCTACCACTTTTTTATATAGCAAAAATATCTCCAACCAAAGGAAAACTAAAAGTCAATGGCAATCAGTTGGAAAATGACTGAAAAACTATGATATATGAGTTTACTGGAATATCACTGTGTTGTAAGAACAGATATGGAGCAGCTAAGTGGTACAGTGGACAGGGAACCAACCCTGGAGTCAGGAGGATATGAGTTCAAATTTAACTTCAGACACTTATTAGCTGTGTGACTCTGGGCGAGTCACCTAACCCCAATTGCCTCTCCTCCCTACACCCAAAAAAGAAATGACAAATATAAAGAATAAATAGATGTTTGGCAGGATGTATATGAATTGATGCAAAGGGAAGTAGGTTGAACCACTACAACAATAAATACAGTGATCCCAATGTCAGAGAAAACAACAGTAAAAGACATTAGAACTCAGATGAATGCAATGACCAATGATGATTCCAGAGAACTGATGAAATTATTTTTCTCCTCTCAGTAGATAATAGAGTAGCCACAGGTGTGGAGTGAGGCATATGCTGTCATAAATGGTCAATGTGTGGGTTTGTTTTTCTGATAAGGGAGATTTCTATAAGGAGAGGGAAGATAGTATGCAAGAAAGTAATGAGTTCAGAAATCACTGTTATCAAGATTAATTGCCCACCTGCCAATTGACTAAACTGTAGGAATATTCTAACATATCAATCAAAATAACCTTTATTTATTTATTTTTAGTTTTTGCAAGGCAGTGGGGTTAAGTGGCTTGCCCAAGGTCACACAGCTAGGTAATTATTGTCTGAGGCCAGATTTGAACTCAGGTACTCCTGACTCATGCTCTATCCACTGTACCACCCAGCCGCCCCTCCAAAATAACCTTTGTTGAGCACTTATTATATAGCAGGCACTATGCTAAGTGAGAGGAATACTAAGACAAAACAAAAACTTTGTTGGGGGAAATAGCAAATACTTAATATTAGTACATATACAACATTAGTGCATACAAGTAACAGATAGAAGACAATTAAAGTCCTAAAAATTCTTCCAAACTTTTTTTTATTACTCTTCAAACCACCCATGATTTCCTTTCCCTCCACCCTCTCAGCTAAGAAAATTGCCTCAGATTTCATTGAAAATTTGAGGCCATTCACTCAGAGCTCCCATTTCTTCTATCTCCTTATCTCTCATTACTCAGATGCCTTCCTCCACATCATCTTCCTTTGCTCCTATCTCACATAAAGACATGACCTTTCTTGCCCAGGAAAACACCTTTGTATGCTCCCTTTGTCTTATTCCATCCTGTCTCTTCCATCATCTCTGTTCTCTCTCTGTTCTTCAGTTACTTGCCTATCTACTGGCTGTTCCCTTACTGTCTACAAACACACCCATAGACACTAGTGCATTAGTGGTGGAACTATTTAACTAGTCCAACCATTCTGTAGAACAATTTAGAACCCACGCCCACAGGATTGTAAAACTTTGACCCAGCAATATAACTATTAGGTCTATATTCCAAAAGGACCTCTTTGCACCAAAAATATTTACGGCAGCTCTTTTTGCAGTAGCAAAAAATTGGAATTAGACTCGATGTCCATCAATTGGGCAATGATTGACCAAGTTGTGATGAAATAGTATTGTACTAGAAGAAATGATGAACAGGCTAGTTTCAGAAAAACCTGGGAAGAATTATATGAACTGATACAAAGGGAAATGAATAGAGCCAGAAGAATATTGTATAGCTTTGTAACAGCAATATTATACTATGATTAACTAAAAAGATTTAGCTACTTTGTTCAATACAATGAACCAAGACAATTTCAAAAGACTTGTGATGAAAAATGCCTTCAGAGAGAACTGATGAATTGATACTTATTAAATCTTTATTTTTATTGTTTTATTTTGATTGTGTTGTCTTTTGCATCATAGCTGATAAAAGAGTGGCAGAACAAATATTTTTATTATGTAGGGAGTATTTCTTCCTCTCATTGTCCACAAGGATGAACTCAAGAGACTTGGGAAAGAAACTTTGCAGTTTAGTGTCCTTAGCCATCATCTTGGGAAGCAATCCCTATGTAGGAGCAACTTAGTAGCAACTATCCCTGCAGGGTTGACAGCAACCAACTGCTGCTCAGCTACTTTTCACCAGAGTCCTTTGGACAACCAGATAGCTCAAAATCAGAGTCTTGATCAGTGGGATTCATATCTTTTTTTTTTTTTTTTTGGTTTTTGCAAGGCAGTGGGGTTAAGTGGCTTGCCCAAGGCCACACAGCTAGGTAATTATTAAGTGTCTGAGGCCAGATTTGAACCCAGGAACTCCTGACTCCAGGGCCGGTGCTTTATCCACTGTGCCACCTAGCCTCCCCTAATCTTCTTTGTTTCTTAGCACCGAGGACCATGGAACCTTTCCTTCTGACTTGCTAAAAACCTTCCATATGTGTTGTCTTCTCCATTTGCCATGAACCCCTTCAAAGAAGGGACTGTCATTTTTCTTTATGGGGACTCCAAAAACAATGTTATGCATAAAATACTTCTAAAATACTTCATTCATCCATTAATATCATTCATTTTGTCTCTTTGGGATATACGCTTCATCATGGAATCCCTGGGTCAAAGGACATGAACAGTTTAGTGACTCTTCTGTCATAATTCTGGATTATTTTTCAGAACAGCTGGATAAATTCATCATTAATTGTATATTTGTACACCTCTCTTCCTACAACTCCTTCAGCATTAGTTCCAGTTTCTATCATTTTATTTGGACTCTCACTTCTGCTTAAAATTCTATTTTACTCATATCAACACCTCATGACAGCTCCTCCAAATATTTTCCCATCCAGGTCCCAACCATACAATTAATCATAGATGATCTATTTACTCCTTTGTTTGAGAGAGAAGACATAGCCCCTAACCTCAAAGCTTCCCCCTTCTATTATGGAAAAACTAGAATTGAAAGAACACTGAATTTGGAATCTAAAGATCTGAGCTTGAATCCTAACCCTTCCAAAGCCTTTGTAACTTTGGATAAGCACTGTCTCTTCCTCTTCTGTTGTTTGTCCTTCATTCTCGAAGAAGACCATGACATCAGGGAATTGATACCATGACAAGCACATGAATTGGATTTGAGTGAGGGGGGTCTGAGCTAAGTCACCAGCCTCTCACTTTCTCCTCCAAAGCCTTCTGGGTCCAGTGTCGAGATATGGATCAGGACAATTGGAGATGGATCAGGATGTGAGGCAGTCAGGGTTAAATGATTTGCCTAAGATCACATAGATAGAAAATGTCTGAAGCTAGATTTGAACTCAGGATCTCCTAACTCTATCCACTGCACCACCTAGCTGCCTGGGTCTTACCATATCTAGAATATTGTGTTCCATTCAGGGTACCACATTTTAGGAAAGATACTGGTGAATCAAAGAGTGATTAGAATGGCAGAGGCTCTGGTCATAACAGGATTATTTGAAAGAATTAGAAGTACTTATCCTGCAAAAGAGAAGAGTTTGGAGAAAATAATAGCTGTCTTCAGATATTTGAAAGGCTGTCATGTGAAAGGATTAGACTTGTTCTATTTGGCCCCAGAGAGTAGAAAAAGGTCAAGTTTCAAAGCAACAGATTTTGGCTTGACAGAAGGAAAATCTTTCTAGCCAACAGAGCTGTCCAAAAGTGAATTGAGTTGCTTCAACAGAAATTGGGTTGTCCTTCAAGTAAAGGCTGGATGATTCCTGTCCACTCAGCAGATATGGAGGACTTAGTAAGGTGTAGATGGGAATCACTGGCCCCCTGGGAACCCTTTCAGCCCCAATTTTGTGACTTCTGTGCTGGTCCACAGGAGAACAGGATGTCAATGGAACTATATAATGTGATATAAATGATAGGTTGATGGAACTGTGGACAGTTAGACTGAAGAAGCAAATAGGTGGAAACATGAAAGCTGACTTCAAATATCTGAAGGGTTGCCACATAAACAAGAAATCAGACTTCTTCTTGGTCCCTAGAAGAAAGAACTTCAATGGTCAATGACCAGAACATGCAGAGAGGCAAAATATATTCAAACATTTTCACTTTTTTTCCAGTTAAAAATTTTTGATTCTTTAAAAAATTTATTTACTTATTAACATTTTTAAAAAAAATTTTAGTTTTAAATTCTTTCCCTCTCCAGCATCTCCCCAAGAAAATATTTTTAAATATTTGAATTGTCTCCAAGCCAATAGATTACCTTGGGAGGTTTTGAGTTCCCCATTGCTTTATATCTTCAAGAAAAGGCTAGCTGGGGCGGCTTGATGACCCAGTGCATAGTACCTGAGTTCAAATCCGGCCTCAGACACTTAATAATTACCTAGCTGTGTGACCCTGGGCAAACCACTTAACCCCATTGCCTTGCAAAAACCTAAAAAAAAAAGCTAGCTGAATGTGTCAAGGTTATCATTTCAATCCCTCCAATATCTCTTGCATACCAAACTCTAGCTTTCTACTCACATAACCATATGTAGCCTCCTCTTGGTCTCCCTGCCTCCCAAGTCTCTCCTCTATACAATCTATCCTCCTTACAGCTGCCAAAGTGATTTTTCTAATACAGATTACCTCACAACTCAACAAATCCCAATGACTCCCTAGGATCAAAAATAAATTCCTCTTGACTTGTAAAACTGTTTATAAACTTACTCTTCCTTCTGATGCAGTCTGTGATGTAGTCAAACTGACCCATTCACTGTTCCTTTGCACTGGATCTCTCACAAAGTCTAGACTGCACTCCCTTCCAACCCTTACCTCTTAGAATTCCTGGCTTCCTTTAAGACTCACCTTAAGCATTACATTCTTCACAAAATCTTTTTTTTTTATTCTATGCGTTGCTTTTATTAGTCTAAAATCTTCCTACTTGTTGTCTGATATTCTCAGATCTGGATGGTAAGATAGGAGGGCACAAGTACTGGTGTATATAGATGAGGAAACCAGGAACTAAATCATTAAGTGGATTGTGTAGGGTCACATAAATTAGGTAGTGGTGGAAGCCAGGACAAAATCCTCCTTAGTCCCAGTTTCTTGTTGAGTTACATTGTCCATGTAATTCTGCTTCTAGCAAATATTTTATTAGGGACTTTCTCAGCATTCACACCTTGGTGCTTTAGATACTAAAAACAGTATTAGTGCATTCAAGGAAATATGAAAAAATGACCATTTTTCAAAGCAACACAGCAAACTTCCTGAAATCCACAACAGAATCGAGTTTACAATGATATAACAAGTGCCTTTGGAAAGAAGGGTTACTAAGAGTGGACAAGTCTATAGCCAGCCCTGAAATTCTCCGTTTTCTCTTTGTGTGAACTGAGGTCCAGGAAACAGGACTGAGAAACCACTACAACCTTCTCTAGGGCACATCTGTCACTCAACAGAGACCAAAATAAAAATTCAGGTTGTTTGGGTCAATTGTCCACAATACTAACCTCTCAGTTAGGAATGTCAAAAATCTGGGAAGGGGGAAAAATATTCAGTCTAATTTCCTTTAGATCAATTTCTAAGACATTCAGAAAGACACAATCAGTTCAGAGTCACCTTAGCTCCCCTCCAGGGCTACTCAGCTATCAGAGATGAATTGAGTGGTTGTAAAGTCCGGCGGCTTATTTTTTGGAGAGAATGTGGGGTTTCTTGCTCTGAGGGATGACACAAAGTATTGTATCCACAGATTGGGGGATGACCTGGCCAGAGAGCTGGAGATTATCCCAAATCTCTTTGAATCTGGCCTGGAGAGCTGGCTGTCCATCTAATTTCTTCTTCACTGTAGTCAGCACTTCCTCTGAGAACTCTTGCTTCTTCACAAAGCTAGAGTAGGCTTTTTCAGTAGATGCCTCTGGGATCTGCAGGACTCCTTCCAACATGTCTGAGTGGGCATGGATAAGGATATTTAAATTACTGCATGCTTTGCTGTCTGGGTTCATGATATGAGAATAAATGGATCTTGCTTTTGCCACCTGGTTCTGTTTCAGTGCTAATGCTATAGCAAAACCATAAGCTTGCCTTGTCAAAACTACTTCTTTGATCAATGCTTCGTCCCATAAAGTCATGCAGGTACTGAAAGAATTGGCACTATTCAGTGTGTAGCAAATTGCAAAAGCAAGGATGTAGGTGTCTTTATTGAACTTTACCTCTTGTTTTTTTCATTTCTAATAAAAGCTCCAACGCTCCTTTGTAATTGCCTTTGATAAATAACATATTCATCAGAATATTGAATGATGTGCAGTCTGAAAAGAAACCACGCAAATGCTGGTCTTTGATGAGTTCCACTGCAGACTGTTCTAGGTCCAGCTCATAACAAAGTCTTATAAAAAGGGGTCCAAACTTAAATTCTCCAAAGGAGACATTTCTGTTTTCAGAATGGTACCTGTAAATGGCATTTCTTATCCGCTCCAGGTCATCTTGGGTCTCACACAAATGGAGCAGGATTTTCAATTCCTCCTTTAAGATGAGATCCTTTTTCTTCATTTTTCTCTTCTATATCTTTAAAAAAGATTTCTTTTTTGCCCTGAAATCGACAGGAAGCTGCCATTTTTGCATGCTGGAATTCTTGCAGCTTCACAACATCATCTGCAAGCAGATAGCGTTTCCCTCCCAGGGCCCAGCGGCCGGCCGGGACGCCGAGCAGCACGCCGCGGGCCGCGGGCCGCCGCATGAGTTCCTGCAGGATTCTGCCTGAACGTCGGGTCGCAGCCGCCATCCTGGCGGCTTCCCTAGGGCCGCACCAACTGCGGCAGCCGGACGGGGGATGCCGGAAGAGCGGATTCCCCCCCCACACACACCCCAAATCTTTTCTTGGCTCTTTACTAATCTCTTCCCTCCTTCCCTCTAGTGTAGTTTCTCTCTAAAGTAACTTGCATTCATTTTACACATGTATTCTGTATATTACCTCCCCCATTAGACTTTAAGCTCTTGGAGGGAAGGAACTATTCTACTTTCCTATATGTATCCCCAGTGTTTAGTATAGTTTAGTATAATAAGCACTTAACTTCCTTCCCTCATTTATTTATTCTTATATATATATGTGTGTGTCTGTGCGTGTGTGTGTGTTTAGAGTACCCACCCTAGGTGTTCACATGGATTGTTTGTGCCTGACCTGTGGTAGAGCATTCTGAACTCCCATCAGTCTAATCAGCCACAGTCTGACACTGTAATTTGTCTCAGAGTGATGCTGTTTGGTGTTCTTTGATAAGGATAAGAACCAACCAACCATTTACTCATTCATTGTTCCCCCTTTCACTCAGTACAGTTCTTGACCCAAGGAAAGCATTTAATAAGTGTTTGTTGATTGATTGTTGTTAAGGGAATTCCTGCTCTGAGCATATTGGATTAAATGATCTCTGAACTCCTATTCAACTTTTAAGACTGTGGTATTGACCATTTCTCAGAGGCTGCATGATCCTGGACTTGGATCAGGCAAGGCCCAGCTTGAAATTTTGCTTAGGACTCTTAGCTATGACCTGAGCAAGTCCCTTATTCTCTGTGAGCCCCAATTTTCCACATATATAAATGGAAATATTACTAGTACTCAGAGTACTTATATAGGCTTAAGGATCAAAGATAATGTATTCAAACACTTTACAAATCTTCAGTCCCCATCTACTTTTCACCCAGTCTGTTTCAAACCCCACCTCCTACCCATTATTCTTCAACTGGCCACAATTTCCCAGTAGGTGCAAAGGGCATTGCCCTTGGTGGAGGCCACAGGTCACCCCATCGCATCCACCCCCTTTGTCTAAGGTATGGCTCTGACCAAGCACACTGCCTTGCAGAGAAATGTTTTATAAAATACAGACTCAGATTAGATTAGATTAGGTAGCTGTCCCAGAACCCGGGGGCAGGACCAGAGAGCCAGGGGTCGAATCCTGCCTGGGAACTGGGGAGGAGGGGGCCAGGTGTAGGGAATTAGTAGGAACAGAAGGGGAGGGGTCAAAGGCGGGGGAGGCCCCCGGACATGGAGCAGGCGGGCCTTAAGGAGGGGGCGGCAGAGTTCGTGAGAGTCAGTCTGCCTCTGAGGAGAGAGCCGGCTGACCCGGGGAAAGGTCCCCACGGGAATTGAAGTCCATCCTCCCAGGCCTGCGGGCCCCTGGGGAGCTAAGGGGAAGCAGCTTCCTGGCCCTGAGAAACAGGACCATCCCGTAGCCGAGCCTCACTGTAAGTGTGTCTTTGTCCCAGTCCGTCCCTGGAGTTCTGTCTCTGTGCGCCCCTGTCTGTGTCTGTCTGCTAGTGTCTCTCGGCTGTCTCTGGGGTGCTGGGGGGCGGCGCGGCTTGGGGCGGCGGGGCTGCCGGGCTCCAGGGCTTACTCCAGTCCATCGGGTCTCGCCCTCTGTGCCCCTCTGCTGGCAGGGTCTTTCCTAAGGCGTCCCCCGCAAGCCCCCGCGGAGCCAGGTGCCTCCGGGCGGCTGCACGCCGAGCTCCAGCCCGGACGGGGTCTGAGCGTCCGTGTGGCCGCCTGGGACCGAGTGCCGCGAGCGAGGGCAGCAAGGCTGGCCCCCGCGCGTAGGGCCCCGTGCCGGCAGCGGGCACGCCGCTAGCGCCGGGTGACCCTGGACACATTGCCTCGCCTTGACGCGCTCTCTGCGGAGCCAGTCCCGTCCGGACGGACCCTGCAGTATCGACTGGAAAAGGGCCGCCCAGGAGGGCGCAGGCCCGGGGCCCGGGAGTGGGTCCCGCCGGGTTTGAGGGGGGCCAGCTGTTCCCGCGCCGCCCACAAGCCGGGATGGATCCTGCCTCCCACTCTGGGAACAGCTCAGGCCCCGCCTTCGCCCCCTGGCCCGCACCCAGGCCTGAGCCGAGCCTCTCAGGCCCGGGCTCTTCCCCGCCCAGCCCTGTGCGGGCACAACTCCGGAGGAGGAGCGCGCTTCATTGGGCGAGGAGGAGCGCGCTTCATTGGGCTTGGCGGAGCGCAGCTCGCTACCGCCGGGTGAGTGCGGGGGGCCTGGGGGCCCCTCCCGGGACATGCAAGGCGGGGTAGTGGGGTCTGGGTTCGAGATCCTAGAGCGAACTCGACACCTCTCCCCGAGGGTGTTCCCGGGGTCCTGGCGACGCGCGTGGGGCAGGGGGAGAGCAGCGGCGGGCGGGGTCCTGAAGCTAAGGGCTCCCCCGGCGTCCTTGCTGCACCGGAGACGACTGTGGGGGCTTCGTCCCCGGGCCACAGTAGCCGCTGTCCGGAGCCCTCCGGATGTCCCACGCGGGACACGGGAACGGGACCACCACCCTGCGGCTCCTCTGAACCAAGACCCCCGGTTTCTAGGGACTTCCCTGGCATTTCCAAAAAAGGATAAACCTCAAAATCAGCTCAGGGAAACCCCAGCCATCTGGGCTTAGAGGAATGGAGCGCGCGGGAGGGTACAGAGGGAAGCAGGCGCCGTCTAAGAACCCCCGCTGGCTCGCAAGCCTCTGCCCTTGCTTTCCCGATCCAGCCAGGCCAACGGGCACGGCACTCCTCAGCCACATCTCCTGCCCCGGCTCCAGGGAGTCCTTCCAAAATCCCAGATCTCTCCCATCGGCAGCACGCTCTATGCATTGTGGTGCCTGCTGCGTGTGTAATTCTGGATAGCACGAGTGGGTGCACTGTGTGTCTGATTGCCAGTGATTCTGCTTTTACATTTTAAATCCGGAGGGGGGCGGGGAAATCCGTTTCCAATTAAGGGTTAATTTCCTTCTAACTCAGATTCGGGGATTCAGGGACTTTGTAGCCGTGCACATGAGTGACGCTAAGCCTCCGTGGATTTGCCTACTTGTGTAAGTGTCATGCTCTCTGTCTGTGGATCCGTGCCTGCCTGTGCAACTCTGCTCGTGTGTGTGGCTTTTGTGTTTGTGTCTGTGCGTGTATCTGAGAGTTCTGGGACAATGTCTCCCGCCCCACTGGCTTGGCCCAGCTCCGGTGCCTGCCTGGTTCCTGGCCCGGAGGTCACAACTCATCCCCTCCCAGGAACCTCCCCCGCTGTTCCTCATCCTGCTGGAGCTGCCTGCCAGGTCTTTGCCAAGGGCTAAGCCCATTCCCCTTCGGCCCCCTCACTGCAGTCTGGCTCTAAGGACAGCTGCCTGGGCTTTTGCCCCAGAAGGGGGTGCCTCGAGGGAATCTCGGACATCCTCCCTGTGGAGCACCGGCAGCTCATTGGGTCTCTTTTCTGGGTTGGCCGGGGTCCCAGAATGGGGAGGGGGGAGAAGCTGCCTCTGCCTCCTGCTCCTTATTTCGAAGACTTTAGGGAGGACACAGGAGTCTGAGGGAAAGGAGGTCTCTGGGGTGCTGGACTCTTTAGAGGCCCAGCTCTGGGGGGGCCTCCACCACTGACTTCGCCCTTTCCCTTCCCCAGCAGAACAGCCCCTCCGGAGCTGTGAATGGTTTCTCTCCCCAGGGTCCCGTCTGGGGATGTAGCCGCCCGTCGGTGAAGCGCCCCACGAGGCAGAGCAGCAGCAGGAGGAGGAGAAGGGGAGGCGCGCCCCCATGGAGGCGCCCCCGGCCGCGCTGGGGAGCGAGGTGATCGCGCTGCACTACAACTACACGGGCAAGCTGAATGGGGCGCGCTACGACCCGAACGGGGGCCTGCGCGCCGATGCCATCGCCTTCCTGGCGGTGTGCGGCGTCATCGTCCTGGAGAACCTGGCGGTCCTGCTGGTCCTCTGGCGCCACAAGAAGTTCCACGCGCCCATGTACCTGCTGCTGGGCAGCCTGACGCTGTCCGACCTGTTGGCCGGCGCCGCCTACACCGCCAACATCCTGCTGTCCGGGGCCCGCACCTTGCACCTGTCGCCCGCTCTCTGGTTCGCCCGGGAGGGAGGCGTCTTCGTCACGCTGGCCGCCTCGGTGCTCAGCCTGCTCGCCATAGCGCTGGAGCGCCACCTGACCATGAGCGGCCGCCGGCCCGCGCCCGCCCAGCGCCGGGGCCGCACGCTGCTGCTGGCCGGGGCCGCCTGGCTGCTGTCGCTGCTGCTCGGGCTCCTCCCCGGCCTCGGCTGGAACTGCCTGGGCCGCCTGGCCCAGTGCTCCACGGTGCTCCCCCTCTACGCCAAGCCCTACGTCCTCTTCTGCGTGCTGGCCTTCCTGGCCATCCTGGTGACCATCTTCGCGCTCTACGCGCGCATCTACTGGCAGGTGCGGGCCAACGCGCGCAGGTGGCAGCTGCGGGCCGCGGCCGGAGGGCCCCGCCGCCTGCCCAAGCCCCTGGCGCTGCTGCGCACCGTCACCGTGGTGCTGCTGGCCTTCGTCGTGTGCTGGGGCCCGCTCTTCTCGCTGCTGCTGCTGGACGTGGCCTGCCCGGCCCGGGCCTGCCCGCTGCTCCTGCAGGCGGACTACTTCCTGGGGCTGGCCATGGCCAACTCGCTGCTCAACCCCATCATCTACACGCTCACCAGCCGGGACCTGCGCCGCGCGCTGCTGCTCCTGTGCCGCTGCGGCCCCCTGGGCGCGGGGCCGGGGCGCGGCGAGGGCGCGGCGGGTGGGCGCCGCGGGCTGCAGCGCACGCTCGAGGGCAGCACCAGCAAGTCAGAGCGCTCCTCCAACCGCGCGGAGGGGCCGGACACCAGCGTCTCCACCGGCAACGCCACGCCCTCGCGCGCGCCCCTTCGCTGCCTGCTGCCCAAGCCCGCCGACTGACTCTTCTCCCCCAGCCCGCGCCCGGGGCCCGCCTCTTTTCGGATTGCCGGGCGTTTCTGTTGTTTTATAAAAGTGAATAAAGTAATTTGTACTAGAATGTCGGGGGGTGGACAGACACCTTGGAAAACGCAGAGTCGTTAGGGCCAGCCGGGTCCCGGCTTCCTTGGCCGCCTGGACCACGGATGAGCCGCCGTTACAGGCAGGAAGGGGGAGGAGCCCCAGTCCCAAATCGGATCTGGCGGATGGGCTCGGGGCTTGTGGGAAAATCTTTGTGCAGCGCCATCCTCTCCTCGGCTGGGCTGTGCATACCCAGCCCGGCGCGTCCCTAACATAAGACCCAATCCGTCCTCTACCTCCCGGCACGCAGCCTTCTTGATCTCGGGGCGACCCGCCTGGGCGCTGCGGAAGAGGGTTGGGGGCAGATCGCGAAGCGATTGCATAACTTTGAGCCTGGGGTCTCCCACCTAAGTCTGATCCCCACTTCGCGGCCCTAGCAGACCATGTCGGCGCGCCGCCACCCTCCGGTAGCCTCCCGAACTGCAGAGGATCGAGGTAGCTTTTTTGCTAAGGAGGCTGGAAACCCAGGGATGGGGGGGGGGGGGGTCTGATTGCACCTTGGCTCCACCCCGCCTTGGGTTCCCAGTCTTCAGTGATCCCCACGCGTGGCTCCGGCCCTGAGCTTCCCCACACCCAGGCGTCTCTTTTCCCCGCCTCGGGGCCGGAGCTGCTCCGATTCAGATGTCAGTGGCCCCGCCGCGGCCGCGGACAGGCCGGTCCTCGGGCGTCCGTGGCACTCGGGCTTCCCGCGCCCGGCGGCGGCAGCCGGGGATCCTCCGGCCCCCGGGTGTCCAGGACGCTTCCGTGGCCGGGCAGGGCAACGCGCAGCCCCTGGGGCAGGCGGGACCCCCCTCCCCCGCCCTGCCGCCCCCTGTGTTCCGGGCCCGGGGGCGGCTGAAACGGTCGTTTTTCTCCCCACGTTCGGCCTCGCGCAGGGCGGGCGGGAGCGCCTCCGTGGTGCCGAACAGCACGTGCTCCGAGCTCCCGCTCTGCAGGCGCCTGCGAGAAGCAGAGGCCCGGCTCGGGGCGGCGGAGGAGAGGCGGGTCGCGTGGGGCGTGGAGGCCGGCCGCCGCGGCCCCGGACGAGGGGCGGGCTTGCTGGGCACCGGGCCCGGCTCCAAGGCGGGGCTGCTGAGCCACGGGCCGGGCGGACGTCCCCCAGCGCTTGCGGTGAGTCCTGGGGCCCAGGAGCCCGCGAAGCTCCGTCGTGGGCGCGGCGGGCCCCGGGAAGGGGTGGCCCAGGGGCGCCCCCCGGCTCCGCCCCCGCGGCCAGGCGCTTTGGTGACCCAGGGGCCCCCCTCGGAAGGGGGAGGGGAAGGGGTGGCAACAGGGCCCCCTCCCCCAGCCCTGCCTCCATGCTCTTTTTTGGTGTCGAAGGCAAGCGAGGCCCCTTTCCCCTCCTCCTCGCTCGAGGACGCGGTCTTGGCGACCCCATTGGCCGCCGGATCCCGGGCGGCGGACCAGGAGACTCTTATTCTGACGAGGCCGGGGCGCGCGGTCTGCTTAGTCATGGTGACTTTATCCTCCCCCTTGCCCCTCCCCCTCCGCCTTCCCTCTTCTCCCGCTCCCCACCCCCACCCCACCCCCCGCGCGCCGCGATGGAGGCGCCCGAGCCCGGGAGGCGGAGGCGGAGGCGGAGGAGCAGGAGCGCGGCCATGGCTGGGTGAGTAACGCGGCCGCGGTCGCCGCCGCCGGGGCTCGGGCCCTCGGGGCCGCGGGGGGCCGTGTCCGGCGGGGTGCGGCCCCGAGCCGGCGCCCGGGAGAGGCCCCCCGCTGCCGGCCCGGGCTGGGCTCCGGGGCCCGGCTCGCAGGCCGCCGCGGGGGGCTCCGGGCGGCGGGCCCGGGCTCGTCCCTGCAGCTCGGAGCCCGCCTGGCGGCGCGGGCCGCGGCGGACCCAGAGAGGGGTGGCCTGGCCCGGGCCGAGCCGGCCTGGCGCCCCCCGGCCGGGCGCCGCTTTGTTTCCCCCCTCCGGGCCCGGCCTTCCCCGCTCGCGCAGGGCTCCCCCCGTCAGAGGGCCGGGCGGACGGGCTCTGGGGGGGCCGGGAAGGCCCCCGCGGGCGGCCCCGGGACCCCGAGAGCCGGTCGTGGGCAGGCCGGGCCGGACCGGGGCCAAGGCCGGGGCAGGAAGTGGGAGCGCAGCCATTGTGCGGCCCCGGCCCGGGTCTCGGGCCGGCTCCGGTTGCGGCCCCGGCCCGGCCCCGGCCCCGGCCCGACCGACGTTAGCGCGGCTTCCCGGGCTTTGCCCCCTCCGAGCCTCCCCAGCGGCCCGGGGGGAGCGGGGGGCGCGGGCGGCGGGGAGCGCGGGCGCGAGCCCCGACGTCACGTAGCTGGGAGGCCGTCCCGCCCGGCTGGAGTCCGGGCTTCCTGCCTCGGAGCCAGCTTCCTCGGGCTCCAAGCGGGGCCGGGCTGGGGCCAGTGCGGCCCCCCGGACCCCCAGGGGAGGGCTAGCAGCCGGAACACGGGGCTTGTACCCTCAGGGGCCCCAGGAGTAGCCATGGCCGGAATGCCACCTACTAACTGGCTAATGGGGGGCACCGGGCGGGGGGGTGTCCACTACTTAGAAGGGTCACTTCTCAGATGTCTAGTGTGGCCGCAGCTCGGATCTGGGACCTTCTGCTTTTTGTACTCGGAGTTCAGAGCCCGACGCCGCGGGAACTGGGTTGGAATTCCAGATCTTAGCACCTGTGCAAAGTTGCTTCCCTGCAGATCCTCAGCTTCCTCTTTAGAGTGAGGTCGGAATGGATGCCTTCTGAGATCTGTGATCCCTTCAGGGCTCAGAGCCAGGCCAGAGAGACCTCCACCAGGGGGTCTGGCCAGGGAATATAATTAAGAGGAGGAGCCATAGTATTTATGTAGCTCTTTTAAGTTTTGCTGAGTACTTTACATAGGTTATCTCATTGGCAGGAGGCCTTACCCAGGCAAGAATTGCTACTCTGGAGTGCCAGCTGACACTGATAAGGCTCACTTTTAGGCTGGTACTCTGAGCACCTAGGGTGGGGGGAGTTGGCTACCAACTCCTGGGATAGTCGTCTTAGCAAAGAAGAAATTGTTGTTCCCCCAAGAGACAGAAAGAAGCCCATGGAGGAGTGGGTTTTCCCCACCAGGACTGGCATCTAGGGCCTGATCATCATCCCCTCACCCTCACTCCCAGGTGCATGATTCCAGGCGGTGGCAGTGTTTTTCTAGAGGCTGATGCAGCCAGTGTCTGGGCATAGCAGGGGTGTTCCCTGTGCCCATTCTCTCCCCCTCCTGTCCAATCGCCCTGGGGGGGCTGGCGATGCGGTGATGTATGCCACGGAATGCAAGGCGGAGGTGACACCCTCCCAGCATGGCAACCGGACCTTCAGCTACACCTTAGAGGACCACACCAAACAGGCCTTTGGCATCATGAATGAGCTTCGGCTCAGCCAGCAGCTATGTGATGTGACTCTGCAGGTCAAGTACGAGGATGCGCCTGCTGCCCAATTTATGGCGCACAAGGTGGTACTGGCCTCCTCCAGCCCAGTTTTCAAGGCCATGTTCACCAATGGGTTGCGGGAGCAGGGCATGGAAGTGGTCTCCATTGAGGGCATCCACCCCAAAGTGATGGAACGACTCATAGAGTTTGCCTACACTGCCTCCATCTCCATGGGGGAGAAATGTGTGCTACATGTGATGAATGGGGCTGTCATGTACCAGATTGACAGTGTAGTGCGGGCCTGCAGTGATTTTTTGGTGCAGCAGCTGGACCCCAGTAATGCCATTGGCATTGCCAACTTTGCTGAGCAAATTGGCTGTGCTGAACTCCATCAACGAGCCCGGGAGTACATCTACATGCACTTTGGGGAGGTAAGTGTGTTATGTTTGGCCTGGGTGGGGGGGGGGTGTGAAGGGTGGTGTGGTGAATGATTCATTTTCTGGACAAAACTCTAGTCCTGTGCCTAAGTTGAGATGTACAGGGTGAGAGTGAGAAAGTCTAGGTTGATGGGCGTCTGGCTGCTTTGTTACTTGTTCATTTGTTTATTAGTACTACTTTGAGCTTTGGGGAGGAGCTGGGGGCATTCTGTTTCCCTGTGTCTCCACTCAGGGGTGGCCCCACTGAAAGCAGGAAGTACACAGCTCCTGACGATGGTAGTCAAATCCCAGGAGGATGGGAGGGCAGCGCTTTGGACCGTGGTCAAGAACTCCTTGCCCCCACTAGCTCTCATCCCCCCTACCAGGTAGCAAAGCAGGAGGAATTCTTTAACCTGTCCCACTGCCAGCTGGCTACACTTATCAGCCGGGATGAGCTCAACGTGCGCTGTGAGTCCGAGGTCTTCCATGCCTGCATCAATTGGGTCAAATATGACTGCGAGCATCGCCGCTTCTACATTCAGGCCCTTCTTCGTGCTGTCCGTTGCCATTCCCTCACTCCCCACTTCCTGCAAATGCAGCTGCAGAAATGTGAGATCCTCCAATCAGATTCACGCTGTAAGGACTATCTGGTTAAGATCTTTCAAGACCTCACCCTGCACAAGCCCACCCAGGTGATGCCCTGCCGGGCACCCAAGGTGGGCCAGCTCATCTACACAGCAGGAGGCTACTTCCGCCAATCATTGAGCTACCTGGAGGCCTACAACCCTTGTGATGGCACTTGGCTCCGTCTTGCAGACCTACAGGTGCCTCGAAGTGGCCTGGCAGGCTGTGTGGTGGGTGGCCTGCTGTATGCCGTGGGGGGCAGGAACAATTCCCCAGATGGCAATACAGACTCCAATGCCCTGGACTGCTACAATCCTATGACTAATCAGTGGTCCCCCTGTGCACCCATGAGTGTGCCCCGGAATCGTATTGGTGTTGGTGTCATCGATGGCCTCATCTATGCAGTTGGGGGCTCCCATGGCTGCATTCACCACAACAGTGTGGAGAGGTGAGTGTTGGGCAATGAATAAACTCAACAGTACCTCCTATTAAGATAGATATGGGAAACCAGGCCCCAAGAGCTTAGTTGAGGAAAACAACACCTGAGAAGCATCTGAGAAGGCATCAGTCATCAGACGCAAAGCAAAATAGTGAGAACAGGGTAATTGATTATTATTTCATATTCATACTCATGAAATAAGCCCATTCCCTGCTCATTGCTCCTAGTAGGAGGAAAAATTTGGATCCTGAGTGGGGTTTACAATCAATTTACCTTACAACTTTGTCATCTTGCTTTAAGAGGCCAAAAGCAAGACGACATGGCCAGCCTTGTGGCCCCGGCCCCCTGTTCACCCCTCCCACCCTCATCTGCAAGGACAGATTTGGTTGATTCTCATCCTCTGGCTTCCCTTGCAGGTACGAGCCAGAACGGGATGAATGGCACTTGGTAGCCCCGATGCTGACACAGAGGATCGGTGTGGGAGTGGCTGTTCTGAATCGTCTCCTTTATGCAGTCGGTGGCTTCGATGGGACAAACCGTCTCAATTCTGCTGAGTGTTACTACCCGGAAAGGAACGAGTGGCGGATGATTGCCCCTATGAACACCATCCGAAGTGGGGCAGGTGAGCAGGGAGATATTCGGGGGTAGGGATGGGGTCTGGAATCCTAGACTGAAGTTTTCTCCTCTCAGGGACCTGACCAAAGCAGAAATAGATATTTATTGTGTACCTGACCTTGGGGATGGCAAGGCCTGGCCTGGTTTGCAGAGATGAGCAAAAGAAACAGGCTGCCTATTCAGGTCCCTGTGCTCTGCCTTCTTAGAGGGGGATCTTGTTACAGCTTTGATGCTCAGACAAGCAGACTAGTTCTCTCCATGCTCAGATTTATGTGATCTTGTAAGGTAAGGAGAGGACCCTAAGTAGAAGTGCTGTCTGGGGATTCTGAGGAACCTGGATTTTCTATTCTATGGGTCACCCATCTGTCTGTCTGTTTGTTTGTGCAGGAGTCTGTGCTCTCAACAATTGCATCTATGCTACAGGAGGCTACGATGGCACTGACCAGTTGAACAGTATGGAAAGATATGATGTGGAAACAGAGACCTGGACTTTTGTGGCCCCCATGAAGCATCGGCGGAGTGCACTGGGGGTCACTGTACACCAGGGAAAGATCTATGTTCTTGGTAAAGTTAGCTGTATGGATTCTGAACCCTGAGGGGGGGCACAGACATCCAATGTATCTGATATACTCAGTCCTTTGAGAGTCATTATGGAATAATAGCACAGCCTTTCTTTCCTTCTCCATCTGCTTTTTGCCTTGCAGGACTGGGCAGGGGAGGGAAAAGTAGAAAGAAAGCAAGAAGACAAGTTGTGGGGATTTGAAAAGCCAGTCCTCTCTCCCCTTCTTCCCTGACCTGATGCAGATATATGCTTATCTTGTCCCCCTTGCAGGTGGATATGATGGACACACATTTCTGGACAGTGTGGAATGCTATGACCCAGCCACAGACACATGGAGTGAAGTGACACATATGACCTCTGGCCGAAGTGGGGTAGGGGTGGCTGTGACCATGGAGCCTTGTCGAAAGCAGATTGACCAACAGAACTGCACCTGTTAAAAGATTTTTATCTCTTTAACAAAATTGTCAGATTTTTTTTGTATGAAAATGAAAAACAAAGCAAAAAAATCATTTCCAAGACCAGAAGCTGGAATAACAATTCAGTGTTAAAATAACAAAGCAGAAGAAGCCAACACAGGAACCTTTGATTTTGCCACTTTGGCCCTGAGACATTTTTTGTAAGGTATTGTCAGGGATCCACTGGCTTAGGAGGAGTTTGGCAAGGGGGAGGATTCTTAGGAGTGGGGCACTGGCATCCAGTGCGCCTATAGGAGAGGGCCTGCCTGCAGAAGGGAGATGGAAATTGGACCCAGACCATAGCCACAGACTCCAGCTCTCTTCATTCCTGAAGCTCCTGTGCTGAACAAGAAGGGTTTTGGTGCCAGGATGTTGGCATGAACACTGGGGGTGGGGTGGGCTTGTACATAAAAACTTGGGCTAGATTATCTCTGGGCTCTCTACAATTATCATGGTAAGTTCTCTTGTAACTTTCAAACTGAAATAAAGATCAGACTAACTAGTGTTTTCAGGAAGTTTCCCTGCTCTCCAGATCTGGGCAAAATAGGCAGGGGGCTGGAAGACCCCCCACACACACACATTAGAAGCAGGACTGCTAGAATGAAAATCCAGAATTCTTAAGTCACACCCACTTCCTCCATCATTTCTAATTAGTTTGGGGCTTAGCAACCAGTCTAACTCTACCATTAAGATGCCATTGCTGATCCCTTATTTCAATTATCAAAGGACAAAGAGATTATGGTTAAGCATAGAGGGAAATGATTTAAATCAAGGGGGCCAAGGCTATGGCCTGTTTCAGATCACTTATGCTTAGGGCTGTTATCCAGGAGGTCTTGCTTTTTTTGACCAGGATGAAGCACTTCACTGGGAATTTAGAACTAGGGTTCCTTTCCCCATTAATTAAGGCCCTAAAGATTTAGATCTGCTATACTAGGCACTATGGGGAACACAAAGAATGTTTCTGCTACAAGCTGTTGTAGAGGGTTTTTTGTTTGTTTGGGCTTTTTTTTTTTTTTTTTTTTTTTTTGGCTTGTAAGGATTGAATCCTGCTTGTGGAGCTAATTCAGAAATAATAGTTGGTGAATTCAGTGTAACAAACTCCCCCTGCCCCAATTCTCCTAAAGGAACAGGCCCTTTACAAAGCTCTGGCTGAATTATACAGTCAGCCACCAGTCTCAAAGAGCCTTGGCAAGGAAGAGTGCTTGACAGAGTCAAGGAGAGCAGCAGCATGGGACATATACTCCAGAAGGGGGTGTCTCCCCACATATGTAGGTGGGGCAAGAACCTACCCACAAAAGATCAAAGTACAGGGACTGCAAAACAGAGCCACGAGTAATGATTTGTTGTGGATAAACACCAAAGGGTGGAATTAAGGTAAATCAAGTGTCCAAATGATCCAACTCCCTAAAAAACATTTCCTCTAATTGCCCATTCTGGTCCAATACAATAGCTGCTGCTTCCCAGGAAGGCTACAAGAATCCCCAGCTTCTGGACTTCATTTAGGCCTGGTCTAAGTTCCAACGAGAATTACATCAAGCCACCAGCACACCTGTAAATCACAAGCTGTAGTCTATGTAACTGTCATCATCCACAGGCATGTATTAAACATTTACTATGCACCTGGTACAGGTAAACTGAGGATAGAAAGACTAAAACATGGTCCTTTGCCCTGAAGGAAATCTCGATCTAATGAGACAACATGTAAAACAAGTACCTACAAGATACAGGGGACAGAGGCAAGGAATTGGCAAATCTCTTGCACAAAGTACAATGTGAACTTAGGGAAGCCAAAGCACAGAGGGGAAGAAGAAGAGTACTGCAGGAACAAGAGAAATCAAGTAAAAAAGCAAGACATCCAGTTAGAAAAAGCAGTTGTAGCGGTGTAGCAGGATTTTAATGTGGAAAGTGGTGTAAAGGGACTAGGAAGGAAGGCAAGCATCAGGCTGTGATTAGCTTTACATGCTGAAAAGGTGATTTTATATTTCATCCCAGAGATAAAAAGGACTCGGTGGAATGTGTGTGTGTCTGTGTATCTGTGTGAAGACCTTATCTGGCAACTGAGTGAAGAAATGTGGACCAACCAGTAGACTTATTAGCCAAGGTGGTGAGGGTTTTTGTTTTTGTCTATTGTAAGGCAGTGGGGGTTAAGTGACTTGCCCAAGGGTCATACTGCTAGTTAATTATTAAATGTCTGATGCGGCATTTGAACTCAGGTCCTTCTGACTCCAGGGCTGCTACTCAATCCACTGTACCACCTAGCTGCCCTGTGGTGAGGATTTTTGATAGGAAAGAGGCTGTGTGCATAGGGAATAGGGGATGAATTTGAGAAAGGATAAGACTTGGCAATAGATTGAAAAGGGGAGTAAGTGAAAGAGACAAGGATGACTAGGAGGATGGTGAACAATAAGTTAATAAGGAAGTCAAGAAAGTAGGAATGTTGGGGTCAAAGGGGATTGATGAGTTTGATTTTGGACATGTTGAGTTTAAGATGTCTTTTTCTTGGGGGTGGCTAGGTGGCACAGTGGACAGAGCACTGGACCTGGAATCAGGAGTGCCTGAGTTCAAACCTGGCCTCAGACACTTAGTAGTTGCCTGGCTGTATGGCCTTAGGCAAGCCACTTAACCCCATTGCCTTGCAAAAAAACAAAAACAAAAACAAAAAAAAAAAAACCAAAAAAAAATCTTTTTCTGGCAGGCAAACAGGGTTAAGTGACTTGCCCAGAGGCCCAGAGTCACTTAATTAGTTAAGTGTCTGAGGTTGGATTTGAATTTAGGTCTTCTTGACTCCAGGTCTGTACTCTTCACTGTATCACCTACCTACTGCTGTAAGATATTTACAAGACATTTAGTTTAAAGTGTCTAAGAAAGTTGATGATGAGAGACTGGAATTCTGTTAGGAAGAAGATTAGGGTTTGAATAAATTTGAAAATTATCTCCTGTGAAGATGATAATTAAATCCATGGGAGCTGACAAGATCACAAGGTGAAATGGAATAGAGGGACAGACATCCATGGGTAGTGGGCATGACCTGGAAGAAGAATGAGTAGAAGAAACTGAAAAGAAGACATTTGATAGGTTAGAGGAGAATCAGGAGAGAGGAGTATCATCAAAAACCTAAAGACAAGGAATTATCCAGGAGAAGGTGTACAGCAGAATCAAATGCTGCTAAGAGGTCAAAAAGAGTAAGGACTGAGAAAGATAATAGGCAACTTTTATGTAAAGCAGTTGCAACTGAATGATAAAACCCAGACCTCAGAATTTAGAAGAGAATTCAAGGAGAGGAAGTACAGAGATCAATTAACTATACATGGCTTGCTCAAGAAGTCTGACCACAGCAGGAAGGAGGGACACAGAATGATAACTATTAGGGATTAAATAAGTTTTTTAAAGGAAAGCCACATGTTTGTAAAAAATATGGGGGCCTGTAGATAGGGAGACAGTGAATGGGGATGATAAAAGGTAAAATTTGCTGAAGATGAGATGGAAAGGGATCACAAGCACCTAGAGATAGGTCTGCCTTAGCAAGAAGGAGGGCCATCTCTTCATGTGAAACAGGTATAGGAGGAAACATAAGAGGGATGTGAAATGAGGAGGGGGAATTTTCATCAAATAGCTTTGATTTCTCCAATAAAATTGAAGGTGACCTCAATTTGGAGGATAGGAGAAGGAATTCCATGGAAGAAAAAATTTACAACAGCCATTATGGTAAAGGAGACAATGAACTGAATTAGGAATGTGTAAAGAACTTCCTTAATGAAATGAAGGTCCACTCAGATAAATTTGTAGTCAAGATTTGCTCAAGCCTCATTAAGCAAGTGAATAGGAACAAAAGCAGCTGAAAGTGGGAGTGTCCTAAAGTTGGAGCTTGGCCGGACATGATCCATTAGTACAGAAGATAGTGTACAATTGAGTTGATTTACTAATCTGTTGATAAGGAAGAAAGGAGATAATGCTAGTACAGGAGTGATGGCCTGGGAAACAAATATATGCTTATTCCATAAATACATTTTACATATATATATATGTATATATGTATATGTATATATGTATATGTATATATATGTATATATGTGTATATATATATATATATATATATATATATATTTATATATGCTTATTCCCTTGCCCCTTAGGAGTGATTAGGTCAAGAGAAGGATGATTAAAAAAGAAAAAAAAAAGACAGATTATGATCACTAACAATTTTGTAGTTCTTTAACATGGAAGCAGAACATTTGTAAGTGATAGCAGGAACAAGAATATGACCATCTATGCTTAGATGAGGTGGAATGGAAAAATAGGTTATGGGAAGTAAATTGAGGAACTGGAAGGTTAGGATATTTGAAGAAACTATCAATATGCACATTGAAATCCCCTATTGTGATGGCAGTAATTAGGGTAGAAAGACTGAGCCAGGCATTAAACTCTTTAAGAAAGGAAGAAGGGGGTAATTAGATGGCACAGAGGATAGAGCACCAGCCCTGGAGTCAGGAGGACCTGAGTTCAAATCCAGCCTCATACACTTACTAATTACCTGTGTGGCCTTGGGCAAATCACTTAACCCCATTGTCTTGCAAAACCAAAAAAAAGAAAGAAGAGTATCTGAGGGCTTGGTAGAAATCAGCTACCAGAATCTTAAATGGATAATACATTTGAAGTGAATTAAGCTCATAAAAGTGGGGATTCCTTAGTAATTGTGGTAGAACCTGTAGAGATAGGTTTGCCTTGGAAATGGTAATGAGGGGCATTAGTAAAAGTGCAACTAGGGCTGGAAGGAGTGGATAGGGATGCAGTATTATCAGGAGGAAACCTGAATAATGTATATTGAAGAGGTGGATCAACAGCAGCCAGACAAGTTGGACAACAAGGCAGATTACAATTTTTAAGTCTACAGTTTTTAAGTTAAATTAAACAGACATCTATTAAGGTTTAATGAGATGGAAAATATGATAAATTCTCCCTACTTAGAGTTCCTTCTTCTGGAGGACGGGTGGTATAGTGGACTGAATGCTGGACTTGGAATGGGGAAGACCTGGGTTCAAATGCTGCTTCTAATAGATATTGGCTATGTTACCTAGGTAAATGAATGAGGGACTCAGCTTCAGTTTCCCCCATCTGTAAAATGGGAATAATAACACCTACCTCATAAAGTTGTAAGACAAATGAAATATGTAAAGTGCCTTGTGAACTTTAAAATGCTACAAAAATGTTAGCTGTTAGAATCTGGAATCCCATCAAAGGATATGACACAAATAATTCACACTATGCCAAGAGCAAAAAGTCTAAGGGGAAGTGCAGGTGATGCCTCTTAGGCACTTAATGCCACTTTTTCTCATGAAGTCTTTACAGAAAGCAGAATGGTGGACCACACTTTCAAAGTCACAAGTGTCAGATGTTGGAGTGAATGCAAGATTACATTGAGTTTTTGGTTGATTATAAAAATGCCCTTGACTTCACAAAATAAAGCCTAGGCTTATCCTAAAAACAAAAATGTGAGACTCTTTGCTATAACCACAGTCATAATTTTCTATATTCAACCTTGTATAAAGACCAAATCAGTTATTCTCCAGATGCTCCAGCTTGCAGGTGTCATTATGCTAACGATACTGAAACCTGATTAGATACAGGGTCACTCAGAATAAATCAATCTAGCCATTGATACAGGAAAATCAAGTAGAAGAAAATTTATTGTCTGGATTACGATATGCAGTTGGATGGGTAGTCCATTGATGGCAGGTGACATCGTGCTGGGACTGGAGTCAAGAAGACCTGAGCTCAAATCCAGCCTCAGATAACTTTAACAGATGTGTGACCTTGAATAAATCATTTGGCCTCAGCCTGCCTTAGTTTCCTTGTCTGTAAAATGGGATTAATAATGGACCTTTGTGAAGAGAATGAGTTTGTAAAGCACTAAATAAACATCAAAGAAGGCTTATAAGATATGTTTTTCTTAGATAGGGATTATAGATGAACTGCCAACTAGACCCAGAATTGAACAGGTTAAGTGGTTTGGGTCAACTTTGGGAGAGAAATGCTTTCAGTGATTCCAAACTGCTCTCTTTAGCCAAAGATATGTTTTCACACCAGTATTCTGATAATATGTTATAGCTGCAAATTATGAAAAATTACAGTCTTAGAAGGATAGAAACCATAGGTCACCCAAAGGGAAATGAAAACACAGTGAGATATATATCATATAGCTAATAATGATTTTTGAGCCAAAAACAAGACATCAAGGATGTATATTATCAGAAAAGGATATGGGCTAATTATTTAATGAGGACAGGGCAAAACAGATAAATACTAGTAACATAAGGTATAAAAAAATTAGAGGAAAGTTTCTCTGTGTCGTTGAGTGCATCCCCTAAGGATGGAAATCGCTGGCATGGATCTGCATTACAACCTCTAGTGCTTCCTACCTGTATGACCTTGAGCAAGTCAGTTAACTTCTTGGGCCTCTCTCCTTTCATCTCTAAGATATGAAGGTGGGACTGGACCTCAAAGATACCTATTATGATTTATGGAAGGAGAAGGACTACAACTTCTCAGTAAAGTTAGAGACACAAGTATATTTTCCAAACATGAGGTGCCGTCACCTCCACATACCCATCCACATGCTAGCTACCCTTTCTGTGCAGGTGGAAACAGAGGACATAAATGTCTGATCACCCCTGGTGGGGAGATGAACAGGGAGAAAACAGGAACCTCAGCCAGAACTCTTCCTCCTACATAACATTCAGAACACAAAGGAACCATCATCACTGAGTAATTGTACTCCCTTTGAAGTTTTGCTATTATTCATCTTGTCCAACAGTTTCTGTGATCTCATGGATTATTCTCTCCATGGGTTTTCTTGGCAAAGATGCTGGAGTGATTTGCTATTTCCTTCTTGGATGAATTAAGGCAAATGGAGGTTAATGGACTTGTCTGGAATCACACAGCTAATGAAACTGAATTTTAATTCAAGTCTTTCTGTCTCCAGGCCCAGTCCTCTATTCACTGAGCCATCTAGCTGCTTCTGAGGTTTACTCAATCCATATCTACCACCCAATCAAAATTCTGGTAGCTATTATTTACCAATTACAAGACCTTCTCCTTCTTTCCTTGATGATCACCCCTGATCCCCCATACTTTTTAGAAGATAACAAAATTTGGCATGGAGAATACAGATGCTGCTGTGCTCCAGAAAGGCAAATAGTGTCAAGAAGCTACAATGAAAAACAGATAGAGTTTAAGAGGCTGCCCTCAAGTTCCCAAAGAGGATGGGGGCCTAGGATAAGGAGGAATGGCAAAAATTAGAGGCAAGATAGTGAAGAGGGGTGGAAGGAAAAAAAACCATGTTAACTAAAAGCATGAAAGAAAGATTTGGCTAGCTAAAAAGGACAGTATAAATGCAAGTACTGAGAACCTGGAGAAATGGTGATATGAACATACTTCCTTCCCAATTCTTTTAATATCTGAGGAAAACAAGTTCCTTAATTGTGTTCATTGTATGTTTGTCATTCATTCTCAAAGAAGACCATGATATCAGGGGAGTGATGCCATGACAAATACATGAATTGGATTTGAGTGATGAGATGGTGGGCTAAAGGCATCAGCCTCACTTTCTCCTTTGGAGTAATCTGAGTCCAGTGGTCAGACAGGGATCAGGACAACTGGAGATGGGTTAAGGGACTCGCCCAAGGTCACAGAGTTAGTGTCCAGTATCTGAGGTCACATTTGAACTCAGGTCCTCCTGACTCCAGGACTGGTGTTCTATCCACTGCTCCAACTACATCCATATTTTATAGGTGGAAAGGAGCCCCAAGGGCAGGATTGTGGAATTGGGACCGTCATCTGGCATGAAAGTTCCAAGAATGAATCCCAGAGCTACAAAATAGAAAGGGGAAGACTACCCTCTAGTGGCCCTCTGGAAGGGAACAACATGCCTCAGAGTGGAACCTCAAAGAGCCAAGATATGATGGAAGCCCAGACTGCCAAGTCTTTGAAAACTGGTGTTCTCCAAGAGCCGCGCTTAAAAACTATAAATCAAATTGAAGGGTGAGCGGCGTTGAGGAAGTACACTACGTTCAAGGGCGCTGGCCTTTGGTAATGTGAAAAATGTCAACATTCCGCCCCCTTCCCCATTTACTGATTTTGTAAATCTGAATTTTCATCAAGGGGAGTTTACTCGGAGAACTCCTTACGTGCTGCTCTGGGGCAGCAAATGAGCCATCTGGCCAACTAAGACCTCCCTGGGGGGCGGAACAGAGGAGCTCCTGGGCCCCTAAGCTGTCTCGGGCGTCCTTACCTGGGCCGTTCCCCGCGGGGCTCCCTTCCCTCTGAGACGCCTCCTCTTTTCTGATGCTTATGGAGGACCTTTGCCGGCCTCCTCCAGGACAAACCTTGATTAGAGACAGGGCGCAGCGGGGCTGGGGCTGGACGCAGCAGGGCGCGGGGAGGCACGTCCTGGAGGAGAGGATGCACCGGGGCAGGGAGCCGGGGATCGGAGAAGGCTGGGCGGGGGGGGACACCTGCGGGGCAGCGGGCGCGTCCTGAGGACGGACGAGGAGGCCATCACGAGAAAAGCCACGAAGCGGCAACAAGCGAGGATGGAGACGCGACGAGGGCGCGACGGGCAAGGCGGCCCGGGTCCGGCGCCGAGGACCTCCGGCAGCCGGGCAGCCAATCAGACAAAGCGTCTCAGCCGCTTTCCGGACCAAAGGGCTGAGGGCCCTTCCTATTGGCGGACCTCCTGGCCGATCGACAGCCCTTTCGTCCAATAGGAGCGGGCTTTGTTCATCTTCTCGGACTGCGCATGTCTGCCTCGCTTCGACGCGGAAGGGTCGGTTCCCACACCCCACGCTGGGCGCGTTCTTCTCCGCTCGGGAGGACGGGTTTGGGGGAGCCCTGCGAACAAACACAACGTCGGCCCACTAGCACGCTTTGGGCGAAGGCAGGACCACTGCCCGAGGCTTGAGGCCTCTCGGGGGAGCTTTGATGCGCCCCCTCCTCCTCTCTCCCCCAGATCTCCCCCCGGAGCGAGGTCGCTGCTTGGGAGACACTAAGAGATCCTCCGATTCATGTGACGAAGGAGGAAACAGGCCCCGACAGAGGGGGGACGAAAACCCGAGCCGACCCGGGGGGCCCGTCACCTGCCGGATCTGACCCCCTCCCCTCCCCCTTTGGGCCTTGCGCTTTTCTATGCCAGCCCTTGCTGGACAGACCCCCCCCCCACACACACACACCCGGCCTTTCCCTGGGTAAGCCCTGCTCAAACCATTAGACATCAGTCACAGAATCACTTGGTGAAAATCAAACTGTGCAACTGTCTGACGGGCTGAGGAACATGTGATGCTCTGTCTTGTTCATGAAAGGTAGATCAGTATTGATCATTACAATTTATACTGTTTTTTTTTACTTCATTCTAGTGTTCTTTACATGTTAACTGTGTAAATTTTTAAAACTCTTCAGATGATGTTTTTGTTTTTGCTTTTCCCAATCTAAAACCATTTTCAGAGTTTTCTCTTTCAGAAAATAGGAAGTAGAGGGGCGGCTAGGTGGCGCAGTGGTTGGAGCACCGGTCCTGGAGTCAGGAGGACCTGAGTTCAAATGCAGCCTCAGACACTTATTACCTAGCTGTGTGGCCTTGGGCAAGCCACTTGACACCATTGCCTTGCAAAAACCTAAAAATAATAATAATAATAATAATAATAAGTAGTACCAAAGTAAGACTTTCCTTAAAGAAATGAAAGAAGAGTATTAAGAGCTTTGTCTTCTTACCCCATGAAAGTGAATGAATGGGCTATTGAACCAGTTAAGGGCAGTCTCCTCTTTGATCTTCCCCTGAATCATTTGACTTTATGATCTACCCCCTTACCATTTAGAAAGAGTTAAAATATAGTTGGAAGAGAGAAGATATCTTCCCTTTGATTACTCCAGGATGTAGGAGTGATCCAGGAAGGAATGGAGGTACCTAATTTGTAATGAAAACAGCCAACTATTTTAACATACCTTTTCCTCGTCTAGATTCCTACATGAATCACACCTCACTTCATCTTGTTGGTAGAGACACACATGGGAGAATAACAAGGGAAATAGGCCATTTTGGGCATATCTTTTAAGTCAGAAATGGCTTTGATATTAAATTGCTTCTGGCAGACTTGTACCTAAAAGACAGAGTAAATTATTAATGTTTTCTTTGGCAAATGAAATCTCTGGACCCCTTCTCATAATAATATTTTAAAATACATAATAAATTATGAAGAAACCAATTATATAGAAATGCAGTTATCAGAATATTTTTTAAAAGTTTACAAACTCCAGATTAAAAAAACCCATTTTACATTTTTTGTATAGACATTCCCCAGAGACCTTTTCTTTACTCTATTGACAGTCCTCCAACTATATGGTCAGTCTTCAATTTAACAAAATAAGTCCCTACTATGTACAATAAATTATTGTATTTTTTGTGATGCTTCTTATATCAGCCCTTTTCCTTCCAGGGCCTGCTGCTCTGGCCCAGTCCTTCGGGACTTCACCACTGGAACAATAGCTTTCAGCCCCATTTCAAGTCCACCCTGTATCTGACTACCAGCAGATTCCTCTTTCAAAGTTCCAGTTTTCATTGAAATCCATATAATCACAACTCAAATTTGCCTGGTACACTAGTTTTAAAAAATGCTTTTCTCATAACCCTGGAAAGGAGTCAGTAGAGGTATTATTATGTTGGCTTGGATTAAGGAAGACCTAATTCAAATCCTGCCTCAAACATTTGATTAACTCTATGACTGATCAGGTCACTTAACTTCTCTTATTCTGTTTCCTCATCTGTAAAATAGGAATACCACCTTTTTCACTGGATTGTCATAAGCAAATGAGACCATGTAAAACATTTTTTTACAAATTTTAATAGCTATAGCTATATCATGATCATTTAAAAAAATTTTTTTTTCCATCATCATTTTAGTCTCAAAGAGATTTAAGAGTCACACAGCTAATAAGTATTGGAACAGAGTCCTGAACTAGATCTTTTGGCTCCAAGTACAGGTTTTGATTTTTTTATTGCCATTATTATTGCTTTTTTTAAAAATATTTGTGTGTATCCTATCATCCAATGAATACAATGTCTGCCACATAATGCTTAAAGTTTATTGACTATTGACTCCAATCCATCTGGCCCCTCATCATGTCACTCTGCTGGTTAAAAACAATCTCAGGTCCTGGGACCTCTCTGGAATCCAGTTTGCACCCTGAATCACGTCCAAAGTACCCCCCTCCTCGAGATCTAGCCCGAGTCTTTTCTCCCTGACTTTGCCTTACCCTCTTTCTTATACAAACTCTCAGCTCCAACCTGACCTCTCTTCTTCCTCTCTAACAGATACTTCTGGCCCATCTCATCCCAAAACAGGACCTTTCAACACCCAAGCTTAAACTCAATCATTCCCTATCTCCTTTAGACATAGCTCAGTAATTTGCCCAAAGAATAGGAAAGGGGAGTGGGACAATCATTAAGCATGGGCTAATGGTCATGTTGTCGATCATGGAATGTTAAAGTCTGGAGGATTTTAGGATTTAGAGCAGGAAGGAAACTTTGAAGATCAAATGGTTCACTTACTTTACCTCCATTCACTGCCCCCCCCCCAATTTACCAATGAGGAAACCCCCCCTCATGCTGGAGCAACTTGCCTAGGATCATTTAGCTTGTGAATTGCAGAGCCAACATTCAAACTCAGATCTTCTGACCTCACCCAGATTTAGGTTAGGGTCACCACCTAAGATTCCCACCAATCCACACTGATGCTCAGCAGAGTTCAAAAAGAGGGTTCTATACCTAGATGAGGAACAAAAGGTCTTCTGAGCAGGTCAAGGTCAAGGCAAACTAAACCCTGGAACAGAGGAAATAAAGTCACACCAGTCAGGTCTGTTTAAGGCCTCACTTTAATTGGAGACACCACTGACAGCCCAGTGGACAAAACACCAGAGAATTGCAGAGTCCTCATCACCACCACCACCAAAAACCACCCCCCTCCATAATCCCTCCAAAGTCAGGGAGGTGGTCAAAGCCCATGGCATGGTGGTGGGGGATAACAAAGGGTGCTGGGGTCCACCCTTTTCTACCCCCGACCCAGTTGCTCCAGGGCCTCTGGAGATAGATAGCTGAGCAAGGGGGCAATGGCCAAATGTCCCTTTCCTTTTCCCCATTGCCGGCCATATCCCCATAACCCTCTAAGGTGGGGTTAAGATCTGCTTCCCCTTCTCCCACAACATATCTCATGAGAATAATAATTATAATAACAACTCTACATTCTCCCACTTGTCTATATTACACATTATAAATACACTGGGGACTGCCTCACCAGGAGGCTACCCTGCCCTGCCCTGCCCTCCCCTCCCTAGGCCTCTCTTTCTCCCAGTGGCCAAAGGGGAGGACAGGACAGAGTGGGACAGGACTAGAGTTAGGAAGAGGATGATTTGGAGTGGGGAGGGGGATGGTTTCCCTTTGTTCTGGAGAATAATTTACAATCCATCCTTACAGTATATGTACAGAAGGTGTTGGCACAGCCCCCACCCTTACCAGCTAGACAGATACCACTTTCTTTACAAAAATAAACCCTGTACAAGAGCCCAGGGGAGGGGAAGATAAGGGAGGGAAGGAGGTGTGAAGGACATGGGATCCACTGAGGCAGAAGGATCAGCAGACAGAAAAATAGGAGGGAGGAAGAGAGTGATGACTCACATTTATGTAGAGGGCTTAAAGGTTTACAAAGCACTTTCCTTACAACCACCTTGTGAGGTAGGAAGTGTAAGTGATTATTATCTCCATATTAGAGAGCAGGAAACCAAGGCTTACGCAAGGTCACACAGCTAGGACCAGAACCAAGATTTGAACCCAATTCTCTCCGAGTACTCCAATGTCTGTGCTCATTCATTAAACGGAAATGACTAATGATGGGCAAAGGAAAGGAGGGAAGAGATGGAGAGCAAGAATTGGCTTTAAGGACAAAAATGGATCACAGAGGGGGTAAGGGAACAAAGGAAAAGGGCTAGTTGCTGCTACAGTACTGTGTGTGAGATCAGAATTGGCAAGGAGAGGTGCAGCAAAGGAAAAGAAATAGTACTGCCCCTTTTCTACCTCCACAGCCTATGGTGGGGCTTCCCCTCAGGGTGGACCTCATCTCCTTCCCTGCCTGGGCACTTCCAGATGGAGAGGGAGAGCCCTATCTTTCTGACCTGTGGCCCAAGAGCCCCTCAGCTCCCAGTGTTTGGGGCACTGGCAGAGGCCAGAGGGAGAATATGGAGAGGGATTACCAGGAGAACAGGCAGCTTTGGTTCCCAAAGGAGCAGGAATGGGGGCTGCCAGGGGAGGGGAAGAGAGGGCTTGGGGTGGGAGTTTGGGTTGGGTGGGATTTATTGCTTGGAGCTCCCCCCCCATGGGGGGCCTGCTGGGGAGGGGAAGGAGGGGGTTGAGGGGGAACTGCAGTCTCCTGAGCATGGACCCTCTGCTCCCCAGCTCCCCTCACTGTCCCCCCAAGGCCACAGGGAGGGGTTAAGGCAGAAACAAGGAGAGCAGACAGCAGCTAGGTGGGAAGGAGGCAGAGCTTCCCCCTCCACCCCATTACAGAGGCCAAGAAAACTCATCACACCCTCCAAAGGCAAAACTTAAGCCTAAGGAGAGGTTTCAATTGGGGAAGGGAGAGAGGCAGCCCTTCCTGCCCTTTCTGTCCCACCCAACCCACCACATACACACACACACACACACACACATACAGACAAGTTTTTGGCAAAATTAAAAGAGCAAAGAAAGCAGCTCAGGGTGCTGACCACACTGCCCAGCCCCCCAACATGCACACCCTTCACCTCAGCTCTGCTCCCCATTGTATTGCCAATCACTGTGCAAAATATAGAGGAAGACTTCCTGGAGGTGGTAGCCTGGGGTGATTGTTGGCTAGGAGATGGGGTCCCCTCTTGCAAAGTGACCCCTTGCTCCCCCTAGGATGGCTATGCCCAGCAGGGGGCACCCCAAGGCCTGACCACAATCAGGACAAGATACAAGTTAGTACTTGGGCACAGACTATATGGAGGAAGACCGAGCCCTAGAGGCTGGGGTAGGGAAGGGCATCTACAGTTGTTGTGTTTCATTCCCTTTTTTTCTGTTTTTTTTTTTTCTAAAAACTTCATAAGTTAAAAACGGAAAAAATACCCCCCTTCCCCACTCCCCCCCCCCACCCTTTCCCCTCCACCCCCTTCCCTTGCCCCTACCCCCACCACCAAAAAAACCTAGCAGGGAAAAAAAAAGAAAAAGGGGGAAAAATATTTTTCTTTTTTCTTTTTTTTCGAAACTGCAAGTTTTTGCTGCTGCTTCCGGGAAAAGGTCGAGGTGGTTGGTAGAGGTGGAAGTGGAGGAGTCCAGGGCTGGGGATGAATTAGGGATGGGGAGATGTAGCTCATGATGGACATTCCAGGTCCTCTAGGCTGGCTAAGGCTTGGGCCTCCTCGGGTGTTTTTTCCTCTGCTTGTGAGGCGGCTTCGACCTCTGTTACTTTCCCGTCTGCCTCCAGCTCCTGAGGCGATACCAGCCATGGTTGCTGCGCCTCTTTGGCTGCTGTGGACTCCTTTGGTTTCTGTTCTTCCTCTTCCATCGTGTCTGGTCTTTGACAGCTGTGATGAATGACTAATGGGCTTAGGGGCCTTGTGGAAGGTGGGGCGGGTAGGCTGCCCTTTTCGGGGCCATGGCCTGGGCCTACCCGCCCCATCTCGGGGGCTGGCTCATCTTGTTCCTCAAATTGCAGGACAGGCTTTGTGGCTGCTATGTCCTCCTCACGGATTAATTCAAATTGGAACTTGTCCTGACCCTGGCCAGGAGGCTCTTCAGGGGGTGGTGAGGGGCTCTGTGGGATAGCACTATGGTACCAGTCCCGATTATCTTCCAGCATGTCCAAAATTTCCTGAGCATCAGGATGAACCAGGTCTGCCCATGTCTCCCACAGTGGATGCACAATGTAGTCAATAAAGCCCACCTGGATCAGGGAGGGAGAAGGAGAATCTATGATCCTTATTACCAGATAGTGTGGTATGTGATCCCCAAGTTTCTTTGGAGCCACGAAAGGGAGACCAGGGAATCCCATTCAGAGGTCCTTTGGGGCAATGTCTCCTGGCAGTAATGGGGTAGGGGCCACAGAAGGGGAGAGGGTGAGATGATGTCCCGTAGAGGGTCCTTTGGAAATAATGGGATCCTTGGCATCCCTGGAGGGGTTAGGGAATCCCACAGACGTGGGGGGTGTGGAATAGTGCCAGAGATTTTCAGGGCATAGGGAAGGGGCTGGTACCTGTGATTTCTCCACAGATGCTGTGTGCTTATCACACATAGGGCTAATCTCCATGCCTCTTTCCCGCTCCTTGTCTCCCTGGTGGAAGAACTCTTCCATGATGCGGTCAGTCCATTGCCTGTACAGTGCCAGTGGCTTTGTCGGGTTGCTGAGGTCAGCACAGTGCACCATGTTCCGAAGGACCTGGAGGATGATCAGGAGGATTCCTTCAGCTCTCCTTGATCAGAGGGCTGGGGACTAGAAATCCTGGTTCTACTTTTCCTTTTGTCCTAGGACTCTTGAATCCCAACATTGGAAAGCATTTAAATAGAAGGTAATTTATTCTAACCCCACCCCAGATAGAAATCCTCTCCCACCTCCCTGACAAATCATCATCATCTATAATCAGTTTTCAGACCCCCAGTGAAGAGAAGCACACTCCCATATAAGGTGACTCATTCCATTTGGGGACATATGTCTGGTTGCTAGAGTTCTTCCCTTGTCTGGACCTCAGTTTCTTCATCTCATAATGGCAAGAACAATCTGCCTCAATCCAGTCCCATTGGCACCCAGAGCTGATATATGGACAAGATGAAATGAGAAAGTGAAGAAGATTCTGGGGAACCGTTATCAGGTAGGGGACTCAGCAAGGAAGTACAAGAAGTTTCTCAGCCAAGAATCTTCTCATCTCCAGAGTTCTCACTAAATGACTAAAGGGGTGAAGCCTGCAATTAGGTCCCAATTCCTTACCTGAATTCGGTCCGTATAATTGTCCAACAGCAGGACCCCTGAGCTTGTCACTTTCTTGGTTTCCACCATGGTCTTCAGGTCAGCCAGAAGGCTCATATGTTTGGACATATCTGTGGCCAGCACCTGTGGGTAAGAGTATAATCACTAGCAGGGGCAGAAAACCCTATTTCCTCACTATAGTTAAACACTAGTCTTTTGACCTCTAGTCATTCCCCTGCCTCCAACTTCTGTCTTCTCCTGCTCCCAGTTCTCAATTTTCCCTTGATCTCAATTCCTGACTCCAGCCTTGCCCACCACCAAAGTTATAACTATTCTTGGGGTAAATTTGAGTATGCTAAGTACAGAAAGGAAGCAGTGATCTTGGGATATCCCTAGACTAGCTGGTGTTGCTTTCACCACTGATCTTGGGTATCGTGCATAGGGCAGGCCCCCATGTGGAGTAGCCAGTAGAAGTCTGCCCTGGCAGGTGCAATTGAATTGGTGGAATAGAAGACAGACCCCAGGATAGAACTTAAGGAGGGTGCTAACAGCTAAGGAACACGAGTTTTGTCAGGCCAGGACTGGACCAGCAAAGGTCCCTTCTCATATTCTTGCCCAGTTGTCAACACAGAGGAGGTGGAAGGGCAGGGGGCAGACATCCTTTTTGTGGTGGATCAAGTTGCTAATTATAGTTCCATCAAGTATCTGATTCTGACTCTGCTCATGCTGCCCACCTAACTACTATATCAATGATACTTCTCCCCACTCCTTGTACTACCATCAATGCTCACTCTCAGTGTCTTAACTAGGCTTTATGGTACTGAGGGGTTTTTTTTGGGGGGGGGTGGAGAAATAGAATAGTCTACCTCATTTGAATGTAGTCATTATGGATCTGGGAGAGGTAGAAGCCTATAGAAAATAACCTTAAGTCCTCTACACTCCAAATCCTAGAAGGAGATGGAGATAGCAGGTGGGTCCTAACCCACTCCTCTCCATGTTGAAACCATTATACTAAAATAAGGTTGAAATGGGTACAGGATTTAGACATAAAGACTGATACCATAGACCAATTAAGAGTACAAGAAATACTCTCTCTGTTGGATCTATGGAGAAGGGAGAAGTTTATGAATAAACAAGAGATAGAGACCATTGTAAATAGCAAAATGTATGATTTTGACTACATTAAATTAAAAAGTTGCACATATAAAAGTAACAGTCAAAATTAAAAGGAACAAAGAAATCTGGAAAACAAGTTTTATAGCTAGTGTTTCTGATTAAGGACTCATTTCTAAAATACATAAAGAACTGAATCAAATTTATAAGATTACAGGTCATTCTCCAATTGATAAATGGTCAAAGGATACGAATTGGCAGTTATCATATAAAAAAATGATCCAAATAATTACTGATTAGAGAGATACAAATTAAAACAATATGATAGAAGTACCTCTATCAGATTGACTAAGATGACCAGAAAAAAGGAAAATGATCAATGTTGGAGAGAATGTGGGAAAACTAGGACACTAATGCACTCATGGTGGAATTTTGAACTGATCCAACCATTTTGGACAGCAATTTGGAACTATGCCCAAAGGGCCATAAAACTGTGCAATACCCTTTGATCCAGTAATACCATTACTAGGTCTATATCCCAAAGAGATCATAAAAATTGAAAAAAGTCCCACTTGTTCAAAAATATTCATAGCAACTCTTTTAGTAGTAGCAAAGAATTGGAAATTAAGGGAATGTCCATCAATTGGGGAATGGCTGAACAAGTTATGGTTTATGAATGTTATGGAGTACTATTATTCTGTAAAAAATCATGAGCAGCCAGACTTGAGAGAAGCATGGAAAGACTTGCATGAACTGATGCTGAGAGAAGAACATTGTTCACATTAACAACAACATTGTGAGATGATCAACTATGATGGATGAAGGTCTTTTCAGCAGTTCAGTGATCAAGGACAATCCTGAGAGACCTGTTATGGAAAATGCCATCCACATCCAGAGAAAAGACTTTAAAGTCTGAATACAGAGCAAAGCATATTAAATTCACTTTTAAAAATTTTCATGTTTTTTCTTTCTTACTTATGGTTCCCCCCCTCATTTCTAATTCCTCTCTCAACATAATATGGAAATATGTTAAATACGATTATACATGTACAACTTTTACCGGATTGTTTGCCACCATGTGGAAGGAGGAGTGAAGGGAGGATGGTAGAAAAATGTGGAACTCATAAATTTGCAAATGAATGAATGTTGAAAACGACCTTCACATGTAATTGGAAAAATAATAAAATTCAAATCTGATTTTTCAAAAGAGAGAGAGAGAACAATGCAACAGTGCTCTAAGGTACAAAACTGGCAACCTGAATTATCTCAGAAGAGATAGACTATGCCTTTCAGACAGCAGATACCCTCAGGACTCTAGGGCAAATATCCAACAGATTTATCATAAGTACACCTCTGCCTCCTACCACTAGCTATCACCCCAACCTTCTTTAGCATTTCAATGACCATCACCCTCAGCTCCCCTTCTCCCATCATATCAATGACCATTCCCCTAACCCCCATCAACATGTCAATGATCACTCCCCCCAGCCCCTCTCCAGTAGATCAGTGTCCAGACCTCAGTTCCTCTCTGTCATATCAGTGACCCCCCACCCCAGCCCCATACACCATAGCAATGACCATCCCTCAGCTCCTTCTCCATCCTATCAGGGACCATCACCCTCAGCATCCCTTCTACACCATATCAATGGATCAAACCTCAGTCCCTTTCCACAGTAACTGCCCTTCCTTCTTCATCAAGTCAATGATCAATCATCCAGCCCCATTCTATCACAGCAATGACCATCCCTCAGTTCCTTCTCTATCAAAGTGGTGACCATCACCCTCAGCTCCCCTTCTCCATATCAATGACCATCCTTAGCCCCTCTCCACCATATCAATGACCATCTCTTCACCATGTCAATGACCATCCTGCGAAGACTCTGCCTCTGCCTCTTGTTCAGGTTCTGGAAGATATCACAATTCTCTTCTTGGAGCAACTTGAAGCCCACAGCCAGGTGGTGATTCTCCAGAACAGACTCATCATTGTACATCAGGGCTAGTTCTGAGTCTGAGGAGAGGGAACTTCAAGTCAGACATAGGGCAGAGTGTCTCAGCCTAGCCTCCTCTCCAACTCTCCACACCAAGAGCTCTTTATTCTACTCTTCCCCAGGTATCCCTCCAATTTTTCTCTTCCAAGACATCTACCTATTGTAAAATCTTCCCACCCTTCCTCCAAAGTCTTTTCCCAAGGATCCTTCAACACTCTAGACGCTTGTCCTCACTCCATTCCACTGTCTCCAAGTTCTAATTACTCTAGCATTAGGGATAAGGGTGTAAGTGCTTAAAGACTTGAGGTGTCTCTGGGGGTAGATTCAGATCTAGAAGGAACCTTCCTGAGTCTAAACTTTCATTGGGAAGGAGGGAAACTAAAGACAAAGAGGATAAAAGTACTGCTGAAGACAAAGAAAGGGTCTCTTACTGGTATTGATGAGGAACTGATTAGAGACCCCCGGGTGGTCAACGTCATGGATGGCTGCGGCAAACAGAGCAGCTAGGATTTCCAGGTCTGTGAACACAGCCTAGGGGTACAGCACAGAAAGGGGCAAAGGATTAAAAGAATCACTTCTTCAGCAGGGTCAATGAGAAACAGGGGCCCAGGGACACAGAGGGGCAGATTCCAGCATGACAGACAGGAATCAGATAGCAAGCAATACACAAAAGGGTAGGGGCTTGTGTATCGTCATGTATGTCTCTCCTCTGTAGCCCTTTGTGGCCTACTGACTAAAGCAAAGGAGACATCATGGCACAGTGGAGAGATTCTTGATTTTTGCTGTTTTTAATCATGACCGACACTTTATGACCCATTTGGAGTTTTCTTGGCAGTGGTTTGCCATTTCCTTCTCTGTTCCTTTTACATAAGAGGAAACTGAGGCAGGCAGGGTGAAGTGACTTGCCCATGGTCACACAGTTAGTAAGCATCTGAGACCAGATTTGAACTTAGATGGATACATACTGACTCTAACTACTGTGCCATTTAGCTGCCCTAAGTGGAGAGATTATTAGCCCCCTCTTCAGAGGATCTGGGTTCAAATCCTATCTTTGATGCTTATTACTTTTGGGTAACCTTCCATAAGTCACTTGGGAAGCAACAATAGATAGTATGTGCCTGCTGTGTTCTAGATATTGTATTAAATGATGAAGTCTCATTGAGCCTTGAGTTGTTGCCTATGTAAAATGAGAGGTTTGACTTATATAACCACTAGTTAGATGGTCCCCTAAATTATATTTTTTGTTTTATTTTGTTTTTTGCAAAGCAATGGGGTAAAGTGACTTGCCCAAGATCACACAACTAGGTAATTATTAAATGTCTGAGACCTGATTTGAACTCAGGTCCTCCCAATTCCAGGGCTGGTGCTCTATTCACTGCTCCAGCTGCCCCAGTCGCCTAAATTCTTGACTGACCTTCGAGGTCATCAAGTATTCCTTTCACTTTAGATAAACTTGATTTTCCTCCATACCTTTGTTCCTTTGCTTACACTTTTCCAAGACCTCCTTTCTTTGAGATTCAGTTCAGGTCTCTACCCCCTCCCTCAAGACCACTATGGTCCAGGAGTCAGGAAAACTTGGGTTCAAATCCTGCCTCGGTCACATAGCAGCTAAATGTAACTCTAGGCAAATGACTTAATCTCTTTGTGCCTCTTCTACCAAGTGAAAGGACAGGATGGCCTAGAATATCCCTTCTGGCTCTAAATCTATGGTATTTTTAAGTCTTATTTTTCCTGTTCTCTCCCTCATCACACTTTCCTAGAATGTTTTGCATCTGCTTCTCTCACAGCCACCCTAGTATCTCATTTATTTCTGTATAATTAATCTAAGTGCCTAAGAGAAGACCCTATGTTCTGACCCAGAACTGAAAGAATAGCTTTGAACAGTAATTGAATTGGGCTTGAAGAGTTCAGGAGACTCAAGGGAACTTGGGAAGCTAGGAAAATATAGGGCAGCAGGCCTTACATCAAGTGCTGGCGTGGCCAAAAGCACGTGTGTGGACTGTAGAACATCAGCAGCATGGAGGCTGTTGTGATAGGCTACATCAGCGTGGTAGTGGTCCTCCAGAGTCAGCATGTAGGTAACCAATGTATCCACTGGAATCTTGAAGGTCTTCAGCAGGTCTCTCTCCTAGGAAAGAATTAGGGAGGTAAATGCTTTCTCCTCTCCAAAGTCTCCCTTCATCGACATGCCCTCTAATCCCAGGAGAGAGTGATTGTGGCCTAGTCAGGTTTCTCAGAGCCCTATACAGGTATGTCTCATTTGCCCTTCTCCCATTCTACACCCCCCAACCCCCTTCCTCAGCCACCCCATGAGAACCCAGCCCCCACACCTGGAATATGGTATACATGATACATCCTAGCGATCGGCCATTGGAGAACTCAGCTACTTGGAAGATGTTAAGGCCCCACTTGTTCAGGTTTTCCAGCTCCTGGTAAGATAGTAGAAGGAAGCTCAGACCTGGGAGCAGAGGCCTGTAGCTTCCCCCCAAGTTCAATATGCTTACAGAAGGCCTGTGGGGGAACTTTACCTCATACCCCATAGACTGAGGTGTCTGGAAGACTGCTTCATCCTGTACCTACAATAGCTACACATATGTCACCTCACCTGTGGGATGATATAAGAGGCACCCTTTCCACCCCAAAATATTTTTCCAGTCAATCTGTCAAGAATGTCACTTTGAAGTTTGGGTTAAGCCATTGACATAACTATGAAAATGAGACATCCTTAGCTGAGGTAAAACACTATGTGATCTTGGGCAAGTCACTGTAACTTCCCTATCTTGGTTTCTACATCATAAGAGGTTAGACTTGCTGACTTCTGAGGGGATCCTATCAGCTCTAGATATATGATCCTAAGTTTCCTTCTCTGAAAAGGAAGTTAGATAAAAAACAAGAGTTCTTGACCTTTCTGATATCCCAGATACCTTTGGTAGTCTGATGAAGTGTGTGAAATCTTTCTCATAATATTGTGTGTTGCTTACATGCACAATTGAAAGAAATGCTAAGCTCCAGTTAGAGGTTAATGAAAATAAAGATTTTTTTTTCACCCAAGTTAGTGGACCCCCTGAAACCACTCAGGATCCATAAGAGTCCAGGTGCAAAATCTCTGTATTATCTCAAAAGACCTTTCTGCTCTTAAAATAACAAGGCCCCAAATGAAAAAGTTATCATTGAGTAATGCTTTACTGTGAATCACTCAATCATTCTCTTGCCCAAGGGACTGAGAGCCTGGAGAGGGTCAAATTTGGAGTTCAAGAGAAACTGGTTGAGTTGTGCAGGCAAATACGAACCTTGCCCAACAGCTCCTCCTGGTCGGTCTTGACCCCAAATCGGGGGATGCCAGAGTTGCTGAGACTGGAACTATGTGTGAGCTTTTTGACCCCACTGATTTGGGACATGGGTTGCCTCTGTGGCCGTTGCTGAAGTTGCTTCTCCTGCTCCTTGGGTGTAGGGGCTGGTATCTCTACATCAGCCTGCTTGTCTATAGAGGAGGGGGGTGGGGGAAGAGATGGAGAGATCCATAGGGCATAAGCATTCCTTGCCATAGTCCCTGTTTTCCACCAAGACACCCCCAAAGCTCCACCAGGGAGGGGGAACCCTTTCAAGGACCCCCCCCCCCCAGGATCTGGTGATCTTTGCTACACAAGAGTAGATGAAGGCTTTGGTAAGCTCACACAGGAGGAGGCTGTCACTGAACCGTTGATCTCGATGGAAATTTAGTGACTGGAAACCACAGAAGATACAGGGAGCCCTTTGGGAGGATGAGGGTAGGGCACAGTTGGGGGTGGTATTTGGGTTGGGGGTTTGAGAAGAGGGGCCAGGGAGCACAGAGGCCTGGTAGCTAGTAGCCAGAGAGGGCAGGAACTGGGATGGAGACAATAGAGTAAGGCGCTGAAGGCCATGACTGGTCGTGGTAGCTTCAGGGTCTGGCTGGAATCGGATGTAGTGGCCCGAGTTAATCCGGGCACTAGATGGAGGCAACAGAGAAGGGAGTGGGGGTGGGTGTTGGGGCCTTGGACTCCATGGCCCCCCCAGGCACCGTTGAGGGGGGACTGGAGGGGGGACCAGGGCACCCTCTCCCAGGGGCTTCCTGCACATCCCTCCTCAATCCACTAAGACTTGCATTATGATCTCAAGTGTCCCAGTAGCCAATAGCTCTGGCCCACCTGGAATGTGTTTGCATACCAGTCTCCCATTGGCAAGAATCCTCAGAGTCAAGCCCTGAGCCCTGAGAGGAATCTCTTCAAAGTTCCAGTGATTGTCTATTACTAAACCCTTTTCTTGAGGAACCTCTCTGCACTAATCATGTCCACAATTAAGGAGTCTTCTTTCTCAGTGGCCCTGAGGTTGAGAGTTAGGGCCTAAGTATCCTGGGCTCTGGCTCCCCATTCACTCACTCACCCAGGAAGGTGGTGGAGATGTATTCCGAGACCTGATTTCCCGACCGGCTCATTTCTGAGAGGTGTGTCAGCTCACGGTTCAGCATCCTCTTGAACTATCAAGCCCAGAGTCACGGAGGGGAAGGGGAGAAATGGGAAACATGGTGAGGAGAGGAAAGAGGCTGGATAATCCAGGCCTGAGGAGCATTGGAGTATCTGAAGAGCAGTGTGGGGAGGGATGAGGGGAGTCTACTAGTTTAGAATTTCTAATCCTCAGGGCTGGAAGAAAACTTAGCAGATATCCCTCATTTCACATTGTAAGGCCAAAGGAAGTGAGGTATCATCAATTCTTAAGCCAGTTAGTTAACATTTATTAAAGCACTGCTTAATTCCCTCATCTTAAAGATGGCTTTCCTTCTAAACTCTTCATGCTTCCTTTAGCACCGGATAATCTTTGGGGTCTGTGAAGGCTCTAGCCAAGACTAGAAGAATCCTCCCTCCCCATACCACAGAATTGAACTCTGGCCAAGGTTCTATTGGGTGGGGGGGAGAGTACACTCTTTCTTTTACCCTCCCCCCTTCATAGGAGACAGAGACCCAGGTTTTGAGGTTAGACTCTAGGGTCCAATGGCCCTAGGGGAGGGGGCACTCTCTAAGTGTCAAGGAGGGAGCTGGAGGAAGGGGAGGGGCTCCTGCCTCCCTGGTGGAGCCAATGGAGTAGAAAGAGAGCTCAGTCTCCATGGTGATGGGAGTCTCCTCAGCAACTGCCCCTCCAACCAGCGGCTCTGGCTGCCAGAGTGAGGAGGGGGTGGTTGCAACCAAGGGCACTTTAACCCCCAGCTCCTCAAGACCCCAGGCAACAGACTCTTATGAGTTGGGATGGCACTGCATTCCTGGGTACTCTGGAAGTGGAAGCAGCCAGCAATGTTGCTCCCACTCCACTCTGGGCTTGTTCCTGGGGAGTTCCAGGCATCCTGGCACTCAGCCACTACAAAATCTGGAATGTCCTTGGGAGTTGGGGTCCATGCTTATACAACTTGCAGGGGAAAATAGGAGTGTAAAGTCTCAGAGTGAATAAAGAGATTCCCTAATGGAGGGGGATTCTCCTACATACTAGCCTTCACACACACACACACACACACACACACACACACACACACACACTCAGTATAGTAGGGTGGACAAAGGAGATGGCAGTCTAAGATCAGAGAAACTGGGTGGGTGGGTGTGCTGCCTGTGCCTGCTTGTTCCATCTGCAGAATACATACAAGATACACAGAGGCATAAGTATGCCAGGCCTGTGACATTGTAATTGAAGGAGGAAGGGCATAGCTCCTAGTTATTTGGGCTCTCTCTGATGGCCCCCACAGTCATAATTGTGACTCCCTATGGTTGGAGATATTTCCCTTTCCAATTTGTGGTAGTTGTTCTGAACCCCTAGATAACAAGGAAGCTGAACCAGAAAGCAAAGAATGAAGGTTTACTTTAATACCGTAGTCTAACCCCATAGTTTAGGGGTGATGGGAAGTGAGGATAAAGTAGTCATATCAACTGGAGCTTTCCAAGTACTGTCCCCTGACATTGGGGCTCCCCACACTAACACTTCTAGAAACACAATCACTAAAATACAGGTTCACAAAAAAGGGTCACAGTCATAGACACATACAGAGAGGCTCAAAGACACATGGTCACAGTCACCCAAGCTCATAAACAAACACCCTCATAGAGTGACAGTCACAGGCTCTACACTGAGAATCCCAAACAGAATATAGTCACAGAATGACCCACAGTCAGTCACATACAAAGCCATAGAGAGAGACACAAGTGTCTCAGAGTGTCTCAGACTCACATAGGTCACAGTCACAGCCAGAGAGACACAGAAACAGCCCTAGAAATCTAATTTTGGTCATGGAAACATAGGTGTAGGCATAGACAAGAGTTATATGCCCGTAGAATTGTAGGGAGCCAAAGAAAGAAACACACAGAGAATCATTGACACACATAGGGTTACACAAACATAGACACAGGCATAGTCACCCAAGTTGCAGACACATACATACAAAATCACAAGTAGAGATCTCAGACATAACAAGAAACAGACACAAACAGGGTTACAAGTTATGTACACAAGAGTAATAGACCCTCAGATCACAATCACATACAAACAGACCCAGGAAAACAGATACACACAGTCACACAAACTCACACACACACACACACATATACACATAGTCACAAACCCATATAGACAAAAAGTCAGGGTTCAAAGCTAACACATAGTCTTACACATGGTCACAGAAACTCAGATCACAGTTTACAGATAGATAGGTCAAATAATCAGAATTCTAGGTAAACACAGTCACACACACAGACAGGGTCAGACACTCAGATCACAGTCATATCCAGACAGAACAAATAATCAGGGTCACTCACACAGTCATACACACACACACACACACACACACACACACACACAAAGGGTAACAGACACAGATCACAGTCATATACAGACAGAATAAACAATCAGGGTCACAGAAACACTCAGATCACAGTCATATCTAGAGAGAATAATCAGGGTCACAAATTTATACAATCACAGTCTCACACACACAAACAGGGTTACAGATACTTGGATCACAGTCATATAAAGACAGACCAAACAGGGTCACAGATTTATACAGTCACACAGTCATATACACATACACAGGGTTCACAGACACTCAGATCATAGTCATATACAGACAGACCAAATAATCAGGGTCACAAGTTCATACAGTCACACAGTCTCACACACACACACACACACACACATACACACACACACACACACACACAGACAGGGTTACAGACACTCAGATCATAGTCATATAAAGATGAAACAATCAGGGTCACAGATCTATACAGTCACACAATCATACACACATACAGGGTCACAGACACTCAGATCATAGTCATATACAGACAGAATAATCAGGGTCACAGGTTCATGCAGTCATACAGATCAACACACACACACACACACACAGGGTTGTAGACACTCAGATCACAGTAATAAAAAGACAGACAGATACATACATACATACACATAGGGTCCCAGATACACACAGTCACATTCAGGGTCATAGATACACACAGTCACATACAAGGGCATAGACTCTCAGATCATAGTCACATACATACATACTGACTGGCACTTAGGGTCACACATACACTCAGATCATAGTCACAGACAGTCACACAGGGTCACAGAGTCACAAACCACACAAATCACAGCACACATAGCCACAGATATATAGACACTGGGTTGCAGACACATAGGGTCACAAAGACACTTCTAGCCACAGACACAGATTCAGAGGTGGCAGTAGCAGTATATCCATGAGAGCTAAAACTAGAGTGTCCCCTCCCTGTTCCCCAGCCCTGGCCCTGCAGGGCTCCCTACCTGGTCCCACCAGCCCACCAGCCATGGTTTGGAGCAGGTCTCACAGAAGAAATCCACCAGTGGCATCTTCTATCCTCAGCCCCCAGCCCGGGGCAGGGGGGAGGCCAGATGCAGGTGGTAGAGCAGGACAGGGTGGTGTCCCAGGGGTGGGGGCAGTGGGCCACTGGGTTGGGGAGGGGGCCCTCTCCCCCTTTGGTGGGGGGCCAGGGACACAGGCAAACAGCAATGAAGAGGACCCTGTTGTTTGGGCCCCAGCCTGAGTACAAAGATAGCTTCTAAGACCTTGGGGGGAGATTCAGGCCGCCTGGTTTGGGTAGCGGGGGGGCCGGGGGCTCTCTCCTCTAAGGCTGCAGCCCCCTCCCTGCTCCCAGCTCCCTGGCCCAGCCTGACCAAGCCTATTACATCCTCCAGGTGCCTCCCGGCCAGCCCTGGCAGGCCCCCCAAGCTCTCTCTGGCACTTGCAGTCCAGAGGTCCCCCTGACAGCAGCAGTAGCAGCAGCAGCAGTGGTGGTAGCGGTGGCGGTGGTGGCGGCAGCAGCGGCAGTGGCAGCAGCAGCAGCAGCGGCAGGGTCAGAGGGAGGGGAGGGACATCTTCCCATGGAGATGGAGGAGGAGGCGGAGGCAGCAGGAGGAGGGGGAAAGTAAGAGGCTGGGCTTCCTGGGGGGGGAGTGGGGGGGATCAGTCAAGGTTGGGGCCCCTGTGGGCTTGCTCCCCACTGGGCCTCAGCAGCAGAGCCGCAGGCAGGATCCTGGGGGTTTGTGCCCGCGTGTGTGTGCGTGCATGTCTCAGCCGCTCACTGCAGCACTGGCAGAACAGACTGGGATGTGATGTCAGGTGGTGCTGGGTGGGGGGGGGGAGAGGAAGGGGGGAGAGGAGGAGGAGGAGCTGTTAAAGGGGCAAAGATAGCAGGAGCAACATCAGTGCAGAGATGCAGGGATGGACACATGGACTGGACACAGGCACTGTCACCCAAAGATGGAAAGCCAGGCAGTATCTGCCTGTGGACCCAGATGGACATAGAGTTACAGACATGTCAGCATAAATAAGAAGTGCATCATAGGCATCCACACAGAAAGATACACCAGGGAGTCACACAGACACATGCTCTCTAGTTGCATTTACACACTACCCAGTTGTCCATACAGACACTAAAGACACAGAGTACAAGAGAAGGAGATTTCTCTGTTTTTCTGTCTCTGTCTCTCCCTCTTTTTGTATCTCTCTTCCTGTCTAACCCTTCCTCTGTTTGTCTCACTCTTCCCCTCTGATTTTCTTGCCTCTCCTTTCTCTCTATGTCTATCTCTCTCCCTTTGTCTCTCCCTCCTTTTCTGCCTCTGCTTATTCTCCCCTCTCTGCCTCTCTCCGTTCTCTTCCTTCCCTGTTTATCTGTCTCTATCTCTACCTCCTTTTGTGTCTCTCTCCCTCCCTCCCTCCCTCTCTCTCTCTCCCATCTCCCTCTTCCCCACACTCTCTCCTTACTCTCCCTAGTCTGTATGTCTTTGTTCTCTCCTTCCTTTTGTGTCTCTCTCCTTCTGTCTCCATCTCTGTCTCCCTCTTCCTCTCTCTCCTTTTTCTCCCCTCCCTATTTATATCCGTCTGTCTGTCTGTCTGTCTGTCTGTGTCTGTCTGTCTGTCTGTCTGTCTGTCTGTCTGTCTCTCTCTCTCTCTCTCACACACACACACACACACACACACACACACACACACACACATATCTGGGTCCCCTCCTAAGAGTGATGTGTTAACTTTTTTTTTTTTTTAGTAATGGCCAATGATTTATTTTATTTTAACTCTCAATTTTTAAGTTTTATAATATATACACATAAATGTTTACATATTTTTCTTTTAGACAGTCAATGCTGAAATTTGTTTTATCATACATATTTTTGGGTTTTTTTGCAAGGTAATGTGATTAAGTGACCTGCCCAAGATCATGCAGCTAGGTAATTATTAAGGGTCTGATGTGTTACCTTTAAGAAATGTTTTGCATCTTTGCTCTTTCTTAACTCCTCTATTCACCTATCCCGAGGCCTCTCTGGGTTCAATGTTAGTCTCAACTAGTACTGGGGTATCAGAAGTTTATTTGAAGGTACCCTAGAAGGGGCAGCTAGGAGGCACAGTGGATAGAGCAGCGGCTTTGAGGTCAGGAGGACATGAGTTCAAATTCAGCCTCAGACACTTAATAATTACCTAGCTGTGTGGCCTTGGGCAAACCACTTAACCCCACTACCTTGCAGAGAGGGAGAGAGAGAGAGAGAGAGAGAGAGAGAGAGAGAGAGAGAGAGAGAGAGAGAGAGTATTTGAAGGTACCCTAGAATATCAGATAGGACCCAGCACTCCCCACTGCCAGTCTTCCTCCCCCGAAGTTGCTGAGCTCAGTGATGTAAAGGGAAAAGAATTTTTCCTCAGAATCTTAGAAATCATCTCTGTCCTCAGGTTAGGGAAAAGTACCAGAAATTCAGAATCCCAGTCAAGTAAGTGCACAAGTCTTGGAGCCCAATCTAGCCTAGCTCTGGAGCAGGTCTCACAGAAGAAATCCACCAGTGGCAGTGCCAAGGAACCCTCTCATTTATTCATTCATGGTGACCGAGTACCCACAGGCTTACCTTGTGGGAGGCCATCTCACTCACTGACCGGTATGTCTGCATTGTCTCTAACTGGTCCAAGCACCAGTCTAGCTCTTCCAGGGTCTCCCGGGCCAGTTGCTGGTATGTCTCCTCTGGAGAGTGGAGGGGAATGGAATGACAAGAGACCAAAGGATTTGGGGAGCAAAATCAAAGCTATTCCTGGGGGAGACAGTTTGACCACAAACTTGCTCTGGGGGAGAGGACAAGACATAACCTGAGATCCTGAATATTCACTGTACCGGGACCAACATTTATTCTTTCAACATTTAAGTATTTGTTCATTGTAAGGCACTATATTGGGAGACACATATTCAGAAAAGTTATAGCTCCTGCTCTCATGGAGTTCCTTGTCTAATAGGGGATAATACCAGTGCAGAAAATGACAATAGGCAACATTTTAAAGTGCATTAGATTGGTATAAAGTGCTATAGCTGGAGGGGTCTGTCTTGGGCAGGGCCCTCTCCATCCACTCCTTCCTCTTCCCATGTCAAGGACTATTACCTGAGAGTGTGGCCTTGCATACTGCTGGCTGATTGCCTACTGGGGACTTCCTGGGGGAAAAACAGACATGACATGAGCCCCCCCAAAGAGGGTCCCTGGGTACCAGACCCCCTGCAGACTGAGCACTCACTTGTTGCCAACAGTGGCTGGTACATTGGCCAGAAGGGAGAAGTTGCTTCGGACACTTCTTAGACTTGCTAACACCTGGGATGGCATAAGAAGGACGATCAGTAAAACTCCCAGCCACTGGGCCAGGCTCTGGCATTCAGGAAGGGTCCTAAGAATGTGAAACCCCCAATTGTTATGCATGAATGTCTTTCTAAATCATTTTCTTGAGTAGCTCAACTCACATCATTTCCATTCCCTCCTCTCCCACTCCCTTCAAGGTTTTCCTCTTCAAACTGACCTGGGCGAAGGGTGTCACAATCAAGTCTTCGTGTCTGCAACAAACCACAGTTGGAAGTGGATGTCAGAAACCAAAGATCAGAGGTTAGAGACTTGGGGAGCTAGGTCTCCCATACCCCCAAACTGCCAATGGGGAGGCCATCTGGAATAGGAAAAGTGGACACTGGGGCTAGGGGGCCTTAGACAGTTACAGACAAGAAGGTTTTATCATCCTTGGGGCATAAGGAAAGGATATTGGGGGTGTTGGGTCTTGATGATCTTGGGAAGGGTTAGGAGGAGGTATGCTCACACTTCACTGGCAATGGAAGAGTTTCGGGACATGGTCTTGGGTGACATGTCATAGTCACTGTCCGATCGGTACAGGAAAGACTCACGGCGCTGGCTCTGGGGGGCGCTGGGAGGCAGCACCAGTCCGGGGCTCGCCTGTGAATCCAAGGGGCTACGTCCTGGGGATGGAGAAGGTCCATTCTCCACCTCAAAGCTGTAATATGAAGAGAAGGAGAAAGGCAGAGGGAGAGGATGGGGAGAAAAACAATGAGAGACAGAGAAGCAGAGAGAGAGAGACAGGTGGAAATAGACACAGATGAAGAAAAAGAGACCAACGGAGACAGAGGTGGGGACAATGATAAATGAAAACTAAAGGAGTGACAATACAGGATGTCAGAGATATATGAGAAATAGGGACAAAGATTGGGAAAGAAACAACTAGCTGGAGACACGGATAGAAGGAAAGCAGGGGCCCTTTTTCAACCACAGAGCTAAAATGTTCACCTCCTAGCACCCCACTGACTGAGTCGGGTTTCCTCTCTTTGAACTTGGAAGTGGTACAGTGGCACCATGGAAACTGCTTGTCTTAGAGTTAGGAAGTCCCAAGTTTAAATCCAGCCTGAGACATTTACTAGCTGTGTGACTCTGGATAAGTCACTTGACCTCTGCTTGCCTCAGCTTCTACATCTGTAGAATAGGACTAATAGGTTGTTATGAGGATAAAAAGAGATACTTATAAAGTACTTTGTAAACCTTAAAGTGTAACATACATGGTAGCTATTGTTATGATGGAGGAGTGTGTGCATGGAAAAGCAAGCATCAGAAGTTGTAGCTTCAGAGTCTCTGAGATTAAATCAAGTGGGAAAGTTGGGAAGAAGGAAAGAAAGGGAAGAATCTGCAATTGAAGATTTGAATTTTAGCACCCAGCTTGATAGTAATAAATTTAATATCAAATGGAATTGGCTTGGTCCTAACTTTGCCATTCTTATCACGGGACCTCACCGAGTCTCTTCCCTGATATGAGCTTTCATTGCTCCACCTGAACAACCAGGGAATTGAATGAGATACTCTCTGACGTCCTTGAATCTCTGTGATTCTCTGTTTCTAAGTCTCTCCTGACTCCCAGAGCCTAGGGATAGAGAAAGGATGTGACTAGGGAACTAGCCCCTCCTCCCAAGTCACTGAGGAATATGGGTACTATTTCTCCTGGTTCCATCCTAGTTTTTCCCAGAGGGAAAACTACAGGGAATGAATGTGAGATTTATAATTGTAAGGAATCTGAAAAAGGGTGCAAGACTAAGGATACAAAATCAGTCTCTGTCTTTCACACATACACATGCACACACACACACACACACACACACACACACACACACACACACACGGAAACAGGGAAACTGACAAACCAAGAAACCACAGGAAAAGACAGAAAACTAGAGAGTTTCTAACTGTATGAGAGGCAGAATCAGTCTTAAAAGAGTCTGAAAAAAAGTTCTAGACAAAGGAAGAGACAGAGTTGGTTTCTGACTGAGAAAAGTAATCGACAGCTCAGTCCTGGCCTTGGCACCTGGCCCAGCTCAGTCCTGGCATGGCGCCTGCCCCACCTTCCCCTAGGGGCCTATGTCTATGCACTCCAGAGCCCTGGGGTTGGGTACAGGTGGGGGGGGGAGGTCTCAAGAGTCCCCTGTTTGTGCTTCCAGGAGCTTGGTCTCCTCTTAACCCTGTCTTTGCCAAACAAGAAAGAGGCAGCCCAGCCTGAGCAAGGGAAAGGTAAAGTGTAATCAAGTTGAATATGAGTGGGAAAGATCTGACCCCAGGAGGAGGAGGATTGGTAACTTCCCTACCAGGGGCTGGAGGTTGAGAATCAGTGGCCATGCCCCATGGCAGCAGCAGGGGAAGTAGAGACACTCTAGATGGAGGGATGGAAATGTTCTATGTCATCCAATCTCTCCCTTCACAGCCTGACATTCTGCAGGTTTCCCCTGAATCCAGCAAATTTATCCTACAATGTAGCCCCAGAGAAGAGATCAACACAGATAAGGGCTATTCTTGGGGGTCTTTATTTAGGCCTTTCTACTTGTTCTGGTAGTCCTCTCTCCATTCAGCCTACCTAACTCCCCATTAATGTCATCCCAACAAAGAGCTGGGAAAGGTGAAGTCATTCCATTCATTCCAAATGACTGGGTTATCTGGTCCAAAGGCTTTGCTCAATTTTTTTTCTTTCTCATATGCTCTCTTCTGGCAATGTCACATCTCCCAAGGCTACCTCTACCACTCCAGAAGTTAACTCCTAAATCTTCAGCTTCAGTCTGATCAGTGTTCTAAGCTCTCAACCTGCTTCTCTGCCTCAAGGAACTGTCTCTTTACCCCCAAAACTGCTTCTCCTGTTGATTTCACTATTCCTATTCTTGGCGCCACTACTGACCAACCTCCCATATTTGAACTTCAGGGTTATCTTTGTCATTTCCCTCTCTCACACATCATTTGACAAAACTTTTGATTCTACCTCTCACACACACACCTTTCTATTTCCAATGCCACTAATCTCACATGAGCCAAACTATCATTGGTCTGGATCATTACAGTAAACTCCTAGCTCTTCCTGATTATACAACCTCCCTTTCCCAAACCATCTTTTACACTGTGGTCAGACTCAGCTTTGCTTCTCAAATAAAACACAAGATTCATCTGACAAACTTTCAAGATCTTTCACAGTCTGGCCTAAACCTTTTTCCCTCTCCTATGCTGTGCACTTTGCTTCATGTTCTGTAGTCTACCACTTCCAAGCAATTGCTCCTGCTGTTCCTTATACCTAGACTATCCTTTCTTGTCATAATGAACATGTATGCATGTATGTTTATTAAACCAACTTAAATGACATCTCCAAAATGGTTTGTCTGACCTCTCCCTTCTCACTAGTAACTCACATAGCACCTAGTTTGTTCCTACAGACAACTGGTGATACAATGAATAGAGCATTGGGAATGGAGTGAAGACCTGAATTAAAATCTGGTCTCAGACACTTAATAGCTGAGTGACCTCTGGACAAGTTTATTTATCAGTAATGTAAAATAGGGATAATAGAACCCACTTTGCAGGGTTGTCATGAGGATCAAATGAAATATTTGTAAAAGCATATCTTCAGCAGAGTTCCTGGGGCATGTAAATATCTAGTATGTTTTATCATATGTTGTACATTTGTTTGTGCTTTATTTCTCCACTGAACTCTTTTAAGTTGAATGAATGCAGGGAGTAGTTTATCTTTATCTAAATTTCGTATTTATCCCTAGAACTAAGCAACTGACATGGGTAATAATTATTCGATCAACTGAATTGAATTTGACCAGCAAAATTCCATCTTCTTCCTCTGCCCACCTTGAGCACTGATAACTGAAATACTCAGGGTCTCTGACATCTCCCCTCAATGCCCCCAAACTTCTTTAATTCCTGATTCCTTCAGCTTCAAATAGAAAGATTCCATGAAACAACCTCCTCCCTCCACCCACCTTGGTAGGTCTAATTTTGCTGAGGTTGGGGGCTAGGAATGAGTAGGTAGCTGATGCACTGCTGCCCAAACTGGCCCCTTCTTCCCTTTCCCCACCCATGGCAATGTCCCCTCCCCCTTCTCGGGCTCCAGGGTCTGACTTGGCCCCAAGGAAGTTCCCGGTCTGGTGACTGCAAAACAAGTATATGGGAGAGGTGGGGGAGGGAAGGAAGAAGGGGGGGGGGGGGGAGAGGAAGAGAATAATTTCAGTGGCTGAATACATGTACTTGTCCCTGACTGGTAGTGTGTATGGCTACTGTATGTCTTTGAGATGGCAGGCTGAATGTGTGGCCGGTCAGTTCTGAGTATATATGATTTTCTGTCACTGCTCTGAGTTTGTGTTCAATGTGTCTATGTGTGACAAAGTCTGTTTTTGAGATTACTGTTGTGTCTGTGTCACGTGTTTCTAAGCCTGCTGTGTGACTGTAATGTGTTGAAACTGCTGAGCTTCTTGTGTTTGTGTGTGCTATCCTATGAGACTGCTGCCTGTCAGATGTGTAGTTCTTAAGGTAACTGGATTGTTGTTCTTGGGTTGGGTGAAATGTAAGGCTAGCATGGTGAATCTAAAGAGACCCAAACTTAGAACCTATGGAGTCAGCTCAGTTCCAATGTGGTTTCACTGGAAGCCTGGTATAGGTGGCTCTTTCCACTGGGAAAGTGACAGGGCAGTCTTAAAATTGCATAGAACCTGAGTTTTGGGGGGGTTTTTTTAGGTTTTTGCAAGGCAAATGGGGTTAAGTGGCTTGCCCAAGGCCACACAGCTAGGTAATTATTAAGTGTCTGAGACGGGATTTGAACCCAGGTACTCCTGACTCCAAGGCCGATGCTTTATCCACTACGCCACCTAGCCACCCCTAAAATTGCATAGAACCTGAAAGGTCACTCTAGATTCTCACTTGCAGAAAAGAAAACAGACCCAGGAAGGTTCTGTGACTTGTTCAAGGTCACATCTGATAAGGGTTAAAGGTGGGATTTGATTCCACCTCCTCTGATTCCAATGATTCCAATGTCCTTTTCCTAAGGAACTGTCTTCCCCCCAGCCCCTGCTCCCCTCCACAATCCTTAAGTTTCTCAGCCCTCATTTCCCTCAGTCCTGGTCTCTCCCACTAAGCCCCTTGGATCCCTCCAAGTTCCCAGTGGCCCCTACAAAGCAGGCCCCCTGTCCTCCATTTCCCCAGGTCTCCCTCTCTTGAACTCTAAATAGACTCGGAGACACAGGAATCTCCCCCTCTCCGGTTTCCCCAGTGCCTCAGCTAGGACAAGCTAGGGTTTCAGGGCCAGGGCTCTAGCTTGGGCACTCTGAGAAGGGGGGGTGGGGAGGGAGAGATTGAGAAGTCTAGGACGGGGCAACCAAGCCTGAACTTGGTAGTTCTCAGCTGACCGAGAAAGGACGCAGGGTTCAGGCCTTCCCTCCCCCAAGCAGAGCAAAGTCTGGGCCCGGCAAGGGTCTGGGTCTGGGTCCAGGCCATGAGGCTGGACACCCACCTGACAGACTTGGTGAGTCGGTGCTGGCGAATGTCCTCGTCGCTGAAGGAGAAGCGGGTAGAGGGCTCAGAGCCGGCACCCAGGAAGGCCAGGGGCCGGACGGGGGGCAGCGCCAGGGCCAGGGTCGGGGGCCGAGGCTGGGGTCGGGGCCGGGCCGGGGGCGCCCCCGCCTCCCCCGGGGAGCCGGGCGGGCAGGAGCCAGAGAACATGGGGGCGGCGCATGGAGAAGCTGGGTGCTAGAGCGAGGGCAGGCTGGGGCTGGACTTGGCGCCGGGACTCCAGCGCGGGTCCGGCTCCTCGCAGCCCCAAGACAGAAGGTGGCAGTGGCACCGCAAGGCTGCGATCGGGAGCGGCCCTGAGGGCGGAGGGGACGCGCCGGAGTCTGGGGCCTGTGGCCCCGCCTTTGGCGGGAGGGGCCAGGAGAACAGCCCAGGGTCACCCCCAAGGGACGGGACGAGACCCAGGAGTCCTGGAACCCGGAGCATAGCGCCGCACACGGAGGAAGGCGGGGCCGCCCGGAGCCCGGGTCTCAGGAAGCTTCTCTCAAGAGGCGCAAACTTTCCATTGAGTGACCGCACGCCCCTCCCCAGTGACCCACCCAGGACGGAGAGAGGGGCGGGGAAGGGGGCCGCTCCCGCTGGGGGAGTTTGCTTCGCTAGTGTCCCTCGGGTGACAAGTGACGAACTGCCTCCCTGGAGCTCCGGTGCCCTGCTCCCCTTCCTGTCCTAACTCCCCGCAGGCACCCGCAGCTCCCCCAACCCACGGCCCCAGAGGGGCCACCATCGCAGGTTACTCTAGCCCTGCCCCCGAGCGGCGGCCAGAGTCCCCGCCCCCCCCAACCTCTCGGTGACGCCCGAGCTCCGCTGTGCCCCAGGGCAGCGCACGTCCGGGGACCTGGGTCCCACCTCATCGCCACTTGCTGCTTGGGGGAAAGGACGTCTCCCGGGCCGCCGGGCTAGGGAACGGCCTCCGCTAGGACGCGCTCCATCTCCCGCTAACTAAAGCCAGACATTCGACTCCAAGGCTACCAGGGAGACAGAAAGGCAGGCGCAGACTGTCGAGAAGGCAAGGACCCGGCGACAGCCGCAGCCTCCGATTCTCCCGGAGCTTGGCCCAGTTAAGCCCCCCCGCCCCCGCCCCTCTACGGGCCGGGCTCGTTCTTGCACCCCCCCACAGCTTCGCCTCCGCGACTCGAGCCGGCGGCGCCTTGTACCCGGGCAGGTGCACCGAGAGGGAGGGGCTACAAGTGTGCCCGCACTAAGGAGGTTTGGGGCCGGCCGCTCCAGGTGACCTCCTCCACTCGCGGAGGGACGAAAAGTCGGGTGACCCGGCCCCTTGGAGCCCAGTTAAGGTCAGACCTCCGTTCCTTTGGCCTCCTCCCCACCTCTCTCCCAGGCAGCACCAACAGGGCGGGCACTCGTTTTCCCGCTGTTCCGAGAAGCGCTTTCCCCGGGCGGGCACCCCACCCGAGGCCAGGCTGGGTCCGTGGGCCGCTGTCCGGGAAGGTGAGGGCTGGGTCGGGGGCACGCGCGGGCCGACCGCACTTACCGCACGCGGGCTTGGCGGTTGGAGTCCCAGAGCCTGAGACTGGGCCGCAAACACCTTCGTGAGGTCGGAGAATGGGTGGAAAAGAAGACAGGCGAGTGGGGAGGCGTGGGCCGGAGGCGCGGGGGCCTGCCCGGGGATGACTCCGACAGGAAAGCCTCGTCCTCTGCCTCGGACTCCCTCCGGAGCCCCGGGCCTGACAGCCGCAGCCTCGGGACCCGGCCCAGGTTGGGTCCCCCGGCCATGGCTGGGCACGGGTCCGGGGCCCCGGCTCCTCGGAACAGCCACGTGGGACCCAGGAGAGACGGCTGGAGGTCTGGCTGTGGGCCCGGGCCACCTCCCTGCCTGGGCTGGGGCCTCCCCTCCAGCGCCGGAGGCTGGCGGAATGGGGGGAGGGGGAGGGGGAGGACCAGGAGCGGAGGTCTGATCTCGCGGCCCCGCCTAAAGCAGGCCGGGGCCCTCCGACCGCGCGGTTCCGCCCCATCCCTTGCCCAGTGCCCCGCGCCCAGCCCCAGGCTCCAGCCCTTCCGGCTTTTCTGGAGGGGCAGAGGAGGAGGGAGGGGGTCGAGGGAAGGAGCTGCTCAAAGCAGGAAGCCCCCGGAAGCTCCAGCTCTCAGGGTGAAGTACTGGCCTGGGGCTACAACCCGAGAGACGGGGTCTGAGCACCCCCGAGCCCTCCGTACACCGTCGGGGTCCTGTGTGCCCCTTGGATCCATTCTGGCAGCTTTAGGGGCAGACTGCACCCCAGCCAACCTCCTTCCTCCTCAGACGGTAGCCTTGGAAAAGAGGAAGGACTGGAATGGAAGGCGGGGGCCCAACGGGGCCACAATCCCGAGAGAGACAGAAAGGACCCCGCCGAGGTATTCTCTTTGCAGGGGCGCGCCGGGTAAAAGTTGGACTTGGCGAAGCCGCAGTTGCCATTAGACGCTGTCAGGGCCGGCTCCGCGATGGCCTCGGATTCAGAAGCGGTTCTTCAGGCCCCGAGCTCGGCCAGAATAATCCCCGAGAAAGGTTCTCTGCTTGTGCCCCAGACTCCCCCTTCAGGCCAGGGGCTCCAAACTCCACCTAGCTCCGCTCAGACCAGGGTCTTTCTAGCGGCCTCAGAGTGCAGCCTGTATTGCACTGTATTTGCGACTTTGGTTGATACGGTATTCCCCTCCAGAAGCACAGATGTAACCCCTCTAGAATTAACCTTCAAATCCACAAGCATGATCCTCTATGTGCAGACAACCTGGAAAGTTGCTTCTCCGAATTTACCGAGGTTGCCTGGGAGGATGAACAAACAGCCCTTCTCTGGGGCCTTCCCTAATCAGTCTTTCCAGGGTGTCCAAGTTTGTCCTTGGCTGGTACAGTCTCAGAAACCCAGTGTCACCTCCCTCCTGGCAGGAGGCAGCCAGGACATTTTTGAGTGCAGTCAGGTCCCAGTTTGATCCCCATAAAGGTCAGTTAGTCATCTTCCATTACTGAGCCCTTAATCCAATTTAAATCTGATCCTATCTGTACTCTCAGCACAGTCACAGGATGACCCATGTAAGTCACACTGACTCAGTCACATTCTGACCTCTGATAATAGCATTTACATGGGATGTTAAGGTTTGCAAAGTACTTTACCTATGTTATCATAGTTGATCCCTACCACAACCCCTTGAAAGAGTGGAGATTATCCTCATTTTGCAAATGAGGAAACCGAGGCTAAGATGTTAAGTGATCTGTCCAGGAAGATTTCTAGTGAGAAAATCTTAGAACTCCAATCTTGCTGACCCTAAGCGCAAAACTACCCTTCTATCTTGCTGATCCTATAACTCATAGTCCCCTATCTCACATATATGATTCAGATTCAGACCCCAAACCCCAGGATCTGTACCCCATTCCCATTAGACCTGTCCTTATACACCAAGCACCTATGTCTTCTCACTATGAAATGTCATCTTTTGGGTTAAGGTTTTCCTTTTTTTCTGTCATTTCAGTCATGTCTGACACTTCATAGCCCCACTTGGGGTTTTCTTGGCAAAGTTACTGGAGTGGTTTGCCATTTCTCCAGCTCATCTTAACAGTTGAGAAACAGGCAAAAAGGTTAAGTGATTTGTTCAGGTTCACACAATTAGTGTCTGAGGCCAGATTTGAACTCAGAAAGATGAGTCACCATTCATTATAGTACCTGGCAGCTTTGAGCTGCCCTGGGGATATCCCTTCTAGGTATGTATTGAAAAATGGGACACCCCTTGTTAGGTAAAACCGAGAGAGAGATAGAGATAGATAGATAGATAGAGAGAGAGAGAGAGAGAGAGAGAGAGAGAGAGAGAGAGAGAGAGAGAATCTGTTTGACATCAAGATTCCTCTGACAGTCTGAGCTCACCAGTCTGCTGTGAAGTCCATGAAATTCTTCCATAGAGGTTAACAAGAAAAAAATAACTCAATTCTCTATTTCATGAGAGAGGCAGTGTGCATATCCTTATCCCTGTATCGTCAAGAAACTGAGGTTCAGAGGGGGGGAAATGACTTATTGATCTCTCTTCACAAAGCTATTCAAGTGGAGATTCAGGCCAGATGTGAGCCTAATTCTTTCCTGCCTAGGATCTTCCCACACACATATTTTGAATCTTGAATGGTAGATTTTCAGGCTCAGGGACAAAAGAGTAGGAGGAGAGACTTGGGGTACCCATCTTTCCGTGGCCCAGAGCCTGGGAATTGGCTGGCACAGGAAGTTGTTTGGGGCTCTGCTAAGATTAAACATCTCCAATGTAGATGGCTATTTATAACTCAAGATGGGGGGCACCTTCTCCCACAGATTGCTTCTCTCCTCTCAGGACTGAAGAGAAGAGGCTGTCATTTTAAGTATGGGGAGAAAGGTTTCTAGTGAAATAAATGGGGATCCAGAATAGAATTTGACCTTGTCACTTGTATGTGATTCCAGGTAAGTTATTTTTCCTCTGGGTCTCAATACTTTCCTTTGGGGGAAAAATATATAAAAGCCCAAGCTCCTTCAAGTGCTGAAATTCCATGATTTTCAGACTTTCAACCACTCAAGGGTTCAGTTCCTATCCTCTACCAGCTACTCCACTGATAACCCACACCAGCCCTAGGGCTCTCCAACTAGGCTTTTCCCATCTTAAAACCTAGCCCAACAGGATCCCATAGTCTAATGGGGGGGGGGGGTGTTACTCCTGACTGACATAGGGTGGGGTTCCAGGATCCCTTACTCTTTTTTTTTAGGTTTTTTTTTTGCAAGGCAAAGGGGGTTAAGTGGCTTGCCCAAGGCCACACAGCTAGGTAATTATTACGTGTCTGCGGCCAGATTTGAACCCAGGTACTCCTGACTCCAAGGCCGGTGCTTTATCCACTGCGCCACCTAGCCGCCCGTTCCCTTACTCTTGATTCCCACAATCACTGGTTTACTGACTCCAGTGGAAGCTTGAGGGGCTGCGAGAGGGTAAGATGGGGGGCCTGTGGGGTTTATCCAGGGATGATGGAGAAAAGTAGGAACAAGGGGACTCGCTGAATCTTTGTCCTATTGCCGGTAACCACGAGGGGGCGCCAGTAATCTAGTGACGGCAGGACCGAATTAGGGATTTGGAGAGAGGAAAGAACCTTGGAGGATTTGGAGGGGAACAGCAGAAATAGAGACACAGTGAGTCAGAGGCAGGACGTAAGGTCTCAAGCTTGATGGGAATCAAGGTACCTGCAAAGTCTCTAAAATCTAGTATCCCAAAGAGCTTCCCTTCCTCCTCCAGAAGCTGCCCCGCCCTTGTGCCCATGAGATGGTGGGAGAGACTTTGCCTCTCTCTGCACCTCTTGCTCCAAGAGCCCAAGCCCTGCTTAAAGGATCTTCCTGTTCCTTGGGGGTTACATCAGTCTCTGAGCTTTGGCCTAAGGCGCGGCTCCCCAAATCTCCCGTCCTTTCAAGCTCCAAGCTCTATCTGTGGCTTTCTCGCTCGCTATCTTTGTCATGCTCGTCTCCAGGTCCCGCGCAGGGGGTCACGTTCCCCAACCCTCCCTGTGCAGTTCTCTCGGGCTCCATCTGCCTCCTGACTGGAATGTCAGCCCGTGACTCAGCCCCACTAGGGGGCGGGCGGGGGTGGGGACTCGGTGTCTCCGTCTCACATCCCCTCTAGTGTGCCAGTGTGTATGGGGACGCAGGACTCCACTGGGGGGGGGGGGGGCACAAGGCGCTTCCCTGTCTCTAGACTGGCGTTCACTCCCCTCACTCCTACTGCGCTAGCAAGAGGCCCTTGGCTCGCCGACACCCCTAGAGCGCACTGCTCCCCTGCCCCGGCCCTCACCAAAAAAACAATCAGGGTAAGTTTAAGTTTAGTAGAAAACAGATTGCCCCTTCTCCAAGCAACCCCTGAAGTCAGCACCTCTTTGCCTGCCACCACCCGTGAGCGCAAACGTCCTGGGACTGAGAGGGAGGAGACAAAGACATATTTGAGTAAGGTGAGGCAGACAGAAATACAGAAATGGACAGATACAGAAGAAACAGAAAGAGAAATATCGAGATAGATAGATTGGACAGAGATAGACAGAGAAACAAAAGGCAGTCAGACAGAGAAACTCCCTCCAAGTGCCACACTCCCTGGCCCAGGAAGGGATGTCCCTGTTCTGCTCATCTCCACTTTCAGGACAGAATTCTGTCCATCCCTCCCCCTCACCTTCCTTTTGCAGTGCTGTCCCTACACGAGCCATAGGGAACTCTATTTTGAAGACCTGGGTCTAGGCTGTGCACCCCCAACGTCTACAGGATCCGTCAGATCCAGCCGCCCACTCATCTCCCCCCCGCCCCCCAAGTAAGGAAGGAGGCTCAGAGCCTCTGGTTGAAACAGTCTCCACAGGAACTCCGAGTTCACTGCAGTTACAATAACACAGCGGGGATAAAATTCCCGAACCCCTGCAGAGGAGGTGGCTCTGCTATAACAGCCCTCAAAGGAACCTGGATCTCCCTCAGCTCTGCTCTCCTTTCTTACTGCCCAGTCCCGACTTCTCCCCCCCCCCACCACCACCACACACCCTGCAGGCAACCCTAAGCAAAAGCAAGACACAAAGCTCTGCCCACGAACCAGTTCAGAGGCAGGACCCTGGGACCCTAAGCACCCATCCTGGCCATAAATGCCTTAGGAAAGGTGCCCCCAAGGAATCCTTTCTATCCCCTAAGTTCTTTCCATTTCTCCTCGCTCTGAGCTTTCCCGGCTGCCATCAGCTCACTGCCCAGACGAGGCTACTTCTCCAATCTGACCGATTACAGGCTATCTTTCCTTCAAGAGTGCTGCTTTCAGCCTGGACACAGACACCCTTCGGCCAGCACACCCCCGAGTACATAAAACCTCCTCTCCCCCAGAATCCTGCCCTCAAATCCGATTTTAGAGCTCTTGAGGTTCCAGAGTAATGTCCACAAGTCTTCCACAAAGAACCCTGAAACCCTACATCCCAGAGACCCGTTCCCCCACTATAGCCTCTGTAGGGGGCTCAGGGCTGTGACCCCCCGAGTCCAATTTAGCGCTCTCTAGGGCCCCCATCCGGTGACTACAGATAATCCATATAGTTCAATAAGATTCTGAGCTGTGTTCCAGATGCTAATGTAACATCTTTGGTACCCTTCCACTACGATCTGGAACCCCAGAATAGAGCTAACAAAGACCACAGTGAAGTGGTCCTAATTTCAGTTAAACGGGTTGTTGTTTTTTTGAGATTCCACTTAGAACGCTGAAACCTTGGAACGGATTCCTTCGAGGCCAGGCGTCTAGCGCTCCCTAGCGCCCTGCCCGAGGTCCCCCCTCTCCAGCACACCGGCGCCCTCCTCTAGCCTTCCTCCCTTACCGTTTGCCGCCGCCACCGGCCGAGGTCCCGTGGAAAGAAGAAGGCCAGGACATGCGAGTCTTGCGCAGACCAGGCCGGTCACTCGTGTCCACGGCATCAGCCCGCTCTATGGGCCGGTGCGGGGGCCTCTCCCTCTCGGAGTCCCCGCGCTCCGGCTCCCCGCGTGCCCCCCGCGCTCCGCGCTCCGGATCCGTGTTGTCGGAATAGCCTCGCTGCTGGATCCGGATCGGGGTCCGCGGTTGGCGCCACAGGTGCTGGGGTGGCCTCAGCGTGGCCTGGCCGTCCCGAGCCCCCGGGAGGGACAGGGACAGGCTCTTCTTAGAGCAGGGCGGCGGCTCCATCCCGCCCGCTTCCCCCTCGGACCCCGGCTCTCAGTGGTGCGCGGCCCCCTGCGCCCAGGCCGGAGTCCTTGCGCCCTGCCTCGCCCGAGCCATCTCGCCCCTGGACCGGTAAGGGCGGCCGGGGGCCACCTGGCGAGCTCCGGGCGCAGGCTCCAGGGGCAGCGGGGCGAGCGGAGCGGGGGGTCGGGTCACTGTGCGGCCGGCAGCGGGGAGGGCTCCTGGGCGCCAGGAGGCATGGGGCTGGAGCGAGATTCGCGGGGGCCGCGGGGTCCCGGGCCACGGAGCCCCGAGCCCGCGGGGGCTAGCCGGGAAAGGCGGTCTTTGTCTTCTTCCCTCGTCCCTGGAGGGCTCGGGGGTCCCGAGGGGCGCCCCGCGCCCCGCAGCCGAGACCACCTAGCCGCTGCCGCGGTGCCGCCGCCTCACTGAGCCCGCGGCTCCGCGCTCGGCTCCGCGCCCGCCCCGCGCGCCCGCCCCGCCCCCGCTGCCGCCATGGCTGCCACCGCCGGCTGTCAGCGCCGCCCCCAACCCCTGAACTAGAACTTGGGGGGAGGGGAGGGGGCGGGGGGTAGCCCAAGACCCAGCTGTCCCTTCACCTCCCGGATCGCCCTAGCCAGCCTAGCCCGGCCCCGCCCGCCTGAGTGGGAGGGGGCCCGGCGCCCTCCCCTTCGGGAGGGCCGGCCGGGCAAGGGCAGGCGCTAAGGGGTTAACTTAGTCAAGAGCTCCGCTTCCGTCTATCAGTCCTCCGGCTGTCAGTCAGAGGGCGGAGTCTGCGGCCCCAGGTCTTCACGGAACGTGGGTGTCCATCTGTGAGGATCCGTGAGGTCTTGGAACGTGTGAGTGAGGCTGGGAAGGTGCCCGAAGGAGCCAGCGGGTCCGCAGGTGGGCCTGTGGGCGCCCCTTGTATGTCTTGGGGTGTGTGTGTGTGTGTGTGTGTGTGTGTGTGTGTGTGTGTGAGTGTGAGAGCCCCTGCGTGGGTCCGGGAGTGTGCCTCAGCGAGCATGTTGTCTGCCGTGGGCAGAGGAAGGAGCCGACCGGAGGAAACACTTGAGCTCCTCGAACACTCATCGTTTTCTGCGGGGACTCCCTAACTTGCACAGAGTGGAAACTGAGGCACCAACTCTGCTCCCGGCGGGGAGGGGGGGACCTTCCCTGCGGGGCCGTCGGGCTGCGGGGACCGTTTCTTAGCTGCAAGGGTGGGCAGACTGGACTCCCTTGGTCTTCTGGGGACAGGAGAAGGAACCTCTAGGTTCCGGAGAAAAGCGCGACCTTTCCCGAGAAGACCGGGAGCGCACCCCCTTCCCCAACCCCCCCCACCCCCTGCAGCGCCTAATTCTGGAGAGGCCGTGACTCACTCCCCGCCGCCCCCTGCGCCCTGCGGAGCCGAGCCAAGCGGAGCCGAGGAGGGTTGCAACCCTGGGCTTCGGGGCCTCAGCCCCCAGCTCGGGACCCCCTACTAGCCTTACAATGCGATGCGGACCTATGGAATCTACACTAGCGCCACCCCCCCCCAAGTCCAATCTCTACTGCGCGTCCCTCCCTCCCTCTGGAAGCAGTGGAATAGTCTGTACCATCCCCCCTCCTCGTACGCCCGCCCCCCTCTCTCCAGCGCTTTTATAAAAAGAGCTGCCAATCTTGCTGCTGCGGGAGACCGATTTCATCCCCCACAAAGCTCTTCTCGTTCCCACCCCTTCCCTTCCTATCTTCTCCCCCTCTCCCCTCCCCCCTTCCAATCAGGCCTGCGCTCCCGCTAACGAGAAGTAATGGAGGTGGTGGGCTCCCAAGCCTATGAAGAAAGATCTAAGATGCGAGCACCTGGACGCAGAACCAGAATCTGTTCCCAATCCTGCCCCTCCCATCGTCTAAAGAGAATTCCCCAATAAAGATGGACCTCTCCATAGTGACCCCTCAGAGGGGATAGAATCTTCCCCCTCCACTAGAAGACAAAAGAAAGGGTCTGTCTTCAGAAGTGAGCCTTCATAACTCATATTTTTGCTCTGTCTGCATTTTAGACTTTGGGGTTAAGGAAGGCCTTAGTAGTGTCAGAGTGCAGAAAAGATACCCTATTTCCGGACCTATTAGTGACAGCGGAGGGGTTAGAGAGGGAGAGAATAGTTCCTAAAGGTGTGCTGAGGCACTGGAAGGTACTTTCTGCTTGGACATAGAGATCAAAGTTCAGCAATGCCTTCCCCCTAACCCTCCCCTCCAGGAAACTACAAAGGCTGAAGCCCTCCTTTTGGGGTTGTTATCAGAGTACTAAGGGAAAACTGACTCTAAGGTGGAGATGAAGTGGATGGGGAGTGTCACTCAAATCCATATAAAATGATAGAGCCATCCTGCTGTGTCTGTCTCTCCTCCTCATCCCAGGCCTCCACCCCAGAGAAATAACAGGATCAGTAAAGATGGACTGTACTTCCTCAACACTGGTGATGAGACTGGAATGTAGCAGGTGAACATTGAACAGGCAATTCTTTCTGGCTAATTGATTCTCAAGTCCAAGAGCCTAGGTTAGTTCACCAGGTATTATTCCCATGTTCAACCTCAGGTCCCCATAATATATATACATATATATATATATATATGCATATAAAGAATTCTATATAATGAAAAAATAAGCATGATGCTCCACCTTAGGGCTATGGTCTTTTACCCTTCACTTCCCTCTTGATTTATACCTCTTGACTCTAGCTTAACACATAATACATATAAGACTGAGACTTCCCTAAACTATATTACTTCTAGAAGCTAAGGAATTTATTAATTGGGGCCATTTAGAGTTTATTGAATGTATGACTGTCTTATCTACTAGGCTAGGGACCATAAAAGTAGGGCCTTATCTCAATTAGTTATCTTCCCCTAAACCAGCAGAATGTTTAGCACACTTATTTTTTGTTGACTGGAAAAATCATGTAATAATCACTTTCTAATCTATAAAATAGGAATAGTGGTCAGATATTGGACTTATACTAACCACCACATAGTAATGTTGTGAGGAACATACTTTGTTAAGTAAAAAAATGCTTGGAAATGTAAAACAAATGTAATTATCCTTTTCATCCAAAGGAAGGTTTGGGAGAAAAATTACTGAATTAGAAACCAGAAGATCTGGATTCTAATTCAGGTTCTGGTACTAACTTGCATTGTGATCTTGAACTATTCCCTGCCATAATCTGGGCCTCAATTTCCCCAACTATAATAGGAAATTATTTGATAAGATCGCTAAAAGTTTGTTCAACTTGAAAGCTGATTCCTCTAGTATAAGTCAGATCCTGATAGAGCCCTAACTAGATCTGAGCCCTGAGGCTCCTGAACATGCCATGGCAGTTTTGACTGTGGTTTCAAAGAGAGGACCCCATGTACCAAACAGAAGAAAAGCCAGTGGGTTGAAAAAATAGGGAGATCAGAATATGAGCATTCCCATATTCAGGGATCAATTCAAAACTGGTCTGGTTCTTAATATAATTAGAATGGGTTCACCACCACCCATAAGGAAACACACACACAAAGACATTTGAACACACAAACACACACACACACAACACTCATACCCAACACAACACCTTGGCTTCTCTTATTTTTACACTCTACCATGTCCATGAATTCCCCTATGTCAGGGTAGGAGGTAAAGTCAAGTATCAGTGGGGGGGGGGGGGGAGGAGAGAAAGAAAGCAATGTTTGGAGTTAGACAGCTGACTAATTACTTTTGAGACTTTGAACTAGTTCCTTCACTTCTATGGGCCTCAGTTTCCTTTTCTAAGGTCCCTTTTAGTTTGGAAAGAGTTCCAAAAGTGCACCCTCCCCCTCCCCCACCTGGCTCCTACCTGTCAGGCTCTGCCCTGGTGACTGAGATGAGGGGAGGTATCAGTAGCGCCAGCGTGTTGGGCCGCGGCTGTGGGGCTGCATCCGCTGGTTCCTGGTCCACCCAGCCCAAGCCATAGGGACCGGAGGAAAGGCGGCGAAGGTGGAGACGTGAACGCAGCTCAGTGCCCAGAGTGCTGCCCCCTGTGTGGGAGAGCCTACAGCGGCTAGATTCCCCGGTCTCCCTTGGCCTCTGCAGAGGGCAGGATGGGAATTAGGGATTGGGTTCTATTCCAGTTCGTATTTATCCCTTATCCTCCACCAACCCCCGAGGAATGTCCCCGTTTCCATCCGAATCCAAACTTGTGCAATAGCACATCTCAGAAGGCTATAAATCCAATGTAAATCAGAACTGAGAAAGTCATTGATCGCATCTCTGATCCCCAACTGCTTCGAACTCTACCCCTAGATTGGCCTTAAAAGTCTGGGAATAGCTCGTTTCCAATATGCCCACTCCATCTCTTGTCAGTCCAGAAAAATTGGCAGGGACAGGTTTGGGGGGGCTCCAGACAGAAGCTTGAGGGGATGTTAATCCCTGCAGGGAGGAGGTAGTGCTCTAGCCTCTTTAGCTTGGGGAAGCCTACTCATGCATCCTTGCCTAAATTTGTTCCGTTTGCCTGAAGTTCAAGTGGCACAGGCTGGGACCCCAGATTCCAAGACCCGGCGGTGGACGTGGGGAGGTTCTTAAAGGGAGTGGCCAACAGAGGGCACACTAATAGAACCTCTTTAAACTTGTGCCCAAGCTCCTTCCTGCCTGTGCCCGGCCCCGGGACCCCATGCCCCCTCTCACCCTGGCCGAGTAGCGCACCTCATCTCCGCTCACAGACACGGCCAAGAAACTGCGACTTCTCCTCATCCTGCGGTCCCTAAGAAGTAGGGGCCATGGAACCCCCAGGACAAAAGCCTGGAGGGAGCATGAAAGCTCCTAGGAAAGAAAATGGAGAAAAAGGGAAAAAGGAAGGAAAAAAGGCGGGGAGGAAGAAAAAAAAGAAGAGTGGAACTCTGGTAAGAATACCTTATTCTCTCCTATCCAAGCACCCCCTTCCACTGACAGGAGGTTCAGAATCCGCTTAATATCGTGTTCCCTCACCAATAGGCCTTATTCCCACTCCAACTTTTCTCCCACGCAGGTAAGCATCCTATTCCCCCCGCCCCAAATAGGCCATGCTCCCCCCCACAATATGGGAATCCCATGTCCTCCAGTCTTCATCCCCATCCTGCACTAGCTTCTTACCATCCTTAGGCCTTGTCTCCCTCCAAAGTGGAATGCTCTTGTCTCGGGCCATGTCCTGACCCCTCCCTCCCCCCATGCCCAGGCTGCTCCCAGTTTCTCGGGCGCCCCCTGCCAGCCAGTCTCCTCCTGTCCCAAGGCGAGATGTCAGAGGAATCCCTATGTCTTCTGGCCCTGCTGTCATTTCCCCGAAGCATGACGCCCCCCCTGCCCGGAGTGGATGAGGCCCCTAAGTGGGGAGGGGAAGGAATGTGCTGTGACGTTGCCGGTGGTTGCCGCGGGAACGTATGACGCAGAATTTGCTAGGTGGCGTCAATGCTGCGTCTCTTCCCAGCGGGGCTCTCCCAGTGGAGGAGATCCCAAGGAATGTCTGACCGAACCCCTCCCCATCAGTTTCCCTCCCGGGTGGTCCCTATAGCCGGTATTACAGAGTGAGTCGGACTGGGTGCAAGCCTAGATGGTTCCCTAGTGATGGTTTAGGCAATTTGGGAGTGGGGAGGGGAAGGTGGAGTTGAAGGAGGAGAGTGATTGTGGATAGAGAGTGAGGGGCTTGAAGGAGAGCAACAGAGACAGAGACAGGAAGAGACAAATGCCTGGAAAAGAGCAAGATACAAAGGGAGAAGAGAGACGGGCAGGGAGAAACAGAAAGACACAAAGGGAGAGAGAGATGGAGAGCGAGAAAGAGATAAGGAACAAAAATGGAAAATAATGAAAGAAGCAAAACCAGAGAGAATAACGCCAGAAAAAGAAAGGGTAATGATGGTACAGTGATAGAGATAAACAGATGTACAGAAATGTACAGAGCTCCAACACTCACTGAAATGTATGGGTCGAAATTCCCATCTCACCCCCTCTCTCCAGTGTGCTCAGGGACAGAACGAAGGAGGTAGAAAGGGAAGGAAGGAGGCAGTCACTGTCCCAACACCTGCCAGAGTTTGAGGCTTCCCCAAAACGACAAAGGAGGAGAGAGCCGGAGAGCTCCGGCCACCGCACCTCCTAGTCTTGCTGCTCCACTCCTCCCTTCCAGACTTGCTCCTCATAGTCCCCCTCCTAAGCCGGATGTCACTGCTGGGGTCCGGAATGACGCGGGGTAGGCCACTGGAGGGCACAGATGGCTGGGCAAAACAGAGGCGGGGTTGAGGGGGTTGGCACCAGGATGGACTTAGGAATGAGGGCTTGTCAGAACTTAACTCCTTCCCAGCTGGACTTGCTACTGGAAACTTGTAAGGCTAGGTGGGATAGGCTGAAGAGAATGAGCTGTCTAAAGGGGCTGAAGGGACTGGAGGGAAACACTTCGGGGAACACTTGGCAGTTGAGAAAACATTCGTTAAGGAACTGGAAGGAATGAAAGATCTGTAGGAACGAGGGAGTTGAAGGGATATGTTCATCTTCAACACTGACAGCCTCAAGATCTTTGCAGTCTTGGGAGCCTCCTCCCCATCGTGGGATGCATCCCTTCAAACTTTACAGTCAAACATTGGGGCTGAGAAGAGAAAGGGCTGGTTAAGAGTCAGGATGCTTTAAGAGAAGGAACAGGTGCTCCCTCCCTGTGACCAGAAGAGTTGGGAGAAAGCAAGGGGGAAGCCCTGTACTTAACCCCAGTAGCTTGTGAGTTTGAGATTTTTATAGGTGTCTATATAAAGGAAAGTATGAGTAGTGGAGTTTGCATGTTCAGGAGTAAATGTGGAAGCCTGTTGGACAATGTATTCAGTGGCTGGTTGCTCAGAGGATTAGGGTTGGTCCAGTCTTCTCAGATCCTCTTGGAAAAAGAATGCCTGGAACCAGGGGTGGAGCCATTGGGAAGAAGGAGACCCAAAGGGATAGTTTGAAGGGCTCTACCTAAGCTATAACCTGGAGGTGCAAGTTGAGTATCTCCAATTCTCAGACTGTCTCAAACGTTATTCTGAGTTCCAGCTCCTTTAGTTCTAGATGGATGCAGGGAGTGAAGGCCAAGAAACCTGTGGAGAGTTCAACACCCCCCCCCCCAAGTGCCTTTCCCTCCAGATGAGTCCTCAGAGCCTCCTAGTTACCTAAAGGTCTTCCCCCTCCAGGTCTTCCCAATGTCACCGTTCTCCGAGGTCCCCTTGGTCCCCACCCCTTCCAGGTCCGCTCAGTCTCCCCATCCCTACTCACTGATTCCCCATTTTCTCAGTCTTACAAGTCCTCTCAGAGTCACCCCCCCACACATACAGCAATATCTCTTCGTGTTTAACCCCCACCTCTCACCCCCGGTTTCTTCCCTCCCTTCAACCCTTCCCCTCCCAGGAGGGAGGGAGATGGGGACTGATGGAGGGACTGGGCTGCCGACCCCTCTCAAACAGACCAGATGCTGACGTCTCCAGGGTAACAGGGTGAGGGGACAAGTCGGGGTTTCCCGCAGCGGCTTCTTACCTCGGGCTGGGCCCAGTGGTTCTGTTCCCCCCACGGCCCCGGGGCCCGCCCAGCGTCTCTCCCCGCGGAGCGTGAGCGTGAGTGTGTAAAATGTGTATGTTTTAGCGTGCGTGCCGGTGTATGAGTGTGTCCGCACCAGTGGCGCTGCCTCTAGCGGGGACTGGCAGCCAGATGGGGAGGGGTAAGGAGCTTCTTGCTCTCCTCCCGGCACCCGCCCCCCCAACCCCCCGAGTATGAATGGAGCCCGCCGGAGCCGCCGCCGGGGGCGGGCTGGGGGAGGGGCGCCAGCAGCTTTTGTCTGGACCAGGAATCTCCCTTCCGCCCCCTCCTTCCCTTCCCTTCTCTTTCTGACTCCCCTTCTTTTCCGCAGCCCCTCCCCCGGGCTCCCAGGGCTGTCCTCGGGAATCCCTCCCCTCCTCCTTCGCCATTCTAAGGGGGCAGAGCGTGCTTGCAGAGGAGGGGTCGGCCGGAGCCAGCCGGGGGAGGGGAAGTAAGGCTGGTTTGCGGGCGAGAAGGGATGCTGCGGCCGCAGCAGCCGCAGTCCCTGACTCCCGGGTCGGGAGCAATCCCGGAGCTCCCCAGCCATAATCCAGGATAATCTCCGGCCTGGCCTGGACAGAGCTCCCGATAAAAGGGGGCTTTGAGGACGTGGGGGTGGGGGCGGCCGGCGAGCCTGGAGGCCTAGCCAGCTCCGCTCCGGGCCCTGAATATAACCCCATCTCTCCGCCTCTGGGTACGGATCCTGGCCTTGGGCTCTGCCCCTCGCCCTCAGGACCCCCTCCCACTCCAGCTCTGTCTTCCGAGCGCGGGTCCCTTCCTCAGGACCACCCACCCTAGATGGTCAAAGCCTCCAGCCCTCCCCTCCAAAGCTACCTTGGCAACGACCCCCCCCCCCCGCTCCTTTGGGTCCCGGCGCCCCTAGGCGGCTGCGGGGGAGAAGGGAGCGCAACCGCCGGAGCCGCCTCCGGATGCCTGCCCAGACGCCCAGGCATGGGTCTAGGGTCTCTGACCTTCTCATCGCCAGGGCTGGAGGCCCCGGCCACCAGCTGCTGGTCTCACTAGTCCCCGCCCCGCCTCCACCTGCATTCGAGAGCCCCGAGACAACTCCGGATGATTCCTGCCCCTCCGGTCTTGACCTCCATCCTCTGCCCTTTTTGTTCGAACTCTTGATCCTCCGGGGGCCTTCGAGCTGGGCAGGAAACAACAGCCCCAACCCTGCCCGAGCCCTTCCCTCCTTTCCTGGTTGAATTCAGTTGCATTCTAGTCAACAGATATGAAGAGCTTACTTTGTGTCCAGACCGGCTTCCAGCCTCTCAGTAGTGGTGAGGCAAAGAGAAATTAAGAAAAAAAATTAAAAGAATTCTTTTAATGAGTTTACAACATTCTGACTGTGTGTTCGTGAGGGAATAGAGGCATCAACAAGAGGAACTTTAGCAGCTGGTACCTCTGCTTTCTGGGCCAGCACTCTCTTATTGCCTCCCCCTTTCCTTTCCCTCACTCCCAATACATACTTCACAAAACTGCCAACTTATTCTTCCTAATGCATAGATAGGATAGACAGATTGTGCAGTGGTTAAGCCTGGAGTCAGAATAGATTAGAGTTCAAATTAGCTTCACCCAATGAGGTGACCTTAAACAAGTCATGTTAATTAACCTCTGGCAGCCTTACTTTCTGAAAAGTTGGAGTTACTAGAACCTACCTCCCAGGGTGGTGATAAGGGTCAAATGAGAATATTGTAGGAACTATATAAATGCTAGCTATTATTATTACACAACAAATTTTGGAAACTCTCCATTATAGAATAAGATTTAAACTACAGAGCATTCAGGGCCCTTTACAATATAGTTCCAATACCTATGCAATCACATTACATTATTCCTTTTCAAATACTTTTTTGTTTTTTGCAAGGTAATGTGGTTAAGTGACTTGCCCAAGGTCACACAGCTAAGTAATTAAGTGTCTGAGATGGGATTTGGTGCTCTATCCACTGGGCCACCTAGCTGCCCCATTTTCCCAATACTTTTTTTGAGTTGCAGCTAAACTGGACCTGTTCTCATCTATGTTTAGCCTGTTCTCTCTAGGGTTTGTAGCTTTGATTCTAATGACCCCCAAACCTGGATTCAATTATCGCTTCTTCCATCTTCATTTATGCAAGTAATTTTCTTTAAGGTCTTGGTTCAATTGTTACCTTCCCCATGAAACTTTTCCTAAAACTTCCTCTAGGTGAAAGTGATCTTTCCTGCCTCTGATTTCTCATGGTATTTGGCCCCTCCAATATGATGGTAAGGATCATCTTCATCTGGGTGCTTATTGTCTAAATCAGATTAGAAACTCATTGGAGGCAATGATTGTAAAATGACCTCCTCTCTAATCCTGTGGTGAGAATAGGGACTTGCATGTAGTAGTCAATTTAACAGGATCTGTTAAATTGAATAAAAAACATGCACATATCAGCATAGATAAAGTGTACTAGAGACAGATGAGAAATACAGGCACAGATTCTGTATAAGACATTTGAGAAGAGATTACTTTTTCCTGGTGGGATTGCAGTAAGGCAGCCAAGGAGAAGTGGCTTGACCCTGAAAGAAGACTTTGATGCACCCTTTCTCACCAACTATATGGTGAACTTTTTAGCAAAAAAGGTGGTTTTCACTTGAAAAAATAGATTTTTTGCATGTATGTCTTGTAAAAATAAAAAAGTGACACCAGCAATCCAGGTCCAGGTCTAAATGTTCTTCCATATACAGAATATTCTTCTCTAAGGATCTCTGGACTCTTCTTTACTATGGACTCCAAACTCATGCCTGGATAGCGTATTGACACTTCAAACATACCAAGTATGTCCAAAGTGAAACTTAGCACTTTCTTTCTTGAAACCCACTCTTCTAAACTTATTTCTGTGGAATTCTTCAAGTTATCACCATCTGAGTAATCTTGGACTCTTCCATTTCCTTAGCCCCCATTGTGGTATTTATATACTATTTACCAGGTTCCCTAACACACAGGCTGAATTAATTTTCCCTTAAAAGGCAGGGATACAGTTCCCACAACTATACTGGTACAGGTCAGAGGTAGCCACATGGGGTTTACAACACTTTCCATTTTGGTAGATCAAAAGAATAATTGTAGAATATTTAATGAAATAAGTAGAAACAATAAAACAAAGATAATATATGGTGTTCTAAGTCAATATGTGATGTGCAGGATCCTTACAAGTAATTTAGTGACCCCCTCTTTCTATTTGACTCCCTTTGTACATGATCCTGCTGGTGAAATTTGGAAAATTCTCCCAGCAGGTTAGAAAAGGGACCCCTAGAGATCTGTTCAAATTAGTTTAGGTGCAAAAAGAGATTGACTTAGAAGATAAGATAGCACTAGTTTGAGCATTTCCTGTCTATTTTTAATGATCTTGGAAAAGCTGGATCACCAATATAAGGAAAATGAAAACAAACTATGAAATTTAGTCACTAGAGAAAGAATTTTTGGTTTTTATAGATTCTGCCTTGAAGGCAGGCTTACTCATGGACTTAGTAACAGTACAAGTGAAAGGGGTGATGCTAATAAGGATGTGGACTGGCAGACAGCTAAAGGGAAGTATGGTTTTCAACCCAGAATTCCTCATGGAAAATGTGTTATGTACTGCTGAGATCAGGGTTATAAGGGAAGAAAATGATGATGACAGTGAGAACAGGGACCCAGTAGTAAGAGAAAATCAGGATCACCCTATTATTACCCCCTGGAGAGTGATTTTCTCCACTGGAGGATTAGAGGGTAATGGACTTTTTTTTGGAAGACTGCAGGGGAAATTTAAATAACAATGGTGATGAGTCACTGACTGCTGAAGCTTAGTCCAATGCGTAGCTCCTTTTGGTCACAGAGTTCCAGCTGCTTAGGGAACTCACAGAAGTGTACTTTGCAGACTTTTGAATTAATTAGAAACATAGGTTGGGTTCAATCCATTGGGCCATTTCAGGAGATTAAGATGGTGAGTTGTTTCAATGTTATAGAATTTTCTCTGCAACCTTTGACTGGAGAACAGCAATGGAAGGAATGAAATTCCTAAGTGAGGGGCTTGGTAGACTAGATCTATGCCACCACAGCATGATTCCCTTATGCCTAGGAACCAGTTAGATTTAAAAATAATTTGTGATATCAGCTATTAGCTATGGGTCTCTTCTGCCACAACCATATCTGTATAGGAGGATCATTGGTGAAATCTCTTAGTATTGTGAAGATTACATTCCCCCACCCCCCCAAAAAAAAACCCTTATGAGTCACTCTTGGTAAAAGGTTGATAAGGAGAATATTCATGGGCAACTTGTGGGGGAATGTTAGTTAAACTTATTATTGCCATTATTCATTAGAAGCATAAGAAACCTTCAGTCCATCCAAAACCTAAAACATCCCCCTAAAATCCCTGACTCCCTGGGCAAAAAGGATTGCCAAACACCATCTTTCAGATTACTATTATCCTAGGAAATTCCAGCAAGTCCAGTAGGGGTCTCCACTTTCAATTTTGCATTGGAAAGCTTTTCTCTTTACATTTCAATGTAAAAACTCCTTCTGACTTTTCAGCTTTGCTGAAGTCTCATAGGAGTATCCCCTGTTCTATATATATAGAAAAGCTTTGAAAACCTTGGATGTTGTGTTATTACAAAGGTGAGAGAGAATCCTTATCCAGTCTTTGTGAAAAGAAAGTAGCTTCTCATCAGGAACCTCTAAAGGGGTAAAAATTTGGTATCAATTCCTCTCTATAGGGATCTCAGAGAGGGGGAAATTCTTTTCTCCCTCTCACTTTGGATAGCATAAAACATATGGTGAAACATGGTAAGTCTCCATATTGACATTGTTACTGAGATGGTCTATATGCATGAGAGGAGTGGCCTTTTCCCCACCTCTCTACAGAGAACCTGTCCATGATAAGTATTGTAGATATCCCCTAAACACCAGCATCTGCACTGTAGGGCTGCTGATCCTGCTCTTTGAAACCACTTTGCTTTGGGGGATCCATTGTGAATTGCCATCAGCCTGAAAGATGCAGGATTCAGTCCTTCTCAGGGTGAATCCTGGGATTTCTAAACTTTGTTCTCCTATTCGGTAACCAATGCACTACACTTTTGTCATTTTGCTTTTTGATTTTGCTCTGGTTTTGCTGTCCTTCTATTTGTTTTATTTTTTGTTTACATTAAACTCTCTAATACTATCTATGACAGACTCTTGTTATATTCAAAGTTAAAATTCTAATGCAATAGTTCTTTCCATTTTCTCTTCATTTTCCAATAGCAGTTCAGCTTTGTTTCAACTCAAAATAAATCCATTTTCCAAGCTCTGCTTGGTTTCAACTCCTTGTATTGGGTATGGTAGGGTCCCTTCTGCTTTTAAACTTTCTTTTCCATTTAGTCTTCTTCCATTAAAGTGTAAACTTCTTGAGAGCAGGATCTATCTTTCTTTATTTGTATCTTCAGCATTTAACACTGTGCCTAATTTAATAAATGCTTATTGAATTGGTTCTAAAGCCATGTAAATTAGGGAAGGTCCTTCAGAAGACCCTTATGACCTTACCACCTAGGGATGAGGTATGGTAAGAACACTATCTCTTAGGGTCCCTACTCCATAGGCCAGGGTAGTTTTCTCCCAAAAGGCAGGGAAATTATGCCTGAAATTTGACTGGTATACCAGATTAGGATTCAAACTATATGATTTTCCAGAACATAAAAATAGACTTTTGGGAAGTTTGATTTGAAGTTCATGCCAGTGCATTCTTCTGACCCAATGAATTTCTGTATAGAGACAAGGAAAGTTGTAGCAACTATTTGGAATAATGCTATAACCTCCATGCTATAATTAAATAAATTTCTTCCTTGGGAAACAATTTTCACAGCTAGTGATAAAGGGCTCATTTCTAAAATATATAGAGAGAACTGAGTCAAATGTATAAGAACGTCAGTCATTCTCCAACTGATAAACAGTCAAAGGATATGAATAGGCAGCTTTCAGATGAAGAAATTAAAACAATCTATAGTCATAAGAAAAAATGCTCCAAGTCATTATTGATTAGAGAAATGCAAATGAAAACAGTTCCATCTCACACCTACAAGATAGATTTAAATGATAAAAAAAGAAAATGATCAATGTTGGAGAGAATATGGGAAAACTAGGATACTAATAACACTGTTGTTGGAAGTGTGAACTGATCCAACCATTCTAGAGAGCAATGCCCAAAATTGCACATACCCTTTGATCTAGCAATTCCACTACTAGGCCTATATCCCAAAGAGATCACAAAAAAGGGGAAAAGACCCATATATACATAAAATATTTATAGCAGCTCTTTTTGTAGAGGCAAAGAATTGGAAATTGATGGGATACCCATCAATTGGGGAATGGCTCAACAAACTATGTCATATGAATGTTATGGAAGACTATTGTTCTGTAAGAAATCATTAGTGCTGGACATTAGAGAATCATGGAAAGCCACGAATTGATGTTGTGTGAAGTAAGCAGAACCAGAACATTATACATATTAACAACAACATTGTGAGATAAAAGATGGATGATATGTGAAGCCCCTCTCAGCAGTTCATTGATCAAGGACAATCCGATAGACCTGTTAAGGAGAATGCCAGAAGAAAAAACTAAGGATCCTGAATGCATAGCATTTCTATTATGTTTTTCCTTTCTTTCTCATGGTTTTCCCCCCTTAGTTTTAATTCTTCTTTCACAAAAGGACTATTATGGAAATATGTTAAGCACATTATACATGTACAACCTATATCAGATTATTTGCTGCCAGGGGGAGGAGGGAGGGAAGAAAGGGTTTCTACCTTTGAGCATAATTGGAAAATTAAATTTCTTTTTGCTAAATTTAGAGTGTACTTTACCTACCTCATTTCATTCTAATCCAAGGTCTAAAAAACTGGATCAGTGTGACTCAGGTTGGGTTCACAACACTCTTATATACAATGTGCTACTAAGTCATTGATTCTAAATCTATAGTATCTCTTATATTATTATAGTATCCCTCACTTTATCTCTACTCACATAGTTACCACTCTAGTTAAGGCCCTTCATCACTATGAGATTTCACTGTTGTGATAGATAATTTGTGTCCATTCTTTTTCCTCTTCATTCCATCCTTCACATGGGTCATCAAAATGATTTTCCTAAAGCTCACATCTGACCAGATCACTACCCTGTTCAAGAAATTTCAAAGGATTCCTATTGTTTCTAGGATAAAGCATGAACTCTTTAGTTTAGCCTTAGACTGTGAGGAGCCTTCACAATATAGTTCCATGCTCACAATCTGAGATGCCCTCTTCTTCCAGGACCTTGTTTTTTATAGGGTTTCCAAATATGAAAACTAAGCATGGTTATTAAAAATCTCTTTGGTTGATACTTTGATCTTGGGTGCCAAAAATGAAATAACAGCATGGTGGTCAAAGGTCCGGTGAAGCATGAGACATCTCCAATGAATGAGTAGTCATAGTATGGTCATTTTGCTCATATTGGACAAGAGAGAGAGGTCTAGAGGTCCAAAAATAATTTGGGGGACTCTAAAACTTCAAGGCCTTTCTGTGCTGGGTTTAGACATCAGATTTGAGTAAAACAGGATAAAGATATCTCGGGCAGCCTTCCTGTGGTTGCACAAGCAAGCCTCACAACTTGGCAAACAAGTAGTGAAAACATTACATTAAAGTTTGAGGCCCATTACAAATATCCATCTTATACCCATACTTTTTATGTAATATATAAAACTGATTAGAATAGAATAGAGGTCCAAATGAATTATTTTTCATGCAGCTACTAATGCCTTCCCTCACAAAATTATCTTGTATTTATTTGAGATAAATGAATGTAGTATAAATTCTGCAATTATCCCCTCAACACCCCCTCCCATCCATTCAAATCGACAGACTGGGTTCCCAGAATAAAACTGACCACTTCTCTCATCAGGACTACCCTAGTACATGATGGTCTAGAGGGTTTCTTTTTCTTTCTTTCTTTTTTTCCTTGGAAATCAAAGCTAAGTGACTTGCTCAGGGTCACATAGTTAGCAAGTATCTGAGGCTAGATTTGAACCCAGATCCTCCTGGCTCCAGGGTGTATTCTATCCCTTGTGCTACCTAACTACCTCAGGTATCTTTCTAATGCTATAGTTGATAAGCCCCCAGCAATGTGCTTCCCCCCCTCTATGATTATCAGTTTATATCATTTAATTAGTCAAACAATTAGTTTTTAAAAGGGGGGCATTTATCAAAGTCAAGGAACAACATTTGGTTTAAAGATTTCCCCTCCAAAAAGTCTATTAAAGGTACATAATTGGGGGCAGCTGGGTGGCACTGGCCCTGGAGTCAGGAGGACCTAAATTCAAATCTGGTCTCAGACACTTAATAATTTTCTAGCTGTGTGACCTTGGGCAAGCCACTTAACCCCATTGCCTTGCAAAAACCAAAAAAAAAAAAAAAGGTACATACTCTCTTAAAGGTACATAGAGAGGCCAGGGGAAAGTGGGTTCAAGCTTACCTGAAGAAGAGGAAAGACTCACAGCTACTGGAAGTCTTACTGCTAGAGTCCTCAAAATGTTCCCTTAAGAAATGATATTAGATATTGCCTATATTTTCTGCTGGACTCCTTGTCCTTTCATGAGCAATTTGTCCTCATGTTTAATTTGTCCTCAGTTCTTGGTTCAGATATGGCCACAGCCACTGCGATTTCAGAGACCCTGCTAGGATAGCCAAATCCTCCTTTTGAAATTCACAAGGTCTTCCTCTGGTCAAGGGGTAGAGAAAAAGGGACAAAGGCTCATTCCCCTCCCCACCAAGCAATTACACCTTTGGTCCTGGGCTAAAACTGTTCTAACTTAGCCCTAGAATCCTCTAGGTTCCAAACTAGTCCACTTTTATACAAAACCTAGAGGATATGACTGAGTTTCATCAGTCAATTCAACACACTCCTTGTTATCCCTAGTTGAAATACCTCTGATTGTGGGAAATGTACTATATACAAAATAACAGCAATGTTGTAGCATGATCAACGGTGAATGACTTTTCCTTTATTCAACAATGCTGTGACCCAAGACAACTCTGAAGGATTTTTGATAAAGAATACTTTCGGGGGTGGCTAGGTGGCTCAATGGATAGAGCACCAGCCCTGGAGTCAGGAGTACCTGAGTTCTAATCAGGACTCAGATACTTAATAATTACCTAGCTGTGTGGTCTTGGGCAAGCCGCTTAACCCCACTGCCTTGCAAAAACCTTTCAAAAAACAAAAGAATACTTTCCATCCCAAAGACAAAGTTGTTGGTATCTGAATATAGTTTGAAACATAATTTTTTTTCTTGAGGGTTTTTTAAGAGGGGTTATGTTTACTTTTATAATATGACTATTGAATAATGTTTTTCATGACTACATATTTTTACCCAAATCAAACAACCTGCTTTCCCAATGAGAGGGATTGGGGTGGGAAGAAGGGAGAGAATTTGGAACCATGATTTTAAAAGTGAATGTTGAAAGTTCTTTTTGCATGTAACTGGAGAAAAAATAAAAGAAAAAAAAGAAAAAAGATGCTATTGAATGATTAATTGATTAAATAGAGGCATCCTTAATTAATTTAAATGAAGTTGAGGTGATTGATTGACTCAGTCAGCACCTCCCACCTACCTTTACACTTATATATATGTACATGTTGTTTTTCCCAACATAATATCAACTTGAAGGAAGAGTCTATTTTATTTTTGCCTGGCCAATAGTAAGTACTTAACAATTATTTTTTTTTCTTTTGCAAGGCAATGGAGTTAAGTGGCTTGCCCAAGGCCACACAGCTAGGTAATTATTAAGTGTCTGAGGCAGGATTTGAACTCAGGTACTCCTGACTCCAGGGCCGGTGCTCTATCCACTATGTCATCTAGCCACCCCAACAATTATTTTTTAATGCTTAATTGATATACAGAAAAGACAAAGCAGACCATCAGCTTCCCCTGTAACAGAACTAAATAACTAAATTTGGAATTATTGTTGGGGCAATCCTTTAACATTGTAGAAAGTTCCTTTTCCCCATGAAACAACACAGTCTCTCCAACTCTTGAAATATCACCCTCTGGTTTATACTTCCTCAGAAAGTTGCATATTCTTTGGGAGGGGGCTACAAAATAAACAATCTTCTTCCTATCTGACTGTACTTCTCAAGTAATTCCTGATAACAATGGGAGATAGCAAGGTACAAATCTCTTGCTTCTCCCATTCCCATGAAATGGTTTTAGTCTTTAGCTACAAGAATTACATTAACATATCTTTTCCTTCTCTAAAAAGCATGATATTGAGGAAATCTTCTCCCAATGGAAGACTGGAATGTGAATCTTAGAATTTTCAAAATATGGAAATTTATAAACTTTTGGTTACTAAGCAATCCCCAAAAATGGACTTGTCCAGTAGACCTTTCTCTGATTAGAAGGGTAATTTCAAGATCACACTGTTTAGGGAATTCAAAATTATTTCTTTTCTACACAGTGGGTTGAGTTCCAGGAATTATCCTTTCAGGCCATGTCACAAGTCATCATCAACTGCTTCTGGGAAGGGTGGGAGGAACTAATGCTTGGCCACAGGTCCCAATACACACAAATAACCCAGAACACAAGTTTGGTGATGCACTTTACTGTTTTCTGAAGGAACGAAGGATATTTGAAAGAGAAACAGCTATTCTGTTAATTTTACAGATCAAGGAAAGGTGAAACTCCTTTAACAAGTCCTTCCTCCTGAGTCTCAGTCAGCTAATTATATTGGAGGGCCCAGTGTGCTCTCATACACCATGGGAATGCCTTCAACCAAAGGCCCAAATTTTAAAATCTTATGTTCATTGGGGACATCATCATTGATCAAGTACTATTCTGTTCAAGCTTCCTTTCATAGGCTGTTGTAATATCACATTCTCTCTGGGTTTTTTTTTTATATTTCCAAAGACATGATTTGAATTTATCCAAATGAATGTAGTCATAAATCAGGTTATAAATATCTTTCACTGTATTTCTTCACCCAATGGATAACAACAAATATATGGATTTTTTTAAAAAGAAAAGCTTCAGTGACTTCCCATTGGCATGAAGACAAAATATATACTAACTAGTCATAGCAATCCTTTTGCAAATTGTACCACCAAATTTTTTAATTTTGTCTTTAAAAAAGGAAAAACAGAAGAGAAGAAAAGAAAAGCTCAGTAAATAAAAGGGCACCTGTTGGAGTCATGGGAAGTTGAGTCTTAAGGGACTCTTTTTGTTTGCTTGTTTTTGCAAGGCAATAGAGTTAAGTGACTTGACCAAGGCCACACAGCTAAGTAATTATTAAAGTATCTGAGGTCAGATTTGAACTCAGGTACTCTTGACTCTGGACTAGTGCTCTATACACTGCACCACCTAGCTGTCCCATTGAGAGACTCTTAAAAGGATAATGTAACATTTTGGTTTTTGCTCTCCCTTTCCTTCTTTACATTTTCCAACTCTTCCACTATGATGAGTGATTCTTACTCTCAGGTATCTCTAGATTGGAACTGGTAACATATAAGATGCCTCTATCACCCTGGCAGCTTGGCTGGCAGACACCTTGATGCTACTTTGGGAAGATATGTCATAGAAGTTGGAGGAAACAGGGAGTTAAAGACTTTCTTAAATTTCCAATTTCATTCAGTAAAAGTATTCTAGCCTATAATGTAAATAATATCTTTGAAATCCAAGGATACAAAAAGGAATTAAAAATGTCAATGAGGTGTATGTGAGCACATAAAAAATTTCTATTTTCTATTTTATTTTTCCCTGGTTAAATGTAAAATCAATTTTCAACGTTCCCTTTTAAAACTTTGAGTTCTAAATTATCTCCCTTCCTGCCATACATAGTTGTTTATTGGTTGCCTCTACCATTAGACTGTGAGCTCCTTGAGGGTGGGAACTCTCTTTTATCTTTTATTTTATATCTCCAATGCTTAGTCCAGTTGTCTGGAATGGAATAGATATTTAATACATTGAATGATGCATAGGTTCTGGTGGAAATTTCATAAAGAAAGCCAGACTGACTTGAGGTTGGAATGCCATCTGGTGGCTTTTAAGGAACTTGCAGTTGAGTTGCTATTCCAGTGCCAATGTCAGTAGGTATTGTGGGTGGAAGTTACTCTCCTGCCTCACTCCACCCCCCTTCACAAATACAAACTTCTTGGTCTGTCATTGAAAGCCCTTCACGATCTAACACAAACCTATCCTTGCACATACTTTGCATCATTCGACTTCAGACACTTCACATTTCAGTTAAATTAATCATTCCCCATACCTGGCATCAATGTTGTCTCTGACCTTCTTCATGCTTGGAATGTACTTCCCTCCTTACCTTAAATGGTTCAAATTCCTAGCTTCCTTCAAGGTTCAAGTCATGTTCCACCCTTTGTGGGAAAGCTTTACTAATCACTGCCTCTTTAAATAGAAAGAGCTAATATTTATGTAGGTTTACTTTGTTATCTCATTTGATGCTCATAAAAGCCTCTGGGAGGTAAGGACACTGAGAGTGAGAAAGGCTAAAAAAGTCTTGCTCTTACCCTTACAGAGTTAGTGTTTGAGGAAGGATTCCAAGACAATCCACTTTGCCACCTACCTTGTGTTTACTTGTCTGAAAGCATATTTCCTCATTAGTAGAATAGAATATTCTTTTTTAAATTTTTTTTAGGTTTTTGCAAGGCAATTGAGGTTAAGTGGCTTGCCTAAGGCCACACAGCTTAGGTAATTATTAAGTGTCTGAGGCTGGATTTAAACTTGGGTCCTCCTGACTCCAGGGACGGTGTTCTATCCACTGCACCACTTAGCTGTTAGTGTGTATAATGTTCTTATGGTTCTGCTCACTTCATTCAGCATCAGTTCATGTAAGTCTTTCCATGCTATTCTAAAGTCCTATCCTTTATGATTTCTTTTTTTTTTTAGGTTTTTGCAAGGCAAATGGGGTTAAAGTGGCTTGCCCAAGGCCACACAGCTAGGTAATTATTAAGTGTCTGAGACCAGACTTGAACCCAGATACTCCTGACTCCAGGGCTGGTGCTTTATCCACTACACCACCTAGCCGCCCCCTCATGATTTCTTATAGAACAATTAGTGTTCCATCACATTTATATACCACAATTTCTTCAGCCATTCCTCAATTGATAAATATCTCCTCAATTTCCAATTCTTTGCCACTATGAAAAGAGCAGTTATAAATATTCTTGTACATGTGGGGTTTTTACTCTTTCTTATGATCTCTTTGAGATACAGACCTAATAGTAGTATTTCTGGATCAAAAGATATACATAGTTTTTATTGCCCTTTGAGCAAAGTTCCAAATTGCCAAGCTGTGTTTTTCTCCAAGTCTTTGCATGTAAATAAATGTTTGGAGTCATTCTCTTTTTCTGTATTTGTGTCTTGAAAATCTCTGCCAACAGAATTGGTTATCATGGTGGGGGGTTTTTCTTTCTCCATTCTTCTAAGTCTACTTTATGATGTTGAACTTAGTATTAGAATTGGGTTTTGCCACACTTTTTGGAGGGAAGGGGAATATCATGGCTTGTCCTGTTGCTTTCTTGGAAAATTGAGTATTGTGTTATTCCAGAATCTCAAGAACAGCCAGGGAACCTTCAAATTTCAGTGCTCCTAAAGTGGTCCTTAAGGCAAAATCTCTTTGCTGCAGAAACACACACAAACACAGTAGATTTCTACTGTACTCCACCTCATTAGTCATTTGGAAAAACTATTGGTTGTAAGTGGCAGAAACTTAGCCTCTCCTTTAAGCTGTGATTACTGCCTTGGTTATTTTAGGTTAGATCACAGAATTAGACCCTGCTCTGAGCTTGGGATCCTAGTCATACCACTGCTGTTGCTGACTTCTGAACTTTCTCCATTCTTCATACACAGCCCAGGACCTCATCCCTGAGTAACAATATATAGAATTGGGTAGGGGACAGCAAAGCTGCTGATTTGTATCTGCCCTCATTGCAGTGCCCCATGGGGGGGGGGGCTTCAGTAAGATATATATAGTCTCTCCCTGAGTGCTAGAGAGCTTTGTTCAGTGTGTTCTTTGCTTGTCTGTCCCCCCAAAATCTCCCTGTTTGTCTCCCCATGCCAAGTTGAGTTGGACAAATGATTCACTGTGATATTTTCCCCCCTGGATTTTCTATCATAATATGGACTAGATCTGCTTGGAGAAGTTTGTGGATTGGAGCTCAGTTCCACTGCTTCCTAACATTCCATCTTGTGGCCATCTCCCAATAATCTCTCTTTTCTTTTTTCTTTTTTTTGGTCAGGCAATGGGGTTAAATGACTTGCCCAAGGTCACTTGAGTTTGAATCCAGGCTCAGACGCTACTTACTAGCTATGGGATCTTGGGCAAGTCACTTAACACAGATTATCTCACATCCAGGGACATATCCAGTTGTCCCAATTCATATCCGGAGTCATCTCCAGATGACGGAAGGAAAAAAGTGAGGCTGATGACTTAGCATAGCACTCACTAACTCAAACCTAAGACATGTGCTTGTCATGGCATCACCTTCCCTGATGTCATGGTCTTCTTCAAGAATGAGGGACACCCATCATTGTATTTTAGAAGATATATAATATATAATACTTGTTTTGTAATTATGTTTTTAAAAAGGTTGGGGTTTTTTTAATTTAAATTTATTTTTAGTTCTTTGTTTTCTCCATCCTATCTCCTTACTGATAAAGTAAGAAAAACAAGATCCATTACAAATGTAAAATAATATAATAAAAGAAATTTACAAATTGACTATTTTATTTTTTGCAAAGCAAGGGGGTTAAGTGACTTGCCTAAGGCCACACAGCTTGGTTACTATTAAGCGTCTGAGGCCCGGTTTGAACTCAGTTACTCCTGACTCCAGGGCGGGAGCTGTATCCACTGTGCCACCTAGCTACCCCTAAACTGGCTATTTTTTAAAAAAATGATCTTATTCTGTACTCTGAGTCCATTACCTTTTTATCAGGACATGAGTTTCATGCTTCATCATGAGTACTCTGGAATTATAATTGACCATGCTGATTAGAGTTCCCAAATCCTTCCAAGTTGTTTGTTTTTATAGTATTGTCTATGGAAGAAAGAACTAAAAAGGGAATTAATAGTTTTGCATATAATACAATATAGCATAATAGCACTTAATTATAAATTATTTAATTATAAATTATTTCTTCTGATTCTGCTCATTTCACTCTGTATAACTTCATACAAATCTTATCTTTCTTTGAAACTATCTCTATCATTTCTTTTTTTTAAGGTTTTTTTTTTTGCAAGGCAATGGGGTTAAGTGGCTTGCCCAAGGCCACACAGCTAGGTAATTATTAAGTGTCTGAGGCCAGATTTGAACTCAGGTACTCCTGACTCCAGGGCCAGTGCTCTATCTACTGCACCACCTAGCCACCCCATCTCTATCATTTCTTACAGCACAATAGTATTCCATCACATTTATATATTATAACTTGGTCAGTCAATCTCCAATTTTAAAAAATAATATTTTATTTTTCCCACTTACATATAATTTTTAACATTCACTTTTTAAAAAATTTCAAGTTCCAAATTTTCTCCCTCTATCAGTTCTCCCCTTCTTGTAACAATAAGCAATTTAATATAGATTATACATGTCCAATTAGGTCATTCCACAACTTATTGATGTGGGTAACAGGATCCCCAACTCCTGAATGAACACTCAGGATAACATCACACTGATCTGTTTTGGGATAATCTTTATTCTGTCCCATAGTCAATACAAATGGTTCATAAAATTACAAAAATAGATGCAGAAAACACATAAAGGATTAACTGCCTACAAACAGTATAATTCACCTCCATTTTTGATGAATTCCTATCAAGGATCCCTTGCTGTCCTTTGTTTGACCAAAACCCTCCTCTCTTACTAGGAGGCACTCTACTCAGGAAATTTACAATCTCTCACTAGAAGGCTGTCTCTGAATTCTTGAACTTGGGGATCATCTATATTATGGGGATTCCTAGAAGATTTTGCTAGAAAAAGAGGTTTGAAAATTTTTTCCACATTCCAAAGGTTTATGCACTGAGGGAACCACGGAAGAGTTTTCAATTGGAAAAGTTTCTCCTCTGAAATAAGAGTGCTGTCTAGTTGAAGTCAAGTTCTTAATCCCTGCAGGGAAATCTCCATGTGCTTTGAAAAGTTCAGTGTGGACCAAGTTTCCACCTCAGATAACAAACGAATTTTCTTTGCCTTTGGCTTTTCTTTTGCTTATGGTTGAGAAAGGCCATTCAAGAATCATGTAAAGCACTTGGGTAGTTGGGCAGCTAGGGGATGTAGTGGATAGAGCACCAGCCCTGGAGTCATAAGGACCTGAGTTCAAATTTGATCTCAGACACTTGACACTTACTAGCTGTGTGACCTTGGGCAAGTCACTTAACCCTGATTGCCTTGATCAAGGACCATCTCCAGTCATTCTGGTTAATGGTTGACCACTGGACCCAGATGACTTCAGAGGAAAAAAAATGAGACTGATGACTTAGCACAGCTCCCCCTCACTCAAATCCAATTTATATGCTTGTCATAGCATCCCTGATGTTGTAGGCTTCTTCTAGAACAAAGGACAAACATCAAGGCACTTGGCAAGTAGAAATATTAGGTAAACTTTATGAAATGCTCTTTGTAAGTTGAATCTAAAAATTTTTGGTTTGGGGTATAATTTTTTTTTATTTTTGTTGCATCCATCGAACAGTATGAGTTAGGTTAGGCAGTGGATAGAGTACCAGGTCTGGAAGCAGGAGATCTGAGTTCAAATCTAGTCTAAGATATGTACTAGCTGTATGACCCAGGACAAGGCACTTAACCCTGTTTGCTTCAGTTCCTCATTTGTAAAATGAGCTGGAGAAGGAAATGCCAACCAGTTCCAGTGTCTTTGCCAAGAAAACCCAAATGGGGTCAAAAAAATATGGACAAGATTGAAAATGACTAAACAAAATAGGACTGCATATGATCATGTAATATTTACTACTGGGAGACGCTTTCCTGTATAGCACTAAAGAAACAAGTAAAAGACAATCCTTATGCTTTCCCAGAGCTCCTAGAGCCCTGTTCTGAATTGGGAAAATGGAATGTCTACAAATATACCCCTGGCTATTTGCTGGGGAGAATGGGTTCAAACTCAAGACAGTTTCTATGTAATATTGTTGCACTAAATTTATTTCCAAATGCATTATAGCCAATGGATGGATGATTCTGCATCTCTGTAACAGCTGGATTGATCTAGCAGGTCACTCAGGACTCTGTTCCTCACTTTCTCATTTCTTTTTTTTTAAGGTTTTTGTGAGGCAAATGGGGTTAAGTGGCTTGCCCAAGGCCACACAGCTAGGTAATTATTAAGTGTCTGAGGCCAGCTTTGAACCCAGGTACTCCTGACTCCAGGGCTGGTGCTCTATCCACTGCGCCACCTAGCCGTCCCTCACTTTCTCATTTCTGATAGAACCCAATGAGGATTTTTGCTCCTGAATTTTTTCTGGTGGCTAGCTCTCTTGACCTTTAAAAGTTCACAAAGTCATAGACATCTTCAACATCCCACTAAAAGCCCAAAAGAATGAAAGTCAATAGAGAGTAGCAACAGCAAAGGTCATGCAACTTCAGATTCAATGCTGACATTATGTGAGAGCCCAAGGTCCTTTTCTCACCAAGAGACCCACAGCAGCTCATTTTCCCTCTCTCTCTCTCTCTCTCCTCCACTTTTTTTTGCAAAGAAATGGGGTTAAGTGACTTGCCCAAGGTCACACAGCTAGATAATTATTAAGTGTTGGAGGCCACATTTGAATCAGGTCCTCCTGACTCTAGGGCTGGTGCTCTATTCCACTGTGCCACCAAGCTGCCCCTTATTTTCCCTCTCAAACTCCAGCTAGGTCTGCACCTGAATAAGAAACTTAGTTTGGTCAGTTAGTAACTTTTGAATACACCCCAGCTCCAGCTCCATGATCATTCTAAAATATTCTTTACTCCAGAGTTGGAAGAACCAGTTACAGAAGATTGGCATATGCTCCAAAGCCTACTTGGGGATTGCCTTCGCCAAGCATCATCTAGAAGTAACAAGGTGATACAATGGATAAAGTGCCTGGATAGACCTAGAATCAGGAAGACCTGAGTTCAATCAAATCTAGATACTAGTTGTGAGACCCCTAGAGAGTTACTTTACTGCTATTTGCCTCAGTTTCCTCAGCTATAAAATGAGGAAAATAATAACACTTATTTCCCAGGGATGCTGTGAGAACCAAATGAGATAATACTTGTAAAGTACTCAGTACATAAATAGATGCTAGAAAAAATTAGCTATTATTATTATTATGCTCATGCTCATAAGAACCAGGCTCATGCTCTCCTCCTAATATACATGTTTGTTTTTTCCTTATCTTAGGCAAATTAATATTTCAGTAGGGGGTTGTCTAGATGACTGGGAAATCCATCAAAGTCATCAAATATACCACCACCAACCAGAGTAGGAAGCAAAGTCTGTTAGATTGAAAGCAGCTAGTAACAGAAGTACAGAGAAACAGAGGTAGTGTGATAGTCCCCCTGAAGATGATGGGAACATCAGTGACTATGACCCCTTATGATATAGAGAAATCCTGAAGATGGTCATTAAAAAAGTAACAGTCCTCAGAGCCCAGAAAAACATTCACAAAACAGAAACCATGAGAATTCCTCAAAAGGAGAAAAGGATTTCTACAACCAGAATTCTTGAGATGCCCTTTAACCTGTATATTTTCCACATGTGGGCCTGAATATCTTTGTACTTTAAATTTGAGCCCATTCTCCTCAAGAACACTGTGAATGTGAAGGAAGAATGAACCCCAGTATGGGGGTGATTGTATTTAAAACTGCTATTCTTGCTAAACCTTGTTAATATATTTATTTTCCAAAGGCTTAATTGTACAGTTGATTGATATTTGCAAGCACACCAGAAGGAAACCTAGGTACTAGGCCTACAAGTCTCAATCCTTCAAGGTTACTCCTAAGAACCTTGAGATGATTAGCAGTTATCTTCCCTCTGGTGGCTCAACTTTCCAGTGAGAATAAAAGTTGAGGAAAAAAACACAAAGGGAATATATATATATATATATATTAAAGAAAAGATAGATTTCATATATCTAATCCCTTTCCACCAGACCTTCATTGTCTCAATAATCCACAACTCATTGTAATAGTAGGAAGTGGCCAAATCCAGATCTCTGTCCCCCAGCATGAGGTGGCTTTAATCAATCCTTGTCAGAAGACTCTTAGACAAAACTTTTTTAAGGCTGGATAATTTTAATTTCAAGAATTATGTGGGGGACGGCTAGGTGGCACAGTGGATAAAGCACCGGCCCTGGAGTCAGGAGTACCTGGGTTCAAATCCGGTCTCAGACACTTAATAATTACCTAGCTGTGTGGCCTTGGGCAAGCCACTTAACCCCATTTGCCTTGCAAAAACCTTAAAAAAAAAAAAGAAAAATTATGTGGACTAAACACTCAAATTTGGTGGTTCTTCACCCAGGGGTATTAGTGCCCAGGAAATCTCCCTTCTCTGACCAAAAGTCTAAGTTCTAGGATCATATTGCCTAAAGAGTTGAAATCCCATATTCCTCTATATGGATAATAAGATTTCACACACACTGATCATCAACTACTGTCTTGGTCAGTCTGAGTGAGCACATATATACTTCTACTGAGTGCTCTATTTTTTCTAAATTTAATTTAATTTTTTCAATGAACAGAAGTCTATTTGTTCTCCCATTCATCTCTCCTCCCAACTCAGTTGAGAAAAAGTGGGAGGAAAAATTATTTGTTAAAAAATATAGCTTTGTAAAACAAATTCCCACTCTAACCATATCCAAAAGACCCATGGATCCATCATCTGTCTGACAAGAGATGGGCAACATGCTTTTTTATAAGTCCTCTGGAATCATTCTGGAGCACCACACAGATTAGAGATCTTAAATCTTTTTAAAGTACCACATACTTCTAAAGGAATTCTGTCAGTCTTAAGCGCTGTTGTCTCTTGGACTGGGAATGTCCAATCTCAGAAGTTCTAGCCTCTATGTTCAGTTGGTTGTGAGTGAAGCTGTATGACTTCCATGGGCTCTGGCCACAAGGCTGCCATGACTATTCATGTGAATGTACAAGTTTCCTGCACCCATAAGGAAGCCCTCAGTTGTATTCTGTTAGACATTGAGTTGACTTTTTTTTTTAGATTTTTCAAGGCAATAGGGTTAAGTGGCTTGCCCAAGGCCACACAGCTAGGTAATTATTTAAGTGTCTGAGGCCAGATCTGAACTCAGGTACTCCTGACTCCAGGACCAGTGCTCTATCCACTACACCACCTAGCCACCCCCTTGTCTTTTCACTATTAAGAAGTCAACTCGGGGTGGCTAGGTGGCAGTGGATAGAGCACCGGCCCTGGAGGCAGGAGTACCTGGGTTTAGATCTGGCCTCAGACACTTAATAATTACCTAGCTGTGTGGCCTTGGGCAAGCCACTTAACCCCGTTTGCTTACAAAAAAAAAAAACCTAAAAGAATTCTCCTTTATAGGCAAGGGCAAATGTACAGCTCCTGAGCCAAGAGTCTGTTTAAACTCTGAGTTTTAACGAGTAAACAAGTTGGGAGTAGTGCTGGTCAGAGAATCCCAGAATCTGAGAGTTGGAAGGGTCTTTAGTAGCCATCTTGTCTAACACATAAGATGAAAAGAATCTACACAATAACATACCCATTGTCATCCAACCTCTGATAAGACCTTCAAGGAAGAAGATTCCATTAGTTTTAACAGCAGCCCAATTTAATTTTGGATAACTGATTATTAGGAAGTTTTCCCCCTGATATTCAGTCTAAATTTTCCCTTGGTAATTTCCACCCATTGTTCCTGGTTCTGTCTTCTAGGGTCAACTAGAACAAATTTAATTCCTCCTTCACAAAATAGCCGTTCAAATAATTGAACACAGGTAACATTTCCCACTTGAATCTTTTCTTCTCCAAGCTTAACATGATCAGTTTCTTCCAATAGGTTTCGTATGACTTGGTCTCCAGGCTCCTCATCATTCTTGTTGTCTTCTGCTGCACTCACCTCCCCTTAGCATTGTCCTTCTTAAACCCTTGTACCCAGGTGAGATCTGCTGAGGCCAGAGTACAATAGAACTATTAACTCCTTATTCCTACAAGTGATTCTTCTTAGAACAATTGATGGGAACTGAATCCTTCCCCTCCAACCAAAGGACTTCTAGATGGGCCAGAATTAGTCCTGGGTTAACTTTGGCTACAAATTGAAAAGCCAGGCTGTTTTTAATTATTTATGACCTCTGGAGCTCTAGGGAAGATCCCTTTTAATTTTGGTATTGCTCATGTTTAGTTTGGACCTAAAAGGTAGTATAAAGGTATTCCATCAGATACATGACAGGCATTTATCTGCCCTGCCCCAAACCCATACACACATAAAAGAAATATGTCTGTCAAAAAAAAACAACAACAAAAAACTGGCAAGTGACTATTGACAAAGACTTGAAGCATGATATATAGTAACTCATAAACTACTATTCTGTTCTCCTGGGAAGTTGATACTTAAGACATTAAAATATAAAGCAATTAATGTGATTGCTGAACATTTCACCTTCATTTGAATCTGCTATATTGGAATAACTCCATGAAGGTCAATATCTTCTGGCAAGCCAAGCCAGCGTTTGGCATCTCCAGTAATCATTTTTTCTAAGCGGTAGCTGTAAATGGAATTTCCTGCAGTGAAACTGGCACCACCTGAGGGACCCACTTTCTCCTAACCTTTCAAACTCTCACAAGCTTATGCCCAAGGTTGGAAAAATCCATTTCAAAATCACTTTTTGGTCACCTATGCTCTGGTAAAAGAACATAATCAGAAGAGTTAGTCAGGGGGACAAGACTCAAATTTAAGCTTGTCAAGACAACACATGTGCCCTGTTCCATATGGGAGCAGCTGCCAAGGTACCAGAAAATTTTCCAAATGAATTCCATAAGACTTTCCAGAGAAGGAAAGGGAATAATTACTTATATAGCATATTTATATAGACATTTATATATTATGTGCCAGATAACTATGCAAAGCACAGTACAAATATCCTATTCCAGAGAAAGGATGGAAAATGTTGAACAGAAAAGTTCTATTTCCTTTTAAAATTTTCATAGTTGACAATTCTTCCTGGCTCAATGGCCTATAAAGAAATTGCTTCATCATCTCAAAGTACAAAGTTCTCCATAATAGATCACACAGCTCATCTAGCCAACTGAAAGTGGTCCAGGGTCCTGAATCGGGGTGAGGGAGGCAGTTATCTTTTTATCCCCATCATACTTTCATAATGCAGTCTAATATTGCATTAGGCTATCAATCACTTCATGATTATTACTGAGATTGCAGTCCACTAAACTCACAAGATTGCTACTGTTTTTCCAGACCAACCACTCTCTAACTATTCCTCCCAACATCTTGTATTTTAAAGCTGATTTTTTAACTTAATTGTCAAACTTTTACATTTATCCCTATTTAATTTCACTTGTCTTGTTAGATTCAGTTCAATAGTCTAGGCTTTTGAGATCCTTTTGGAGCCTGACTGTAATCTGGTGCGTTAGTTATCTCTCCTAACTTTGTGTCATCAACAGATCTGGAGATCATGCCATATACTTCTTTGTAAAAATAATTGATTTAGAAAATATTAAATAGGACAGGGCCATACATAGATCCTTGGGACATTCTACTGGCAATCTCTTGCTATCTGATTGTAATAAGTTTCCATGGGTTAACAACTTCATTTGCAATTTATTCTGTAATATGCTACTTGACTCATTCCCATATTTTATCTTTTTTTCTATGATCTTGAGTAATTAATTCAGGGGTATATTTATATATTTGCTCATAATTTTAGCATACATCTGAATTAATCAACCAAGCTTAATTGGATACCTGAACTGACCACTCTAATACATAAAATTATATTTTTGTTATAATTACTTATTTAGGACTATAATGTAATTACATAGAGAAACTTTTCTCAGTAGTTTACTCTATCTCTGTATATATTAAATCCTTAATCCTTTAGAATTAAATCTATAAGACAAAAACTATTTTCACATTAATTCTAAGACATTATTTGCCTATTAAAATATTGCTCTGGGGGGGTATGGCTAGGTGGCACAGTGGATAGAGCACCGGCCCTGGAGGCAGTAGTACCTGAGTTCAGATCTGGCCTCAGACACTTCATAATTACCTAGCTGTGTGGCCTTGGGCAAGCCATTTAACCCCATTTGCCTTACAAAAAAAACTAAAAAAAAATAATAAAAAAATATTGCTCTCCTTTTTAACTATTTATCTGCATTAAGCCATATTTTCTTCATAGACTTTACCTAAAATAATATATCACAACAGATTGAATATATAAACAGATATGAGAATCTGTTTTCTATTAAAATAGACATTAAAAAGATTTGCTCAAATATGTAAATCAATACTATTCTCTTTATTTTTAGTTTTTGGAAAATAGTCATTTTTTCCTTTAAAAGTGTTATTTATGGAAAATATGATAGATTTATCATTGTTTTTAATGTTTCCAATAAGAACTTTGTGCTTTGAGATGATGAAGCAATTTCTTTATAGTATAGTTTCCAGTAAGTATAAAAGTATTCCATCAGATACATGACAGGCATTTATCTGCCCTGCCCCAAACCCATACACACATAAAAGAAATATGTCTGTCAAAAAAAAACAACAACAAAAAACTGGCAAGTGTCTATTGACAAAGACTTGAAGCATGATATACAGTAACTCATAAACTACTATTCTGCTCTCCTGGGAAGTTGATACTTAAGACATTAAAACATAAATGGTTTTTAAAATTTATCAGTTTTAATTGCTAATATGATAAAATATTGTCATAAGTAAGCACATAACTAAAAGCTCTTTGGGATTCTCAATAATTTTTAAGAGTGAAAAGGGTCCTAAGAGAAAAAAAGTTTGAGAACTGCTCATCTATTTCATATTTCATAGAACAGGATACTTTAGCAAAAACTTTACTATAATATAGAGGCAAATTAGACCCACATCACTTCTTTCATTTACTAATGTAGTTATCCTATTAAAAATAGAAATGAGTATAGTCTGGGATCACCTGTTCTTGATGAAATCATGTTGGATCTTTGTAATTATTATTTCTCTTTTTAGATGTTCTCTATCTCTTTAAGAATATATTCTAAGGGGGGCAGCTAGGTGGCGCAGTGGATAGAGTACTGGCCTTGGAATCAGGAGTACCTGAGTTCAAACACGACCTCAGACACTTAATAATTACCTAGCTGTGTGGCCTTGGGCAAGCCACTTAGCCCCATTGCCTTGAAAAAAAAAAGAATATATTCTGGAGAGGATGATGACAACACGAAGCATGTGCTGTCCTTGATCATGCTCTGCCTCACAGAAGATGCTAAGGAGGAGTGCAGTGTTGCGGAGGTGGTGGCCAGAAACCATAACAAGGAGGAAATTGTGGCACCAGTAGCCAACCTGAAACTGTCCTGCCAGCCCATGCTCAGCCTAGGTAACTTCCCACTTCAACCTCCAGTGACCTTCCACCTGAAGTCTGGCTCTGGCCCTGTGCTTATCACCGGGAGGCACCAGATTGTATCTCTGGAAGACAGTGATTTCTCAGAAGAGGATAAGACTGAAGACAGGGACCCAGAATTGCTATCCATTCTTCCTGCCAAGAAGCGACAGGGGAGGCTATAACTGGCAAGGACCTACAGTTGATTCTCCCTCCTACTCACGCGGTCCTATTTCTCCTGGATGTTTATAGTTTTCTTGATTTCTCATCTGCAAGAGAATAAGGACTGGAGCAGATCTTAGGGACAAAGAGAAGGAACCCTGGTGCCCTTTCCCACCCCAGCAGCAGAACCCCATTCTCAGGTCCCCATATCTAGGGTGGGATGTTGTCCTAGAACAAACCCTACTTCCTCCCTCACCCTGACCTCTTTGCTCTTTGCTCTAGGCTTTTCTCACCCCCATATAAATTGAAAGATGTGAGATGGGGGGGGGGGGGGGAGAAACCAAGGAAGTAGAACAAAGATTTTCCCCTTCCTTGGCCCTTCCAATTGAGTGGGGGCAGATGGACAGTGAAATGATTTTATTCAGAAATTTAAGTATTTCTAGATATTTTTACATTTTTGGAAGAAATTGAAAATAAAGTGATTTTTCCTCCCCTTCAAAAAAAAAAGGAATATATTCTAGAATTGACAGAGTAGGAGGAAAAAAGGTATAGGGAGCACTGTCCCCTTCTAATTCTTCCAGAAAGATCTTTTAAAAAATGCTGCAGAGGGGTGGCTAGGTGGCACAGTGGATAGAGCACCAGCCCTGGAGTCAGGACTACCCAGAGTTCAAATCCGACCTCAGACATTTAATAATTACCTAGCTGTGTGGCCTTGGGCAAGCCACTTAACCCCATTGCCTTGCAAAAAACAAAAACAAAAAATGCTGCAGACCAAATCTCGATTAGAATTCTTTTAAAATCACGAGTCATTTTTGTAGCCCAGGTCACCATAAAGGGAGACAGACAGACAGGTGAATGGATGGATACCAAGGACAGGGTCTAGCCAGGAGCTCGCTGCCAATACAGGGTAAGGCTGTACACCAGAGCAAGAGTGCCCCCAGGTCTGGATCATAGATAGATCCAAAAGAGATTGAAGTAGGGACCTGTGCCTAGGGTGGCATTTCAGGGTGAAGAGTAGTCACAGGTCATACGCTGAGTATTCAAGGATCAAGTTCAATAATGAGCAGTAGCAATGTGGCTTAGGAACAAAGCAGGAACTGCGTTCCAGCTTTTAACACAGTCTGCAAACTTCCTTTCAAAGCAGGAAGACCAGGCTAAAGGGGAGCCTGCAGCTCTGTCACTCTAAACCGGTAGAGCTTTTCAGCTAAGTCCACCAGCAGTCTACTGAACCGATCATGGCTCAAGTCCATAGGCCTATTTCTTAGACCCAAACCCAGGTCAGAAATTTGCAAAACTGAGATAAGGGGACAGCAATCTTCACTTAGTGAGTCAGACCACTTTGGGAAGACTAAAAATCTTCAGGTTTCCAACTTAGGATCCTGATCTAAAACAACAAGAAAGCAGCAACAGGACCAGGCCAGACATTCCTTCCAGAAGTGAACAGAGCCTAGCCTTAACATAAAGTCTGAAAACTAAAGTGAGCAAACAAACAAAAAGCACAACTATAAAAAGTATTATGACAATAGAGATGTTCAAGATAAAAATTGAGAAAAAGAAAACGATTTCACCACATTTACAAGCAAAGCCTCAGGAAAACTGAGTGGGTACTAAGCTTAACTGGAACTCCTAGAGAGGATAAAACAAGAGTTTGGGTTGTTTTTTTTTAAAGAGGCAAAAATGTTTTGAGTTTTTTTTAAATATAAATGAAGTGAGAGAAATAGAGAAAAAAATTGAAAACTAAAAGAAGGCTATGGAAGAAAGAATTGGAAAGGGAATTAACAACTTGAAGCATGGAATGCAAAACCTTGTCCAACCAACAAACTCCCTAAAAATTAGAATGAGCCAAATTGAAGCTAACAATTCCATGAGAAAAAAAAAGAAATAGTTAAACAAAATCCAGAAGATGGGGGGGGGGGAAGAAAAAAATACAAGGCATCTCATAGAAAAAAAATAGCAGACTATAAAACAAATTAAGAAGACATAATTTTAAAAACATTAGACTACCTAAAGTTATGACCAGAAAAAGAGCATAGATACCACATTCCAAGAAATCTTAAAAGAAAGCTGCCTAGATCTCTTAGAATTGGATGGTAAGGGGCAGATAGTGGTGCAGTGGATAAAGCACTGACCCTGGAGTCACAAAGACCTGAGTTCAAATCCATGTTCAGACACTTAATAATTACCTGTGTGACCTTGGGCAAGCCATTTAACCCCATTGCCTTGCAAAAAAACTAAAAAAAAAATAGTATTAGTGCTACAGGGGGAAAATGGATCTTTAATTAAATAGATTTCCAAACATTCCTGATGAAAGACAAGAAAAGACATAGAAGCTGTGAAATTCAAAAACAGGAGTCAAGAGATATAAAAGCAAACATGACTGAACAATCACAAGGGACTATATAAGAATAAACTTTTTACTTTCTAGTATGGAGAGGAAACATATCTATCCCTCTGAAAATTACATCATTGGATATCATAGAGAAAGTCTAATTAGACAGAACACCTGAGACTGGTTATATTAAGTTTTGCTGATCTTAAAAGAATAATGGAAAAAGGAATATGGAAATATAGTAGGGAAGGGAAGAAAAAAGAAAATTAGGGAAAATTATTTTCACATAATATGGATGTGTAGAAGTCTATATTAAAATATGAAAGAAGTGGAGGAAAATAGCTAACATTTAAATTTTATTCTTATCTAAACTGGTCAAAGGAAGGAGAAAAATCACATTCTCTTTTAACAGGGAACCTGGAGGCAAAGGGGAGAAGTTAGAAGCAGTGATAGGATGTGATAGATTAAAGGAGCTCTAAGTAAACAAACTTTAAAGATATACAAAAGATATTTGCAACTTTTTGTGGTGACAAAGGATTGGAAACTGAGGGTCCATTAATTGAGGAATACCTGAACAAGTTTTGTGTGTGTGTGTGTGTGTGTGTGTGTGTATAAATTGTATAGACCTATTGTACTATAAGAAATTATGGGGGTGGCTAGGTGGCGTAGTGGATAAAGCGCCAGCCTTGGAGTCAGGAATACTTGGGTTCAAATCCGGTCTCAGACACTTAATAATTACCTAGCTGTGTGGCCTTGGGCAAGCCCCTTAACCCCATTTGCCTTGCAAAAACCCCCCAAAAAAATTATGAAAGAAGAAGGAACTGTAGAGTTTAAATGAAGATCAAAGGTTATTAACTTCAATTTTTAAAAAATCTGTCTTCAGTATTATTTTTCTCTCTCCAATTTTGTTCCTGTTAACTGATTCTTCTTTCACAATATGATTAATATGGTTATACAAACAGAAGTTACATTAGGCTGCTTTCTGTCAGGGGAGGGGGAAGAAAAGGGAGGGAGAGAGAAAAATGTAAAACTCAAAACCTAGTTAAAGAAAGAGTGTTGAAAACTACCACTGCATGTAGTCAGAAAAATAAATATATAAAATATTAAAAAAAGAAATTATGAGAGGGATGTCTTCAGTGAAACCTAGGAAGAAGTCAATGAACTGATAAAGTGTGAAGTGAAAAGAATCAGAAGAACAATTTATGTATGCAATGAAAAAGAATATGTCAAACAATTTTGAAAAAAATTAAGGAATCAGATGAATGTAATGACTAACCATGATTCCAGAGGACTCATGATGAAACATGCTACCCACCTACTGATAGAGAGGTGTTAGACTCAGAGATACACACACACACACACACACACACACACACAAACACATACACACATACACAGACATGGAAAAAAAGTTTGTTTAGCTTGTTTTACAAGTTTATAACAGAACGTTTTTTCCCCTCTTTCTCAACTGTAGGATGGTGTGAGGGTGAGAAGGTAGATTTTGGCTAATTGAAAAAATAAAATTTAATTTAGAAATGTATAGAATGGATTCACATTTTAGAAAAAAATTCATTTTGGAATTTTCCCAGATATGAGTCAAGATCATTGGCCTATAATTTACAGACTGTTATCTTCTCCCTTTTTTTTTGTATCATTAGAACAATATTTGTCTTTGTTCAATCTTGAGGTCTTCCTGAATCCATGCTATTTTTTTTGCAAGGCAAAGGGGTTAAGTGACTTGCCCAAGGTCACACAGCTAAGCAACTATTGTCTAGGTCTAATTGGAACTCAGGTCTTCCTGACTCCAGGGCCAGTGCTCTAGCCCCTGCACCACCTAGTTGCTCCAGCAGGATCCATGCTATTTCAAATATCACTAACAGCAGGTCAGCAATCATAACTGCCACTTCTTTCAGGAGCCAAAACATCAGTTATTTGGACCAATTGACAAGTTCATTAAAGGTAATTAGGCACTCTCTATCCTTATTTATCTTGGCTATCAACTCCTTCTTGGTTATTTTTGTTCTGTCATTTCCAAGTCAAAGGTCATTCTCCCTGACAAACAAAAGCAAAAGAAGAATTAAGCAGTTCTGAAGAGTTCTCAAATACTTCTGTGAGTTAGGGGGTGTCTATTCCAAATATATAAAGACTTACCCTGGTGGAATGGGTGAATGAGAACAATTCATTCCAAAGGCCACAAAGACAGCTGAAGCAGGTGCTGTGAACACTTAGAGCTTGGTTAGACAATGAACCCACCAAGGTCATCCACTGCATCTAGAGTCATCTTGACTCCATCTTGTCATTAGACTGTGATGTCTTTGGAAGGGAGAGTAAGGCTAATGAAGGAGCAACTTTGCTTCATTTAAATCCTATACACATGAATCAAGACATCACCCATACCATTTTATCATTCCTATTTCAAATTCCTGTGGCTATGGGCAAGTGACAAAGCAGCAAGTGTGGATACACTGGGAACTGTAGTCACAACCCTTCACATAAACAGCCTGGGTCATAGGCATATCTTCTCACAGGAAGCAGCAGTGAGATTTGGCATTCCTCTGGGTGTCTGAGCAGCCTATTAAGGATCACACTGCTCACCTCCTGGTGTGAGGAAGAGGCTAGAAAAGGTGCCCTAAAAATTGTCTGTTTACCCAACCCTGGCCTGATTACCATGGCAGACAATGATTCCATCCTGCATCAAAAAATTTAAAAATTTGCATTGCAAATTGAAGATGATTCCACTCACCATCAATCTGTACATAAATATACTCATAGACAACATAAGATCTAATAGATCTGAAAGACAAACAGCTCTTATTGCAAAGAGAACTCAGCAGGTATCACATCCAAATAGCAACCCTCAGTGAAACAAGGCTGGCAAATGAAGACCAGCTTTCTGAAGTCAGAGCCAGATACATGTTTTTCTGGAGTCACTGCAGTGAAGGGAAGTGCCAGGAAGTTGGGGTAGGTTTTTGGGTCTGTTTTTTTTTTTAATTTAAATAGTTTATTTATTTGTTTTTTTCCAATTACATGTAATGGTAGTTTTTAACCAATTTTTTTTGCAAGGTTTGGAATTTTACAATTTTTCTCCCTCCCTCTGACAGAAAGTAATCTGATATAAGCTCTATATTTATAACCATGCTAAACATAGATCAATATGAACATGTTGTGAGAGAAGAATCAGATCCAAATGGAAGAGATTAGGGAGAGAAAAAAAGGATGTAATACATAAAATAACTTAAAAATTGAAGATAATAAGCTTTGTCTTCATTTAAACTCCACAGTTCCTTCTCTGGATATGGATGGTATTTTCCATCCCAAGTTTTTTAAAATTGTTTTTGATTATTGCACTACTGAAATGAACAAGTCTATCATGGTTGATCATCATCCCATGTTGTATAGTGTTCTTCTGGTTCTGCTTATTTCAGTCAGCATCAATTCATGCAAGTCTTTCCAAACTTTTCTCATATCCTGTCCCTCATGATTTCTTATAGAAGAATACATACAATTTGTTTATCCATTTCCCAAATTGATGGCCATTCCCTCAATTTCCAAATTTTTGTCACTACTATGAATATTTTTGTACACGTGAGATTTTTACCCTTTCTCATGATCTCTTCAGGAAACAGACCCAGTAGTGTTATTGTTAGACTAAAGGATATGCACATTTTTATTGCCTGGGGTGGGTTTTGTAATCAAAATTAATCTAATAAACAAGCTTATATTCCTACCAGAGTAAACAATAGGCTCATGACAATGCAATTGCCACTTGTAGAAAACATCACACCATCATCATCAGTGTCTATGCTTCTACCATGTCATCAAATCCTGATGAGGTAAAAAAAAATGTTTTAATGAAGATCCTTATCATTTCCAAAAGAGGACAAGCTTTAAATTCTGGATGACTTTAATGCTAGAGTAAACCCAGGCTACTAGACAGGGAAGGGAATACTTAGAGGATTGGAATTTCAGCATCAGCAATGGCCACTTATTATTCCCGACTTGTGTATCTCATGACCTTCTCATCATGAACAGTGTCTTCCCTTTACCTAAACACAATAAAACTTCCTGAATGCACCCTTACAGCATACATTAGCATCTAATAGACTGTGATTATAAGGAGAAAAGAGACAGAATGTGTGAGTGATGAAGGCAATGTACGGTGCAGAGTGCTGGACTAATCACAAACTCATCCTCTCCAAATTAAATACTCACCTTCAACAAAAATGGCAGTCTCAAAACAAAATGACTACCAGAAGAATTAATGTTTAGATTAGATTAGAGTGCTTCTCTGAGTGGGAGTAATTTATTGCTAACTTGGAGGAAAATTTGAGCTAACACAGAGCTGGCAACAGTGAAAAAGAAAAGGAGTGGGCAGATTTCAGAGATTTGGTGTACAGCAGTGCATTTGCTCATCTAGGTCATATCACTTGAAAACAACAAAAAACAGTTTGATTAAAATAATGTGGAAATACAGAAGCTGCTAAATAAAAAAACAAACAAAAAACACCATAGGATTTACTAGCAAGATAGTTCATCCATTCTAAGAAGGCAGCATTTAATTCCAACAAAATCTAAGTACAAGAGAAACTTGGAGAGATGTAGGATTCTTGGCTCAGTAAGAAGGCAGATGAAATTCAGTTTTGTGTGAATAACAGTCCAAAGTACTTTTTATGATGCTCTGAAGGCTATTTATGGGTCAAAGACATATTGAGCATCTAAACTAGTGCTGATGGAGACACACTGATAGGGACATGATCCTAGAGAGATGGGCTGAACACTTCCATAGTGTTCTTAACAGACCATCTTGATTCAATGTGGAAGCCATTGACCATTTACTTCAGGTTGAAGTCAATCCATACCAAGCTGAAGTTTCAATTGAAGAAGAGGTTTTGAAAGCCATTAGGTTCATTTCATGTGGCAAAGCATCTGGTGCTTCTATTCTAGCTGAGATTGACAAGGTGGTGGGGGGGGTCTATTCCCCATATAAAAACTGACTGAATAAAAATCACATGGGTGTTTTTCTTTTAGTCATTGCTGGCAAGAATCCTGCTAGAATCCTCCTTAGTAGGTTGATCCTTCACCTGGAAGATGGTCACCTTCTTAAGAGCCAGTGTGATTTCAGAAAGGGTCGAGGAAGAGTTGACATGTGTTTGCTTTCCAACAACTCCAGGAAAAATTCCTGGAGCAGAACAGAGGTCTGTATACAACATCTGTACATTTGACCAAGACCTTTGATACCATCAGTCATGAGGGCTTATGGAAAATTAGGTCAAAATCTGGTTGCCCAGAGAAGTTCATCAGTAATGTATATCACTTCCATAATGGCATACTTGCCTGGGTTCTGGATAGCAGACAAGGCTCTTGTGATTTTTCTCTTGTGATTTTCCCATCAATAGAGCAAAACAAGGCTGTGTCCTTGTTCCCATGCTTTCCAGCATGATGTTTTCATCTGTGTTATCAAATGCCTTCATGACAATGAACACAGCATCATGGTCAGCTACTCACTGATGGTATATTCTTCAACTTGAAAAGGCTACAAGCTAAGACCAAAGTGGAAGAAGTATTGTTGCATTATCTTCTGTTTGCAGATGATGTGCCCTCAATGCAGCCTGTGAAGCTGAGATGCAACAAAGTATGGATTGATTCTCTGCTATTTGACCTAACCTTGGCCTAATAATTAACTCCGAGAAAAACACAGGTTGCTCCATCAGCCAGCATCACATCATGCATATGTGGAACCAGTGGTTACAACAGAGAAGTTTTGAATACTGTGGATAGTACATATTTTTTTTAGGTTTTTTGCAAGGTAAATGGGGTTAAGTGGCTTGCCCAAGGCCACACAGCTAGGTAATTATTAAGTGTCTGAGACTGGATTTGAACCCAGGTACTCCTGACTCCAAGGCCAGTGCTTTATCCACTGAGCCACCTAGCCGCCCCCAAGGAGGTAAATGTTGATAAAAAAAAGTTGACATATGCATTGCCAGATCTAGCTCAAAGTTTTTAGGAGGCTCCAAAAGAAAGTGTGGGAGAGAAGTGATATTACACTAACTACCAAACCAAAGATCTACAGAGCCATTGTGTTGCCTTCATTGCCTATGAAACCTGGACAGTCGACCAGTATCATATCAAGAAACTGAATTGCTTTCATTTAAATTGTCTTAGGAAGATTCTGAAGATCATTTGGCAGAAGAAGATACTGAGGTTCTTTTCTGACCTAAACTGCCTAGTATTCCATCATTACTACAGAAAGTGCAGCCATGATGGGCTAGACACATTGTTCAAATGCCAAATATATGCTTGCTAAAAACACTACTTTATGGAGAACTCACAAAGGGCAAACTCTCGCAATGGGGTTAGACATTCTCTTAAGAACTTTAGAATTTTTTGTGTAGCATAGGAGACACTGACACAGGACTGCCCAGCATGACATACCCTCATCAGAAAAGGTGGTGTGCTCTCTAAGACAGAATTGAAGCAACTCAAAGGAAATGTAAAATATATAAATTTAGAGAAGGCACCCCAGGTGTTCACATGGACTATTTGCACCTTCATGATGTGATCAGCCATAGTCAAACACGTTGTAACTTATCCCTAAGATAGTGATACCATTTTGGTCCTCTTGTATGATGAAAGACAAGAACCAATCATTGAGGATTTCTTCAAGGAGCTTAAATTTAAGGGTAAAAACAACTCATAATGGCAAGATACCTAGATTATAGGTAACATTTATATAGTGCTTACTGTGTGCCAGACAATGTGCCTTGGGAGAAAGGTGCTATTGTTATACTCATTTTATATGAGTATATTTAAGGCAGAAGTTAAGTTGACTTTCCCAAAGTCACACAGTAAGTGATTGAGATTGGATTTGAACCTGGGTCTTCCTGAATCCTGGAACAGCCCTCTATCCAACCAACAGCCCCTGGATAATTGGAATTCCCCAACATTATTATATCATGCTTTTGTGTCAAACTTGTGATCTGTTTCCCAAATTTCTCAACTACTTCCTTTTTCTATCTTGGTAATTTAAAATACATGTCAATAATGAGAAAATTACTATTTCTCTTTCCATAGACTTTCACCCATGTCATTTTCCCATTTTGGTTCCTGGATTCTTTTGAATAAGATCCATCAACAGCAGTTTGTCAAGTATTTCATCTCACCAATTCTCAGCTACCTATGAAATCAAATTTACCTCTTTTTGCTGGGCCCTTGGGTTCCTTTTGTTGATGTGTGAGATCATGGAGTTGATCACTGGCTCCTTTCTAGAATTGTATCTGTTAATTTGGGATTATATGTACTTGTAACATAAGAGAGTCATAATTTTTTTTTGCTTATTTTTGCAAGGCATTGAAGTTAAATGCCTTGTTTGTTTGTTGTTTTTTTTTTTGTGGGGAAATTCAATTTGCCACAAGTCATAAGCTAGTAAATATCAAGTGTCTGAGGTTGGATTTGAACTGAGATCCTCCTGATTCCAGGGCCAGTGCTCTATCCACTGTACCACTTAGCTACCCCTATCAGGGACTCTTATAAGCAAGGAAATTGTAGTAATTTGGGTTAACTTTGCTGCAGATTGATTGACCTGAAATCCTGTTGTAGGCCTTTTAGACAACAAAGATACGAAAACAGTTTTGAGGAATTTGGGGGGAAAGCTCCTAGGAACCTCCTTTAGTTGCCTGCTTTTAACCTCCTTGCCATGGGGCTTTTAGCTGATTTTAACTTCCTTAACTTTTTAATTGCCTTCTAGCCAAAGGTATGGGAGTGTATTTTTAGTAAAAGAACTCTTTGTTTGAACTTTCAGTTTCTGAGTGATCCCTTATACTAGATGCTGAACCACTACTGAGATAAGTTTTATAATTAGTTAAAAAAAACTCTTCAAAATTAGCACTATAGGATTACTGATTTTTTTTCATAGTTTTAAATATCGCAGTTTCACACACATTCTCATTTGAGCCTCCCAACAGCACTGAGGTATGTAGGTAGTCTAGCCAATTTACAGATAAATAAACTGAGGCTTGGAAAGGTTCTGACTTGCCCATGGACCACAAGGTTGGCGTCAGAAATAGGATTTTTAAAAAAAGATCCATTTTGGGAGGGAAGTAAGATTAGGGGGAAAATAGTAAAACTTAAATAAAATCTTTAATAAAAAAAAAAAGAAGAAGATCCATTTCCCCAAAGTTTAGTGAGGTTGAGATACACTTCTTTCCACACTGGCTGGTAGCTGCAACATCAACTTCTCTGGCTGGGGCTTTGGCACAGAACCAGGACAGGGCTGCTGAGTGGACAGACCTGAACCGAGGGAGGGGACGAGGTGTTCTAGTGCCAGGTCTTCCCCAAAGAGCAGCGTGCCTTCCGGAGGAGCTTTCCCCGGCTGCCAGGCTACAATCTGGACTCTTCCGTAAAATGGGGATGGTGGGCGGGGTTCAGGACCCCCGCGAGCACCTCTGGCTGAACTCTCCTGCCAGGACATCCGCCTGTGCTTACAACCCCCGGGGCCCGCACCCTCCCGCCAGGACATGCGCCTGTGCTTACAACCCCCGGGTCCCAGGTTGCTCTAGGCACCCTGGGAACAGGACGCTGGGGGTGAGGGGAAGAGAGAGAGATGGCCGCTTCCTTCGCGCGCTCTGTTCTCTTTGGCTGACCTAGGATCCACCCCCACAGGCCGCAGCCAAATCCTAGGACATCAGAGCCCCGGGGAGGAGCCTCGGGACCGGAAGGGGATGGTGTTCCTGCCGGTTAAGGTGTGTGTGTCTCTTTAAACGCGCTTCTACGACGCGAGCCCAGCGGCGGCGGTTCCCGTTGCTAAGGAAGTGACGTTATGGCGGGAGGGGCGGGCCCATCGAACGCTCGGGTCCGGCCCCCCGGAAGCGGAAGGGGAGGGCCTGGGCCAGGCCGGAGCTAGCTGGGGCCGGGCCGGAGGCGCCGCAGCGGCAGGGAAGCCGAGCTAGGCGGGATCGGTGTGGCGCCAAGATGGTGGATTACAGCGTGTGGGACCACATCGAGGTGTCGGACGATGAAGACGAGACGCACCCCAACATCGACACGGCCAGCCTCTTCCGCTGGCGGCACCAGGTGCGTCCGGGGCCGGACCCTGCCCCGGCACCTTCTTCCTCCGGCCCGGCCGCCCCGACTCGCCCTGCCCCGCTGGCTCTCCGGCCGGACCTCGGATCCGACCCCCTTCTCCCCAAACCCGGACCCCGAGACCCTCGCACCCGCGTCCCGCTCTTCCTCCCTCGGACCCGAGATCCGACCTCCCCCGGGGCGAAGCCGGGGGCAGCCCTCCAGGCCCCGGCTCCCGGCCTCCCCCAACCCGAGTCCGCCCTTTGAACCCGAGGCCACTTGGGGGCGAGGGCGGCGAGACCCCGGCGGGGGGATCTTTCCCGGCTGAGTCGAACTTTCACCCCCCCATCCCACCCCTCTAAACTGATGCCGGGACCCGGGCCCTGCCACCCCGTGGGAGCTTCCCCCGACCTCCATCCCCAGACTCCCCGGAGGGCGGAGAGCAGCCCCGGAGCCCTCTGTCACCAGGATGTAGGTGGATAGGCTTCAGGAGCTGGCAGGCAGGGAGTCTTGGGGCACCTCCCAGGAAGGCCCAGAAATTTCCATTCCTGCCTGTGAGATTTGCCTTCGACTCCTTTCCTCAGCCTGACTCTCCTGTGAAATCTAACGTCAGGATTTCTGTTGGAAGACCTGGGCTTGGCAGTCACCTGTGTGACCTAATTTACTTTAATGAGGGGACTCCGTTTGGAAAGGACCAGGGGCGCTAGTAGCTTTTCTAGTTCTAAATCTGGAACTGAGTTTGCAAAGGACTTAAGCTAGTAGCCTTGCTTGCTCTAAATCTGGAGCTCGGATTGTAATGAACCTGATCTCTAGTAGCCTTTTTAGCTTTAAGTCCAGGACTCGAGTTTGTAAAGGACTTAACTCTGTCTAGCTCTAAATCTGGAACTGAATTTGCAAAGGACTTAAGCTAGTAGCCTTGCTTGCTCTAAATCTGGAGCTCGGATTGTAATGAACCTGATCTCTAGTAGCCTTTTTAGCTTTAAGTCCAGGACTCGAGTTTGTAAAGGACTTAACTCTGTCTAGCTCTAAATCTGGAACTGAATTTGCAAAGGACTTAAGCTAGTAGCCTTGCTTGCTCTAAATCTGGAGCTCGGATTGTAATGAACCTGATCTCTAGTAGCCTTTTTAGCTTTAAGTCCAGGACTCGAGTTTGTAAAGGACTTAACTCTGTCTAGCTCTAAATCTGGAACTGAATTTGCAAAGGACTTAAGCTAGTAGCCTTGCTTGCTCTAAATCTGGAGCTCGGATTGTAATGAACCTGATCTCTAGTAGCCTTTTTAGCTTTAAGTCCAGGACTCGAGTTTGTAAAGGACTTAACTCTTTCTAGCTCTAAATCTGGAACTGAGTTTGTAAAGGACTAGATTTCTAATTACCTTTCTAGCTCTAAGTCCATTTCTTCGGGGATGTCTACAGTTCTTTGTGGATGATACCTTTTCCTACCTGAGATGACTTCCTAGGATCACTGCTAGGGTCCATTTGCTGCTCTCCTTCCTGAGCACTTGCCTAATTACTGTCCACAACCCTTCAGATGAAAGTATGGGACCAATAAAATGTCCATTTTAGTACACTAATGTAAGGTCCTTGGGAGCAGGTTCTTCTTTTAGCTTATCTTTGTGTGACTCCTCATCACTTAGAACCACTCTTTTTTTTTTTTAGGTTTTTTTACAAGGCAATGGGGTTAAGTGGCTTGCCCAAGGCCACATAGCTAGGTAATTATTAAGTGTCTGAGGCCAGATTTGAACTCAGGTCCTCCTGACTCCAGGGTCAGTGCTCTGTCCACTGCGCCACCTAGCAGCCCCAGAACCACTCTTGATAAGTCCTTGTTGGAATGGACCTGGGTGCTTGGGGGCTTCAAGACCCAGTTTCATGCCAGAATCTCCTGCTTTAGTCAGTCATGTTTCTAACCTCATAGTATAATATTCCAGGGAAGGTAGATCTATGCTACTGCTTCCACTGACTGTCCACGTATAACATAATTTATGTACATGTCTTTATTTAGCTTAGCAGGGGTAAGGATTTGGTGGCTGTGGGTGTCAGAATTGGACCCATGGAATAAAGAGCAGTCTGCCAAGCTAGCCATAGAAAAAGAGGCATCTGGAAAAATCTTCCACATAGCAAATTAACCCAGGGATGGGGTGGGACTGACTTGGGGGTTAGGGTGAGTCTGATAATAAAAAAATATGTGGGGATGGCTAGGTGGCACAGTGGATAGAGCACCAGCCCTGGAGTCAGGAGTACCTGAGTTCAAATGTGACCTCAATAATTACCTGGCTGTGTGGCCTTGGGCAAGCCACTTAACCCCAAAAACCTAAAAAGAAAAAAATATATTAATGGTAAAATGGAAAAAGCACTAGACCTGAAGTCTAGAAAATGAGTTTTGGAGCCTAATACTGATACTTCCTAACTATGAGTCCCTATGCAAATCACTTATGCTCACTGTCTGTTTCCTCATGTGTAAAACAGGCATGATAATATTTGCACTACCCATCCACCTCACAGGGTTGTCCAGAGGAAAGTGCTTGGTAAACCTTAATGTGAGTTATTAATATTTTTATAATTGTATTTTTGGATGATAGAGGACTAAGATTAGCCCTTGCAGTCCCAGAAGCTGCCCTTCTTTCTAATTCCAGCTCCCCCAGGTCTTGCTCTGTTTCCTGCTTCCTCCTAAGGTGGTCACTGCTCTCTGCAGGCACGAGTGGAGCGTATGGAGCAGTTTCAGAAAGAGAAGGAGGAGCTAGACAAAGGATGCAGGGAGTGTAAACGGAAGGTAGCCGAATGTCAGCGGAAACTGAAGGAGCTCGAGGTGGCTGAGCCCAAAGGTAACCAAGCAGAGGTGCAGCGGCTCCAGGCTGAGGCCCAGCAGCTGCGGAAGGAGGAGAAGAGCTGGGAGCAAAAGCTGGATGAACTGCGCAAGAAGGAGAAGAATATGCCATGGAATGTAGACACACTGAGCAAAGATGGCTTCAGCAAAGTGAGTCGGGAAGCAGTTGTGTGTATATCAGGGTTTAGCTCCAGAGGGGTCATGTGGAGAAGGGTGGTCAGTGGAGGTGAGGACTCCCTGAGCAAGGATTCATCTTGAGGAAGGTACTGGTTGAATAAATAAGCAGCAAAATCAGCCCTGAGACTGGAAAGCTCAGTCAGGTGGTCATCCTGTCATCCCAAAGTCCCCAGTTTTCTTTCAGCCCATTTCCCTATAATAAAATGTCCTTTTTTTCTTCATCTGAATGAATAGACTAACTATTCCATCTTCCTTTTCATGCTATTGAGGGAGCCAGATAGAAGGGCTGAGCTTCAGCATAGGGAAGGTTTGGTTCACTGGTTTCTCCCCCTCACTTTCCCATCACAGAGTGTGTTCAATATTAAGCCAGACAAGGAGGAGGATTCTGAGGAGCAGAAAGAACAGAAGCACAAGACCTTTGTAGAGAAGTATGAGAAGCAGATTAAGCATTTTGGTAAGGCCCGGCTATTTCAGTGTGCCCTGGGCTCTCCCACCCAGGGAAAACAGTTTTTGTAGAATCTGCACTTGGTAATAGAGTCAGCACTTGGACCATTTCTAAACTGGGGGGCCATTGCCTTAGCTGGGAGAGTGCCCACCATTGGAGAGTGTCTGTCTGGGTGGGAAGACTGATGCAGGCACAAGGTTCTCAGGAGCCATAACCTTGAAGCTATAATTAGACCAGGAGATATTTTCAGCCTCAGTTCCTTTCCCTGTAAATAAGAGGATTGGACTAGATGATCTCTAAAGGTCTGTTCAGTAGTAGCATTCAATTTTCAGATTTCCTTGAGGGCAGAGACACTGAATGACTTTTCCAGCATGTTAATGTCCCGTGTTTGAAATGGAAGGGATATTCAATGTGTCCCCCAAATAGACCCTAAAGTAGAAATGGTGTTCTCAATACTTTCCACTCAAACCAACCAATTACATATAGCATATCTTTGCCCGTATATAATGCTTCTCTAAGGAGAGTGAAAAGTAAAAGACATTACCTCTACCTTTATGAAGATGCTAATCATTAGACAAGATAAAAAACAAAAAACAAAAAACACAAGAGATTTGTACGAAATGGAATAGAAATGATGTCTTCAGGACAATTCCTGGGTTGAAATGTGGGGATAGGATGTGAATTAGTGGTTGCTGTATTTCCTGGCATGCGGGAAAGAATGAATGAATGAAAAGGCAAGTTTTAATGGAGAGAGATGTGAATGTAGGAGGTTTGTGCCTCAAAGTCCCTGTCAGCACCATTTGTTCTGACAGGGATGCTTCGGCGCTGGGATGACAGCCAGAAGTACCTGTCCGAAAACCCACATCTAGTCTGCGAAGAGACTGCCAACTACCTGGTCATTTGGTGCATTGACCTGGAAGTAGAAGAGGTAAGGACAGCCAGCATGGCCTAGAAACTACAAATAGAGACCAGAGCAAGGACTCCTCTGGTCTGGAGCTTGGCAAGTAAGGCAGATCAGGTCTGGGTACGTCAGGGTCTTATCTCAGAAGAGCTCGCAGCTCACAGGGGCAAGACACAAACACAGCTAACCACGATGTGGTAAGCTGTGTTTAGATTTGTAAAAGAAAGTGTTTAGTGAGGTCTCTGGTCAGAAGGGTGGAGAAACTGTTATTGTCCCAGAAGGCATGATGAGGCTGGGGCTGGGGTTGGAGCTGGAGCTGGGGTGAAGACTTTTGTTCCTATGATCAATTGAGCTTTTCTCCTTTTAGAAATGTGCCCTCATGGAGCAAGTGGCTCATCAGACAATTGTTATGCAATTCATTCTGGAGTTGGCCAAGAGCCTAAAGGTGGATCCCCGGGCCTGCTTCAGACAATTCTTCACAAAAATTAAGGTGAGTGGTCTGACCCGGCTATGAAGATTAGGGACTTGGCATGGGGCAACAGGACGAGAGACTTCCTGACTCCTGTCTGAGCATCGCAGGGAACCCTCTGGGTCACTGAACACCCATCACTTGAGGACACTATCTAGAAGCTACAAGAATTTATCTCAGCAAAAGAATTGTTCCTCATCTCTTTCTTTTTTCCCTGTTCATTCCTTGCAGACAGCTGACCAACAGTACATGGAAGGCTTCACAGATGAACTGGAGTCCTTCAAAGAGCGGGTGAGAGGCCGAGCTAAAGTGCGAATTGAGAAGGCTATGAAGGAGTATGAGGAGGAAGAGCGGAAGAAGCGTCTGGGCCCTGGGGGCCTAGACCCTGTGGAGGTCTACGAAGCATTGCCCGTGGTATGTCCCTGTAAAGAAGTAATTGGGGAAATTCTGGATCTCTTCTGTGCTGGGCCCCTAGAGAGACTGTATATCCTAGTGCTATGAGCATCCTACAGTGGGTGCTGTCCTTAAAAGACCAGTTGCCTAGAAAGGACTCATACCCTTCTCCCACTTGATTGCTGAAACTTTTCTCCTATGGCTAGGCTAACTATTGTCTTGCTGACCTTATTTGCTCTTTGAAATGCCTGCATTCTGAACAGATGTCTTTTTCCTTCCCTGTACTTACCTAGGAGCTCCAAAAATGCTTTGACATTAAGGATGTACAGATGCTGCAAGACACCATCAGCAAAATGGACCCTACGGTGAGTGTCCAGTAGGGGGAGCCTGGAATAAAATTCAATCTCGCCATGGCCATTGTCACACTGGGGTTCCTTAAACACTCGGGGTGTGGTTCAGGATTGTTGGCTGCTTTTAGTTTCCTTTCTTTGTCCAGACTTTTCATCTCCTGGACTCCACTTCTCCCTGGCAGAGGGTCCTCCTTGGCAGTCAACAGTTGACTCATTCTCCCACCTTGGCAGGAACTAGAATTAGAATCACTGGGACCGAAGCCTTTATGGAAAGTTAGCTAGCCAGGTAGAGCTAGGCCTTTGCCTTTTCCCACACAAGAGACTTTCTTTTGGAGCTTTGGAGCTTCAACCTTCTCAGTCCCAGTGGAGCAAGATACTATTCTTCAGGGCTGTCTGCTTCTTCATGTGTGTCTGGAATTTGTGGGTTTGAGTGATAGGTACAAATGCAGAAGCAGGGTTTTGGGAAATCCAGGTTGTAGAGAAACTTGTAGGAGAAGAATCATCCTCACCTGTTGTGGGGGGTAACCTCTTGTTTCAGGAAGCAAAATATCACATGCAACGTTGCATCGACTCCGGCCTCTGGGTCCCTAATGCAAAGGCAGCTGGAGGGCAGGAGAAAGGAGATGAAGAAGCTCCAGCCTCAGACCTCGTGGGTGAGGCCAGGAAGGGCAGGGCCGAAGAGGAAGAGAAAGGAAACGTCTGATCTGACCTTTGCTGGAAACTTTATACCAGACTCTCTTTTAAGATGACAAAACCAACAAATATATGAATATATAAAATCTGTGAGCTTTTGAGTCTCCTGCTCGCTTTCCACACCAAATCCCCAGTGCTGGCATTCCTCCCAACACCCCCTCCCACCCAGCTCTGATCCAAATATCTGCTTTGAGTGTGAAGGGGCTTCCAAATGGCTCTGTGTGCCACCACTACTGCCCTCCTCCCCCCTCCCCCATCAGTCATTATCTTACCCTGTGCCCAGTAGGAGTGGGAACTGGTACTGGGTCTTGGGGGAAGGAGCTTGGTTGGGACTCAGAGCTAACTAGGGTTGTAGGCATGGCTGTGGGCACTGTTATTAACCCATTAGTGTGCTGTTGTGTCTATTTTTGAGGTGAGGGTAACTGGCAAACATCTTCAAATAAAAGATTTTAAGGAGTTGTGACCAGGGTTGACTTCTTGACATAACATTGTGAGTGTCATTTGCCTGCCTTCTCTTGTACCCTTTCAGGGTGGCTTTTACCAAACCCAACCAGAAGGTCATCCTAGTTTTATAGTCAGCTAGGTTCCTTGTTTCTACTCCTGCTTGTTACACATAGGTATGGAGAGATATCTGCCTTCAATCCCTGAGCATGAGGACAAATTTGGTATAAAATAAAGTAGAAATTTCTATAACCACCTATGAACTCGTACAAGACTGACTGACTAGAGGAACTTCCTGCAAGATGGGTGAACAAGTGGACATACTTACGTTTTCCTTTCCTCAAAATAAAATTATATTATCATAAAATTATAATTATAATTATAAAGTAGCATATACAAAAAAGGTAATGGAGGTGGGGGGAGGCCAGAGGAAAGATAACCCAAAAAAGTAAATCTTGTAAACTGATCAGAGACTAAAGACATATACTAGTAAAGAAAAAAGAAGTCCTAATACAATATAGGAATAGCACAAGATGAGAAAATTTTCATTTCATGAACAACATGAAGGAAAATGGAGCAACCTCAAGAACCTCTGGAGCGAGTTAAAGACAACCAAAAATGAAGACTTTGAGGTGTTTGAAATGTGAGAGTTCATAGTTTATGGCAGAAGCTGGAAATTCTTTAATTAGAGGTGCCTTGAAAGTCGGAACACAAAATACAAAAGAATCAATATAGGAAGAAAATTGGGGAAAAAAGTCAAAAGTTGTCACAAAATTATTGTAATAGACTTTGAAAACAACACTGATCCAATCAGAATTATTGATCCAGAAAAAAATGAAAAGGGAGTCATTTTTTTCCTTTATTGAAATTTAATGTTTCCAATTACATACAAAGGTAGTTTTTAATGTTTGTCCATTTGCAAGTTTATGAATTCCACAGTTTTCTACCACCCTTCCCATGGGCAGTGGCTAGAGCTTTGGAGTCAGAACAAGAGTTTGAATCCAGTCTCAGACCCTTGAATCTTACTAGCTGTGTGACCTTGGGCAAGTCACAACTGATTTGCCTTGCATCCAGTCATGCTGATTCATAGCTGGCCACTAGACCCAGATGACTGGAAGAGAAGATGAGACTGGTGACTTAGCACAGCACCCCCTCACTCAAATCCAATTTATATGCTTACTATGATATCACCTCCCTGATGTTGTGGTATTTGAAAATGAAAGACAAACATTATAAAAGTTGCATTTGTATATTTGTATCATGTTGTGATAGAGGAATTAAAAATAAGGTGGAGGGAGGGGAGAAACCCTGAAAAAGAAGGGAAAAATAGATTTTTAAAAAGGTGAACATTGGGAGTGTCTAGGTGGTGTAGTGGATAAAGCACTGGCCTTGGAGGCAGGAGTACCTGGGTTCAAATCCAGTCTCAGACACTTGAATCTTACTAGCTGTGTGGCCTTGGGCAAGACACTTAACCCCATTTGCCTTGCAAAAACCTAAAAAAAAAAAGTGAACATTGTATGTTTTACTCTATATTCAGAATCCATGGTTTGTTCTCTGGAAATGAGTGTCATTTTCCTTAATAGGTCTCAGGATTGTCCTTGAATACCAAACTTGAGATCAGCTGTATCCATCATAATTGATCATATAACAATGTTGTTAATGTGTACAATGTTCTCTTGATTATGCTCACTATACCCAGCATTAGTTCATGCAAGTCTTTCCTTGCTTCTCTGTAGAGTCCAGCAACTCATGATTTCTTAAAAAATAATAATATTCCATCTTACTTATCATAATTAATTCAACCATTCCCCAACTGATGGAATTCCCTCAATTTTCAATTCTGTCACCACAAAAAAGAGCTGCTATACATATTTTTGAATATTTTCCTACTTTTAATGATCTCTTTGGCATATAGACCTAGCAGTGGTATTGGCTGGACCAAAGGGTATGCACAGCTTTGCCCTTTGAGCAGGGTTTCAAATTGCAGAATGAGTCATTAAATGCTACTCTTCTAGGACCATGAGGGAAGGCCTAAAATATTCCCTGCTCTCAAAGAGCTTACAGTCTAATGGGGAAGACAACAGGCAAACAACCGTGTTACCAACAAGATAAAGATGAGATAAATAGGAAATAATCCACAAAGGAAGGGCAACAAAATTAAGATCAGGAAAAAATTGTAAAAGTGTGATCTTAGATGGAACTTGAAGAAAGCCAGGAGTATGACTGATACTGAAAATTACCATTCAGAAGAATTTTTCCTTAGAAATTAATAGCAAAAAGTACAGTGGGTGTGGGTGTGAGGGTGTGTGGATATGTGTGGGCTTGTCTAAGGTTGGATGAGGTGTTAAGACTGGAATGGTGGAGGGTGACAAGTTTTAAAGGGCTTTGAATGCTAGAGGAGTCTATATTGGATAAAGTGCAGGAGTGCCATGGTCAAATCTGTGCTTCAGGAAGATCATTTTAATAACTAAGTACGAGAGGGATGGATTAGAGTGGGAGAGACTTGTGACAGGGAGACCAGTTGGCAGAGGCTATTACAACAATACAAACAAGGCAAAGAAGATGTGCACTAGGGGAATGGCAATATCAGAGGAGAGAAGAGAGCATATATTAGTGTACAGTGGATAGAGCTTGAGACCTAGAGTCAAGAAGATCTGGGTTCAGTTTTGAACTTGCACAAGTCTAAATGGGTGATTCTGAGCAAATCACTCAATCCCATTTGCCTGTTTCCTCATCTGTAATATGAATTGGAGAAGGAAATGGTAAACCACATAAGTATCTTTGCCAAGAAAACTCCAAATGGGCAGACATGATTAAAACAACTGAACAATAGCATTACAGAGTTAAAACTGACAGATCTTAGCAAAGACTGGATATGGAAGGAGGGGGGTTATGAGTAAGAGTCAAGTAAGTCAAGTAAGAGTCAAGGTTGACAAGATTCACAACCTAAGTGACAATACCCTTTGATAGTAATAAGGAAATTAAGAAGAGGGTAGGGTTTAGATAGAAAGATGAATTTGGCTTTGGACATGTTGAATTACATATGTCTACAGGATATCCAGTCCAAGATGTTCAATAGGCAAATGGAAATGTGAGACTGAAGGCCATTATAGTCATTAGGGCTGGATAGATTTGAGAATCATCAGCATAGAGATGATAATTGAATCCATTCGAGCTGATGAGATCACCAAGTGAAATAATATAGAGTGAAGAAAAGAGGTCTCAGGACAATCCTGGGGGACAATATCATTTTTAAAAAATATTTTGGTTTTTGCAAGGCAATGGGGTTAAGTGACTTGCCCAAAGTCACATAGCTAGATAATTAAGTATCTGAGGTCAAATTTGAACTCAAGTCTTCCTGACTCCAGAAGTGGTGCTCTATCCACTGACAATATCTTTTTTTTTTTTTTAGATTTTTGCAAGGCAGATGGGTTTAAGTGGCTTGACCAAGGCCACACAGCTAGGTAATTATTAAGTGTCTGAGACTAGATTTGAACTCAGGTACTCCTGACTCCAGGGCTGGTGCTCTATCCACTGCGCCACCTAGCCACCCCAACAATATCATTTTTAAGGAAATCACACAAAACTGTTTTGAGGGAAAAGTATAGATAAAGAGGATCCACAGGTCTTCATCAGAAAAGAATTCCAAAGTTATTTTTACCTTAAATATCAAATTCAGAGCTTCTTTTTAAAAAATAAAATTTGACTAGTAAATAAAGGAGATGGCAACTGATATATCAAAAAACCTCAACAAAAAAAAATGAAAGAAAAAGCTGGAATATAATATGCCCAAAAGTAAAAGAGAAAGCAAAGGTTGTATTCATAATATTATCTGTGAATTGATTATATTCTTACATAAAAAAATGGACCTTTTATAGGATGACAGGATTTAAAAAGTCTTTCACAGATAACTTGATATAAATAGGACTTTGAAGTACAAATTCCTTGAAGTGAAGCTAATTAGTCTGAAAGGCCTATATAGAAATGCAGTATTTGTGAATATTAGAGGTATACCTTGCCTTTTTTGAAGAAACAAAGAGAATAACTAGTTAATCTCAATAATGGTGATCAGACTGTTATCCTAAAGGAAAGTAAGGGGAAGAGATTAAGTTAGTCTTTTTTTGAATAAAACCCTACATGTAGTTTGCATCAAACAATTGCCAAAGAATTCACACAAAAAATATTGGAGGGTGTAGCAAGATTGAGATTAGATTGTTTTAAAACAAAACAAGTATAGACTATTCTTTGAAAAAAAAAGTCATGTACTGGGATTTGAGACAGAGTTGGGGAAGGAAGGGTGTGCTTTGAGGGAGAAGATTGGGACAGTTTTATTTCAAGCCAAATAAGTGACAATTACTAGTATTGTGTGTTTTTTTTAATAGATTATTTAATAGGATTTGATAAGGGGAAAAACATTAAACAATAATAACCTTGAATGATAATGACTTTTTCCTGTGTGGAGTTAGGCCAAACCCTTTTGAGTCATTACAGATCTCATTTATGAGGCCCTAAAAGTTTTGGGGCTGGATGCAATCAGAAGCAAAAGGGAGCATGTGGAGGAATTCTTTTGAGAAATCTACTTGAATTTGGTCTTTACACAGGATATTGTTAATGACATTGGGAAACATCTGGGGTGTGCCTGTCTCCCCTGTTTTATTCCTTGATTGTTATCAGCAATTAGCTTGCTTATAGGATGTCTATTAAATGGATAGTTCATTGTGCATGCCTGTGAGTCCACACATCTTGGACTGTATAGGAGTAATGAGTTGGGCCCTGATTTGAAGAGGAATAGAAAATGGGGTGGATGGGTTTTTTTGTTTGTTTGTTTTTTAACTAGGCCTGTAATTTCATCTGTGTAGGACACTCAGAAAGGATCTTTCCCTTACTAAAACAAATTGATGCCTACTCTGCATTATAGAGTCTTTAAGAGTTGCCTGGGACATTGGGAAGTCTAGTGACTTACTCAGGGTCATTCAGCCAGTATCTGTGACTAGACTTGTTCCCATAATGTTTTTTTTTTTACTCTATGGCAACATCTTTGGTAAATTTTAAGTTCCTTTAGTGACCACCTCTACCTTTCCCTCGAAACAAAAGTCCTTCTTAACACCAATTTTTTTAAGGGATGTATGACTACCATAGAATTCCATTTTCCCCAAAGGATTCAAGTTGATCACTCAAGAGAATAAAAAAAGCACTTGGCAGGCCTGAGCAGGCTGCAATACACTGCAAAGGAGGAATCATGTGGGAGACACAATATAAAGCTGATTTGAAATTATAGCCAGTTTTCCTGAAGCCCCTCATCCCAGTTTGTAAAGGAAGTCATTAATAATGTTTGTCCTTCATTTTGAAAAAGAAGACAATATCAGGGAGGTAATGTCATGACAAGCACATGAATTGGATTTGAGTGAGGGGATGCTATGCTAGATCACCAGCCTCACTTTCTCCTCCAAATCCATCTAGATCCAGTGACCATATATGAATCAGGACAACTGGAAACTGCCCTGTATTCAAGGTAATCAGGGTTAAGTGATTTAGGCAAGGTCACACAGCTAGTAAGAGTCAAATGTCTGAGGCTAGATTCAAACTCCTGTCCTCCTGATTCAAAGGCCACTGTGCCACCTAGCTACCTAGCTACCCCTAGTAAAGGATGTCATCAGAAAAAATGTATGAAAGGAGGAATGATGTCTCCCAAGGTGACATAAAGGGATAATCAATAGATATCCCAAATCATCCATTGGTATCCATGAAACATCAAGATATAGAGGAAAGTACTAATATGTCATATGAATCCCCTATGGCATATTTATAAGGGGACATGGTCTAAAATGGCATTGGTTAGTCAAAAATGAATGGGCTGTAATCGGTGTCATTCAGGAGGGTGCCCACATTGATGAGATCTCAGATCTGTTAAAATAAATTAATATTTGTAACTTGCCTGTGCTGCAGAACAAAATTGTTTAATGAATGATTGGTGAAAAAGAATTCTGGGAAAACAGAGGCTTTCTGGTAGTCTCTATTGGAGTTTGTGACCATTCAAAGAGAACAAAGTCTAATTGCAGTGGCAGCATCTTGGAATCTAGAAAAATATAAGAACATCCCTGAGGCTCCATCGAGCCAGGAAATAAGACATCTAAACTAGGGCAAAACTGGGGAGATTGACTGATAATCCCAGTTCAGATGCAGGCATTTATGAATGAAATCTCCCATCCCTTTTTGCAGCAACAGAAGCACCCCACCTATTCCTTGTCTTAATCAATTCAAGAGTCTTTTGGAGAAAGTTTCCTAATCTACTCTGAGATTATTTTCTAATGCTTTAAAATTCATTTCTGGCTTGATTAAATGTTTTTCTTCTTTCTCATCTAGGTATGTTTGCAGGGTAAGCAAATAAAGTTTATGATGTTGTGGATCTATCTATTTAGTAGAGCATTCCCCTCAGATTTTTATTTGCTAAGTGATTGAGCAAGTTATTCTCTAGACTTCAGTTTCCTCATCCATGAAATGAAAACTTGGGCTCAGTCTTTAGAGCTGGAAGTTATCTTCCAATTCTAAATCTAAGAGTCTATGACTATTTTGACCTGAGTCAACTCCAGAAGTTCTCAGTTTTCTAACTGGATAATAAGCACAAGGGTCCTGGGAGATTCAGAGAATATTAGTAAAGAGGCTCTAGTAAAAAAAAAAATTAAATAAAACTTTCATTATGAGCAAATTATATTTTGTACAGGAATGCAAGGAAGTTTTAACATTAGGGAAACTATTAATACATTTATTATTAATAACAAATACATTTCCTTCTGGCTAGGGGAAAGGTGTTGACCAGGCTCTTTACATTATGTATATTGGTTTGTCTAGCGTTTGCCTACAGAAGATAGTTGGAAATTAATTTTAAAAAATTAGCAAGCAGAGCTAAATTGGTTTAGATTACTACAGTGTCAGATTTGGGCACAGTGATTTAAAGAGGAATAACTCACAACTGTAGATATGATATGGGGACACATGTTTAAACACTCTCTAAATAAATTACTAAATTGTTAAAACTGTTGTTTTTTTAGGGTAAGCTTTAGCTAGAACCACTTTCAAAGAAGTATTTTCTTTTTTATTGATATTTTATTTTGTTTTCCAATGACTTATTATGAAACTTTTTCAGCATTTATCTACTTGCATATTTATGTTACACATTTTTCTTCCACCCTCTCTTCCCACCTCCCTCCTCTCAACAGTAGTCTGGTAAAAACTGCACGTGTATATTTGTGTTTAACATGTTTACACATTAGTCATTTTGTGTATGAGGAAATAGAACTAAGAGAAAAGAAAGAAAACCATGGGATAGAAAGGGATATAAAAGAAATTTTAAACTAGTGAACATAGTATCCACTCAGATTCTTTGGTTTCTTTTTTTTGTTTTTTGTCTGGATGTGGATGGCCTTGTCCATAACAGATCTCCCAGGGATGTCCTAGCTCTCTGAACTGCTGAGAGGAGTTGCATCCATCAAAGTTGATCAACTCACAATGTTTTTTTGATCATGTCTACAATGTTCTTTGGGGTTTTTCTTGTTTTTTGCAAGGCAAATGGGGTTAAGTGGTTTACCCAAGGCCACACAGCTAGGTAAATATTAAGTGTCTGAGACCAGATTTGAACTCAGGTACTCCTGACTTCAGGGCCGGTGCTTTATCCACTACGCCACCTAGCCGCCCCTACCATCCTACCATGTTCTTTGTTCTGCTCCCTTCGATTAGCATCAGTTTGTGAAATTCTTTCCATTAATCAGGTGTGTGTGTGTGTGTGTGTGTGTGTGTGTGTGTGTGTGTGTGTGTGTGTGCCACAAGATGTGGAGAAGAGGAAGGAGAGAGAGTTGTTTTGAAGGAATGTGACTGTCCCTTCCAGAACTGTGGGGTGATCGGATACTGGTGCAGCCTGAGAGCTCTGCGATAAGAACTGAAAGAAGGGCCCTGAGCCAGACTTTAGCTTCTATGGAATGTGTGTAGATTCCTGCTCCAGAGCTGGAGACACCCTCCAGGGAGGACAAATAGTGGGTGGGGCCCGGCTCTTCAGGGTGTGAATTTGGGCTGGGGTTGGGGGTGGGGAGACAAGGGAAGGGATTATCCCTTTAATGACTTGGGAGTGGAAGTGACTGCTTCCTGTCAAGAGAGGAATAAGAACTGAAGGCTATGGCAGGAAGTGCTCGGAGGAAATTAGGGTGTTATTCGAGAGCCAAGTTTCTTCTGGGCTGAAACTCCTCTCCTGATAGCCCTGACGCCAGGCTCAGTACTCTATCCTTACTTTCTCTAGGTTATTAGTCTCTTTGGATAAATCCATGAAAGAAATATTTGCTCTGATTTTGTGCCAGACAGTGGACATACACAAACTAAAGGAAAATGAGATTTCGTTCTAATGGGGGAGTCACAACCGACATTTATAGGTAGATACAAAAATCTATATAATGGATACAATGTCAAGGGAGAAGGTTCTAGCAACATGAGAGAGTGAGAAATGAAAAAGGAGGTAGAAATCTTTGAAACCTTTGAGTGTCAGGATGATCCATGAATTAGAATAGATTTTTATAGGTCACGCGGACCCACACCCCCTTCTCATTTTGATGCTGCGCTTCAGATGGACGTCTTGTGACCCAGTTGGGGTCTTCTCAGCCAAGATCTTGGAGTGTTTTACCATTTCCATCTCCGGGTCATTCTATAGAGGAGGAACTGAGGCAAGGTTAAGTGACCTCAGACAGAGCTGGCATTTTTAAAATTATTTATTTTTTTTTTCAAGGCCACGGGGTTAAGCGACTTGCCCATGGCCACACAGCCAGTGTCTGAGGCCTCAGACAGACGAGCGGGACTCCAGGCCAGGCCTGGCCCCTCCTCATTTTTCAGATCCAGGCTGGGGGGGCCGTGGTGGAGGCAGAATTCGACTCCAGGGCTCTGCTTCGCCACTTTCCCCGCAAGCCCCGGCACCTCGAGCCTCCCCTACGAGGCCGGCCCGGATCCCACGGGAAATGGGACCCGGAGAGCTCGGTGTCAGGGCGTGACAAGAGACATCTTTCGGATTCCTGGCCGCCGGCCCCGCCCACTCTCCCCTTGGACCCGCCCCCAGCCCCATCCGCCTTTTCCGCCTTCTTTCCGCTGACCAACCGCCGTCATCTCCTCCCTGGGAGTGGAGGAAGCAGCCAATCAGCGCCGAGCACCCGATGAGCAGGCGAGACCAAAGGCCGCTGTCCCAATGAGAAAGCGTTGCAGCGGTCACCAATGGGTGAGCTTGTTGCAGGAGACCAATGAGGTGCGGGCTCTCGGCTGCCCAGCGCGGAGGCCCTGTCAGTCAGAGGCTCCGGCGGCGGCGGCGGCGGAGGAGGAGGAGGAGGAGGAAGAGGAGGAGGAAGAGGACCGGCCCCGTCGAGCAGGAGCCACACCGAGCCGGGCACTGACAGGTGAGGCCGGACACAGGCCCACGGCCGGGGAGCAGCGCGGGCCCGGAGGAGGGCGGGAGGAAGGGCCCCCGGGGATTGGTGAGCCGGCGGCCCCGGGGGGCAGTGCCCTGGATGGGGGCAGCGGCCGAGGAGGAGGAGGAGCGGTGAGTGAGAAGGCGGGCAGATCACCAGTGGGGTCGTGCGTGGAGTGGGCTCCGAGATTTCGCCAGTTCTGGCCGGGGAGGGCATTGCCTGGGGTGACAGCAGACCGTGGGGGGGGGGCTGGAGTGCCCAGACGAGGGCTGTGGGCGAGGACGGGGGGCAAGGATGGGGAAGCATCGGTGCCAGGGTCTGTAGTTTCCCTCGCCCCCAGTCATGCCAGGCCGCGGCCGGCTCCCAGCTCTGGCTTGGGCTCCTCTCAAAGCTGGGCCAGTGCCCCATGTGAATTCTCTCCTGCTGCCTCCGGTCCAATCCGACAAACCTTCATTAAGGACTTTTAGCGGTTTGTCTCCCTCCCGCTTGTCTCTGCATAGCTCTGATCTTTGGGTAGATAGTGGTGGATCTGTGGAGGTTCTTCCCTACCTTCAAGGATGACCCTAACTCTCCAGTAGAATTATTCTGTGTTTCAGAAACACTTTTACCAGTTCAGTTATACTTGATTTCCAAATGACTAAATTGGGTGTTTTAGAGTGAAAAAGATTAAGAAGAAACAGGAGGATGAGCCATGACTAATGATCAGTTTTTCAGTAATCTTAGAGAATGTTGATGTGAGAGCTAAAAGTAGGGTGGAGTTCACATGCTCCTAACTACTGGTCTCAGGGGGACCCCCCTGGCAAAAGAAACCTCTTTTATGGAGACCTGAGGGTCTGGGATAAGCTCTGGGAGTGAGGGAAATAGATTCTTAATAAACACAGAGTACCTATCTGCTAGAATGCGCCCTATGGGAATGAATTTCCTTAGAGAACAGGAACATCTCCTGAACTGGATTTTAAGAGAAATGTTTCTCTCTTGAATTGAGCTGGAGATGTTTACAATCTGACACTGACTGCTCCTTGATTCTCTCCCCTATTTCCTTCCTCTGGTTGTTATCTTAAGGGACTGGGCTTAAGATTGATGAACATTAAACAGAACTAGCAGGGTGACCTCATGTCCAGTGTTCATACTCAAGAAGAGGCCTTTCTGCTTGGGACAACTTGAGCCTTTCTCAGCCAAACAACTCTTTGATGTCAAGACCCCCCCCCCCCCCAACTGGTTAGATTGTGTACTGTTGAGTGGGGATGTTCCCTTTTAGTATCCTAAGCCCCAGCATTATTTGCTTCCATCATCTCCCAGGTGCCTGAACCTTTGTGATAAAATAGAGTCACTAAGGGGTTAGGGTTTAGAAATAGACTCTTTTGCAGAACAACAGGGTGTGAGTCTACCTGAATACCTCAGTGTTGCAAGGTGATTTGGATGATAAAGTAGATTGAGATGTCTGTCTGCTTTTGTGTGGACTGTATTCATTCTGAGAAAGCCAAGTATAGTGAACTCCATTCATCCTCAGTTCTTGGCACTTGGGTATTATGCCCTATGCTATCTGAAGATGCTACCTTCTACTGTTTTAGGATAGGAGTGAAGCTGTTTCTGGAAAGTTTAATTTGGGAAGAGAGGGGCTGAATCCAGCACACATTAATGGGAGGGAGGCTTACTAAGGATGGCTTAGCTTGGAGAGAAGTACAGCTAACTTGAAGTGAGATTTTTCCACCAATGGTTATATCTTTTTTTAAATTAATTTATTTTTCCAACTATATGCAATGATAGTTTTCAGCAGTCATTTTTTTCACAAAGTTTTGAGTTTCACATTTTTCTCCCTCTCTTCCTTCCCTTTCCCCACTTCCTGACCAAAAGCAATCTAATACAGGTTAAGCATGTAAAACAGAAATTCATATTAATCATGTTGTGAAAGAATCAAATCAAAATGGGAAAAATAATACCTAAGACAACTTTTAAAAATTGAAGATCATAAGCTTTGGTCCACATTTAAACTCCATAGTTCCTTCTCTGGATATAGATGGTATTTTCCATCACAAATCTTTTAGAATTGTCTTTGATTATTGTATTGCTGAAATGAACAAGTCCATCATAGCTGATCTTCACCCAATGTTGCTTTAAATGTATACAATGTTCTGATTCTGCTCACTTCACTCAGCATTAGTTCATGCAAATCTTTCCTACTCTGGCCACTTCTGAAAGTAATGGCTACAATCCATTATTAGAATCATAGAGCAGAAAGACCTCTTAAATTTCTAGTCTAACCTCTTCATTTTACAGAAATGGGATCAAACTTACATGAAATGATTTATTTTATATCATATATTTAGTAAGATAAGACTTAAGTGAAATGACTTGTTCAATGTCATATATTAAAAGTGTCAGAGTTGGCCTTGCAAAAAAAGTGTCAGAGCTAAGACTCAGAATAAGATCTTTTGACCCCCCCCCAATCAAGTGATCTTTTTTTTGATTCCATGCAATGACTTCCCATTTGTTATCTCCCTTTTCTCCTAACACCTGGGATAGGACAACCTGGGTAGAAAGAGCTTTGGAATCTGGGGCCTAACACACCCCTTCAGTTGGCAGAAAATCAAGATGCCACTATGTCACTGTGCTGCAAGACACAGTGACTCTGATGGAGACTGGGGCCACCCTAGCAGCAGTGGACTCAAAGTTCTCCTTCACTGGAGCAATGGCGGTGACCAGTATGTGACCTACAACCAGGGTACCATGACTGCAGAGGAAATCTGCATTCACATTGCACAGAAAGTGGGTAAGTGGGGCTTTAAGTAAGAGAAAGATGGATCAGAGATGAGAACATAGTATATTACGGATTAGGAAGCACTGTAGTTTTGAATCTTGCTTGGAAGTAGCTTCCTCTTTCTTCCCTCCCCTCCACCAGGATATTTCAGAAGTGAAATGGATGAATGAGGGGAGTAGGATGGGAAGGTTGGAAAGGGGACTCCCTGGGCAGGACAACAAGGTCTGCTTTCCCACCAAATTGGCTTTAATGCCTTTGATAGGACAAAGATAGTTATCCTGTCCATCTCTCCCAGTCCCATGGCTATGGGAAGGGACTTGTGATGTGGCCTCAGGAGCTTGGATTCTAGAGGCTTTTCAAGAACAAAGTCTTTATCTGAAGCTAGCAAACCACTTGTCTCAGCACCTGGTCCCTGTGGTGAGTTCTATGGTAACTGAACCAGGCTCTAGGACTTGACTCCTGCCTCTATATTCTATCACCAGCTGCGATCATGTTTGAGCATCTTTGTCCTTGCCTTAGATCCCTTAGAATTTTCTATTCTTCTCCTGCCCACCTCTGAGAAAATAACAAAATGTTATGGTTGTTGAGGAAATTTCTTCTACTCTTACTATGGGGAAGGAGGATAAAGCCTTGATATGAACAGTTTCTTTCTAGCTTCTAAAAGCAGAAAGAGAGAGAGAGAGAGAGAGAGTGAGCAAGTGTGTGTGGGGGGGTCTGTCTGTCTATCGGTTTCAGTTTGTGGTTTAACTCTAATGTCCTACCTTGTTCTTGTTTCCAGGGATTGCTCCACTTTGCTACAATCTTTTTGCATTATATGATACCCAGGCCCAAATTTGGCTGCCTCCTAACCACCTCTTTGAGATCACCAAGGACACCAACCAAATACTGCAGTTTCGGATGAGGTAGTAGCAGCTCCCTAAGTTTGGGCTTGGGGGATTGGGGTCATAACAGGGGTCTTCCCCCAGTGACAACAGGCTCTTCGAGGAAAAATCCCCATGTAGACCTTTTAGGGGCATACTCAAGAAGTGGTGATTCTTGGCTGAAGAGGAAGTTTCCTTTGGTGGTCAGGTTTTCTCATAATTGGGGGATGGGTAGACACATATTTTGCCATTCTATGTATGTCAATGGTCTACCCACTATAGTAAACATAGAGACTTGAGCTTTGGCCTGACCTATTCGCTGGAGAGTGAAGAGGGTTGGAAGAGATTTCTTTTTGATTTGAGGCACTAGAATCAGGAGTAGATTTAGGTGGCAGCCAGTCCTTTGTAGAGAGCTGGTTTCCTTCTTCACCCATTTGTTATGGGTCCCAGGATGGTGGGCTATGGTGCTACAGGGTAAGGAGTATTCTTTCCCTTTTGTATCCTGCAGGTATTACTTCCGAAACTGGCATGGCCAGAATGCCCAGGAGCCAGCTGTGTACCGAAGCATGCCTAGAGGTGTTGAGGTCTCTGAAGAGAAGCCCCGGATTGAGCAGGAGTCTGCTTTGCTGGACAAAGCTTCCTTCGAGTACCTCTATGAACAGGTTGGGGGATGTGCAATATTACTGAGGGCAAGATAAGGAGGGATGAGTGGGAAAACCTAGGGAATTGTTTCCTTGGGGCACTAGAGGATTCAGCTTTTAGTGATCCTGCTCCCTTGCATTTCCATACTGTTTTGCCAAACATTGCTCTGTCTTTTCCCATTAAGAGTTGTACATACTAGGGGTGGCTAGGTGGCTCAGTGGATAGAGCACCAGCCCTGAAGTCAGGAATAACTGAGTTCAAATCCGGCCTCAGACACTTAATAGTTACCTAGCTGTGTGGCCTTGGGCGAGCCACTTAACCCCATTGTCCTACAAAAAAAAAAAAGAGAGAGTTGTACATACTGATGGTCAGCAACCTCTCTGAAAGGGTCAGATAGGAGAAAGGAGGGAATGGAAGTATCCTCCTGGGTCATTCATCTCCCCTCTTCTTTCCCCCAGGGGAAGTTTGAGTTTGTCAATGATGTTGCATCGCTTTCGGACCTACATAGTGAAACAGAGATACATCACTTCAAGAATGAGAGCCTCGGCATGGCCGTGCTGCATCTTTCCCACCTTGCCCTACAGCGTGGTGTCCCCCTGGAAGAGGTGGTGAGGAAGACCAGGTACCTGGCTCTAGGAGACACTAGGGGTTCCCCACGGCATCAATCAGCAAGTAGGCCCTAGGGAAGACAGGGAAAGACAGAAGACATAGAAAACATATTTCCTGGCATGTGGGCAGCTCAGCCATAAGTCTGATAACACCTCGAGAACAGTAGACAGTATGTGGGTCATAGTCAAGGAAGGCTGCCCAGAAGAGAAGATAGAAAATTGGAGTGAGTGTATTCTGAGTACAGGGAATAGTCTAAGAAATGAATCAGAGCCAGGACTCTACCTATAGAGGGCAGTGAGGACATTCCCTGATGGAGGAAAATTTGAATGAGGACTATCAACACCTGAGCAAGCTACTTTAATAAGCAAGGGGTCCGCTGAGGAAGTGCTCAGCATTGGGAGCTGATGAGATGATGTTGGAATCATGACTTGAGAGACCTTGGGGCTTTTATCCTGGTAGTCAGTTAGAGCTCACTCCTGTTGAAGCCTCTTAATTTCCAGTCATCTTTTCCTTTCCCATTCCTCTCTTGTCGTTTGCCCCCTCCCCTGCCCTCAGCTTCAAAGACTGCATCCCGCGTTCCTTCAGCCGACAAATCCAGCAGAACAACTCCCTGACCAAATTCCGCCTGAGGAATGTCTTCCAGAAGTTTATGCGACGTTTCCATCTACAGACAGTGGGTCTAGGGCGTCTTAGTGAACAGGACATTATGTTCAAATACCTGGCTACACTGGAGCAACTGGCCCCACGCTTTGGCACTGAGCGTTTTCTTGCCCTGACCTTGGCATTGCCCACTGAGGCTGAAAGGGATCGATGCTATGTCAATAGCAGTGAGCAAGGGCCTGCCATCCCACCGGGATCCACTCTCTCCCTTGCTGACCAGGCTCCTACCCATGAGGTTCTCGTGACGGGTACAAATGGTATCCATTGGCGGCTTCTTCAGGTGGAGGTGAGCAGACATGCTTAGTGGGCTGCTGTCTGAGGTCCTCCAACTTCTTCAACCTGGATAGACCTAGGTGAAGAGGGACAGTGCTCTCATCTATCCCTGACTGATTTTCAGGACTCTGACTTGGAAATCAACCATTCCCGAAGTTCCTTTGGTAAAAAGTCCAAGGCCCGGGAGGCAGAAAGCCGGAAGCTGAGCCAGCTGCCTACTGAGAGAAAAGAGAGCCCATGGACCTATTTTTGTGACTTCCAAGATATCACTCATGTTGTAGTCAAGGAGAACAACGTCAGCATCCACCGTCAGGACAACAAGTGCCTGGTAGGGCTAGAGCATGGGATGTAGGCCAGGAAGGGCTGGGGTAGGATTGCTGAAGGCTGGGAGGGTGGTTCTAATAGAAGAATCCTGCTAAAGCCTCCTTCCTTCTTCCCCAGGAACTGACTCTCCCTTCACCTATGGTGGCACTCTCTCTGGTATCCCTGGTGGATGGCTATTTCAGACTGACAGCAGACTCCAGCCACTACCTGTGCCATGAGGTGGCCCCCCCAAGGCTGGTGATGAGCATTCAAAATGGCATCCATGGGCCCCTGCAGTGAGTGTGTGTGTGTGTGTGTGTGTGTGTGTGTGTGTGTGTGTGTGTGACTGACTGTCTTTTTGGTAACTACGTCATGGCATGGTTGTGTAACTGTGTGAATATGAGGTTTGACAGAAAACTCAAGGGGAAACATATACCCAGACTTTGCTTGCCTCCTCAACCCCCCTACTATCCAATGTTCCAGGGAATCTTATGTGCTGTCCAAACTGAAGCGAGAGGAGGTAGAAGATGGACTCTACCTTATCCGCTGGAGTTCCTTTGACTTCCATCGCCTCATCCTGACTGTGGCCCGAAAGGATCAGGTAAAAGCCTCACAGTTCAAGGAGTAGGAGGGTCTGTTCCTCTTTCCTTGGAGGGCCAGACTGCTAACTCCTCAATGCTTCCACAGGCATCTGGAACACAGGGTCTCTGTTACAAGCAGTTCCGTATTGAAGAGCGAGGTCTGACCTTCCAGCTGGAAGGCTGGGATCAAGCATTTCCCAGTGTGCGTGAGCTTACTGCAGCCCTGCAAGGCTGCACACTGAGATCCAGCTCCGGCTCTGGTCCTGGCTCCAGCCTAGAAAGCTTCACACTCAGCAAATGTTGCCTGCCTCGAGCAGGAGGTACTTCCAGAGCAGGAAAGAAGGGGGAAATAGATGTTGGGGGAATATAACTAGTTTCATGGGCAAAAGGTCATTCAGCCCCACCATGGGTTGGTAGTTTTCTTTTGTGGTGGGGAATCTGCTTTCCTATAGGATCACTTGAAAATTTCTCATTCTCAAGGTTTCTTCTGATGGAACTATAGATAAGGCTTCTGTCTTTATGATATATTTTCACTCGTTTCCCCCAGAAATTTCCAACCTGATCATTACCAGGCAGCGTCCTAAGGAGAGCCTCAAACCACTCAACTTGTCCCAACTCAGCTTCCACCAGATCCGAAAGGAAGAGATCAAACAGGTAGGTCAAGAGTACCCCTGTTTCTTGGTACACCCAGGATGCCTTGTTGAGCCACATGCTCCACATTTGGATCTCTTACTTCAAGTTTGAGTGATGGAATAAACCAAAAATAGGTTTCTTGGCACTAAGGCCCTGGTTTAGACTAGATGAACTGGACTGCATTTGTACTGATATGTCCCTCTCTTCCAACCATCCTGTCCAACTCACTCCTCAATTCCTACCTCAGCTGGCTCACCTGGGTCAGGGCACCCGGACCAATATTTATGAGGGACTCCTGCATGTGGGAGGTGGAATGGGAACTGAAGATGAAGAAGAGGAGAACATTCTCTCAGAGCCCAATAACAACGATCGGGAGCTTCGAGTTGTGCTGAAGGTGCTGGACCCAAGTCACCGTGATATTGCTCTGGTGAGAGGAAACTGGGGGAACTTTGTTTGAGCAAGCATCTCCTACCTGGCAGTATGTCTCTCTTATGAATTTCTGTTGTACTTCTCCCCCAGGCATTTTTTGAGACAGCCAGCTTAATGAGCCAGGTCTCTCATATTCACTTGGCCTTTGTACATGGTGTTTGTGTCCGGGGCTCTGAGAGTAAGTATTTCTCATCTATTATTTTACCCCCCCCCCAACTTTTTTCTTGAACCTCTGAATCCAAAGGCAAAGGTTTTCCCTAAACTGCCCCTAGATGTGAGTATTTGGTCTTGTACATTATAGACATCATGGTGGCAGAACATGTAGAACATGGACCACTGGATGTATGTCTTCGCCGGGAGAAGGGCCATGTGCCTGTGGCCTGGAAGATTACTGTGGCCCAGCAGCTCGCCAGTGCTCTCAGCTACCTAGTAGGTGCCTGGCCTAGGGAATGGGAGTGCCAATGGAGTTGGAGGCTGGGCAAGGAGAAGCCCACACAAAATTGGTTGTTTTGAAGGCATTGTATACATATATTTCTCTCTAACTTGGAAACCAAACCAGAAACCATACACTATGTGTGAGATATGTCCTGCATCCATGCCAGGTGTGTTTTTAGTTTTACACTTATGTTCTCTGGATGCCAGAGAATGACCCTCTTCTCTTGATATCACTCTTTAGGAGGATAAGAACCTGGTTCATGGTAATGTCTGTGCCAAGAACATCTTGCTGGCAAGGCGTGGCCTTGGAGATGGTACCCAGCCTTTCATCAAGCTCAGTGATCCTGGAGTCAGTGTCACTGCCCTCTCCAAGGAAGGTAAGGGTGATAGGGACTGGGATGGAAGGTTGTTGCCCTTAGGCTAGTGTCCACCTTCCTTGAAGGCAGGATACAGGCACAAAAGCTCTGACTTCTAATTCTGGCCCCCAGAGAGAGTAGAGCGCATTCCCTGGATTGCTCCCGAGTGTGTCACCAGTGGGACTGGCCTCAGCACAGCTGCTGACAAGTGGAGCTTTGGAACGACACTATTAGAGATCTGCTTTGATGGGGAAGCACCTCTACAGGGTCGTACCCCTTCCGAGGTAGGGCCCTTTCCCTCAATCTCAGTCTTGTCCCCTTTGAGGTCATCCTCAAGGTCACACTGTCTCTGTTATTCTTCCTTATACCCCGTTCTCAGTCATCTGGGATGTTCCTGAGTAACCAGGATAGGGGGTCAAAAGTGGAACTGGGTACTTAGCCCTGACAGGAACTGAGCCCTTCCCTCTACTTCCTACAGAAGGAGCGCTTTTATGAGAAGAAACACCGGCTCCCTGAGCCTTCATGCAAGGAGCTGGCCAATCTCATCAGCCAGTGCCTCACCTATGAGGTCAATCAGCGACCATCCTTTAGAACCATCCTCCGTGATCTCACCCAACTGCAGCCCCAAAGTAAGCCTTACTCTCTCTGTTGCTTATACCCTCTCCCCTCATTCATGGTGAATTTCTTTTTTTAATTTTTGCAAGGCAATGGGGTTAAGTGACTTGTGCAAGGGAAGTCACATTTGAACTCAGATCCTCCTGACTCCAGGGATAATGCCACCTAGCTGCCCCCTCCCCTCACTCTTGATTACTTATGTCCCTCTCCTGTACTGTCAATCATAGTCATTAGACAAAGAAGTATTTTTTTAATTTTTTAAAAAAAAATTTAAAATTTATTTTCATCCATTTGCAGATGTATATTTTTTTAAGTTACAAAATTTTCTTCCACCCTCCCTTCCCACCCCCCTCCCCTCAGCAATGAATAGTCAGATTAGCATTGTACATACATATTTTGATAAACATGTTTACAGATTAGTATTTTCAGTATGAGGAATTAGGATTAAGGGAAAGAGATACATAAGAGAAAATTTTTATAAAGTGTTCATCATATTCTGAAGAGTTGGGGGTTTTTTGCATGTGATTTGTTTTGTTTTGTTTTTCTTCCTCTGGATGAGGATAATATAGTCCATAGCTAGTCTAATACAGTTTAGACAAAGAAGTGTCAAAGAAGCAGCTACAAAGTATCAATCACAAGAGGAGATCCACTGTCCTGGTCAATTGAGAGTCTTCTGAAAGAAAAGACATGGTTGTCTAACAAAACAGCCTCTTAAATAAGCCCATCAATACCAAGACTGTTCCTTGGTACCCCATACAGAAGGCCCAACAAGGCCCAAGATTTGGGTGGAATGTCATGTATGATGATTGTATGATGTAATGTATAATGAATGTAATTTGGGTGGACTAGTAAACTTACATGCCAAAGGTTTGTCTCTCTTGAACTTACTCTCTTGGACCCCTTCTTCATGGGTCCATGATCTTTTCCAGATCTTGTTGATATCACCACCATGAGCCCAGAGTTCCCAGCCTCAGACCCAACTGTTTTTCAGAAACGTTACCTAAAGAAGATCCGAGACCTGGGAGAGGTCTGTCAGGGTGGGAAACGAGGGGATTTGCATGTATGAATAAGAACAAGTGCCCCTGACCTGGTACAGTCTTGCCTGGAGCTAGTCTCCTTTCTCCATTTCCCTACCTTTCTCAGGGTCACTTTGGCAAGGTGAGCCTCTACTGCTATGACCCAAATAATGATGGGACAGGTGAGATGGTGGCTGTGAAATCTCTCAAGGCTGGCTGCAGTTCCCAACTTCTGAGCAGCTGGCAACGGGAGATCGAGATCCTTCGGACACTCTACCACGAGCACATTGTCAAGTATAAGGGCTGCTGTAGTGACCAAGGTCAGAGAGCAGAGATCACCTTGGGTCTGGCCCTGTAATCACAGGCTTTGAATGACAGGCTGGGAAGGAACCTTAGAGACGATCTAGCCCCATCCCCTCATTTTATAGATAAGGAAACTGTGACCCATTAAATGGAAGAGATTTTCCACACAGGAGCAAAATTCGAACTAAAGTGAAAGGACTTTTAGAGATGATCTATTCCAACCCTCTTACTGTACAGATCAGGGAATTAAAGTTAGGGAAGTTTTGACTTGCCCATTGTCACACCAGGGATTGAGGAGCAGTAAGGGTTTGAACCCAGATTCTTTGACTCCCCAACCCAGTGTTCTTCCCATTCCACTTTATTCCTTCCTTCTTTCCCTCACACCCTTCTCCTGGGATGGGTTTTGCAGGGGAGAAGATGGTACAGCTGATCATGGAATACGTGCCACTAGGCAGCTTACGGGACTACCTCCCCAAACACAGTTTGGGACTGGCCCAGATTCTGTTGTTTGCTCAGCAGATCTGTGAGGTGAGGCCCCTGTGAGGTGGGAGAAGGGCAGGGACTGTGGGCCCTGTGCCTTCTGATGATCCTCTCCATCCTCTAGGGCATGGCTTACCTCCATTCCCAACACTACATCCACCGAGACCTGGCAGCCCGAAATGTCCTTCTAGAGAATGACAACACTGTCAAGATTGGGGACTTTGGCCTGGCCAAGGCGGTTCCAGAAGGCCATGATTACTACTGTGTCCAGGAGGATGGAGATAGCCCTGTCTTCTGGTGACCAGGGGCATAGACAGGGGAATTAATTCCATATATTGCCATTCCTTGTACCATGCCTTAGAGTATGAGAGATTTGGGGGGAAGTGGGAGGAAACAAGGGCTGATGGAGCTAAGGCTTTTTATACTAGTTTCCCTAGGTCTTTCCCCCTTCCTTTGCCATGCCTATTGGGTACCTCCCACTTGCCCCTCTCAATGATCTGAGTGTCATCCCCTAGGTATGCCATGGAGTGTCTTAAGGAATGTAAGTTCTACTATGCCTCAGATGTCTGGTCCTTTGGGGTCACCCTCTATGAGCTGCTGACTCGTTGTGACTGCAATCAAACCCCCCCCTTGGTGAGAGCCTTAGACCCCACCAGTCCTTCCCCTCATATTACATAGCAATAGCCACATATGTGATTGTTCCCCTTTGCCCTTTCTCTGGTCAGAAATTCATCGAAATGATTGGGGTCACCCAGGGCCAGATGACAGTGCTGAGGCTCATTGATCTGTTAGAAAAAGGTCAGAGACTGCCTTGTCCCAAGGACTGTCCCTGTGAGGTAAGTCTCCCCTGCCATCTTCCCAACTGATGACTCTGCCTTATATTAAGATATATTCAGCTGTGGTGATGGAATCCTTCCTTATATTAAGATAGGCTTCCATTACCACAGTTGAAGATAATGGTAGGTTTCCACTTTTCCCTGTTGCCTCTTTCTCCCCCTTCAAACCCCCACCACCACCACACATATGTACACTGAGTTTTTTTTGTGGTGACTGATTACAGAATCTCTACTTTAGTATAACCCTCAACACTGGGAGGTAAGGCCTTCCAAATCCTCCTGTAAGCCAGGATACAATCCTCCATTGTCCAGAACTCTGGTAGGTGAACCGCACCTGAACACATAGGGCCTAAGCTCTACTCCCTACCCCTATTCTCGCCCTGCTAGATCTATCTTCTCATGAAGAATTGCTGGGAATCTGAAGCCTCCTTTCGCCCGACCTTCCAGAACCTTATCCCCCTCCTCAGGACATTCCATGAGAAGTACAGAAGTCAGGCACCCTCTGTGTTTAGTGTGTGCTGAAGGAGAGAGACCTAGCGCAAACCGTGGTCAACCTGGGAAATCTAACTGGGGCCTTATTGTTAGGTCCCTCAGAGATGGAATTGTCCCCTTTCTCCATCATCCATATTTAACCCCTTTGGGACCCATGGGGAAGGACCTGATGATGCCATCCTCAATTCTTTTTTTCCTAATGCCAGAGGGTACCCAGGGGTTATATGGCTGGGGCTACCTAGCTACTCCTCTATCACATACAAGTTTAAAACTCTGAAAATAAGAGACACTTTAGCTAATGGGGGGGACCTAGCACTGTGACCTCTTTCAGCACCCCCTTCATAGCTGGGAATGAGGGGTCAGCTAGCTGTGTTCTCTCCCTAGGCCAATTGTCTTGTGCCTTCCCCCACTTCCCCCTTCTCCTACAAACACATCTCTGCCTCCTCCTCCATCGCCTCAGGACCAATGAGGGGAAAACTTGATAATGTTGCCTTCTCTCCAAGAGGCCTTAACCCTCTTCCTCTGCCTTTATCCTAACCCCCTCTCTCCTTCTTTCCTTTCCCCTTCTTTGCCAGGTTCCATTTTGAGATAGGGAAGACTGAGAATAAGAACTTGAGCATAATGGAGAATCTTGAGGGTATAGCTCTTTTAAATCCTCTCTCATCTCTATTCTGTCTTCATCCCCAGTGCAAGTCCCTCCCCACCAACCATGTACTCTCAGTACCCTGCTTTATCCACAAGTATGCCCGTCTTTCTTCTGCCAACATGAACTAAATTCATCTATGTAGATAGAAGTGTTAAGGGTCCTTATTGAGCTAGGCTCAGTTGACCCAGGAAAAAGTCTAAGAACCCAGTTCTTAAGGATGAGTAGTAGCAAGTTACAGGTAAATGTTTTTGTTTGCAAACTCCCCTCCCCCCTCCCACATACACACATCCCCCAGGGTCAATCACTTGGGCTAGATGAAGCAGAATGGACTTAAGTCTTGAACTCCATCTTCACTTTTACTGTAGCAATACTTGTTTTGTTCTCTTTTTCTTTTCTTTTTCACCCCTTAGTCTCCCTGTCCCCCTTTCCTCACACTGGGTCACCTGGGTTCTACAGTAAATCTAGGCTATCTGTGTAAATGGGGGTGTAGTTAATCATCACTGAATCACTTCTTTTCTCCAAGAAACACTGCCATCTCCTTTCCATTTCCCACTCAAGTCCTGCAGGCCAACTTTCTATATATAAATCAGCTTCTCCCAGAGTCTTCTGACACCAACCTAGGGTCAGGTTTGGATTTTGGGCCCCCCCCCCAACTCACAGCTCACTCAGAAAAGAATGTCTCTTTGTGAAAGAATAGATTGAGAGGGATCTCCCTTGTGTAAACCTTGAAGGCAGGGACTTTATTTTGTCTTGCCCACATAAAGTGTTAACCAGGGCTTTACACAAAGAGGCACTCTGGGAGTGTTTGTGGTAAAGAGAGAGGAAGAGCAGGTAGGTCCCTTGCAACAGGATCCTCTAAGGATGATTGGTCTGCAGATGTTATATAGGTTGCCTCATCACATAATGCATGAGTGTTGAGGTCAACAAAATTACAGCCAAAGATTTAATTAATAAAAAGAAAGAAGCTTCTGGGCACCATACAAGTGGATGAGACTGAGGAGGCAGCTGCCTCTATTTACAATTAAACGTCCACCCAGGCCAAAGTATAGTGACTTGTTCCAGTTTTTGATGATCCCTGCCTCTGATATTTATATAGAGATACAGACATGCATGTATATTGATACTCATAGACTTCCCTCAGGAGCCTATCAATCTCTCCCACAGTAACTGGGAGGGAGTGCAGTTGGGACAATAAATGCTGCCAGGGAAAGGAAGGACAGCTGTAACTGAAATGGCTCTGGCTGGACACTGAATGTGACTCAGTGCAACATTTTCAATAAGGACATCATGAACATCAACCTGAGCAACATTGGAGGGATTATGGTTGCATTGGGTCAAAAAGATTTTGGTTCATACTCTATCCACCATCCTTGAGTCATCTAGTCCTTCCCTCAGTTTAGGACCTTCAGTCTTAATGTGGTGAAAAGTTGGATTTGGGCTTTAGGGAAGTGTATTTAAATTCCCAGTTCTGCTGCCTCCTATGTGTGTTACCTTGGGTAAAGCTCCAAGATAAGCCCCTTTGAACCTCAGATTTCTCATCTATGAAATGATTGGCTAGATGAACTTGAAGAACTTGCAGTTCAAATCTGATCATGTTGTAAGGAGTCTACCAGATTGGACTTCAGCAAAGCTGAAGTTTGGAAGAGGGGAAAGACAGGGACATTGAAATATAAAATATTCTATAGCTGAGAAAAGCCTGGGATTTGCATCAATACAGTCTATTTAATGCCTTTGTCCCCAACCACTGGATTGTATAAGACTCCAATGGGGAAAGTTGATTGGTTGATTATCATAAATTAGGATGAGGTTCCTCACTGAGGGTATCCACATTTGATTTGAGCTTTAAATGAGAACATCCTTTAGACCTGTCTGGCAAGATTTTAACCCTGTGAGGAACATATTAAACAAACTGCCTACTCAGACCAGATTGGCAACAGCTGCCCAGTGGCCAAGAAACTTATGCATTCAGCCAGTCCACAAGCCCAGTGAAGGGCTGGCCCAACACTAGAAGAAAACTACGTGATAACCCAAGCAGCTATCTGGCAAGATATCTTCCTCTAGGAGTGACAAGCCTAAATTAAACATCCCATCCAATGGAGATACCTTACCCTAAGAGGAATCAATCAATCTAGCAGTGGGGTGATGTGTTCATTTCTATTACAAATGCTTCCTTGCAGTGAACTGATTGAGGACTCTGGAAAAAGAAAGGACATGAAATCCCTGGCATTCCAGAATTGTGAATTGCCTTGGCTACATGTGTGCCTTGCATGTGTGCCTCACTACACTGTACTTTAAGTTCATGTCTGCTTGTCCCTAACAGAACCTATGTGTTTGTGGGAAAGTGTATCCCAGATATTTTGGGAAATGCTTTGTAACTACTGTTCTTGCTATGCCATTTGAGTAAAAGCCTTATCTAAAAGCCACTTTAGTTTACTGACTGATTTCTTAAGGGGAATCCATCAGTGGTAGTTTATGAGCTCCAATGTTTGGAGCATAGCTATCCACACATCATGTAGTACCATAGCAGTTGCCCCTCTGGGTACCCAGTTCACCACTGCTAGTTCAAATTGAGGGAGTGAACCCAAGGAGGCTATGATTTACTCTTCTATGAACAGTAAAGAGTGGGAAAGTGAGGGATTTTTTTAATTAAATAAATTTTTAATGAATTCAGGGGTGGAATGGGCAGGGAATCCAACCCAATTCAATAAAAAAAACTTAAGAATGTGAGAGCCCAGACATTGGTGGAGCAGTGGATGGAGCATGGGCCCTGGAGTTAGGAGGATCTGAGTTCAAATGTAACCTCAGTCACTTAATAATTACCTAGCTGTGTGACCTTGGGCAAGTCACTTAATCCCATTGCCTCGCAAAAAAAACAAAAAAAAAAGAATGTGAGAGCCAGGGCCTAAAGTGGGGATTAAAATTGTCCTGCCTACGATAAAAAAGACTGAGGTAGAGTTCTAAGCCAAAGGCAGTTATTAAAGGATTCGTGGTCCCCTCTAATGAAGTAGACCTCAGATCTTCCTCAGGATCTGAGATGCCCCCTTCTTCCAGGACCTTAATTTTATAGATTTTGTTACTCAAATATGCAAAAATAGGTATAGTGAAATACAGAATCTCACTGATTGATAGACCTTGCTCTGGAGAGCCAAAATTATTAGTAGGGGGCTCATAGATTGGGTGAAACATGGGACATATCTCCATTGACTCAAGGATTTTAAGGTAGGTATAAGATGGTTAGGATACTTCCTGGGTTAGGCAGGAGGAGATAGCACAGGTTTTATATATATATATATATCTCCTTACTAGGTGATCATAAGATGGTCACTTGCTTGGACTGGAGGTACAAAAGTAAATTGGGAATTTCCATGTATTTGAATTACTTCTACCACAGGGAGCTTGGCCACTAAGACAAGAAAAAACAAGGGGGTCTAAGGCTTCTAGTTAGCTTCCTATGATTGCACAAGTGATCTTAGCCATGATTGGCTGGTTCTGGTTCTTTGTTTTTGAAGAGGACCAAAACAACATCATTATCAGGCCTATGCAAGCTTGGAATGCTCTACCACAGGTCACAAATAGTTCATGTGAACACCTTGGATGAGTTCTCTCAACTTGCTTATATCGAGTTTCCTTTAAGCTGCTTCAATTCTGCCTTGTTCATAGAGTTCAGCACCTTCTCTGATGAGGGCAAGCTATGCTGGGAAGAACTGTGCCAGCCTCTCCCATGCTGTACTATCAATTCCAAAGTTCTGAAGAGAGACTTCAGGAAGTCCCAGTATCGCTTCTTCTGACCCTGCTATGAATACTTGCTCTGTATGAGTTCGCCATAAAAGTTTATTTTGGCAAGCATTCTTCTGGCAATCTAAACAACGTGTCTAGCCCATTGCAGTTGCCCTCTCTGTGGTAATGTTGGAATGGTGGGCAGTTTAGCTCAAGAAAGGACTTCAGTGACTGGTATCTTCTCCTGCCAGGTGATCTTCAGAATCTTCCCAAGACAATTTTTTTTTGTTTTTTTGCAAGGCAATGGAGTTAAGTGACTTGCCCAAGGTCACAAAGCTAAGTAATTATTAAGTTTCTGAGGCTGGGTTTGAACTTAGGTCCTCCTGACTCCAGGACTGGTGCTTTATCCACTGTACCTTCCTAACGATGCTGGTAGACTGTCCAAGTTTCACAGGCATATAGCCATGAGGTCAGCACAATGGCTCTGTAAGATCTTCAGTTTGCTAGTCAATCTAATACTTCTTATCTCCCACATTTTCTTTTGGAGTCTCCTAAAAACTCTGAGGTAGCTCTGGCAATGTGAATGTTAAATTCATTGTCAATGTGTACCTCTCTGGAAAGAACACTGCCAAAGTAAGGGAACTTGTCCACAATACTCAAAAACTTCTCCATTTGCTGTAATTGATGGATCCACATATGGATGGTGTGGTGCTGGCTGATGGAGCACCTGTGTTTTCTTGGTGTTGTTAGACCAAAATTAGCACAAGTAGCAGAGAATCAATTCGTACTTTGTTGCATCTCACCTTCAGCAGCTGCATTGAGGGCACAATCATCTACAAAAAAGATTATGCACCAACATTCCCTCCACTTTGGTCTTGTTTGTAGACTTTTCAAGTTGAAGAATTTGCCATCAGTGTGGTAGCTGACCTTGAGGCCATATTTATCCTCAGTGGCAGTGTTTGATGACATGGCTGAAAACATCATGCTGACAAGTATGAGAGCAAGGACACCTCCTTGTTTCACTCCTTTGATGACCAGAGAATCATGAGAACATTGTTCACTATCCAGAACCCAGGCAAGCATGCCATTATGGAAGTAACAAGACTGATGAACCTGTACTCAGGGCAACCAAATTTGCTATAATTTCCCATAAACCTTCATGACTGTTGATCAGATTTATAAATCTCTGTTCTACTCCTGGTATTTTTTTTTTCTGTAGTTGTTGGGCAGCAAACACCATATTGATCCTTTCTGAAGCCACACTGGCTCTCAGGGAGGTGACCATATAGAGGTGAAGGATCAGCCTATTAAGAAAGATTCTGGCAAGAATCTTACCAGCAATGACTAAGACAGAAATACCTCTGTGGTTGTTATAGAGATGGACAATGAAGACATCCTTGAACTTTTACCATATAACCTGTAAAATTTCATTCAACTACCTCCCCCAATTTATAAATCTCAGCTAGAATAAAATCAGCATCATGTGTTTTGCCAAATGAAAGGAGCCTAATGGCATTCAACACCTTTTCTTCAGTTGGAATTTTAGCTAGGTATGGGTTGACTGCAACCTGAAGTAAATGGTCAGTGGCTTCCAAATTGATTAATAATGGTCTGTTAAGAACACTATGAAAGTGGAGGTGCTCAGTGACAAAGTAGATAGAGCACTGGCCCTGGAATCAGGAGGACTTGAGTTCAAATCCAGCCTCAGACACTTAATAATTGCCTAGCAGTGTGACTTTAGGCAAGTCACTTAACCTCATTGCCTTGCCAAAAAAAAAAAAAGAACACTATGGAAGTGTTAAGCCCATCTCTCTAGAATCATGTCCCTATACTAATCAATGTGGCTCCAACAGCACTCAGTAGTTGAAATGTACTTTATATCTTTGGCCCATAAATAGTCTTCAAATCATCATAAAAGTACTTTAGATTATTTCATCTGCCTTCTTACTGAGCCAAGAATCCTGCATCTCTCTAGGTTTCACTTGTACTTTATTTTTGATGGCATTAAATGCTGCCTTCTTAGAAAAAGATGAAATATCATGCTGGTAAACCCTTGTGGAGTTCTTGTTTTTCATTTAGCAGCTTCTGTGTTTCCCTATCATTTGCATCAAACCAGTCTTATTGTTTTGGCCTAGATGAGTAAATGCAGTGCTGTATACTGTGACATATCTGTGAAAACTGTCCACTCCTTTTCTGGTCCACTGTTGCCAAGTTTGTGTTGGCTCAACTTTCCCTCCAAGTTAGCAAAAATTGTTCCCACTCAGAGGAGCATTCTAATTTCTTGACATTGATTCTACTGGTCATTATTTTGCCTTGGGGGCAGTCACTTTTGTTGAAGGTGAATATTTAACTTGGATAGGATGAATCTGTGATCAGTCCAGCATTCTGTACCACACATTACCTTCATCACTCTCACATTTTGTCTGACTCTTCTCCTTATAAGCATATAGTCTATTAGATGCCAATGTTTGCTGTGAGGATGCATTCAGGAAGTTTGGGGGGTTTTTTTAGGCTTTTGCAAGGCAAATGGGGTTAAGTGGCTTGCCCAAGGCCACAGAGCTAGGTAATTATTAAGTGTCTGAGGCTGGATTTGAACTCAGGTCCTCCTGAATCCAGGGCCAGTGCTTTATCCATTGAGCCACCTAGTTGTCCCCAGGCTTAGAAAGATTACAAGCTACTACTAAAGTTCACAAATTACTACATAAAAATTCATAGGCGACTACAACAAATTCACAGATTAAGTTTTTTATAGAAGCAGCAAGATGGTGAATTTCAGAAGTAATGGAGTTAAGTATAAGTAGTAGACAAGATTTAGTAGAAAAGGGCAAAGGGGTGGAAGATTATACTCGCCTAGAACAGGCAGTCCTCCAAAGGCAAAGAAGCAGCTCAACTGAGGCCTGAGCTGAGCTTTTAAGGAGGACATAGGTGGGGAAATATATATTGATGAGGGGCAGTAGCTTAAAGGGTAGAGATGTGGTAGTTAGAGATATGCTGATGAGGAGTGGTAGCTCCAAGACTTGGAAAATCCTTTCAGTCTAAGGCAGGGATATATTCTTTTGTTGATAGGGGCTTTTATGTTTAGCAGCAGGGATTTACCAGGAGTCCTAGCCAGGTAGGGGAAAGGTACCTTACTAAAAGTTCATTGACCTCAACTCATAGTTTGGACAGTGGGATGGGGGTGGGGGGGTCAAGTCAGTGTTAATGTAAGAATATTTCTCTTAACATTTCCTGTTTCAAAAGGACTAATCAGAAGTTGCTATGCTGTGCTTATCTTTTAACAAGGGGCCAGAGTATATGATCAATACCAAACATCATCCCTTTTACAAATATTTATCAGGCTCATGTTCTCAGAGTTTAAAGGAAGCTTTGGGGTAATGAAAAGAGCAAAAAACTTGGGAGCAGAAAACCTAGTTCTAGAGTACATGGTTCTACCTTAAGGAGAGGAAAAAAGTAGCTGTCCTACTGAGGAGCCAGAGAAGAAAGAGACCTCCACCCAGGCAATCCTTGCTTAAATGCATTTCCATGGTGGGTAGGACAAGGAAAGTGTTTGGGGAAGTGGTTTTACACTTGGTTCCATTGGTATTCTCCAATGTTTATGCCACAAGGGTGGTCCCCAAGGAGTGACTAAAACAGTACTCATTACACTGGGTGGTGTTCCATCCTAATCTTTCCTGTCCCAAAGGGCTAAGTCCGGCGTGGCAAATGATTACATAACTTTCCTGTGCCCTGCTTCAAAACCTTTTAACCTTTCCTCAAACTTCTCTTGCCACTCTTTCGCCACATCCTTGCAACAGGATACCTTGCCTCACACTCTACCCTTCATAAGATTATAGCCAGCACCACTTCATAGTCTCATTTTAATTTAATTTAATTTTTTTTTTATTTTTGAGACTAGGTCTCCTTATCCCACCTGGGCTGGAAATACTACAACCATGGGTCTTGGCCAACTGGCCAAGGAGCTTTGACAGACAGACCACTGATGGACTTTAGTTCTACTAAAGTTCAGAACTCTCCAACTCAAGCAATCCACCAGCCTCAAACTTCTCACTACATGCACACAACACCATGCTTTCACTTTAATGCCAAAAGACTTTGCTTATGGAAATTTTGTCCTATGCCATTCTATAATTAGTTTCTTTACCCTACAGGATGTTATAGCTGAGGTGCCAGACAAGAAAGGAAGTCTGGGAAGCTCCTCTGTTCCAGGAAAAGATGTTGGGTGTCTATATACTGCATCTGTTTATTCTTAGAACACCCTCATCAATTTTCTGAGCTGATGAGGAAATAAGCAGATCTTAGTTATGCTTCACAGTAGCCTTTTTTTTTTTGGTAGCACTTCTTAATTGTTCTTTTGTATCAAGCTTGCATCCTTTATTCACTACCTAAAGTTTTCTTCAGCTTCATGGATCTCCCTTGGCTTCCTTTAAGTTCCAACTAAAATCCCAACTTCTATAGGAAACCTTCCTCAGCTCCTCTTAGTTCCAGAGCTATCCCTCTATTATTCCTTGTATATATCCTGTTTATAGCTTGCTTTGAGTGGATTCTTTTGCATATTGCCCCCTGCCATGAGATTATAAGCTTCTTCTTGAAGGCATTATATCTAAGACTTTTTGTATCCCAGGATAGTGTCTGGCTCAATATAGGTACTTATTAAGTATTTATTGATTGGATGACCTCACATTTACATCTTTTTTTTTGACAAATTTCTGTTTAATATCATTTTCAAGTCCCTTCAATATTCTCTGAAGATCAAAGTGTTTTTTTTTTTAGCAAAACAGTAGTCATCTTGCTCTGATCCTTTAAAAAATTTTTTTCCATTAGTTAACTTTTCTTTTCTCTTACTTTCATCTTCCCTTACCCATTGGGGGGGGAAAAAAGAAAAACAAACTTTTGTAAAAATATGTACACTCAAGCAAAACAGATTCCTCTATTGGCCATATCCCTCTTTAGTCTGCATTTTGAGTCCATATCCATCAGGAGGTAGGCAGGATAATGACAACAATGATAATAGTAGTAGTGATAATAATAGCAAATATTTATATAGTACCTACTATGTACCAGATAGGCATTGTGATAAGAGCTTTACAAAAATTATCTCATTCTGACAATAACCCTCTGAAGTAACTTATTAACCCAATTTTACAGTTGAGTAAACTGAGGTAAATAGTTTACTTCCTTATTGATCCTCCAAAATCATAGTTGATCATCTCATTGATCAGAGTTCATAATTTTTTTAAAATATCTTTTCAATGTTGTTATTAATGTAGAAATTGTTCTCCTGGTTCTGCTCACTTCACTCTGGTCAGTTCATTTAGTCTTCCAAGTTTTTTCTGAAATCATTCCCTTCATCATTTCTTATAGCACAATGTATTCCATCATCTCATATACCTTGATATAAATGACATATATACCTTCATATACTTTGTTTAGTCATTCCCCAATTAAGTTAACCCTTCAGTTTCCAATTATTTTCCACCACACCACAAAAAAAGAACTGCTATAAATATTTTTGTAATTATGGGTCCTTTTTATTTTTCTTATACCTCTTTAATTTATAGTCCTAGTAATAGTATTGTGAGGTCACAGAGCATATACAGTTTGATAACTATGAGGGCATATTTCCAAATTATTTTCCAGAACTTTGGAAATTTTGGAAATTCTGAAGCTTCACCAATAGTTCATTAATGTGCCTGTTTTCCCACAGTACCTCCAAAATGTATAATTTTCTCTTGTTTTTGTTATCTTCCCCAATATGATGACCATGAGGTAAGACCTAGAAGTTGTTTTAATTTGTACTTTTCTAACTATTAATAATTTGGAGCATTTTCTCCACATTTTTATTTTTGCAAGGCAATTGGGTTAAGTGGCTTGCCCAAGGGCACACAGCTAGGTAAATTATTAAGTGTCTGAGGCTGGATTTGAACTCAAGTACTCCTGACTCCAGGGCTAGTGCTCTATCCACTGCGCCACCTAGCCACCCCCACATAATTTAGATAGTTTATATTTCTGTCCACTTTCTATGAACATTTAATAATTGAAAAAATGGTTCTTAATTTTACAAATTGGAACTTGTTTTTTATATATCTTGGAAATGAAACTTTGTCAGAGAAATTTTCTGCTAAATCCTTTCTCTAGTTAATGGGTTCACTTCTTTTGAAAAATAGTTTTCAACAATCATTTTTTGGTATGGTTTTGAGTTTCACATTGTTCCCTTCCTTCCCTCCCTATCTCTTCCTCCTGACAAAGCCTAATATAGATTATACATATATGTGTATGTCAAGTATATATCCATATTAATCTTGTTGTGAAAGAAGAGTCGAATCAAAAAAGGGGAAAAAACCATGAGAGGAAAAAAACATAATACATAAAACAAATTTCAAAAATTTAAAATAGTAAGCTTTGGTCTGTATTCAAGCTACATGGGTCCTTCTCTGGGGATGGTATTTTCCATCACAAGTTCTTTAGAATTGTCTTTATTTATTGTGCTGCTGAGATGAGCAAATCCATCATAGTTGATCTTCGCACAATGTTGCTGTTAGTACATACAAGGTTCTTCTGGTTCTGCTCATTTCACTCAGCATCAGTTCATGCAAATCTTTCCAGATTTTTCTGAAGTCCTGTCCCTCATGATGTCTTAAAGAACAATAGTGCTCCATTATATACAGTTTGTTCAGCCATTCCCCAATTGATGGATATCCCCCTCAATTTTCAATTCTTTGTCACCATGAAAAGAGCTGCTATAAATATTTTGTATATGTGCTATAAATATTTTTTGTGATCTCCTTGATATACAGACTTAGTAGTAGTATTGTTGGATCAAATGGTATGCACTAATTGGTTCACTTCTAATCATATTTGCATTAATATTGTTATTGTTATAGAGTACTGGCCTTGAATCAGGAAGACCTTAATTCAAATCTAGCCTTAGATACTAGCTATGTGACTTTGGGCATTACTTAACTTCAGTTTGCCTCAGTTTCTTCATCAATAAAATTAAGATGATAATAATACCTATCTCCAATGGTTGTCATAAGGATTAATGAGATAATATATACTTAGTCCAATGTCTGTTATATGGTGAGCATTATGTAAATGCTAGTAATGATAATGATGATGATGATGATGATGATGAAAATTCTAAATTTTATATAATTTAAATTATCCATTTTTTTGGTGATCCTCTAGTGCTTGTTAATTCATAAACTCTCTATCAATACAATTGCATACTTAATTTCTTCTTTGCTGTTCTAATTTATGATCTTACTTTTTTATATCCACATGATGTAGCCATTTGAAGCTTATTTTGGTGTATAGTGTGAAGTGTTGTTCCAAACCTAATTTCTGCTAGTGTGCTTTTCATTTCTCAAAGCAGCTTTGGTGCGTTAGTGAATCCTTATCCCAATATCTCTGGGGGTTTGGATTTTGTCAAATATTAGACTACTTAATTCATCTTCTGTTGTATAATATTTAACCCATCAGCTCTATTTGTTGACCTCTGCTTTTTAAACCAGTGCCATATTGTTATGATGAATCCATCTTTATAGTTTTGAAATTTGCTGATTATAAGGGTCCCTTTCTTTCCCACTTGTTTTTTTATAATATCCTTTGAAATTCTTGATCATTTATTACTTCTGATGAATCATTCAGAATTTTTTTTTCTAGCTCTCTACAGTAAGCCTTTGGCTAGGTGGCATAGTAGATAGAGCACCAGCCCTGGAGTCAGGAGTACCTGAGTTCAAATCCAGCTTCAGACACTTAATAATTACCTAGCTGTGTAGCCTTGGGCAAGCCACTTAACCCTATTTGCCTTGCAAAAAACCTAAAAAAATAAAAAATAAAAATAAAATAAAAAATAAAGTAAACCTTTGGTAGTTTGAGTAGTTAAACATCACTTTATATTGATTAGGAAAATCAAGCAACAACTGAAAAACTCTCATTCCAACACTTTTTTCATAGGCATCTGCTTCCTTCAAACCAAATGATAATTCTCCACTTGATGTACTGGATAAATTCATGGCCTACATTTTTTTTCTTTTAAAGATTTTATTTATTTTGAGTTTTACAATTTTTCCCCTAATCTTACTTCCCTCCCCCCACCCACCACAGAAGGCAATTTGTCAGTCATTACATTGTTTCCATGGTATATATTGATCCAAATTGAATGTGATGAGAGAGAAATCATATCCTTAGGGAAGAAAAAGTATAAGAGATAGCAAGATTACATAATAAGATATCAGGTTTTTTTTTTTCCTAAATTAAAGGTAATAGCCCTTGGTCTTTCTCTGGATACAGATGGTATTCTCCAACGAAGATAGCCCCAGATTGTCCCTGATTGTTGCACTGATGGAATGAGCAAGTCCATCAAGGTTGATCATCACCCCCATGTTGCTGTTAGGATGTACAGTGTTTTTCTGGTTCTGCTCATCTCACTCAGAATCAGTTCATGCAAATCCCAGAGTTTGTTAAACCATTCACCTGTTGAAGGACATTTACTTGATTTCCAATTCTTTGCCACCACAAACAGGACTGCTATAAATATTTTCATACAAGTGATGTTTTTACCCTTTTTCATCATCTCTTCAGGGTACAGACCCAGTAGTATGGATGGATCAAAGGGTTTGCACATTTTTGTTGCCTTTTGGGCCTAATTCCAAATTGTTCTCCAGAAAGGTTGGATGAGTTCACAGCTCCACCAACAATGTATTAATGTCCCAGATTTCCCACATCCCTTCCTACATTGATCATTGTCCTTTCTGGTCATATTGGCCAGTCTGAGAGGTGCGAGGTGGTACCTCAGAGATGCTTTAATTTGCATTTCTCTAATAAGTAGTGATTTAGAACATTTTTTCACATGACTATGGATCACTTTGATTTCTTCATCTGTAAATTGCATGGCCTACATTTTTAACAGAAAGTTATGATCTTGAATTGGGCTGTTGGAACTTGGTTCTCTTGGTCTTTCATCATCATAAACAGAGTTACTTTATTTATAGCTCTGTCTTTCCATGGATTCTTTGAAAACTTTTGACCTTGAATCTATATTGTCAGGATGACTTTCTTGCTCTGCTTCTTTAGTCCATACACAAGAAAATGTTCTAGTTAGCCAGGGTGAGTTTCCTCTTAGGAATTCTTAGTAGCTTTTGGGAATTTGCTTTCTCTTGCCCCTTATGATTCTGCCCATACTTCAAAATCTGGTGAGTTTTGTAAAAAATTATTAATTCCCTGTTTTTAGATCAAAACCACTGCTCATTTCACAGCTCAGTTCAGCTGCATGAAATTCCCTTCTTCAGAACTTATTAACTTGACCTGTCTTAGGGGTGGCTAGGTGGCACAGTGGACAAAGCACCGGCCCTGGAGTCAGGAGTACCTGGGTTCAAATCCGGTCTCAGATACTTAATAATTACCTAGCTGTGTGGCCTTGGGCAAGCCTCCTAGCCCCGTTTGCCTTGCAAAAACCTAAAAAACAAAAAACAACAACAACAAAAAAAAACTTGACCTGTCTTTGTAATATGGAATAACTATGAATTAAAAAAAGCAAAAGACTTATTCCCTTCTGAGTTAAAATGTAATGCCAGTGAATGCAGTATACGGTTGGTCTGCTTTTCAGGGACCCTATAATGCTCTTGTTAACCAATTTTTCATGTGATATCAGGCTCTGTAGACATTAGGCCCAGTTCAAACCCAAAAATCTGATCTCTAATGCTCACCATTTCCTTTTCTTCTATCTTTTTTTTAAAATATGTACTTCTTTTCCAGGTTAGATGCTTGATGAATACTTAATGCTCTTGACATATAGATAATCCAAATAGAACAGGAGACTGGCTAATGGGCCCTGCTCTTAGGAGTATACACAGAATACCCATGATGCAATCTTCATAGAAATATTGGAACCTAAATAGTGATTCTTTACCTGGTTTCAGTTCATTTACCACATGATGAAGAAGAATATTTTTGGCAGGATGCCTAGCCAGAACTAGGGACATTCAAAAGATACTAACCAAACATAAGTTTGTCCTTCTCCTGGGCAAACTTTTTCTTATCAGCATTCTGGTGAGAAAGAGGAGACAGTGCTGTAATGGGAGAGGCTTTAGGCCCTCCTGTATGTCCCATAAATGCATTTCTTTGTTTTTTGGGGGGGGAGGGTTTGTTTGGGGTTTTTTTGCAAGGCAGTGGGGTTAAGTGACTTGCCCAAGGTCACACTGCTAGGCAATTTATTTTCTGAGGCCAGATTTGAAATCAGATCCTCCTGACTCTAGGGTCAGTGCTCTATCTACTGCACCACCTAGCTGCCCCTCTTTGTTCTATTATATTAGGTGAAGGAAGTTAGAGACTATAATCTTATTACTTTCCAAAGGTCAAGAGAGCAAGTCACCAACAGATTTTGGTATAGAGTCCTTGCTTTGGTTTGTATTCAGTCAGTTTAGCTTGGAGCTAGAAGGAGCATAAAGCAATCTTGAAGACCCAGATCAGTGGTATATGAGACAAGGGCTCATCCTATAGCAATGCTACATTTGAACATGAACTTGATGGAACCAATGTTATGTAGAAATTGTGCTAAGTTGAACCTCATTCTACATGGGGACTGAAAGGGTAAAAAAAGACATGGAGTCCTTTATTTCCCATCCACCTCTGGACTTCCAGAAACTTCTTCATCCTGCAAGATCATTCCAGTCCTGGAACTCTTGCCCCATCAGGACTCTCTGACCCTGAATGGAGGATGGAGACTTCTTCCCAAAACTTTCATTTAAGGAGGGAGCCTAGTACAGTCATCTCTTCATTTCTCACCAATTGTAACTTGTCTGGACTTCCTCATAACCTCATGTAAACTACAATCTTTTCCTCTCCACCACCCCCATTTCCTCTTCTCAGCTTCCTTCCCCCCCCCCCACTGGATTGTAAATTCCTTGAAGGCAGGGGCTATTTTCTTTTTTCGTATTCTTATATCCAGTGCATCACAGAAAGGGTCATATAGCTAGAAAGTGTCTGAGGCTGGATTTGAACTCAGGTCTTCCAGAATTCATGCCTAGAGCTCTTTTCCCTAAGTCACCTGACAGTACCCCAGGGGGCTGTGTGCTTCTTCTAATGCTATATTCTAATGTGCTTTCCTTAATATTGATCCCCAGTGGTTACTACCCCAGTATCATTTGCCAGGGCCAGTCATAATCTCTGCAGTGACATTGGTATCATGGATCAGTATATGACTATCAATTTAACCAGTTGATATCAATATAATGATAATAAATTTACATTAATTACCTTTTACAAAGAAATATTTACTGAAGTTATAAAATAATCAAAGTTCAGAAATCTCCCTACACTGGAATGCATGCTCCCTTCTGCCACCTGATTCCATGGAGAGAGCACCCAAATTTAAAATCAATATATCATTGCCAATGCACAGAGAGGTTTTCCTTGCTTGCAGGGTTGGAAAAGTCCCCTGCTAGATTGAATCAAGTCGATAACCCTTTAAGATTGGCTCTTCCCCAGCCTTGGCTGCTGGGCAGACATTCCAGCCTTTTGAAGTTCACAAGTTCTAGCCTAGTCCATTCCATTTCCAACAAAACAAATCTCAAGAGACAAAGAAAGAGGTACCCTGTTTTCAGGGACCATATAGTAGTCCAAAGAGATTAGGGCCCAGGGTCTCTCTCTCTCTCCCTTGATTGCCACAAGGAAAGGAAAGTTTGAATTGATCAGTTTGTGTCCTTTTGTGTTCATGCTCAGTTTTGCCTCAGTGTCCAGTAACAAGGCTTTTCTTCACCATGTAAAAATTGGACAGGAAACAATCACAGAATACCTGAACATACTGAACTGGATGCAGGACCCCTCCATTACCTGTCATTCACTTTTTGAGTTCTCCGATTTTTTTTTTTTTAGGTTTTTGCAAGGAAACCAGAATTAAGTGACTTGCCCAAGGCCACACAGCTAGGTAATTATTAAGTGTCTGAGACCGGATTTGAACCCAGGTACTCCTGACTCCAAGGCTGGTGCTTTATCCACTGTGCCACCTAGCCGCCCCTTTATCATTCCCTTCTAGAAACAGGTTTGATAGAAGGCAGAAATCCAGTGCAAAGTCCCAGTAGAATGCCCTCGAGCAGGCAGCATGCTATGACACTTCTAATTATTTTGTACCTGATAGTAATTTCTTAAAAGCAAGGATTGTTTCAAGTTTGTCTTTCCATCTCCAGGGACTAGCAAAGAGCCTGGCACATAATGGATCCCCAGTAAATATTTCTTGATTTATTTGTCCTTATTTTGATTTTTAGTTCTTTAATTTACCTGTATTTTGATTTTTAGTCTGGAAGGCCTGAGTTCAAATCCAACCTCAGACACTTTCTATCTGTGTGACTCTTTTTGCTATGCACTGGATATATAAATACAAAAAAGAAAAGAAAAATAGCCCCTGCCTTCAAGGAATCTGCAATCCAATATGAAAAGACAACACAAAAGGAAGCTGAGAAAAGGAAATGGGGGTGGTGGGGAAGAAGAGATAGTACTTTACATGGGTTTTAAACAGTAATATCTTCTTTTTCTCCAATTACATTGCACAATATTCATATTTAAAATTCAATTTTAGGGGCAGCTAGGTGGCGTAGTGGATAAAGCACCGGCCCTGGAGTCAGGAGTACCTGGGTTCAAATCCGGTCTCAGACACTTAATAATTACCTAGCTGTGTGGCCTTGGGCAAGCCACTTAACCCTGTTTGCCTTGCAAAAAAACCTAAAAAAAAAAATTTCAATTTTAGCCTTCCCCAGTTTCCTTCTATTCTTACAGCCTTTCTGATCCTCTTTTCCTCCTTATCCAATATTGGATCCAATGATCAGTCACTGCAATAATGTCCTCTTCTCCAAATTTGAAATTTTCATTCCTGTGATCTACTCTTCTTACTCAAATTCAACTTAACAAATTTCTACCACACAACTCTTGAACTCTAATGTTCCTGAAGGAAGTTAGGAAACTGCTGGGTACATCTACTATAAATTTATCCTGTACAACCTGAATTAAGCCCTGGTACAATTGCAAGGCAATCAATCCTTTTTTTTTCATAGTTTATTTACTGTCACATACTTCTTCACAAATTTTCTATTTTCTGAAAGGTCCAACTCTGACCCCTCTACCCTCATTCTCAATACCACCTGCCTTACGAAGACACTGAGACTACATAAAGCTATTTCCTTCAGTCCCTTTCTCTACTCCTCCAAACTTCTCTGTACGACACTTCACACATCCTCTCTTTCTCTGTAGTCACAAAGGAAGGGTAGCCTTCCTTATTCCTATAGCCAGTCCCTCTACTTTATCCCATACCCTTCTGTCTTTTCCAGGACCCTGCTCTATCAGTCATCCTAGATAAGTTCAGAGTTGGAAGGAACCTTAGAGATTGTCTACTTCAACTCTCTCCTTCATTCTACAGATGAGGGAATGAAGACTCAGAGAGTCTAAGTGATTTTGCTTAATGTCACAAAAATAAGTGTCAGAGGGAAATTTCAACCTCAGGTCTTCTGATTCTCTCTTTTTCCCCCTTTAGATTCAGTTCTTCTCTATTCTAAAACAGACACACACACACACACACACACACACACACACACACACACACACTGCTTTCCTTTGATCCTTCCTTTTTCCTTTGATCCTTAAAAAATATTTCATACTTATTCTCTTTCAGAACCAGTCTTCTATAAATCATAATCTGAGCTCATTATCTTTACTTCACCTCATTCCACAACCCTTTGCAATCTGCTTTCATTAACCACAACTTTGTGAAAGTATATATGAGTATAGTCAATAATATTTTGATGATACTCTAGAAGGAGGTCTCCAGTGGAGTGGTCCAGGCATCTGTGCTTGCCCCTGTGTTAACATTTTTATTGATGACTTGAATAAAGACATAGATGGAACATAAACACCAATTTCATTTTTTGGGATAGCATAACCTGTGGTTTTTGAAAAAGTAGTGTCTTCTTTTTCTCCAATTACATGTACAGATAATTTTAAATATTCATATTTAAAAATTTTGAGTTCTAAATTCCTTTCCTCCCTCTATACCCTTCCCCTTTCTTGAGATGGTAGACAATCTGTCCTAGGATCTTGCCCATTCTGTCTCTAAGAGATACTACAATTTCCACACTTGTGGAGAAGTGGATGAAGGCTCTGCCTTCATAGCTAGCAGCCTAATTGAGAAGGGTTGGGCGGGATCAAGGACTGCTGTAGTTGGATGATCTCTCCACTATTCTTCTACCTCTAAGAGGAGTATTAGGTTAGAATAATATCTACTACATATCAAATATCTTTGGTCTAGGGGTATGACATATTATTATTATTATTATTCAGTTCAGTTTACTTTTTATGATCCCAGAGACACATGCCAGGCCCTTCTTACCCTCCATGATCTTAAAGACTGTTCAAACTCATCGTTGTCGTTTCCATGACACTATCTACCTATCTCCTCCTTTGTTGTTACCTTTTCCTTTTGCCTGCCATCTTTTTTCAACATCAGGGCCTTTTCCAGTGAGTCCTGTCTTCTCATTATGTGGTCAAAATATTTAAACTCTAGCTTAAACTATTTCCTTACAGGGAATATTCTTAATTTATTTAAGTGTTGACTGATTTGATCTCTTTGCTATCCAAGAGATTCTCAAAAGTCATCCCAAACTAGTTAATTCCGTAGTATTCAACTTTCCTTATGGTTCAGTTCTCACAATCATACATTGCTACTGGAAAAAGCATAGCTTTGACTATACAGACCTTTGTCAGCAAAGTGTTATTTGTGCTTTTTAAAATGCTAACCAAATTTGTCATAGCTTTCCTTCCAGGGAACAAGTGTCTTTTTAATTTCATAGCTGCAGCCACCATCTGCAAAGATCTTTGAGTTCAAGAATATAAAACCTAACACTGCTTCCATTTCTTCCTCTATTTGCCAAGAATTAATAGAACCAGTTGCCAAGATCTTAGAGTTTTTTTGATGTTAAGCTTCAAGTCAGCTTTTACATGCTCCTCTTTCACCTTCAACAAGAAGTTTCTTAATTCTTCTTCAATTTCATGAGTTCAGAATAAAAAGTACATTCTCAGACTGTTCTTTTTTTTTTTTAGGTTTTTGCAAGGCAAATGGGGTTAAGTGGTTTGCCCAAGGCCACGCAGCTAGGTAATTATTAAGTGTCTGAGACCAGATTTGAACCCAGGTACTCCTGACTCCAGGGCCAGTGCTTTATCCACTAAGCCACCTAGCCTCCCCTTCTCAGACTGTTCTTAAGGGAAACAGTTATTTTACTCTCACCAACTTGTCTCTCTCCCACTAACACACATTATTGGGTAGCTAGGAAATCTCTTTATTAAAGTAAATAATAAATAAAAATTGAGGACATCATTTATACTGAGGAAGTTGTATTTATATTTACACAAGAGAAGATGAGCTCTTAGGGAATGTGATAAGATCTCATATTCTAAGGAGATTTCCCATTGGGGTAGAAAGTTCACTCTTAGCAGTTCCTAGGGAACTGATTTATGTGTGAATTGGATTGACTGAGACAGAGGTGTTCACTCTCTCTTCCAGGAGTCATTGGAGTTCATTGGCAAGACAAAGTTCAAGATGCCTGATGGATGATGACCTAGATGCAAAATTACCTAGGAATCTTTGCAAGTGACTTGCAGCTCCAGGGAGATGTCTTGTCTACCATTTAGAAGTTTGCATTTGTAACTTAGGGGCAGCTAGATGATGATTCAAGACTAGAGCTCAGGAGAGAGACTAGTCCTAGAGGTACAGATCTGGGAGTCATCTACATAGGGATGATAATTCAATGGGAGAGGATGAGGTCACCAAAGGAGAGTGTAGAGACAACAGAGATCCCAAAAAGTCTTTGGGTATACCCTCAGGGAGTGGGGCATGGATGATGAGTCAGAAAAGGTGTGCTGTGGGGGAGGGGAGTCAGGAATAGAACCGTGGGAGGAGAACCAAGAGAAAGCTGTCTCATGAAATTCCAGACAGGCAAAAGTATGATCAACAGGATCAAGAAAAGGACTGAGAAAAGGGCACTGGATTTATCAAATATGATATCATAGCCTAGAGTGTAATCAAGATGGCAAAGTGAGAGGAAGCATGGTTACCCAACACACCTTTGCCACAATGACTTAGAATGCACCAGTTGAATTACAGGTACATGGAGAGGGATGCCCTTAGTAAGGCAGGCCACATCATTATCAGAAACTAAGGAGGGATGATGTCTAAGGCATTCTCAGCTGGGAGTGGGGTGGGGGAATGGAGGAAGTTCATGGTAAATAACTGACTTTTGCTTTCTCAATAAAGTATGACGCAAAGTTCTCAGCCGAGAAGATGGATGGAGGGAGGAGGATTGTGAGTGGAGGTCTGAGGGGAAGACAGAAGGTTTGGTATAGCTGCTGTGAGTGGTGCTAGAGAGAATCAATTAGCAGAAGGTAAAAGTATTGTTCTATTGAAGTTGATATTAGATAACAGAAATTTGTAGCAGATTCAAGATTGCATAACTTCTATCCATATTTGGAAACAGGGGAATGAATATTCTGCAATGGAGCAGAAAAACTAGATGGTGGGAGTGATTTAAGGTTAGCTTCTGAGAAGGATTTTGATGGTGATATGATAAAGGAGCAAGAAATTTCAGAGTAGAGGAGAGAACTGTTTAACTAGAAGGTCAAGAATGGAAGTGAAACCAAAACAATTGACTCGATTTCTTTGAAGGAGGCTAAGGGCTGGAAGAAATAAAAGTCAGGGTGATGATGAAGAATTAAGCCAGTTATAAGGCATGGGGGAGAGAGAAAATTATAAGAAACTGTGGTCAGGGTCAGCTAGGTGGTACAGTGGATAGAGCAATGGCCTTGGAATCAGGAAGACCCAAGTTCAAATCTGACCTTTGATGCTTAATAATTGCCTAGCTGTGTGACCTTGGGCAAGTCACTTAACCCCTTTGCCTTCAATAAATAAAATTAAAAAAAAAGAAATTGTGGTCAGGGAAAGGAATTTCTAAATTCTTCAGAATGGAAGTGGAACATGAATGGAGGATGGGGAGGTTCAGGGTATGTTAGTCCTTATGGGAGTTGAATTGGAGTGGAAGGATAGGTCTTCGGAATTGAGGTGACTGAGAAATTGAAAGGCTTAAGAGGGAATATCAATGGGTGAGTTGAGGTCTCCTTGTGTAAGGCAGGAATTGAGGTACCTCCAAGAAATACTCTGAGGCAGGTACTAAGCTTCTTGGGAAAGAAGGGAGTAGATTCAGTTAGATATTTGGATAGGGATCAAGATGGTCTCATGGATAGAGATCTGGGCCTAGAGTCTGAAAGACTTGAGTGTAAATCTCGTCTCAGACACTTCACTTAATCCCTATCTGCCTCAGTTTCCTCAGTTGTAAAATGGGGATAATAATATCACCTTTCTCCCAGGGTTGTTGTGAGGATCAAATACAATGATACTTGCAAAGACCTCAGCACAGCATCAGAATAAAAGAATTTAAGAGTTGCAAAAGACCTCAGCAACCATCTGGCCTGACTCATAGCAGAGAAAGAATTCCCACTCAGCATCTGTGACAAGTAGTGCTCCAACTTCTTCTGGAAGACTTCCAGTGAGTTGGAACACATTCTTTCTGAAGACAGCAGGTCATGTATGGGGTTATCCCTAACCTAACAGGTAGGACACTGCTACAGATTTCAAGCTTCAATGACCACTTTCACTTGTTCTTTGTTCACTTTGTTCTCTAGCCCTAAATGCTGTGATCTTTTGTGATTTTCCCACTTGAGAACAGAATATAAGCCCAGGCACCAAAGCTGGGCAAAGAACATTTCTTGTAGGACAACTGGTTCCTCCTCCCCCAACTCTAGTTCCACCATTCAATCCTCAGGTTTAGCAGAAAGGAAGATCTAACCCAACGGTTGGCCAAGGGCTTCCTGTAGGGGGTGGGGATTAGTGATTTCATGCAGATCAGAGATGCTTCATTGGGGACTGGAAAATTGTCTCATGGGCTTGGCCTCATCCTTCTCACTGAGCAGCCTCTCTTCGGGGAGTCACAGGCTCAAGAGTTGCCACTTCCTCTGAGGTAAAAGCCTCTACTTAGAACCTCTGCCCCTACCCCCACCCCTACCCCCCGGAAGACAGGAGGCTGCCCCATTTCACTCTTCAGCTACTCAACCCAGGCCCTCCATGGCACTCCTGAAAACTTGGCCCAAGTCGTTTCTGAAGCTGCTGGTTTTTGCTGTCATACTCTCAGGTGAGACACTGGCAAAGAATAGTTAGCTGTAGTCCCAGGGATCTTGCACTCTTAACTAAGAGAAGGGCAAGGAGGGGACTGAGAGACCTAGTTTCTGTACTCAGGGAAAGGAGGGGTTTTATCCGTATGTACCCTGGAGCCCATGAGGATAACCTGGAGGGCAGTCCCTACTAATTTAGCCCTGCTTGGTCTCAAGAAGAGGTTAATTCCTCAGAGGGTAAAAGGAACTCTAGAATTTCTGTGTCTCTAGAATTTGGTTGGAAGGGTGAAAAGAGGGCCTAGACAGTAAATCAGGAAGAAATCTGTAAAAAGAAATCTTGAGGCAACTGCCATAGGTTTGTGTTTGCAGGGGCTCCAGGAAACATATGGATACAACCCCTTCATCCAGTGATCACTCCTAGTGGAAACGTGCAAGTGAATTGCAGTACAAACTGCACGCAGCCAGAGCGCATTGGCCTGGAGACTCAACTTAACAAGATACAAGTAGACAACGGGACCGGATGGATAGTATTTCTATTAAGAAATGTAACCCAGGATAATCAACTCCACTGCTTTGCCAACTGCATTGGGGAAGCTCAGATGCTCTCCAGTACCAATATCACTGTGATTCGTGAGTGTTTGTATTGGAGGGGGTATGCACCATTACTGACTATGACCCAGAGTCATACCTTGGACAGAGCAACTAAGGTCTTGCTATAGGTTTATTGACATGCAGAATAACAAAATTTCCTGGGCATGGGCAAATGTGTTTCCTAAAGTCTTCCCAGGCAGTTCACCCATGCTTTCATTGCTATCCATGACAACCATCCCTACTACCTCTAGGAGCTCTCTAGTACCTCTCTCCTCTGGAGGTCTCCTTTCATTCTAATCCATGAAAGGGTCTCACCAAGATCCTCTGAGGGAACTGGTGACCCTCTCTCTTAGCATGCTAAACCCCAAGCATCTGTTGTTGAGTGCCAACTGGGGTATCAGGCACTATGCTAAATGCTTGACAGATATGATCTCATTTAATCTTCACAAAATCTCTAGGAGGCAAATGCTATGATGATCCCCATTTTAGTCAAGGAAACTGAGGCAAAAAGAAGTGACTTGCCCAGATAACATTATCTGAGGTTAGATTTGAACTCAGGTCTTCCAGACTCCAGGCACAGTGGAGTCAGGCCTAGATGCTCAATCTGAGCCAGTAAGGTCCCCTTATCAGGCAAGACTCCCATGGCTGGTGGGTCAGGTGAGAGCACATGCCATGAAAGACTGTGGGTATAGGAGCCTGTGATGCTGGAATTTCATGTGCCATCAGTGACCTATGGAGGATCTGGATAGGTTGTGTGCCATGAATGCTACAGGGTAAGAAGTCAGGAAGCAAAGAAAGCAGATCTCAAGAGCTGTTACTTCGTCTGAGGGACAATCAGTTCAACCTCAGTTTCCTCATCTGTAAAATGGGCCAAGGCAATCAATCAACATTTATTAAGTGCCTAGTATGTATGGGGGATATAAAATGAGGCAAAAGACAGTCCCTGGCCCCAAGGAGCTTATAATCAATGGGGAAGATGCATACAGGAAAATAGGACATAAAAAACAGGGGAAAGGCATTAGAATTAAGAGGGGTTGAGAAAGGCTTCCAGCAAAGGATGGGATTTTAGTTGAGACCTAAAGGAAGGGGGGAGGGAAGAGGAGGGAAGGGAGTCAGTAGTTAAAGTGCAAGAGGAAGATTTTTTTTATGCATGAGGGACCTCAGAGCTGAGATATGGAGCATCCTGTTGGAAGAATAGCTAGATGGGGAGTGCCACTGGATCAAAGAAGTTTGGCAAGTAAGGAAAAGTGTAGGAAGACTGGAAAGGGAGGTGACTGGTGGAGCAGCAGATAGAGCACCAACCCTGAAGTCAGGAGGACCTGAGTTCAAATGTGACCTTAGACACTTGGCAATTACCTAGCTTTGTGATCTTGGGCAAGTCACTTAATCCCATTGCTTTGAGAAAAAAAAAAGGAAGACTGGAAAGATAGGAGGGATGAAGGGATCAGAATGCCAGATGAGCACTTTGTATTTGGGGCAGGTCCTCTTAAATCAAGTTTCACTGTGTTGCTTTCAAAGCTGGAATCATTCCACTATGAGCAGGTGGAGGGAAACTAGGGCAATCCTCTACTCCCACAGACCACTTGGAATTCTCTTCCCTCTTCCCAGAGCCGCCAGAACATGTAAAGCTTGATCCCCTGCCTCCATGGATCCTTGTAGGCCAGAATTTCACCTTTCGATGCCAAGTCTGGGGTGGGAAACCCAGGCAAAACTTGACAATGGTACTGCTTCGGGGATCTCAGGAGCTGAGTAGACAGACAGTCTCTGAACAAGACTTGGGAAAGGCGGCTGAGGTCACACTCACAGTCACAGCCAGGAGAGAGGACCATGGAGTCAATTTCTCCTGTAGAGCAGAGATGGATCTTCGAGCACAAGGACTAGAACTCTATCAGAACAGTTCAGACCCTGTGGAGCTCCACACCTTTGGTAAGGGACAAAACGAGCAGCTGGGTTGTGTTGAAGCCAATGGCCCTTTCCAGTCTATTCCCACCTGACTCAACTGCCTCTCTCTTCTGTTCTCCCTTGTCCTCTCAGCCCTGGGAAGCCCTCAACTCATGGCCCCCAAGCTTTTGGAGGTCGGGAAGGAGGAGACTGTAAGCTGTGAAGTTGACAAGCTCTTCCCAGTGGAGAATGCCCAAATCCATCTATACCTGGGAGGGAGAAGTTTGAATCCTACAGTTATCAGGAACCAGCACACACTCAGGGCTACAGCTATAGCAACTGTAGCCAAGGGGGAGAGAGAGGGCCAGTGGGAGCTGACTTGCAATGTGACCCTGGGAGGTCAAAACCGGGAAGTCCAGAAAAATCTGACCATCTACAGTAAGAAGAGTCACATTATGAGGCTGAGAAATTGGGAGGGGGGTAGGGCAAAGATAAAGTCAGGGCTCTGTTCAGCTCACTAAAACTACCACAATGGTCCCTGTTCCTTTCCCCAGGTTTCCCTCCACCTAACCTAGTGATCAGTGAGGCCAGTGTACCTGAGGGGACCCTAGTGAATGTGACCTGTGTGGCAAGAGCAGGGGCCAGGGTGCGGATAAATGGGACCAGATGGTCATCTGGTGAGATTGCCCAGCTCTCCCTGAATGCCACTGAGGAATACGATGGGGCCTGGATTACCTGCCAAGCTGTTCTGGAACTGCTGGGAGAAACGTTATGGAGGAACAAGAGCCTGCAGCTTCTAGTCCAGTGTGAGTACTACTTTTTTTTTTTTGCAAGGCAATGGGGTTAAGTGGCTTGCCCAAGGCCACAGGGCTAGGTAATTATTAAGTGTCTGAAACCGGATTTGAACCCAGGTACTCCTGACTACAAGGCCGGTGCTTTATCCACTACGCCACCTAGACGCCCTGAGTACTACTTCTTGATCACCAAGTTCTTGTGCTGTTCAGGCAATGGGAGAAATAAATAATATACTTGCTATAGACTAGTAAGTTCAAAACCCTATATTGAGCCCCTGGAGAATATAAAAGATGAAAAATACCCTATCTGCTGCTCTCAAAGGTGCTTAGTTAAGATGGAATAAATATATACAAATTTCTCACACAATAGGCTATTGTGTAGAATGAGGTCAGGGCAAAGGATGGATCCAGATAAATTAACTTTGAGAAAATAACCAGAGAATGTTTCATGGAATTGGTGGGAGCTGAGCTGAGGATTTCAACAGCCATTTGGAAGGATGGGCATTGAAGGTATGACAGAGACAGTGTAGGAAACAGCTTTGTTGGAAACAAACTAAGCAAAGGGGAAGATTATGCAAGACTGGAAAAGTAGGTTGAAATCAGCCTGTAGAAATTAATAATACAGGGGCAGCTAGGTGGCGCAGTGGATAAAGCACCAGCCCTGGAGTCAGGAGGACCTGAGTTCAAATCCAGATTCAGTTTAAGGCAGGTCATTTAATCTCTATTTGCCTAAGCTTCCTCATCTGAAAAATGGGAATAATAATAATTATTAATAATAATAATGATAATAAAATGATGATGGTGATGATGATGCTGATGAAGATACCTCCCAGGGTTGTAAGTATAGTAAGCTCAATATGTGTGTGTGTGTGTAAATTAAAAAAAACCTCTTGAGTAACCCTGTAAGGTTAAATAGTATAGGTATTTATTAAGCCTATTTTATAGGGGCCCAGAGAAACTAATTGGCCTTTTATGGTCACACAGTGAGTCAAGTGTAGAAACTGCACAATGTCTCAGAAGTTTGTGCTTTATGCTTAAAGGTAACAGTCATTGACCTGGGCCTGATTATTAATGATAATAAAACGAACAAAAGAAAACAAAGGCGTGCTTTAGGGTTCACAGGGCACTTTGCGTGTCCCACTTTAATCAGATAAACATCCCTGACTCCTTGCTCTGGCTCCCGGGGCTGGAACTGGGGGAGTCAGCAGCATTCCTGGTTTCCACAGATGGCCCGCGCCTGGATGAGGCCGGCTGTCCAGGGCGGTGGACCTGGCGGGAAGGGACCATGCAGGTCCTGCAGTGCCGGGCCAGGGGGAACCCCGTCCCGACGGTGACCTGTATCCGGGACAACGATCAGGGCAGCCTGTCTGTCGGGGTCCCGGTGCCCGTCACCAGGGCCCACGGGGGCGCTTATCGCTGCAGCGCCCGGAGCCGGCGGGGCCAGGCCGCCACGTGGGTGACGGTGACCGTGGAGGGTGAGTGACCGGCGGGCAGGGGCCGGGCCGGGCCGGGCCGCCTGGAGGCCTGACCCTCCCTCTTTCTCCCCTCCTCCCCGCCCGCAGAATCGCCCAGGGACTCGGTGCCCATCGTCATGGGGCTGCTGGTGGCCGTGGGCGTCGTGGTCCTGGTGGCGACGATCGCAACCGTGCTGCTCCGGGGGAACCTCCACAAAGGCAGTTACTACCCCCAGATGCTCCCCTTGCAGAATCGGGGCGCCCACGTCGCGTGCGCCCAGGAGCCCTAGAGGCCCGAGCGCGGAAGCTTCGGCCCGGGTCAATAAAAGCTACTCCCGAGCCCGCCTCCGGCCTCTTCTTAGCGCTCCGTGGTACGTCCGCCTGCCGCGCGGGGCGGGGCCACGGGGAGGCGTGCTCACCGCTTCCGCCGGCCACTTCCATCACGTCTGCCCACCTATAATAGGCGGCCAAACGCCAATTAGGGAACAGAGCTCGCCTGTGAGTGGACAGGGTGCTGGCGAGGGAGGTTCGCAGCCAATGGGTCGCCAAAGAAGCGGAGGGAGGTGGGACTTGCCGTAGCCAATGGACGGGCGCGGCGCCGTTGCCGCTCTAGGCCGCTCCGCCCCGGCTCGCTGGTCCCAGAAGGCGCCGGGTTTCCCAAGATGGCGGCAGACGTGTCCGTTACTCACCGACCCCCGTTGAGCCCGGAGCCCGAGGCTGAGACTGAAGCGGGCGGCGTCGGGGAGCGTCGGGCGCTGGACGAGAAGCTGCCGCCACTAGACCCCGAAGAGGTGCGGAGCCGCCTGGAGCGGACTGAGCGCCAGTTCCGTAACCGCCGAAAGATCCTCATCCGGGGCCTCCCGGGGGACGTGACCAACCAGGTGCGACGCGGGGGGGGGAAGCGAGAGCAGCAAGGGAAGAGAGGCCGGAAGGACCCTCACACCCGGCGTGTGTTGGGGGGCGGACGGGGAAGGAAGCGAGACCACCGTGGGCGGCTCGGGTGGTCTGCGGGCTGGAGAGCTGGCGACGGGAGAGACCGAGGGACGTCCTGCGCCTGGGGGTGGGGAGGGAGTGGGAGCGACCAACGTGGGAGTTCGGGGCGGGGTGCGCCGAGGGAGCGTGCTGCGCGGGGGGGAGGGAGGCCGGGGAAGGGCCGAGGGGGCGTGGCGGTCCCGGACCGACCAACCGGCTTGGGCCAGACGGAATGATTGACGTGGAGGGGTGGGGGCCGGGGAAGCGCTTTGGAGACGGCGCTGCGGCCCCCGGTGCGGGGGGACCCCGACCCGCTGAGCCTCCCTACACGGGCCCCTCCACACGCGCGCGCCCCAGAGCGCTGACTCCGCAGGTGAACTGGGAGGCATGGCCGGATTGCCCCCCGGCAAGCCTGCGGCCTTAGTGGGCACTTGTGCATGCCCCGGGCGCAGCCCCCTCCTCTGCCCCCAAGCACGCCAGTACTGCGAACGCGGACGAGCCACAGGAGATGGGGCTTCGGAAGGCGGTTTTTCCCCAGGAAGGAGAGCTCCGTTGTAAAGAAACGTCCATGCCCAGGCTGGCCGTCCCACGGCCCATGTTCTAGATCTCCAGTCTTGGAACCATGGAGAAGGAAAGGGGACAGATCTGGAGGCCATTTGGTTTCAGGGAAAATGCTGCTTGCTTCCGGCCTGATGTTATCGTGTCTGGACCGGGAGCTGCCAGTTCTAGTTGCTGCCCACCATTCCAGCTCTGCGGAGAACACCGTGTCTCCCAAGGAATGTTGTGTCTGGCACAGACAACTCAATCATTTTTTTCGCCCCCACAGCTTTCCTGTGAAGAACACTGTTGCTGTTAGCATCAAGGAACTGCCCCAGATCCTGGAATTTATTTCTTCTCTTCACACCTCTTCCCCCTCCCGATATCCCTAATTTTAGTCTCTAGGTGACTTTTTTGATGTGTTTATTTCTATAGGAAGTTCACGACCTACTCAGTGACTATGAACTCAAGTACTGTTTTGTGGACAAGTACAAGGGGACTGGTGAGTGTGGCTCTGGCTGGGGGTATAGAATAGGGAAGATGGCCCCCGGAAGGGTAAGAGGGTGAGTTTTTGCAGGCAGTTGTATCTGCTATAGTGATTCTGAACTCTGTGATCCCTCCACCTTAGCCTTTGTGACTCTGCTGAATGGGGAGCAAGCAGAGTCTGCGATCCGCAAATTTCACCAGAGCCACCTGAGGGATAAGGAGCTGTCAGTGCAGCTGCAACCCACGGATGCCCTGCTCTGTATCGCCAACCTGCCCCCTACCTACTCACAGCAGCAGTTTGAGGAGCTGGTGAGACCCTTTGGCAACCTGGAGCGCTGCTTCCTGGTGTACAGTGAACGCAGTGGTCACTCCAAGGGCTATGGCTTCGTGGAGTATATGAAGAAGGATTCGGCAGCTCGAGCCAAGTCAGACCTGCTGGGCAAGCCGCTAGGCCCCCGGACACTGTATGTTCATTGGACAGATGCCAGCCAGCTGACTCCAGCACTATTGCATTCACGCTGCCTCTGTGTTGACCACCTGCCCCAAGGCTACAGTGATTTGGATGAATTGCAACAGGCCCTCTCTTCTGTACACCCTCCCACTTTTTGTCAGGTGAGCAGTCCTAGCTCTGATGCCTTTATTAATAGGAATGTGGGAGGAACCTTAGAGTCCCCTTCATTTGTAGAGGAGGAAATTGGCCTAGAGACAGGGAATGACTTAATTGAGGTTCCATAGGTAGTGCCAGAGCCATAATTTGAATTAGGGTTTTGTGGCTCCAAATTTACTGGTTTTTCTCTTACATCATAATGACCTGTCCTTGGATTTCCTGACTTGCCTGTTCTCTAAACTGGGGGGTGGGTAGTGATCAGCTTTCCCATTCATTTCCTCTGTCTTTTGCCCCACAGCTCGCATATGGCCAGGATGGTCAGCTGAAGGGGTTTGCAGTACTGGAGTATGAGACATCACAGATGGCTGAAGAAGCCCAGCAGCAGGCAGATGGGATGACTCTGGCTGGGAGCCCTATCCGAGTGTCTTTCTGTGCCCCAGGCCCCCCTGGACGGAGCATGTTAGCTGCCCTCATTGCTGCCCAGGCTACAGTAAGTAGACCTACCTGGACACAGAGCAGTAAGCTTACTAAGAAACCCATGTTTTCTGAGCTTTGGAGAGATCTTGCTTTTGTGTCTGCACCTGGGTTATCTTCTATGTGGGAGTGCTAGACTATGAGTGGATTCTTTGGTTTATCTTTTAAGGCTCTGAACAGGGGGAAGGGGCTTCTGCCTGAGCCAAATATTCTTCAGATCCTCAGTAGCTTAGGACCTCCTGCATCTCTACAACTTCTCTTGAATCCCCTGCTGCATGGTCCTGGAAGTGGAAACAAGCAGGGTAAGTTTCCCTTAATGCCTAAGATTGTTCCTGGGTGATAGGGAATAGAGAGTAGGAAGAGTGAAGTGATTTTTCTGGTTTTACAGGCCTCCTAGGTGCACCTCCAGCCATGCCTTTGTTGAACAGCCCAGCCTTGTCTACAGCATTGCTCCAGCTCGCCCTTCAAACTCAGAGCCAAGTCCAGCAGGTACTACCTCCCCTCCCTACTTGGGCTATAATTCCATACTCTGTACCAGCTGTCCACCAGAGTCAGTATTTGGGCACAATTGCCAGGCAACTTTCTGTTCCTTTCTGTAGAAGCATAACTCTTCTTTTTACAGACTCGTTTGTCTGTGTCTGCCTGGCTGGCTATAAGTGACCTAGCTTCAGCCTGGGGGTCTTGTGGATGGATCATTGTGGTCATCTGAAAGTCCACTTTCCATCCCTGTTATCTAGGAGCTTTTCCTACCCAGAGAGAGCCCTGAGCCAGCTTCCCCTAAGGACTTTGACCTTTCTTTTGGCCCCTCCTTTTCTTTATAAGCCTCATCTTCCTGACTTTCTGGAATGAACTTTCACTTTCTGCTTTTGTCTGTCTTCCTTGGAATAACATTTGTCCTTCTTATTTGCTGATGAATACTTTACCTTTTCTCCCACAACTGGGGCTCCTGACTATATTTCCCCTTGGGTTATTTGACTGGACACCTTGTGCTCTTGGGTGTTTAAACTCATCTGATCTCTGACTTTGATCAAACTGTTTCTAGAAACCAGGAATCCTTGGAGACTCTCCCTTGAGTTCATTCCAGTCTGGAGCCCAGTCTGGCAACACTCTTCTTGGAGAGTTACCTGCAGGTAAATTGGGCTTGTGCTGCCCACTCTGCTTATTCTACAAAGTCATTCATTCAGGAAGCATGTAGTAAGTTAGCACCTACTGAATGCCAAACACTATGCATCTCTTTCTTTACATTTTGTATGAGAAAAATGGCATGGAAACATAATGAGAAATATAAAATCCACACGGAGTAATGATGGAGCAGCACAAACAATTTGGGACCATCTGAAACTATGCACAAGCTTCAGAAGAGATTAGATCCAGGGGTGTCAGGGTAGTTATTGTTTACAGGGAGTGGGCAGTGGAGAGTTGGGGCTGCCTCTGTTTATGACAGATCTTTTCTTTGTAGATATGCCTCCAGTTCGAGGGAAGCCACCATCTCTATTGCCACCACTGCTGGGCACAGGAGGGGGAGACCGTGAAACTCTGGCTCTGGGGGCTTCAGCCACTCAGCTTACCCCACCTCCTGCCTCCCTTCGTGGCTCTGTTCTGAGTGGATTACAGAAACTGAGTGAGAACGGACCACCACCAGCCTCTGGGGTAAGGCATAAACCCTTCCTCTGGGTGAGGGGCAGGCAGGATTATCAGAAGCTTTGCTTTTGCCAAAGGTGACTTGTGTTTTTCTGCCCAGGTCTCACTGTTGGGAGAGCCACCCAAGGACTTCAGGATCCCTCTGAACCCTTATCTAAACCTGCATAGTCTCTTGCCAACAGGTAGCCTGTCCAGTAAGGTGTCTAGGCTGGGAGTTGGGTTGGAGTAACCCTCTGGTTGGGAAGAGGTGTGGTACAATAACCTCTAAGGAGAACAAATCTAAAGATTCTTCTCTTTGGTCCCAGGAGGTGGCAGCAAAGCCTTTAACCTTAAATCCAGCGTGCTGGGCAGTGCTTCTAGTAGCCGTCTGTCCACTGATTCAGGCCTGTCCTCAGATGGCTATGGTTTTGACTACCCACCAGTAAGTCTCAGGGGCTGAGATCCTCTGCTCTTTCTTCTGTGTTCCTTTTTTTTTTCCAATTTGTCTCATCACATACATGAAGCCTCACACATTCTGTCTCATTCTTAATTCAACAACCAAAGAGCCTACTGACTTTGAAACATGCTCCCAAGTTCCCCCAAAGTAAGGCTGGCTCTGAGCAGGTTTTAGCTTAGGAGTGAGCAAAAAGGAAATTTCTGGTCAAGGAGACTACATGGGCTGTGGTTATGAAAGTATTTAGTCCCCCTCTCTGAACCCTTCCTTCCAACTGTATGGTCTTTTCCCCAGGACTTAGGACCACGGCGTATGTTTTCCCATCCCCGAGAATCTGTCGGACCCATGCTAGGGCCACTTGGGCATAGCAGACACAAGGTGAGAGAGTTCTCTTTTGTCCATCCTATCCCATTCCAACTCTCTTTTCCAATCTTTTTTTGTGTTTGAGTCGTTTTGTTTTTGCAAGGCAGTGGGGTTAGGTGACTTGCCCAAGGCCACACGGCTAAGTAATTATTAAGTGTCTGAGGTCAGATTTGAACTCAGGTACTCCTGACTCCAGGGCTGGGGTTCTATCCACTGTGCCACCCAGCTGCCCTTCTCTTCCCCAGTCTTAACCCTGGCCCCTGTTTTCTTGGCTCCCTACAGATGTCTCCCCCACCCAGTGGGTTTGGAGAGCGAGGAAGTACAAGTGGAGGACTCCCCCACTTTTACTCAGGCTCCCCTACCTCCTACTTCACCAGTGGTCTGCAGGCTGGCCTCAAGCAGAGTCACCTCAACAAGGTAAGATTCCCTAGTAGTCCCTGCTGAAAGTGGGAAAAGGGAACGCTAAGAACCCCTTGCCTGCCCTTGACAAGAGAAATCCCAAGCCTTGGAGGGAGGTGAAGCCTATTGGCAGAGATACCCTTTAATTGCGGGGGTGCTAAAGCCTCAACTTCATGAAAGAATTATGGGAAAGAGCAACTCGATCTGGTGAAAAGGCTCTGCAGGGCAGAGGGGAGATTAGCAAGAGTAGGATATTGAGACTGATGGCTCCCTCACCTCTCAGGTTGTTGGCTCGTCCCCCCTGGGCTCTGGAGAGGGTCTCTTGGGTCTGGGTCCTGGCCCTGACAGCCATGGCAACCTGATGAAGGTAAATGGCTTGGGGCAGGTGGTGAGTGGGGTAGATGGGGGGGAGGGGGACCGCCTTTCATCTGTTGCTTTGTACTTTGCATTCACAGACTCCCATGGGTGGCCAGAAACGGGGCTTCTCCCACCTGCTACCCTCCCCAGAGCCTAGTCCCGAAGGAGGCTATGTGGGCCAGCATTCCCAGGGCCTGGGGGGCCATTATGCAGATTCCTACCTGAAACGCAAGAGGATATTCTAATGAACCCCTGACCAGAATCTCAACCCTACCTTAGGCTGGCTGACTGCTTTTAAAGCCCACTTTCGGATTTCCAATTTAAAAAAAAAAACAAAAAAAACAAAGTGTATGTAAAGAACTTGCCTTCTGAACAGGGCCAGCCCCCTTAGACCCTGCCCCTTTCTCAGTAGAAATGGCTGTGCCAGGGGATAGGGGTTGTTCCCTCCAATACCAGCACCTTTTGACATCCTCCCTGGGGCCCTGCAGCTCTTGAGGCTCAGTGTTTCAGTGGTGGTGGAGGAAAAGAAAAAGTGGGGGTGTCCTCCAAGTAACAAGTAGGGACCAGACTGGGCAGGGGTCAGGGTGTCTTTTCTCCATACCCTGGGACCTGTCACTCTTCTAGGGCAATATTCTTACTCTGCCCCACTTTGGACTTCTGGGGGGGGGCCACCAGAGATCCTGTCCCCGAAACATTGTAGCCTTAAGAGGCCCCTAGGGTTTGTGACCTCAATCTTGCTTTCTTCTCAATACGCTTTTCTCTGTGACCCCTTTCTTCATTGTCTTCTCTTTTTTCTCTGTCCATTCTCTGTCATGTCTTTGTGTGTCTTGTCTTGCTCCTTTCTTTCTCCTTGGTGTCTCATGAGAGGCGTCTTGGGCTCCCTGGGTGGCTCCATCAGGCTGGGCCTATGTTGGATCCTGGGGTTTGAGTGCCTTGGACATCATGCAGCTTCCTCCTTAGGGAAATCTGCATCTGTAGGTTGCCTTTAAATTTTTTTTAACAATTGTTTTTATTTCCTTGTGTGTGTGTTTTTTTTAATAATAAGCCAGGAAGAACCCAGGTCCCTGATTCCTGTGCATCCCCGGGAGCCTGGGAAAGCTCAACTTTCATATTTTCTTTATGGCTTTAAAATTCTTAGCCATACCTTAGAGGTGATTTTTTTTTTTTGCCCCTACCCTTTATTTTGAAATGCTGCAGGTGTGGCTACCTCCCATTGCCTGCAGCTGCTTCTGATCTTCATATAGAAATATCCCTTCCTGTGTCCCCACATGCCTTAAGGCCCTGAGCCTCAGCCCTGCTCAGTCCAGAGAACTCCGCATCTGTGGTTCATTCTGAAGCTGCTGGGGCTACCCTTCTCTCTCCTTAAAACTCAGGACCAAATAAGCTGAAAGAGGAAGGGGCAGATTGGGAGGTGATCCTTTAAGTCAGCCCCTCCCCTCATTAGCTATGCTGGGGAGTGACTGGATTGCAATCCAGCGGTTGCAGAGGTCTCCTTTGAAATAAAGCTTTATCTTTCATTTCACCCCCCCCCAGTTGGTTTTTATGAAATTATTTCTTCCCGACTGTGTCAGCTGGAGACCCCCAGCTGCCCCCTAGCCCTAAGGCCAAAGTCTCCATGCAGAATGATATCTTCTTGTTCCCAGGGAGAGGAAAGGGCCATCCCAGGCCGCTTCTTTTAGGGTGGGCTGCCCCTCTCCCAATTCAAGTGAGCCAACCCCCTCTAGTGCCTCCATGTGCCCCGGCACATCACCTCATATGCCTAACCCTCACCCCCCTGCCCCCCCAAAGACTTCCTGCCATGCGTTTCCCATTGCACTCCAATGTTTTCTAGATTCCCTCTCGGTCTACTTTATCTCTGGGCCAGCTCGGCTCACACCCGCGGCCTCTGGACCGGCCCTGCGTCCTCCGGAGCCCTGGGTGGGGGTGGCGGCTCTGTCCTCTTAAACACGACTGTCCCTTGAAATCCACATTTGCTGAATTAAAGTTTTTAAGTAAAAGTGATTTTAATGAAAGTGGCGCGTGTGTGGTTCTTCGCCAGCGGGCAGGATTGTGCCCGCGGGGCGGGGCGGGGCGGGCCCAAGGCCGGCTCCGCGGCCTGCATGACCTCGCCATCTTGGGCCAAGAAGGCGGGAAGAGAAGCCGAGGGCCGCCTGGCTCTGCCGGGAACCGACTGCGCAGGCGCCCGCGGGCTGGTTGGGTCACGTGGCGTCTGTCATGGCCGCCTCCATGGCGGGGAGGACCGGGAGCGCCGGGGCGTGGATACGGGCGGCGGGAGGCCGCCTGTGGCGGGGCCCGGGGGCCTGCGGGCCCGACGCGGGGAGAGCCGCCGCCCAGTGGCCGGGCAGACCCAGGGGCTTCCGAAGTTCAGGTGCCTGGGGGAGGGGGGCGCCTCCCCTCGCAGTACCGAGCCGGCCGGCCGGGCGGCTTAACCCCTTCGCCCCCGTGGATCGGGCCCCGCTCTCAAGGCGCGCGCTCTTTTCCAGGCCCTCGCCCCGAGGAAGAGGAGGAGAAGCGGCCCCCGGACGCGGAGCCCCTCTCGGAGGACTTGTGAGTGAGGCCCGGCCCGGGGGAGGGGGAGGCGGAGGCCGCGCCGCGCCTTGCCCCTCCGTGACCGCCACCTCTCCCCAGGGTGAACGTGGTGTTCGTGGATCGCTCGGGGAAGCGGATCCCCGTGAGGGGTCGCGTGGGCGAGGACGTGCTGCGCGTGGCCCAGCGGCACGGCATCGATTTGGAGGGTGAGCCGCGCGCGAGGACCGGCCCCGGAGGGGAAACTGAGGCCCGCCGCGGCCGATCGCCGGACGGTAGAGCCCGAGGGAACCCCCGCCCCCGGCCAGGCCCACAGACACTCACCCTCGGGTGCATTTTGGGCGGGTGGGTGTGTTTTTCGTTTGGATTTTGCTACTTTGGAAGAAAGTTTCCTTGCCAGCTTGTTACCGGGTCATTTCGGGTCTCCCGCTCCCCTTCCCCTGCCAGCCCACCCCCTCCTTGTGACAGTCAAAACACAAGTTCCCCGCCGACATACAACATCCCTGCCCCCCCCATCCATCTGTGCCAGGAGCAGGAAGGGTGGTGCGGGGAGGAAGGCCCTTGCTTGAAGTCACCTGTGCCGTGGTAGAACCGAGCCTGAGATCTACCAGTCAGTCCGGAGACCCCTCCACTCATTGCCCTAGAATCAGGAAAGAAGCTGGAGACCATGATTCCAGGCTTTTCCTGGCACTTGGGGGCACTTTCCCCTGCCCCGGAAGAGATAACTTAGAGAGATGAACCTCGCTCCCCCTAATTTCCCTGTATCTATGCATGTTTTTTATTTTCTGGTGTACTTTTTTAAGGCATTCATCCCACTCCCTGTCCCTCTTCCTGGCTTGTTTTTCAATCTATTCTAAGAGGGAGGAGCAGGAGGAATTTATGTTTACATGGGTCATCTCAGGAATCGCCCCTTCCCTTCCTCTGCCATCTCAACCCTTTCCTGTGACAGTTAAAACACAAACATCTGATACAGCCATGCCCTTTCCTTCCACAGGAGCCTGTGAGGCCTCCCTGGCCTGTTCCACCTGCCATGTCTATGTGAGTGAGGAACATCTGGCCATTTTGCCACCACCTGAAGAGAGGTAAGGATTAGGGACAGTCAAATGGCAGAGACTATCTTGGGGCTGAGGCTTTCTGGTCCTGGTCCAAGAGGCTTGAACCAAAAGCAGATGATGCACCACAGTAACCAGGGGCCACTGGTGTCATCTGGATGGATGGCAAGGGGAGGAGAGAGGTGGGTGGCTCAGGGCTTGTCCAGGGCCTTGGGCAACCTGAGATGAGTGTTAGGTACAGAACTTAATCTGCTCCCCACACCTGCTGACTCCTTTATTGACCACTATTTCTATGGACAGGGAAGACGACATGCTGGACTTGGCCCCACTGCTGCAAGAGAATTCGAGACTGGGTTGCCAGATCATCTTGACAAAGGAGCTTGAGGGTGCTCAGTTCACTTTGCCGAAAATTACTCGAAACTTCTATGTGGATGGCCACGTCCCCAAGCCCCATTGACTGGGAGGAGCAGCCAAGGAGTCTGGAGGCACCTGCAGCTGCTAGACACGTGGGTCTTCTCACACAAGGCTTGGCAGCTGCCCAGCTTGAGCATGGGACCCCCTTAATGGACATATAGCCCACCTCTTGCCCTATTTTTCTCAGGGCCTAGCCCTGTTGACCAAAGCTGACCAGATCATGGACGCCTTATGCCGGACCAGAAGGGACTGAGAAGAGAAGCCATGGAGAAGTCTCCCTTTTCTTGGGAGAACTCTAAACTTGTGCTTGAGAGGAAAAGGTTCTTCTCTTGCTTCAGGGTTGAGAGAATGGGACTCCTGAGCCGCCAAACTGGGGGTGTCTGTCTTGTCAGAGCCACAATAAAACAATTTGTTCACCAGAGTCTGTGGAACCTCTTTGGGACATGGAGGAACCTTAGGAGGATTTTGCTGTAATTCTGCCACCACCACCCTGAGAAACAGGATAAATCTAAGTTTATAAGGACAGAAGATATTAAATTGGAAGCACCTTAAAGATAATGTTCCCAAATGAAGAAGAGGAAAAAAGAAAGGATTTAGCCAGAGTCAGATTCATACATGCAAGCAGAATAGAAGCAAAGGTGAAACCTAGGTCTTCAGGCTCTGGGTCAGCCCCGGGACTGGAGGACTCAGAAGTCCAGGGTGCTGGCCCGCTCGGCTTGGCTTCTCCGGCTGCTGAGGGAATGTGGAGTCCTTGCAGCAGAAGGGGATGTAACAGTCCATACTTGCGGATTGGGCTTTACAGAGTAATTTACATATCATATTCCTTTTCATCCCCGCCGAAGCTCTGTGAGACAGACAGGTGATAGTTGTCCTCATTTTGGCTGAAGCCGGGCTCCCGTCCACCACTATCCGGCTGCCCCTAGGTGGCTGATAACTCACTGAGGAAAATGGAATCTAGATAAGGAAAGTGAGGCCCAGGGAAGTGAGCCCCGGGTCAGTGGGTTGTTGAGACGCCAAGCCGGGACGGCCTCGTGCTCTGGGCCTCCGGGTCCGGGAAGAATGAGAACAGGACTGGCTGGCCCAGCTTCCCTGGCTTTTAAACGAGGGGGCTGGTCGGTAGGAGTGGTGATTCGCCCCGTGGTCGCCCGAGCAGTAAGTGCTGGTGCAGGGCGAGAGAACACCCAGCAGAGCTCGCCCGGCGCCGGCGGCCCGGGGGGTCTGCGACCCTCGGGATGGGGTGGGGCCTCTGCGGCGACCGCGCCCCCCTCAGCTGCTGCGGGTTCAGCCCCGGGCGGGGGCGGGGGCGGGGCGGCGCCCGGGCCACAACAGGAGGTCTGGGGTGGGGTCTCCGAGCTGCTCCCCCCCCTTCTGGGCCCTCGGGGAGCCACCGGCCCCGCCCCGCCTGAGGCCGCGCTCGAGGGGGGCCGTCGGGGGCGCCGCGCCCCGTGCCCGCCCCGTCACCCCGGGCCCTGGAGGCGGCAGGTGTCCCGGGGCTCGGAGCGCCCCGCCCCGCCCCCCCGCGCCGGGCCTCGGGGGGCCTCGGGGTCGCCCCGGGGCCATGCCCCGCGCCTGCGCGGGGTCAGCGGGGGGCCACTGCCCCGAGCCTGGCTTGGGCCCCCAGGCCCTGGGGCAGGGCGCCTGACTCCGCTGCCTGCTCCCCTAGGTCCCCGTGGCCGGCCCTCCCGGCTGCAGCCCGCGGCCTGCGCCTCCTCCAGGAGACAGCGGAGCGGCCCCCGCAGCCCCCCGCCCCGGGAGCCCCCCGAGCCGAGCCCTGGCTGGAGCCCCCACCGCCCCTGACGGCCCCCCGGGGGCCCGGAGCCTGGCATGCCGGGGACCCCCTGGCCCTCTTCAGCCTCCAGTGTCGCAGACCCAGCCCCCCGAGGGCCAGGAAGCCGGTGGGGCTGGGAGGGGGACCGGGGCGGGGGCCTGGCGGCCAGGCCCTGGCCCGCAGGAGCCCCCGAAAGCAGCCCCACCCGCGGCGGGGAGCCGAGGGGCTGGAGCCGGGATTCCAGGGCGCTGTGCTGCGGATGCACCTGAAGCCTGACCGGGAGGGGCACCAGCTGCTCATCACTGCCCGGTTCAGGTACCTCAGGCGCTGGGACGAGGGGCCCCCTTCCTCACCTCTCTAGGCCCAGGGAGACCTAGGGCCGGCAGAGTGGGGGATAGACCGACTTGGGGCAAAAGGGAGGAAGGTGGTAGAGCAGTGATTCCTTCCATTCATGAACAAGCCTGGAAGCTTCCAGGAACCCAGAGACGATGGGGGGGGGGGTCTTAACCGGCCTAATTCCCCCTACAGTTCAGCCTGTGGTTCCCGGACCTGGGGGGCTTCACCCAGTGCCATGGGGGTGAGCACATCAAGCCATCAAGATTCCCCAGGTAGGTGGGGAAATCAGTCTGTTTCTTGCTCACCCCTGGAGTAGGAGACTCCTTGGCAGCTGGAAGCTCAGATCTTGCTTCCTGCCCTTCTGCCAATCCCTCTCTCACTCTCTCTCTTCCCCATCACCAAGGCTGCCTCATCTTCTCCTTCAGCACTGACCACCTGGGTTGACTTCTAGGCCTTGTGGGGAGGGCAAGCCTGTGAGCTACAGATGCCCATTTCTACCCAGAGAATACTAAACAGGCTTTGGGCAGAGGGTCTCACCAGGTGGCTCACCCCATCACACCTCTGACCTTCTAGGGAGTCGATGCTGCGCCTCCTGCCGAACCCAGAGAACCCCACTGTGGCGTGATGCAGAGGATGGGACCCCACTGTGTAATGCTTGTGGCATCAGGTACATAACGGGTAGGCAGCAAGGGATGTGAAATGACCTTGGGACCAGGCTTTGGTGTCCTGAGTTGGCCTGGGGGCCAGGAAGGAAGCTTTATCCTACTTGGGAGAGGAATGCAGGCATTGGAACATCCTTCCTTCCTGTGGAGGTCCTTGGAGAGTCGGGAGAGAAACGTTTTAGTTTCTGATACCAGGGTGAAGTGGTACAGTGGAATTAGGATGATCAAAGTTTGAATCCAGTCTCAGACACTCACCAGCTATGTGGCCCTGGGCAAGTCACTGTTTCCTTTAATTTCCTCATCTGAAAATGGGAATAATAGTAGAGTCTTGACTCCCAGAGCTGTTGTGGATGAGATATTTGATTTGAAAACATTAAAAGAGCTATATAAATACTTGTTACTACACCCTACCTACTGCTTTCACATAGGTATAAAAAGTATGGAATCCACTGCCCTGCCTGTTGGATTGTACCCAGAAAGAGCATCTGCCCACTTGGACACTGTACTCGCTGTGGGGCCTGGCTCTGTACCCCACAAGGCCCTGGCAGGAAAGGTGAGGAATTGCCCCCTTCCCCAGGTCCTGACCCTCTCCCTACATGCCTATCCTTAACTCCATGGACCCACACCCATGTTTTGAGGAGTTAGAGCTGGAGAGGAATGAAGGTGAGAGTTCATGGGACTGGAAGGGAGAGGGAGAACACTTGTCTGTCATGTTTATTTATTTAGTTTTTTGACTTGCCCAAGGTCAGATTTGAACCAAGATCCTCCTGACTCTAGGGCCGGTGTCTGTCTGTCATATGTGATTTCTCTCTTCCTCCCCTTTGCTCCAAAGGGACTGAAGGCAATGATTCTAGTGTCCGAGCCCGGATGCCCCGGCTCCATGGGGAGAAAGAAAAAAGCTTTCCCAGAGAAACTTCAGTGAAGGCAGGAGAGGGAGCAGGAATCCCCACTAACCTGGGGCATAGCCCTGATGAAATGTGGATTCCTGTCCCAGTGGGAAGGCCAGAGCAGTGACAACAATCACTCCCATCACTCAGCCAAATTAAAAGTTAGAAAAATAAAATAGATCTGTTCATCAGAGAACAACTGTGTCTGATTAGGTGGGAGGAGGCATGGCTCTACTAACTTTGACCTTTACTGTCTCTTGACCCTTCTTCTCGTGTTCCCTGCAATGATTCCCTCTATGTTGGGGTTTTTTTTGGGGGGGAGGGGAAGAAGGGGGAAGAAGGAGTCTCCTCTAAACACACACACACAGTTATACACCTTATTCTAGACACCTCCATTTTCCATTTCTTCCAGGGAAGTTCTTGCTATAGCATCAGAACTCCCCAGGGGATTTCCCAGTCTTAACCCTGACAACAGTCTTAAGTCCTATCTGGGAATTTGTTGGGGTAAAAGCAAGAGGGAAAACTGAAGGGAGGGGTACAGAAAATGAGGAAGGGGAAGAGCATCAGCTGGTGACATGTCTGTGTGGTTGTTACCTCCTCCATAGAAACATACTGAGTCACCCCAGCTCCGAAGCTGCATCCTTCCACAGGGATCTCTGACCAGGGGGTGGGTGGGTGGGGGTAGGGTTTGGACTAAGGCTCTAGCAGATGGGAAGCAGCTGGTTCAGAGCCTGGGTTTTACTTTGCTCCAGGTATCAGGAGCCCCTCAAGTCCTGTCCATACTCTGCTCCCACCCGAAATCAATCATATACAGAGATTGAAGATTACAGAAATGAAAGTTATTAGGCACAAACTTAAATTCCTCTGGGTTGAGGTCATGATATTCCAGAGACTCCTGTCTAGACACAGTAGAGACAACATAACAGCTATTGACCCTACTCTGTATCTCAATTTACCTATATAAAGTCCTGGGGGGGGGGGGGGGGAGGAAGAAAGGATAAGAGAAGAAAAGTTTTCCCCTCTCTGAAATTGAGTAAATCTGGGGAAGTTGAAGTCTTTGGGCATTGAAACTTTTCTCCATTTTGTTCTTTCCCCTCTCTGCCATTGTTGGAGGATTTTAGTGAAATTCTTAGAGATAAACACCTTGGAGTCCTGACCACTTAGTCTACTTTACTCATCTGCTCTTTGTTGTGATTTAACTCTGTCCTCCGTTGCCCAAAGTTGCTTTCCTAAACCTAGGCTGTGTTTCTCGAAGAGATTCCGACTTCTTTCTGTCCAGGAGTTAGTAGTGGTGGAAGGTTACGCTGGAGGTTCGAGGGCAGCTGAGGAGACTCTTCTGGCCTCTCTAGGACCTCCTCTTCCCCCTCCAAGCTATCGGGGTTGAAGTTGGGGCAGAATGCATCCCACCTTGTCCAGAACTGCCCATTAGGGTTACTCCCTCTCCTTCTCACTCATACTTAGTCCAGAGGAAACTGAGGGAGTAGCAACCCTAAGTCTGGCCGGAAGAGATAGCTCAGAGGAGACAGCCTGGCCCCATGAAGACTGGGATTGATCCTGGTGCTCACATCCTCAGATCCTGAGGCCAGGGATGGAAAGGATTACCAGGCTGGCAGCTAAAGACTGGGCAGAGTAGGGTAGGTTTCCTTCATTCTGGAATGGAAGGGTCTGGTGTCAAAGTTTCTTACATAAAGACCCACACTGAAGTGTGAGTAGGGGAAAGGGTGTGGTGAGGAAACCTTGAGATTGGGAAACAGAAAGAGAAAGGAACTCACACAGATGCAGAATCCTAGAACAAAATGCCAGAGCTGGAAGCAATCCCAGAATTCAATCCATCTAATCTCATTTGAGGGACGGGGAGCCTGGTTCTGGAGAAGTAGAATGATGGGACTTAGCTAAGGCCAAAGGGCAAGTCACATTCAGGGTTCTTCCCCCAACCCCTGCCATCTCCAGCCTATGATTCTTTCAAGCACACCTGGCTACCTTGGAAACACAGAGACAAACACAGAAATAGAAGCAGACTCACATAAAGTGTAGACCTGGAAACAAACTTCCCTAAAGAAAAGATGGACTGAGAAGGAGACAGGGGGTGGGGGGAGAGCAAGAGACAGTCAGTGGAAGTCATTTATAAAAAGTTTATTAAGGGATAGAAAACTCAGGGGGCAGGGGCTGAAGGGCTCCTAGGGATCCTGGATCACAGCTGCCTTGGCACTCAGACTCCATAAATAAATACATCAATAAATACATGCCAGGGAAGGGCTGCCTACCCAGCTGGGTCCCGGGTGTGGCAAGTCCTGCTCCAGAGGAAGGGGGCTCACGTGGCAGTCAGTTGGATGGAGTATACTTCTGCTCCTCCCCCCTCAGCCTCAGCCCCAGTCCCTGCCCCAGCCCCAGCCCCAGCCCCTGCCCCTGCCCCAGCCCCTGCCCCACTGCTTCCACCCCCAGCCCCTGCCCCACTCCCATTCAAGCACACGGCTTCCCCAGAGCTCTCAGCCTCCTGCACGTTGTACTCTCCTTTCTTACAGGCTGTGGACTGGAGGTAATAGGTGAGGCCACCCAGGCTGGCCAGCAGCAAGGCCCCTCCGGCCACCCCGCCCACGACAATCCACAACCAGGGCCCTGTGGACAGCCAGGGATGAGGTCATGTCACTGAGTCACACTCCTTTGGCTTGTGGGCTAGACCCCAGGGACCCTTCACATCCACAGGAGAGCTAGGCTACAGGCTGCTGAGCAGCTAGCCTGGAACCTTCTGCATTATGGACAGTTAGCCCCTTTCCCCAAGGCCTCGTCTTACCAGTCACATGCACGGTGATCCGAAGGGCATGGCTGCCATGGGTGTTGCTCGCAGCGCACTCATACACCCCTCCGTGGCTGCCCAGGGCGCCAGATACACTGAGGGTGCTGTTATTGCCTGAGAGACCAATGTTGGGGGCTCCTGGGGGTGTTCGCCAGCTGTATTGGGCCGGGGGGGATCCTTCAGCCCGACAGGTCAGCGTAAAGTTTCCCCCAGGTTTCACACTGCCTGGGGGCATGGCCACAAGCTCTGCTACCAGGGGCCTGTCTGGGGGTGGAGAAGCTTTGTTATCCCCAGTATCAGACAGAATCCTATCCTTGGCTTTATCCCCTTGGGAACCCTGCCCTCTTCTCCCTTCCTGGAATCTTTTCCAGGACTGGTCACTTACACTCCACCCCAATGGTGACCATCCTTGTGTCTGATCCATGACTGTTGGTGGCTACACAGTGGAAGGTCCCAGCATCTGCCCTGGTAACACTGGCCTTCTCTGGCCTCTCTGGCCCCTCTCGGGAGCACTGGACCCTTGGAGCGGGATTGCCTTGGGCCCTGCAGGTCAGTGCTGGTGCCTGTGTCCCCTCCAGCCACGTCTGGTGGCTTGGGCAGCTGATCTCATCCATTTGTGGTGGGGCTAGAAGGCAGCAAGATTAACTTGTCAGTAACAGGGGTCCAGACATCTTGATGAGGGCCCCTACATCCTGCACCCTGGGACCCCAGCTTACATTCGGCACTAATGGTGACCGTCTTGCTGGCTGAGCCATGAGTATTGGTTGCATTGCAGTAGTAGAGGCCGGGAGCAGGGTCATGGGCCGAGTGAGAGCCCAGAGAAGGAAAAAGCAGCTCCTCCTGGCCCAGCTTCCCTGCCCTTGCACACAGCACCACAGGCTCTGGGTTCCCATCAGCCTCACAGGAGAACTGGTGGTCAGAGCCCTTGACCCAGGTCCAAGCACCAGGGCAGTCAACTTCCCCAAAACTTGGTGCATCTGCCATAGGTACAAGACAGTCATCAGCCACTGCCCTGCTCTAGGCTGCCTTCTGGCCCCTGGCCTTTACCCCATCCCCTTTCCCTCTCCACTCACACTCAACAGTGATGGACACATTTGTGGAGGCTGAGCCCCGAGAGTTTGTAGCCACACAACGATAAGTGCCCGCATGCTCCCGGGTGACTCGAAGTTGACCCACAGGAAGCCAAGTCCTGGTCCCAGTGAGGATGCAGCTCACAGTGGGTGGTGGGACCCCAAGAGCCTGACAGGTCAGCACCTCTTCTGTACCCTCAAGCCATATACGTCTCTCTGGGCAACCTAATTGATCCAGGATTGGCTCATCTGGTAGCAGGAGGGAAGATATTGAAAGACACCCACCAATACTTATTTTGCTTAGTGGGGGCTTCGATTAGTAGGATGTAGTCATTGGAAAGAGACAGCAATGTTTATAAACAAAGAAAAGAATCTCACTTTTCTAAAAATAGAAGGGGTCCCAACCCTGCTACTCTGCTGGACATTGCTCCATCCCAACTGGATAATGCCCTGGCACTGCTGGGTATTTCCCCCAATCCTTTTCCCCAGTCTCCACCACCCATTTCTTGGAATGGAGGCCCTCCCCCCAAATGGGACTGAGCCAGGATGGGTGTGGTGGCCCCTCTGTCACTCACACTCCACCATCACCATCACATCCTTAGTAGTTTGGCCCACTGGGTTGGAAGCTGTGCACTGGTAGGTGCCTGCATGATCCCGGCTGATGGGCAGCGGAAGACCCAGAGGAATGGCAGGCCCTCCTTCTGGCCGGATACATTCCACAACTGGTGGTGGATTCCCTGGAGCCCAGCACTGCAGGGTGGACTCCATTCCCTCCAACCATGTCCAGTTCCCAGGACAGCCTGCCTCATCCAGTCTTGGCCCATCTGGAGGGAAAGAAGGGAGTTCCCTATTGATTGTAACCCCAACCTCAGGACTGAATCCCAAAGTGGGTGTGAGTTTCAGCTCTAGAAAAAGGGTCTTGAAGATAGGCAAGCAAGAGAAAAATCAGCACAAAGAAGTAAATCAGGGATAATGCAAAATTAGAAGGTCCCAGAATTTTAGTCTGAATTTCTCATTTTATCCTCATTTTACAGATACCCAGAGGGTGAAATGATTTGACCCAAGATCACATGAGTGGGATAGAGTCAGAGATCAGAAATCAAGAGTGGGGCAGATAGGAGTAGAGGTTCTTCCTTTCTTCATTTTAAAAGCATGCTGATAGGCAGGAAAATACCCAGAGAATGGCAAACAGGATAGTAAAAAAGCCCAAGATGAGAATTGCTTAAAGAATTCAATGTAGCCTTGGAGAGAAGCCTGGGGGAAAATACCTTACTTCACCAACTATTTAAAGGGTTGTCAAGTGGAAAATAAAAGCTTTTAAGTCAAAGGAACACATTTTGGCTTGACATGGGGAATAATTTCCTAAGCAAGTTCTCCAAAACTAGTAGAGTGGACTTGTTAAGTGGATAGCCTCATCCACTTATCTCCACCGCCAACTGGCGCTTTTTCTTCCAGAACAGCTTGGATTAGCCATTTTTGCTGGTATGGATTAAACTTGATAGATGGTCTTTGAGGTCCCTTCTAATTCTGAGAGCCGACAATGCTTGTCTGACTGCTTTTCTACAGTCCTCTTTGCTAGATCCATATCACACTCCCTAAGCAACTCTTTACTTAGTGTCCTCATTCATTCTCATGGATACAATAATTAGCTCTACTTAGATGATTCCCATATGCATATATTATATATATATATATACATATATGTATACATATCTATATATCTATCTCCAATCCTCATGCGTCTCCTGAATGCCAGTCCTTCATGGTCTTCTGGCTGTTGTGTACCTCTTTCATATGTCCCATTAGCACACCATACTCAACCTGTTTAGTGTGACCTAGCAGACAGAGCACTGGATCTGTTGTTAGCAAGATCTGGGTTTAAATCCACCATCTGACACTAGTCATGTGAACTATGGACAAGTCATTTTACCTCTCTGACTCTCTGCAATGAAAAAGAATAACTGAAGTAATTAGTCTGTCAGACTCAAATAAAATAATGGTTGAAAAGAATTTTGAAACTTTCAAATACTATAAAAATAAAAGTAACTCTATCCTGCCTTAAAATCTTTTTTTAAGGTTTTTGCAAGGCAAATGGGGTTAAGTGGCTTGCCCAAGGCCACACAGCTAGATAATTATTAAGTGTCCGAGGTTGGATTTGAACCCAGGTACTCCTGACTCCAGGGCCGCTGCTTTATCCACTATGCCACCTAGCTGCCCCTGCTTTAAAATATTGAGCATGAAACTATCCTTCTAGTCACACTGACTGATTAATTTGAAGTCATCTTTGACTCTTTCCTTCTCTTCCCTCAAATCTGGGTCTTGGCAGATTCCAACTATATGACACTCTCCCCATCTGTCCTTTTCTTTGAATCCACAGGGCCATCATACTACACCCTCTTTATTACCTTTCATCTGGATGATCACAATAATAACTATCATTAAATAGTGCTTTAAAGTTTCCAAAGCACTTTACAAAAATGATTTCATTTACATTATATTTACAAAAACCACCACAAAAACATAGAAGGCAGATGCTATTATTATTATTATTATTACCATTTCAGATGAGGAAACCGAGGCAGACCAAGGGTCAGTGATTTGCCAGGGTCATACAACTCTCCAATTGGGAGCTTGGGTTTTCCTATCTGAAGTTTCAACTCTTTAGTCACTGCACCATTCAGCTGTGATAGCCTCCTACTAGCTTCTTTGACCAGGACATAAAGGGGTCTTTCCAACTCTTCTAGTCAGTGTTTCTGTGATGTCATCCACCTGCTCCTCATTGTCTCCAACAACTCATTCTGCCAATTAGGTTCCTCCACAATCAGGCACTTCCCCCTGTCACAATCCTCCCCTTCCTGAGCATTGCATTCCAGAAAAATTTGGACCACTGATTTTGACATTAACCTCAGGAATTTTAACCAAACTGGAAATTCCCCTTCTTGGAATGCATTTCCTTCTCTTCTCCCCTTCCTTCCTTTTGTGAAGGCTCTGATTATCTTCTTCCTCCTTTAGGCCTCTTCTACCTTCTTTGATCCCCCAAATTAATGCTATTCCCCCCCCCAAATGGTTTCCTATTAGTTTATTTTCATGAAGGCCCTTTCCCTACTCCTTGAGGTTAAAGACTCTTATTTTGGTTTAGATCCCCAGGGTGTTTGACAGCGAAAGTTTTGTTGGAGTCAAGATTGTCTTGGCTCTGTTGATGTTGTGGAAGTTGTCTAGAAAAGCTTTGACCCTGGTTATTACAGGGCTCCCATCCAAAATGCTGCTTCCTCTCTATTTCCGATAAATAAAAAAAAAACCCTATGAGCTGCCTTGGTTGGTAGCTGGTGAACTGATTCAATTACATTAAAAGGGAGTCAGTCTTGGATGTTAGTAAGAGCCTGTGGGATTGTTGAAGGTGGGGAGGGGGCAGGAACACAGGTTCACTCACACAGAACTTGAAGCTCCAGACTTCGGTTCCTACGAAGTATCTCTCCCTTCACCTCCAGGAGAGCTTCACAGGTGAACACCCGCTCATCGTCCTCTTCACTAGCAGTCAGAGTGAGCCAGGCTGGCTCCCCGGGGGGAGGTTCAGGAGCCCCATCCAGCCTCACCTGGGCATCTGGACGGGCTTCACAGGTCACATTCACAAAGGTCCCCTCCCTGACAATGGGTTCACTCACTGTGAGGTTGGGCTGAGGAAAGCCTGGAGGAAGAGGAGCCACAGCCCATGACCTCAAGCTCCTAGCTTCCTTCCTCAGTTTTCCCCTTCAGCCACCCGGTGGGGCCAACCCTCCCCCGCCCCAAGCTCCTTACTGTAGATAGTCAGATTTCCTTGGGCCTTTCGATTTTGTCCCCCCAGGGTCACGGTGCAGGACAGTTCCTGCTCGCCTTCGACCTCAACCTCTTCCTCTTTCACAGTGAAAGTAGCAGCAGCCCTCAGCTTGTCCCCATCCTGCGTGACCCTGGGACTCAGAATTCGGCTCCCTAGAGCCAGTTGTATGTGGGCTTCCTCAACTGGAAAGAGCTTGTCCATCTCACAGCTCACAGGCTGCTCTGTCCCGACTTCCAGAAGCCTGGGGAATGCTAGGCTAGGGGGCCCTGGGGCCAAGGCTGTGCAGATAGAAACCAGAAGAGAGCTAGGCTAGTGAATGGGGAGGATAAGAGAACCGGGCACTTTTTTGTTTGTTTGTTTGTTTTGGGGGTTTTTTTTTTTTTTTTTTTTTTGCAAGGCAAAGGGTTTAAAGTGGCTTGCCTAAGGCCACACAGCTAGGTAATTATTAAGTGTCTGAGGCCGCATTTGAATTCAAGTACTCCTGATTCCAGGGCCCGTGCTCTATCCACTGCACCACCCAGCTGCCCCCAAACCCTGCTCTTTTAAGAGAGCTTAGGGTCTAGGGTTAAAGGGAAAATTGGGGTTGGACAGGTGGGGAGCTTGGTGCCGTTTTTTTCCCAGGGGGTGAGCAGATACAAACAGTATCATCAAACTTGAGAATCTTCCCAAACTCTTCCAACAGGGCCAACAACTCCTTATTCTCAATCTGGCAGGGTAGCTTGTCCCCACTCACCAAATGTGTGGAGTTCCTGTGGGGTGGAGCTGTTCTGAAGGAGCCCCAGTCCATGGGGTCTAAGATCTAGTTCCGCACGGCAAGAGAAGTTGACTCTGTGGTCTTCCTTTCGGGCTGTGGCTGTGAACGTGGCCATAGCGCCCCTTGCCCTTGGCGATTCTCCCGGGAACCTCCGCCTACTCAGTTCCTCAGCTCCCCGAAGCAGAGTGATGGAAAGGCTCCCTCGGGGTCCAGCTCCCGGGACCCTGCAGCTTAGAGTGAAGTTCGCACCCACGGGCAACCAGGCAGGTAGTGGCTCCAATTCCACCCGATCTGGTCGTTCTGTGGGCACAGGGTGTGTAAGGAACGGGAAAAGGGGGGGAAGGACTAGAAAAAGATGTATGCTGGGGAGGAGAAAGGCGCAAAAAGAGCCTCGAGAAGGCCTGGAAGGAGAGGAATGCAGAGTGGGGAAGGAGGAAGACATTGGAGATGGAGAAGAATGTGGAGGATGGGGAGCGCCCGACCAGAAATGGGGCTAGGGTGTTGAGGAAGCACGGGGGGCGCAGAGGATTCGGGGAGCCGGGAGGGGGTCGGAGACCTGCGCGTGGGGCAGGCGGAAGGGAGAGGATTGCAGAAGGTGCGCTTCACGCCTTCCACCCTCACTCACGGTAGGTGAGGATCGTCCCACGCGCCTGGAGGGTCCGGCGGGCGCAGCGGAAGAAGCAGATGGGGTGGGCTTCGGGCTCGCGGATGTCCACCAGCTGACGGGCAAGCCAGCGCAGCCCCCTCTGGGTCCCGTTCCTCCTCAGCGAGGTCTCCAGGCCGCCCCGCTCGGGCCGGGGGCAGTTGGTGCTGCAGTTGAGCCACAGCGAGCCCCCTCGCTCCACCAGGGCGGTCCTGGGCTGCAGGTCCGCCCAGTACGGCTCCTGCGCCGCCCCTAAGTGGGGACCGGGCACCCTCAGGGGGGGATGGCCGGCTTGCTGACAGCCACCAGGCTCTCCCGCTCCGGGGAGCCCCGGAGCCCCCCACCCCCAATTCGGGTCGTTCTCCCAGGGCAACCCCGGGTCCAGGATGACTGACAGCCCCATCTCTTTGGAGACCCTCGCGAGTCCCGGGCGCCGCTCACTCTCCTCCCGGTCCGGAGTCGTGTCAGGAGCTTCGGGGCTCGGGGAGAGGGAGAGGGAGGAACGTCGGAGATTCTTGGTCCCCAAGCCGCGTGTGGCGGGGGCGGGCGGGAGCGCGCACGGCCCAGGGTGGGGGATGGAGCGGGCTTGGGGGGGCCCTAAGCGGAGTGGGGCATCTTTCCGGGCCGCTGGGGGTGGGAGGGCAGCCCCGAGACGGGTCGGGGTTCGCACTCCGCTGCTTCCGCGAGTCCGGCATCCTTGCCCCCCCCAGGACCCCCGGGCGTGGGGGTGGGGTGGGGGGGTTCTTACCTGAGAGCACGAGCAGCCCCAAGCAGAGGGGCCCCACCAGGCCGAGCAGCGCCCGGAGCGGCAGCGCCCGGGAGGAGGTCATCGCCGGCGGAGCCGGAGCGCCCAGGAGCGGAGACGGAGAGGGCGAGGAAGAGGAGAGAGGGGGAAGCGGGGAGGACGGCTGGGCTCGGCTCGGCTCGGTTCGGCGCGGCGGGGCGGGGCGGGGTGTGGAGGAGGCCAAGTTGCGCTTGGGGATTGGTTTAACGTTGGTAACTTGGTATCCAAGGAGGAGGAGGAGGAGGCAGAGGCGGCTGAAAGGAGAGGAGATGGAGAGGAGAGGAGAGGAGAGGAGAGCAGAGCAGAGGAGAGGGGAGACAGAGAGAGAGAGAGAGAGAGAGAGCGCGGGAGGAGAAGGCAAGGGGCCGGAGACCCCCCAAGCAGGGGGCCCCGGCCTCGGGCCGCCCGCACCACCGGCGCTCGCCGCAGCCTTGCACACAGTAGGTGCCTAATAAATGCTTATTGATTCAATTCAATTGAGCCAGGGGACCCTTTCCGGCTGCCTTTTCCAACTGGGGGCCTGGGCCGATCTCCTGGTCCCTTCCCCCCTCACTGGCGCCCCGCACCAGGGGGGCCGCTGGGCCTCCCAGTCCGGGCGCGCGGGGGGCGGGAAGTAGGTGTGAAGCCCGACGCCTGGGCCTTGGGCTTCGGGCCCCGGGCCGCGGGGAGGAGGCGGCCGTCACAACCTCCCGGCTCGGTCACAGAGAGGCCGGGGCGGCTCCCGAGCCGCCTGTCTTCGTCCCGGCCCCGGGCTCGAGGCTGGAAGGCGCGGGCGCAAGTGGGGCCACGCTCCGCTCTCCTTCCCGGGCTGTCCAGGCGCGAGGAGCCCGGCGAAGCTCCGCCCCGCGGGGAGCGCGGCTCGGGGGCCCGTCCATTCGGGGCCGGGTTTGGAGAGGTCGCACCTGGGCACAGCGAAGGCGCCTCCGCCGGGGACGCGGCCGGGCCCCGGGGAGGGCGGGGGCAGCCCGGGGCGGGGAGCGACCGCTCCACCCGGCCGCGCGATCCCCGAGGGCCCGCGCCCCGGCTCCACCCTCCGGCGAGGAGTGGCCTCCCACCGTCCCGCCCCGGGGAGCCAAGGCCCCTTGCCGGCGGCGCCCCCGCGCCCCGAAGCCCCGCCGGCGGGGTGGGAGCCAGAGCCCGGTCGCCTCTGGAGACAGCCGCGCGCGCGCGGGAGTGGGAGTGCGCGCGCGTGTGTGCGCCCGGGTGTGCACGAGCGCATCCGCACCGAGCGCGCCTGTCAGTGGGAGCCTCAGTCGGGGGCTCTGGGCTGTGGTGTCCCCACTGACTCGGTGCCGAGGCCTCCTGGTGGTGGCAGGGCCCGCGCTCTGGACACGAGGGAGCCCACGCGTGGCCGACCTACCTGGGCCGGGCCAGACGCGGCGCCCCGCTCGGCCCTCCCCAGCCCTCCGCGCAAGCCGGCGCTTGGGAGCAATCGGGGCTGCCCTGCCCGCGGGAGCCGAGCCAATGGGGTCCCAGGGTCTGGCCCGGGCAGCCCGCGCCTGGCCTCGGGCCCTTTCCCCTGGACTCCGCCTCCGCTGTTTCCCTTTGATAAGGCGCCCGGGGCCGAAGAGGGCGGCCCGGCTCCGCAGCCCGGCCCCGCAGCCCGGCTCCGCAGCCCGGCCCCGCGGCCCGGCGGGGAGGAGCCCAGGGGGCGCCCGGCTGGGGTTCTCTTCTCCTCGAGGCCCCGCCTCTAGGCCTGAGACCCGAACCGCCATCCTGGCCCCACCTCCCTCCCCCACCCCCCCTTCAGACCTTCCGCTCCCAAGCTGGGGCGCCCGGGGCCCCGCAGGCTTCTGGGGCTCCTGCTTTGGAGCGGACACCGGAAGCTGGTGGTCCAGACCCGGCCTTGTACAAGGTTTGGGGGTGACGCAGCGGCCTGTGCCCCGAGCTGGGGGGAGGGCGGGGAAAGGAAGCGAGGCGCTTTAGCTCCGGCATTCCTATAGTCTTTAAGGTTTAAGAAGCGCTTTACTGGTGGCAACTCTGTGAGGTAGGGATTATAAGCAATTTGAGGAGGAAAAGCCTAAGGTCACACCGCTGGCAAGTCGATTCGGACCCAGCTTTGTCATCCGAGTGCCCTCAAGAACGTGGAACCCAAGACCGTGGCCTGGAGTCCAGAGGGGTCCGTGGCCACGTCCATAAACGTAAACCAGTACAGGCTGCTGGTGCATGGAGAGGACAAGGGGCTGAAAGGAGGGGCAGCCTTCCCCCCTTGTTTCCGCCTGGGGCGGTTGGTCACCCCTTGCTGTCAGACGCATCAGCCTCCCTCACGCCTGCCCAGCTGGGGTCAAGGCTTCTGCCTGCAGCTGCCCCCTGGGCTGCAAGAGGAACACACTTGTAGCTATGAGGAGGAGGAAGCCGGCCAGGGCCGCTAAAGACATCCAGGCGACCACCTTCGACATCAGATTTTCTGCAGAAGAAGAAGGAAAGGCGGAGAGATGAAGAGAGGCAAGGAGAGGCCTCATTTATTCTGCTCTTTCAGGTCCTCCCCCCCCCCCCCAGGTGTCCCCTCCCAGTATCTTCCTGTCCTTTCCCATTTGGTCTCCCTCTTCCCAAGGTTGTTGGGGATGGTGGGAAATAAGTCTCTCTCCTAATCCCAATGTCAGGAATCCCCTAGATAAATCCCTCCAGTTATTTATTTGTAGGTCATCTGGTCTGGGCCTCACCTTGGAAGTATAACCTCACTGGCTTGGAGCTTCGGATGACCAGGGAGCCGTTAAGGTTAAGTTGTGCATGGCAGGACATGGGCTGTCCCATGTCTTGGAGGCGTGGCCGCAGCTTGGAAGTCCAGGTCACATTGGCTGACTCACTTCGGTAACCATTTTGGGCTAAATTAACAGAGAAAATAGCTCTGCCTGCCAGGCTCAGGATCAAAGTTAGCTGCTCCAGAGGGAAGACAAAGGATACATGGCAGTGAAACTTGTACTCAGTGCCCACATCCAGGAGGGGTGGCTCTTCCAAAACCACAGTCTGTGGAGGGCCTGGAAAAGGGAGAGAGGATGGGGATGGGCCTCTGAGTCCAGGATTCCTGATACTCAGGAATATGACAGTGACTGGAAGCTAAAGACAAAATACACCCAACCCCAGAACCCTAGACTTCTTTAGGCCTAGCCAGTTCCAACCCACAACTACCTGGGACGCTCCAGGGTCCCAGGCCTAGAGTCCCCAGCTGCTTCTCTGGCCCCTCAGTCCCTGTCTCTCTGAGATCCAGGATCCTTTGCCATTTCATTTTCCCCTTCCACTTACTATAGGTCTTGATTGTGGCAGTGGCCTCCTGGGTTTCTCCAGCACAGGTGAAAAAGCATTGGGCTTCTGAATCCCAGACCCTCACATCCAGAACTTGGAAAGCAGCCCATCCTGGCCCTGTCTCCTTTTTGCCCTGAGTCAGTGGAGTGATCAACCCCCAGGCTTCAGGCTGGAGACAGCTTGTGCTACAGTTGATCCAAACAGAGCTGCCAGGAGGTATGTTCACCTCTTGTGGCAAGACTTGAACCCAGAAGGGCCCATGGACCCCTGCGGAGAGAGCAATAAAGAAAAAGAGGTTCAATTTTCTGAGATCTCAGGTTTCTGAGCTTTCTCTTCTTGGTTCTCATCATTTCAAACTAACCCTTGGCATTTTCTGAGGCCAGATAGGAGCTCAAAAATGCTCTGGGATCCTAATGAGGAAGGCACTGAAGGAAGTCCTTTAGGAAGAGAGGATAGGCAGAAAAGGGACAGACCTTTTGAATTCTTCTAGCCTTATCCCAGCCAGACCAAATATACAAAGACTCTGAACACTCCCAGTGGGAGGTGGGAAGAAGAGATAAATACAGAGATGGAGTCTGAGGATAGAGCTTACACTCTCTTCCCACAACCAGCCATTCCAGTCTATTACCTTTTCCAGGAGCCTGAGGAAAGAAGGTACAGAGTAAAGGAGAGAGAGAACAATTTAGGCTTCTAGTTATAGTCTCCCATCTTTTCTCCTTTGCAATCCCCAATAACCAGCCCAGTTTCTGTGGCCTAGGGAACTCCTGGAGAAGGTATCTACTAAAGTTCCAACTTAGATTCGGGTTCCTAGTCTCCCGATCCACCATGTCCTATCCAGGTACCACTGACAGAACCTCCCTTACTGCCCCCCCCCCATTTCTCACCTTGGTCACCACCAGAAGCTGTCAGTAGCAGGATTAGTAGGGCAAGAGAGGAGGATACCCTCATGGCAGGGATCCCAAGACTGAGGAGCCTCTCAGAAGGCACAGAGATAAGGTCAAAGACTGCCCCACCCTGGGCTTCTGAGGGCCTCTATGTTAGGGGCCAGCAGTAGGGATGAGAGTCACTCTATCCCTCACCCCCTCCATAGAGTTTGTCTGAAGGGGGTGTATCAAGAAATAACCCTCCAACTCCTTACCATGGCCTTTGAGGCAGAACAGAATCCCCTGGAGCTCTCTATGGAGAAAAGTATGTAAGGGGCTCTGTGATCACAGGAACAGGAGTTTGGGTGGTAGTGGTGGAGGGGGGTAAAAGGGGAAATGTTTGAATGTGTGCTGAAATGAAGACTGATCTTCCTCTTAAAAGAGGAGATAGTAAAGGAGCTTTATGATTATAACTCTCTTCAAGTTATAATAAAATTAAATAAAATGTTCATTCAAAAATAGTGTGTCAGTATAAAATCCAATAAGGGAAAGTACCAGCATAGGTGGAATTTGGGAAGTTGAAAAAGCAAAGAAGAGAGGAAAGGACAACTGAATATATTGGCGGTGAGTCAATGTTGTTTTTCCTAAAATAGAGTCAGGCCACTTGTCCTCCAAGGGATATGAGAGGTATCCATGATCCATCATGTAAGAGATCATCCAATGTCAGAGGAAGAATGGATCATGTTAAACTAACTTCATTGCCTTTTTTCAACCAGGTTTCTAGAGCAGAAAATCAGAGGGTTATTGTAAATATGTGGTTTTAGCAAATTGCTTTGACAAAGTCATGATATTCTCATGGATGAAAAAAAAGAGTTTAGGCTAGACTGGAGGTTCTCAAGCTTTCTCAGTTCATGGTACTCTTAGTGTTTCAGGAATTTATTTTAGTATCCCCAGCATGCCACCCCCCATCTAATAATTCTATTCATGAAGAAAAACAATAAAATATACTGTACTATGCCCTTGTGATTTACTCTAGCACCAAGCCACACAGGTTGAAAATGGAGAGCTAGGCATAAAATTAAGTGGATTTCAGAGCTAGCTGAATGGTCAGACCCAAAAGTCAGTGATTAAAGGATTCTGTGTTTGGCCATTGCTATTTAGCATTTTTATCTACAACTTAGATAAAGGCCTTTAAGTTTACTTTTTTTTAACCTGTTTTTATCAAATTTGCACATGACACAAAACTAATAGCTGAAACCTTCCAAAAAGGTCTTGACAGGTTAGACCATCCCAGCAAAATCTAAAAAGATAAAATTCAAAGTCTCTATTAGGGGGTAAAACTCATGCTGTTCTTTGTGGAGTATCGTGTTCATTTTTGGGTGCTTCATTCAGGAAACACATTAGCAAACTAGCCATGTGACTTCTCTCTTTCTTTTTTTCCTCTTCCTCCCTCCCTCCCTTTTTTTCTTTTGTAGTTCTCAGAACTCTAGAACTCAAACAATTCACCAGTCCCATTCTCATCTAGTAGCAAGGATTACAGGCATAGATTTCCATGCCTTGAAAGAATTGGTTTTTAAGACCTGGAAATGGATGGGGAAGGGTGACTAATAGGTGCTTTTAATTAATTAGTTTTTTTTTTTTGCAAGGTAGTGGGGTTAAGTGGCTTGCCCAAGGCCACACAGATAGGTTATTACTAAGTGTGTGAAGCCAGATTTGAACTCAGGTACTCCTGACTCCAGGGCCGGTGTTCTATCCACTGCACCACCTAGCCACCCCGCTTTTAATTAAAGAGCATAATGTGATTAGGCATATTATGCTTCATCCGAGAGGACAGAACAAGGAGAAATAAGCCAAACAAAAAAAGTGATGGTCTTGGATGTCAGAAAGATGTGCTTAAGGAAAACTGTCGCAAAGTGGAGAGGGCTACCAGAAAACTTGTGTGTGTGTGTGTGTGTGTGTGTGTGTGTGTGTGTGTGTGTGTGTGTGTGTTTGTGTGTGTATGTGCATGCCTGTGCGCCTACTCACATGAAAGCAGTAATTGTGTATGTTCAGATGGCCTTATTTTAGAATCATTGACACTCACTCTATCCCCACTGCTTTTGGTCTCTACCAGGTCCTAGGTTAGATGAAAGGACATAGTGTGTTGACTTTCCATAAGTTGTTGGTTACCCCAGAAGTAGAGTCAGAGACATTAGTCAAGCTTTATTGGGAGTAAGGAAGACAACAAACCATGGATGAAGACCCCTCTCCATCTTATTCCATCCTCTTCCATACTCTCTAGCGCCAAAGGGCTGAGACAATTTCTCAGCTAGTGTTTCCCCTTCTGTGCTCAAGGCTCTACATGAGTTTTGTTGTTTCCAGCCAGGGTCATTGGACACATCCCTGGGTCCATTTTCAGACTCAGGGGACCAGTAGTCAGTCACATTCTCTTCCAGACCTGTGTTCTCGAATCTTGTTCTCATCACCCAGTCAAGCCCCCCTGTATGGGGCTCCAAAGGGCCTTCAGATTGCCTCAGGCCCAGAGATGAAGCAAGGCCTCTCATGCCATCCTGAGATTCAGGAAGAGTGTCGGGAAACTTCTTGATTCTAGCTTCAGGTTTTTGATCACAACCTAGTTTCTTCAAGGAGTTAGCCCTCCAACTCTTCAAAAAAAAGTGCTTGTGCAGGGAAGGGTGGGATCCCCTCTAGGGGCAGGGTCTGGTGTTTGGAGTCATCAGAGGCATGCCTTTTGCTGCTTCCTGAGCTTTCTTCAGCTCATAACTTCTAATCCGCTGCTGCCGGTAATATAAATATCCCATTGTCATCAGAATACCCACAACCACCAGGCTGACTAGTATGCCGATGACAGCTGGCCACGGATCCACATCCTGGGCTGGAAGAAAGGTGGCTCCATTAATATTCCATAGCTTTGTCTAGTTCAAGAACCCAGAACTGGACAGAATTTCAGTTTAAATCTATCGAAGTCTCTCAAAGGGGAAGTACCCTTCTTAAAGCTTCCTTGACCAGGAGAGACCAATTCTTTAGCCTCAAATACCTTCAGTGATGGTGAAGTGAATTCATCCCTAAAGCAGCTCATTCTATTTTGAGATTTTGAGATTAACTCTTCCTCTCAGTGGCTCCCTTCCCACTTCTTCCCTAATTCTGACCTCTGACTCCCAGCAGAACAAGTGTAATCCTTTCATACTTCAGCCTCAGTTAGTTTTCCTGCCTCTCCATCCTCAAGACTTCTATTCTCCAGGCTAAATATCCCCAGTTTCTTCAGACTAGTCACCAGCTGCAAAACCTTCATTGTCCTCCCCACCTTAGCCTATTTCTGGGTTTCTATGACCCTCCTAAAACATTATGCCCATTCAACCATTCCACTGAACAGTCATTTACTCAGTAACTACAGGACTCTAGGCTCATCAATGAAATTAAAAAAAAACCCAACTACATAGCTTTTCTGCCTTCTGTTCCCAGCTCTCTCTGAGAAAGGTTCTGTTCCTGATCTTCATCCATCCCTCCCCCTCCCTCTCTGGCCAGCTCCCCAGTCACTTACACATCACCAACACCGACAGGGTTTGGTTAACTTCTCCCAACTGGTTATAAGCTGTACAGAGGTAAGTGCCATTGTAGTCCCGGATGACTTGATGCTTTTTCCCATATGGCATCCCGTTATGTTGCTTTTCTAGGATACACTTCACACTGGGCTCAGGATTTCCTCTAGCTGTGCATTGTAGGATCTGCTCAGTCCCCTCTTGCCAGGTGTAGACTTCAGGGCAATTCAGCTTTGGAAGGACTGTAGATATGGGGTTAGTCAGTCCTGAGTATCAGCTCTGTCTCCTCCCCACCTACCCCAATACACACAGACACTGAGTTCTAAATTGCTAGAGGAGAGAGTAAAAGGTTACTGCCTTGGCAGCAAAAAGGTAAGGGGTCAGAGGTAAGGAGTCTTTACTCACATTGGACATTTAGTATCAGGCTTTTGGTTTTATTCAGTTTCTCTCCCAGTATCTCCAGAGTGGCCCGGCAGATAATCTTGCGTCCATTGTCTTTCTCCTGGACTATCAGGGATAACCTGCCAGGTTCATCAGATTGAAATTCCATAATCTCTACTGTGGCCGGTGGGTGGGCCTTGCAGGTCAAGTTCATTAGATCTCCCTCCTGGATGGGCTCACTGACTGTAAGATTAGGTGCTTGGAAAGCTAGAGGAGAGGAGACCTGGATTGTGATCCTTGTCTTCACCAAACCTTTCATTCCCACCCCTGGCCTCTTCCCCCATCAGTCCCATCAGATCCCTTCCCATCCTTACTATAGACTGTCACGTTTTTTGATATCTTCCTGATTTCATTTCCCAGGTTCACACTGCAGGTCAGCTCTCTCACACCCTCCTCCTCCTCTTCTGCCAACGGGAATGTGGCTGTGGCCCTTAGCATATCTCTAAGTTGGGAAATGCTGACCTGAGTCAGCCTCTGCCCTTTCCAAGACAGTTGTATGTGGGCTTTTTCCACCGGGAACAGTTTGTCCATTTCACAGCTCACCTGCAGCTCAGTCCCTTTCTCCCAGGACTTGGGGGCAACAAGTTCTGGGGGCTCTGGTGCCAAGACTTGGAGGAAAGGGGGGGGGGGAGAGAGAGATGGAGACTAGTCAGTGGGGAAAGAACAGTCAGCCACAATGTGGCCAAAATCCTCCTGGGGCCCTTTAGTGCTCCTCCCCCTACCCAGCCCCTAAGTCTGCCCTTCAACCTCATCCCTCCCAGCCCCCACCCAAATCCTCACCAAAGGTGTGGAACTTCCGGGGAGCTGATCTGTTCCGATAACGCTCTAATCCCTTAAACCGAAGGTCCAGTTCAGCCAGGCAGGAGAAGTTGGCCTCATTATTCTTCCTACTGGCTTTGACCAAGAATTGGACAATAGCAGGATCAAGGCTATTATCTGGGACTGATTTTTCCTTTATCTCCTGGTCTCCTTGAAGCAGCTTCACCACTAGATTCTGTCGAGGTCTCCCACCTGCCACGTGGCAGTTTAAACTGAAATTCTGGCCCACAGGGATCCAGGGGGTAGAGGAATGCTCCAGAGAAGGTTCCAGTTTCAGTTCCAGGTTTTTTGGTAGCTCTGGAAGACAGAGAAGGCACTAGGTAGGATTAAGCAAGTGGGAAGAGGTATTGATTAGTTACCTGCCCCCCCCACTCTTGTTTTGCATCATGGTTCAAGCTGTATGGAGCATCCCAGGCCTTCCCAAGGTCTTACATTGTCCTGCTTCTGCCTGGCTGACACCTACCTTCCTTTGCCAAGGAATGCCTTTCTTTTTTTTTCATTTTTTTAACTTTCTTTTTAAACTTTTTTTTTATTTGCTTGTTTTGCAAGGCAATGGGGTTAAGTGCCTTGCCCAAGGCCACACAGCTAGGTAATTATTAAGTGACTGAGGCCAGATTTGAACTCAGGTCCTCCTGACTTCAAGGCTGGTTTTCTATCCACTGCACTACCTAGCTGCCCTAGGAATGCCTTTCTTATTTTTACTGCCTACACAAAGCTCGGATCGGCATTTCATGAGGAGCTGAGGTATGCTCATTTCACTCCCAGCTCACTTCTTCAGATATTTCCCCATCTGCAACAATAATAGAGTACCCTCTTCTCCATCTCCCTTTCCAGATTCCTTTAATGTGTTTTCTGCCCTCTTTTAGAACATGGAACCCAGAGCAGCTAGTGGGCACAGTGGATAGAGCACAGACCCTGGAGTCTGGAGGACAGTTCAAATTTGACCTCATACATTTAATAATTACTTTGCTGTGTGACCTTGGACACTTAACCCCATTGCTTTTAAAAAGCAAAAAAAAAGAAAAAGGAAAAACAAAACACAGAACCCTTCTTGAAGGTAGGAACCATCTTGTTTACTTATATTTTATGCCAATACAGTGTCTGGTACATAGTAAGAACTTAATACATGCTCCATCAATCCATCCATCCATCCATCCATCTATTCATCTACCTATATCCATTAATCTATCATCTATTTTATAAAGAAGGAAACTGAAGATAGAGAAGGAAAGAGACTAGCATAAGGTCATACAGCTGTTCCTGAACTGCCTTTGTTGTTCACTCCTGTGAAGTTCTGCCCTACCACTGTTAGCTATTCAATGAAGAGGAGAGCCTTATGACTATCATTAGAAGTGCTATTCTGCCACTTGTGTGAGCTTGATCATGTTACTTATCCTCCCTGAGCTTAAGTTTTTTCTTTAATGAAACTCATCTTTTAAATGGTGGAGGAAACAAAGAATTGGAATCAAAGGTAAATGCCTGTGAAATGAGGGATAGCTGAACAAATCCTTATGTATAAATGTATTGGAATACATTAAAAATGGGAAGGTTTGGGAGCAGCTAGGTGGTGCAGTGGATAAAGCATCGACTCTGGAGTCAGGAGGACCTGAGTTCAAACCCAGCCACAGACAATTAATAATTGCCTGGCTGTGTGACCTTGGGCAAGTCACTGAACCCCATTGCCTTAAATAAATACAATTTTAAAAAAAGATATGGGAAGGTTTGCATGAATTGTAGAATGAAGTGAGCAAAACAATTTATACTATACCAAATAAAATGGTAAAAAATGAGGAACTTTGACAAAAGACAATAACTGATGGACACAGTGGTCAGCCACAATTCTAGAGGACTAATGATAAAAAAAAATGCTAACCAACTTCTGACCAAGAAAGGATGGACTAAATATTCAGAATAAGATACAATTTTGACATGGTCAATATGGGAATTTGTTTGATGTGCTTATGAATGTGTTAAAAGGGTTATGTTTGTGTTTTTCCTTCAAGAGGGAGTTTAGAAGAAGAAAAAAAAAGTCATCATTGATCAACAGGCAATTTAAAAAAAAAAGAACAAGGGATCTTTTAAACAAGGGGAAATTCAGTTCTAAATCCAATTTTCACTAACAGGATAAATAGATTGCTTTGAGAGGGGAAATGATAGAAACTTTGAGAGGAAAATAAACACATCTTAAAATTTCTAATAGAAATAAGAAAACTGGTCATGTTTGATATGCAACCTTGATTTGGGAAAAGCAAATTTCCAAGACTTTTGGAAAAAAGGGTAGATAGGACCTCATAGATTAAAATTTTACTGGAAAAATCAGCTGAGGAGAGATGAATAACTCTCCAGAATAAAATTCTGAAGGGGCAGGGATAATGAAACAATCATTTATTAAGCAACTATTACATATTAAGCACTTTACAAATATCATATCATTTGATACCATTAACAACCCTGCTAGCATTATCTCCATTTTCCAGTTGAGAAAACTGAGGCAGAAAGAAATTAAGTCTTGTTAGAATCATACAGCTAGTAAGTGTGTAAACTAGTAAATCTTTTTTTTGGGGGGGGGTTCTTTTTTTGAAAGGCAATGGGGGCAAGTGACTTGTCCAAGGTCCCACAGCTAGGAAATTATTAAGTGTGTGAGGGTAGATTTGAACTCAGGTCCTTGTGACTCCAGGGCTAGTGCTCTATCCACTATGCCATCTAGCCACCCCATAAACTAGTAAATCTGAGTTTAGAATCAGAATATTCACTTCAACACCTAGCTGCCTCTGGGTTATTGTGAAGACACAAAAGGAAACAATTCCAATGAGAAGGAAAAATAAAAATTGTTTAAAGAGACCAGTTTGGATATATGGAAAGCTCATCAATATAGATAGCAACAAGGGAAAGTAATGAGGGTGAATACAAAAGTATGGCCCAGTGCTGGAACAATAATAGCAAGAAAACAAGCTCAGATCAGGGAAGAAGTTAAGAACAAAAGAAGATTTAAGTGATGTTGGGGTACAAAAGGAAGCTAAAAGAAGGGGCAAATCTGGCCAGTGCTGCATGTGGAAGGGATAAAGACAATTGATAACTGAGAGAAGAAAAACTATTCCATTCATTTTTTTGTTCATTTTCTTTTCCTAAGAAGAATGACCTTTGGAATGAAAAAAGAACAAAAAAATGGCTAAAGGATGTTAATATTTTGGATAATAAGGACATAGTAAGAAAGTCCCTCTTGACACTTTCTGAATCCAAGTCACCTGATTGATAACAGTTAAGAACTGGCGGATGCCATTGCTAAGTCATCGTCAGGATATTTGGATGATCAGAGAATAAGTGAAGATCCAGAAGACTGGAGAAAAACAAGGGTAGGGGCAGGTAGATGCTAGAATGGATAGAGCTCCTGGAGTCAGGAGGACCCAAGTTTAAATCTGGCCTCAGACACTTAACCAGCTGTGTAATCCTGAGTAAGTCCTTTAACCCCAATTGCCTTCCCCATGCCCAAAAAAAGATGCATTGATGATGTGGATATATATTTTGCATTGCTTCATATTTATAATGAGTATATACATATGTATATATATATATATATACATACATATATATATATATATATATAATTGCCTTCTCAATGGGTAGATTGGAGGATAGGACGAGGAAGAAACTTTGAAACTAAAATAAAATAAAATTGAATTTTCAAAGGGAGAAGAAATGTAATTTGCAAACTCTAGGAAAACAGAATTTGCTAACATTAGACCTTGAGGCTCTGAAGAGGAAATGAGAAAAATGCCCTTTCCTCCTTTGGCTAAAGGGGTGGAACACTACATATACTGCAGCCTCAGTTGATGCAATGGTTGGTTTTGCAGAATTGCTTTCCAATATCTTCCTCTTTTTTTATTTATTCTTATTATGGTGAATGATTTTCTATTCTGGGGGAAGGGAAGAGATACATTTGAAGATTTCCTAGATGTAAAAGCAGAATATATTAGTTAAAAAATACTGGCAAAAATTATTAATGAGATGGTTAGAGAATCTTTTTTAAAAAGGAAACTGTAGCTATAGTGTCAACAAGGCTTTATTGAGAATAAGCCATGGTCCATTTTTTTTTTTTTTTGCTAGGCAATGGGGTTAAGTGGCTTGCCCAAGGCCACACAGCTAGGTAATTATTAAGTGTCTGAGACCAGATTTGAACCCAGGTACCCCTGGGTGCTTTATCCACTATGTCACCTAGCTGCCCCCATGGCCCATTTTTTGGGATGGTTTATAAACCTGGGAGTTATGTGTTCTAATTTGCAAAAGTTTTAAAAATAGTTAATGATATTAGAATAGAGAGTTTGGTACAATTAATTTCCTCCTTGGACAGTTCCTTATGCTGATCAAATTGCTAGTCCAGTCCCTATCCCTATTCTTCTGCAAAAGGTCAGGAGACAGTGAGCTAAGTTAAGTTCAATAAGTATGTAAACACTTCTGGACTTAGAGGGAAGATGGTAACCTGAGAAGATCTCAACAGACTTAAATTGAAGACTAGAATTCTGTTGTCAATTTAGACGGGAAGGTGGAAGGCGACAAGCAGAGTTTGTCCTGATTCACTTGAATTCTACCCTTAAAAACTTTTTTTAGCTGACTCTGCCCTGGGCTCAGATTTCTTTGCAGAAGAGCTAGGGAAGGGGGTACTATTGGCTCACAAAAGGGAAGTCCCTAGTGAACTTTACTCTTCCTAGCTGGAGCAGGCTTGAAGTGTACTCTAGTTCAAGGTTGTTGGGGCAGACTACTCTTTTAAAGGAAAGTTTGCAAGGGCTCCCTTATTAGTTTTCCTACCAGTGTTCTTTCTCTTTCCCTTCTCTTCTATCTGCTTTATCTATATGGCTTCCTTCCCCCTACCTCCCACCAAATCCTCCTTATGGACAAATCAGGTAATGCCAATCCTCTACTCAACAACCTTCCTTGGCTCCTTCTTACTTATCAAATAAGGTACAAACTGAAGAACCCTGACATTTCATTAACCTCCCTAATCTAAATACCCTCTATGCTCTAGCTCATGTGGTTTGCACCTATCAGCTAAAATTTGTATTGTGATGAGTGTAAAGGGAAAGGAAGGGACTATGCCTTATCTCAAATTGTATCTCTTCCAGTAACCAGCACAATATTCTGAATACAGTTGATACTCAATGTTTATCAAATGAATAGGGAAAAAATAAAGTTGGGGGTTTGAAAAATTAGGGAGAATGCAGCCCTTCTTCAAGGTAGCTTGCTTCAAGGTCTGTAGGAGACTGAAAAGGTCCCTGGAGGAGATGGACACTTCCCATGTTCTAATGTTCCTTCCTGATCACTCATCTGGATTCAATCTGGATCACTCATCACTCATCTGGATTCAGTCGTTTATGACTGTCTAACAACTCTTGTTTGGTCTTGCCTTTTCCTGTGGCCAACTGGATTGTCAAACTGTAGTTATCTGTGCAATCTCCAGACTGTGAACTCTCTGAGGGCAGGAGCCCTGCTTTATGGGGTCTCACATTCCTTCTTACCTCCCTCAGAGGCTTGCATAGAATCAGTAACTGTAAATATTTGTTTTGTTGAAGTGAATTCCTAAGAAATGATACAGGTGACTAGACTTTTGTCGGTTTGCCAAGCCCAACCCTTTCTTCCCATTTTCTCAGCCCAGGTAAATCACTTCTATAGCACCAAAGATTCCCTCCACCCCTACCCCCCCTTACCCAAGCTCAAAACGCCTCCCCTATTCCTCCCCAATCCCTGCCCGCCCAACGTGGTTATGGAGGGCCATAGCAGAGCCCTTAGTCCCAGGATTCCCGAGACTAAACAGCTTGATTTCACTCACCATACACCTTGATAGTGGCCCTGGCTGTGCTCTGACTCTCTCCCTTACAGTTGACATAGCAAAAGGGACTGTTATCCTGGGTCACATCCTTCAGCCTGAAGGCTTTCCAATGCGTCCCGCTAGCCTCCACTATCCTTTTTTCCGGTTTGATCTCCGTCTCCAGGCCGATGACAACAGGCTCTGCGCAGTCGGTGCTGCAGTTCAAGACGATCGAACTGCCCGAGAGGATCAGACAGCTTTGGGGATCCAACCAGACATGGGGCTGGGTCTGCTTCGAGGTTTCCTGGGTTCCTGCAAGGATAGAACCCGAGTCCTGAGTTTGACCCTCCAACTCCAACCCCGGCCCCAACCCCACTCATTTTGACTCTGTCCCCCAGGAACTAATCTCAGGAGTTTTTTTGGGGGGGGTTTCCTCACTAAATTCTCCACCTCTTTTTTTCTTTTAGTTTTACAATTACCTAATTTCAGGAGTTTTGAAGGGAACTCCCCCCGGGTTTGCCCCACCCCAAGTTTAGGCGCTTTTGGTTCGGGCTTCACTTCCCCGAGGGCAACTCGGCTCTGGAATTCCCCCAGCGCACGCGACTCGAGACTTGTCCCCTGGGAGGGACAGGAGGGAGAGGGAAGGCTTCTGAGTAAAGGGGAAAGGCTTCTGGGGGCCAGTGGCCGAGCCCCTCCTTGCGCGCCCTCTACCCCCCGAATCCCCCTCGGAGGCAGGTCTTCGAGCCGTTTCCATCCTATGTGCCATTCGAAGTTGGAGATTGCCGGAGATTCTCAGGCTCCCTCCAGCCCCCTCAGTCCTGGCCCGGGGCAGTCAGGGGCAGCCCGGGAGGGCTAGGAAGGATTGTCCCTCTCCTTCCCCGCAGCAATCGGACGGTCCTTCCGACCCGGGGCCGGCTGAGGAAGAGCTAGCGGAGCCCGAGGATCTCACCTGAAGGCAGGAGCAGGGGCAGGAGCAGGGGCAGGAGCAGGCTCACGGCTAGGGGCTTGGGAGCCTGCATGTCGGCGGAGTCGGTGCTAGCCCGGGACAGAATGCGAAAGTGGGACGCGGGGCTCCTTTTATGATCTCCCCTGGGCGATCAGGGGGCCGGACTGGAGCTAGGGACGGGGGAGGCGGTGCTGCCTTTCCCGGAAACCTCACACTTTCCCCTTCAGAACAAGATGCCCGGTATTTCCGGACTGGGGGGGAGCAAGGGGGCCAGTTGAGGAGTTTCCAAAGTAAAGCAACACATTGGGGTGGGGTGGGGGGAGTGGGGGGCCGGAGCGGGCTTTGGGATCGGAGCCGCGTGCCACAGCCAGGAGAAAGATGACGCCTGGCCAGAGCAGACTGAGGCCCCGGCAAATCTATGGATGACCGTTCCTCTTTATTTTTTTGTTACAACGCTCGGGATTCTCAATGCATCCGCCCCCACCCCCGAATGTATTCTGTGCTTAGAGACGGGGGGGGGGGGGCTGTTTTTCTAGCGTTTTGGTTTTATTTTTGAAGCCTCTTTCTTTTTTTTCTGGCCTAATAACTAAACATTGGGGGGCAGAGGGAGCCGGAGGGTTCGGGGAGGGGGGTGGAGACCCCCTCTGCAGCAGACTGAGGCTGTAGCGCCCGGAGCCCCTCCCTGTCTCCCTCATCCCCCCACTTAGGAGGTGGAATGCGGAACTTTGCTGGAGCCCCGGTGGGGGCCGGCCCGGGGCGGCGGGCGCAGGGCCCCCTCCTTGCCATCCCGGGGCCTCTTTTTTCCAGGACCGCATTCCCCTTCCCCCAGGCCTGGGAGCCACAGTCTAAGTCAGAGAAAAGGGGAAGAAGGCATCTTTGCAATGACGTACTGATTAACCGCGGGCCCCAGAGTGGTGGGCCTCGGCTGGGGCAGGGCAAGGTGCCTCTGCTCGGAGCGCGAGACCCAGGAGCAACAATATCAGAGCCTGGGTTTCGGGGCCGGGGCAGCGTGGGGGAGCCTGGGGGGGCCCCCCCACTCTCCTTCCATCCTGATCGCGGAGGCAGCCCTGGCGCGCAGTCACCTGAGCCCGGCTGGCATGTGGGAGCCGCCGAACCCACGAGGCTGGGGGCCATCCTCCCCATCCCAGAGCCCCCTTCCCTGGGTGAGCCGCCCCCTGCATCACGGATTCTGCCCACCCACCTACTCCAGAACTGGGGAACTCGATGGATCACGGACGTTTAGGGGCCCCTTTCTCAGTTTGACGATGGATCTGCTAGTCTGGTCAAAGACACCTAGGCTGTCCCCTTCCCCCCTCCCCCAGTTTCCTGTTGTGGGACCCACACTGAACTTGTTGCCATGGTGTCCACGGGGTGAAGAGGTCTCACAACAGAAAGGGAAGGGGAGGGGGCCCTATACCGGGAATGTAAAGACACTGGGGGGCTGTGTACTCAACCAGAGCCCTCACTTCCTCGGAGACCCCAAGAGGGGTCCGCCCTAATCCCCCTTCCCTTCTTACACCCGAACAATCTCATTCCAAAACAAATTCCCTCATTCCCCCAGGGCAGGAAAAGTGAGACACTCAGCCACTCCCTTATCAAGACCAAGAGCAACAAGATTCTATCACCCCATTCCTTCCTTCCCCTCCTCCTTCCTAGCCCAGAGTCCAGGTTAGAATTCTGAAGGGGAGATGTCAGAAAGGAAGGAGAATATGGGAAATTTCATTAGATCACTAGATATTATCAGATTTAGGAAACCCAAGTTCAAGTTTATGAGTGGAAAATCCTGAGCTGTTGGGTGGGAAGTACAGGTTATTTTTAGGTGAAGGTTTTCCCAAACTCAACTGGACTAGTATCTGAACCTTCATCCTGGACTTGTGGCTAAGGGCGGCCCCATGCGGCTGCTCTGGGAAAGCAGGACTTCTTCAGTTTTCAGACTACTCTGGTTTTCATTGGTCCTTTCCCCAAGAATGCAAGGGGAAGTCCACAGTTAAGAATTAAGTGATGAGAGTTGAAGGTGGGGCAAGTAGTCGTAAATCCCAAACTCTAAACTCACTTGTTAAGTGTTGGGGTAAGAAAGAATGAGCGTCTCACTCTGGCCCCTCAATGGAGTCGTCCAGTCTATCAAGAATCAAAGTTTCAATGGGGAAGAGGAGAGGCAAGGGAAGAAAAGGAAACAGATGTTCTGCTGCTCTCAGGGTTTGAGGCCAGCATCCTCTTCCCAGAGGGGTCGATGGTTGGAGAGATAGGAAGCAGCACTGAGGTGTCTGGGAGAGGAAAGGCAAGTTACGGATTTCCTCTAGGGTGTCAGGTAGTCAGATTCACAGACCAACCCCAGATGCTGGCTGAGAAGAGCAGGTGGGAAGGGGAATAGGGGAGGAGGAAGAACAAAGTCAGAACCAGAACTCCACAACAGTTTCCAGAATATACAAATTCAGGGTCCAGATTTATCAAAGACAGAAAAGCAGACTGCAATAAGAGATAAAGACTTTATTCTTCTCTGCCCGAACCAGGAAAGTAGTCACACCGGAGGGTCAAGGGAAGTCGCTATAGGGTAGGCGGAATGGGTAGAGGGCCGTGTATCGCTTATCGTGCCACAGCAGCTTCTTCTCTAAGAAGGCAACAGTGTTGAGAGTCAAGACCAGAGTCTGGTGCTTCAGCATACTGTAGACATTGAGGCCTGTGGGGATGGAAGAGGGAGGCCAGGATTGGAGATGCCTCTCATGTATCTCACAGATCTAGCCAATCCCATATGCCTGTGAGTGACACCCTTCCCCCCCAAAAAAAGGGGAGGCCTTTTAATGAGTGGGGTACCCATGATTGAGTCACTCACCAACTGCTGGCACCAAGTTGATGGTCTTCAGGTTGGATACAGCAGAAACAATATTCTGGGGCAATTCCTCATCCCTGGAACACAGAGCAAGTCATGAATGAATGAATGAAATGAAATGAAGAAGCCTTGGCTGGGCCTGGGAGCCCTTTCAGACCCTCCAACCCATTCTTGAACTGGAAATTCCAACCAAAATAGGGGAAACTAAGTCCAAGGAAAGATTGGTACCATTCCCACAGCACATAGGCATCACTCACACATCAACAAGGAGCACAGAGTCACCCCAACGTCGGTACCGAGCCAGGTCTACTAAATATCTTGGGTCTGAGGTTGGCAGCTCCAAGGAATCTACCACATGAAGGTCATCCTGGGAGGTTAGAATGAAGTCTTCAACATCTAGACCCTCTCACAGATGGTATACGACAGGAAAAAGACATCAAGCCCCTGCCAGGGATCAGGATGACAGAGTGCTGGATTCCAGTCCTTCCAGGAATACCATGACCATTCCCAGGTAACAAGACATTGCAGGCCCACTTCCCATTGTCTATATGAGGGGTTGGTACCTGCATCAGCTTGACTGTCAGGGCCACCTTGAGGCCCAGCACCCGAACTTTCATAGGCAACATATAGTAGTAGCTAGTTGGACCCCGTGGACCATGGGCAATACCACCTGCAATAGGGATGGGGTAGAGGAAGCAAGGGAAGAGTCTGATAAATGACTAATGTATTCCTACTGCAGACACTTTAGCTCATGAACTCTTGTCCTCAATACCCCCAAATACACAGGACTGACCTCCACGCCAGATTGGGGAACGGATGCTCCCATGCCGAGCCCGACCTGAGCCTTTCTGTTTCCAGGGCTTCCTTCCACCACCTCTCACCTCTGCCCGTGTCTTGGTCTTGGCATAACTCTGATTGAGGAAGGAGAGGAAGAGAGTTATCGTAATGCCCACTCTTGCCCTATGCTGCCCCTACCCATTAAAATGATGCTCACAATTCTCTTGAAGTTCTTCTGCCACATGGCAACCTCATGTAGAATATCCAGTCTGAAAGGAAGGAAAAGAAAAGCCACAGGCAAGAGCTGAGAACTCTCAACAGATGATCCCCAAGAGATATGTATTCACTAAATTTTTTTCACCCCTCCTTGACTTCTCTGCCTCTTTAACTACTGAAAGTCACTACAGTTCTCTCCCCTAGATATTCTTTTCTCCTTCAGTTTTTGTGAATCCAAATATAACACGGTTCTCCTACCTATCTCATTACTTCTTAGTCTCATTTGCTAGACCACTAGCCAAGTCCTGACCCTTGATTGTGGTTATTCTTTTTTTTTTTGCAAGGCAAATGTAGTTAAGTGGCTTGCCCAAGGCCACACAGCTAGGTAATTATTAAGTGTCTGAGACCGGATTTGAATCCAGGTACTTCTGACTCCAGGTGCTTTATCCACTGCGCCACCTAGCCGGCTCTTCTTTAAAGTCTGTCCTAGGCCTCTTTTCTTTTTATGCCTTTTCTCTTGGGGATTTTATCAGCTCCCAAGGGTTCAATTTTCATCTGTAAGCAATTGACTGCCATATGCTATATACTCAGCTTTCATCTGATTTTCATTCCGGAAGACATCTCAAACTTAAAATTGCCTTCCTTAACCCTGTCTCCATTTTGCAGTTTTGTTGAGGGCATACCCATTTTCACCTTCCATCAAGGTCCACAACCTAAAATTTTTTATTTTATTTTATTTATTTAAGGCAATGGGGTTAATCATACAGCTAGTCAATTATTAAAGTGTATAAGGCCAGATATGAACTCAGGTCCTCCTGACTCCAGGGCCCATGCTCTATCCACCCAGCCACCTAGATGCCTCCACAATCTAAAAATTAATGCCAACTCTTTTCTCATTCTTTATATCCAATAAGTTTGTAGGATATATTGATTCTGCCTCCATTAAGACCTCTTCCATCTTTCCACTTAAATGATCATTAGGGTTCATGCCCTTTATCCCTGAATGGAAAATCGAAGTACCCTCCTAATTTGTCTCCTGTCATCTCTCTCTTATTTTTTTTTTTTTTTAGTTTTTGCAAGGCAATGGGGTTAAGTGGGTTGCCCAAGGCCACACAGCTAGGTAATGATTAAGTGTCTGAGGCTGGATTTGAACTCAGGTCCTCCTGACTCCAAGGCCCATGCTCTATCTACTGTGCCACCTAGCTGCCCCTCTCTCATCTCTCCCTTCTCTAGGACATCTTCCAATTAATCTCATCAGTTTAAGAAAATGATCTTCCTAGGACACGAATCTGGCCAGGTCATTCCTCAAATCAAGAATCTTTAGTGATACCCTATTGCTTTTAGTATAACAAACACATTTTTCAGCTTGTCACCTAAAGCCTGCTCAGGCTGGCTCCAACATAACCTCCTTTCCAAACATCTCATAGGAAGCTCCTTTACAGAGTCAACAATTCAAAGGGTCTTCTTGTTGGTCTCTGATCCCAGCCCTCCAACCACTTCCTTGCCTTGGCACAAGCTCTGCCCCTAAGCCCTCTTCACAGGGAACTCAGAGAATCCTTAGCTTCCTTTAAGGCAAAATTCAAATGCTAAGGAAGGCAATTTTAAGAAGAAGCTTTTCTTGTTTCCTCTAGTCATTAGTGGTCTCTTCTTTATCAAATCAGCTTGCACTTCCTTATTTATGTATGTGCATCAGAGAATGAAAGCCCCTTTAGGGCAGAACTGCTTCATTTAGTTCTTGTATCTCCAGCACATGGGGATAATATTGCTTGTTGAATTGTGCCAAGGTAGGAGGTGAAGAGTCATTGCCTTAAGGCTCTCCAACAAAAAACATTTATGAAGGACTTAGCAGCATTACAGGAAATAAATTGGTCACAGAATACTATTACAGAATCAGAGAAGGAAGGGTACCTAATCCAAAACAGCATGAGACCCCCGTACAATCAAAACAACAAAGGGCCATTTACTCTTTTGCTTGAAGACTTCCAGAACCTCCCACTACTGGCTGTGGTGACCCTGTAGTAAGTCACTTAACTCTCAGGAATTGCAGTTTTCTGACTGTTAGTCACAGAGAAAGATGGCAGACAAAAAAAAAGAATTGATCTCTAAAGATCCCTTTTCCACCACCAAGGCATCCACATTTCACAGTTGTGCTCTGATTTCTATGATCCTTCTCTTTCTTCCCATATAGTTTTAAAAAACTTTTTTTTTGGCAAGGCAATGGGGTTAAGTGACTTGCCCAAGATCACACAGCTAGGTAATTATTAAGTGTCAGAGGCTGAATTTGAACTCATGTCCTCCTGACTTCAAGGCCAGGGCTCTATCCACTACACCACCTAGCCACTCTACTTCCCATATAGTTTTGACCTTGTTGGAATATCACATACCATATTATTCAACAAGGCTATGTGGATTAACCCGTTTCCTTTCCATTGACTCTTTTTTCTCCAATTTCAGAGATGGTTCAATGAAGAGCTGAAAATGGGTCATTCTCAGCCAATTCCCTGGTGACAAATTTTTCCACCATTAGCAGGGGCTAATCCTCTAAATTATGCCTGTTGGGCCTAAATTCAAAGTCTTGTGCTGGCCTTGAATCCCAATTTCCTAGCTATGTGTCCTTTAAGCATCTGTGAAGAATCAAGCCTTTATTAAGTACCTCCCTCCTGTGTCCTGAGCCCGATGTTAGATGCCAGGGATACAAAAACAAAAATGAAAGTGCCTATCCTCAAGAAGCTTACATTTTGTATCTTCTTTTTTTTTAAAGTTTTTTTTTTTTTGCAAGGTAGTGGGGTTAAGTGGCTTGCCCAAGGCCACACTGTTAGGTAATTATGCCACACTGCTAGGTAATTAAGTGTCTGAGGCTACATTTGAACTCAGGTACTCCTGACTCTAGGGCTGGTGCTCTATCCACTGCGCCACCTAGCTGCCCCAAGAAGCTTACATTGTGAGGAGAGGCAATACATGTACATAAACACATATAAAATAAAGACAGAGAGGCACTAGCAGTTGGGGTGAATCAGAGCTCTGATAGCAATAAAGGATTCTACAACTGATGAGGAAGGAGGAAATTCGGAAGGAGGGGATGGATTATCCAAAGAACAGAGATGGAAGTGAGGAGGCCTTGGATGAAGGATAACAAGATGTTCAGTTTGGCTAGACCAAAGAATATGTGAAGAGGACTGAAAGGTAGAGTGATTCAAACTGTGTAAGATTTTAAATTCTGTAACAGAGGGCCTGATATTTCATCCTACAGAATAAAGTTCCTTTAGTTTATAGAATAGAGAAGTGATAAATAAGGGCAAACTAGTTTTAGAGAAATATCACCTTGGCAGCTATGGACTAAGGATTGCTTTGGGGAGAGGTTATTAGGCAAGGAGGAAACTAGGTGGTGAAATGGTAAGAGCCTGGAGTTAGTAAAACCTGAGTTTCAAAATGGTCTCAAGTCCCTTACAAGGTGGGTGACCCTGACCAAGTCATTTAACCTCTGTTTCACTTCCTAATTTGTAAAATAAAGATAACAGCATCTACCCATATGGTTACTGCAAAAATTAAATGAGATATCTGTAAAGTGATCAGATGTGGTCTGGCACATTGGAGGTGGTTGTCTCCCCTCCCATGATCACCATCAGTTAAAAAAGTCATTTCATTGAAAGAGGCAAGAGGATTCCTGAGCTAAGGTGGAGTCTGGAGTAAAGAAAGGGGCTTGATGTGGCCATGAAGCTTCCTTTCCCAGCCCCATTAAAATGAAAGGGTTGAACCTAATGGTCTTCTTAGACCTCAAGCAGAGAAGAAATCTTATCACCCCTTCCAGCCAGCAAAGAGCTGTCAAGAGTTTGTATTTGCATAGAATAGCTTTTTAAGAACCGGGACCCAGGGGGGGCTAGATGTTTAGAATACTGGCCCTGGAGTCAGGAGGACCTGGGTTCAAATCTAGCCTAAGACACTTAATAATTACCTAGCTGTGTGGCCTTGGGCAAACCACTTAACCCCATTGTCTTGCATAAAAAAACCTAAAAAAAAAAAAAAAACCAGGACCCCTGCTGTGCTTTGATGAGATGGTAGCATAAGGTAAATGTGAGTATTTTAAATATCAAAAAGAGGCTTTTTAGAGAAAATGTGCAGGGACCTTGGTATGACCTCCAGGAGGTTACAGAAATGAGATTAAGGGGGGAGGGCAGGGGGCTTGTGACTTTCAAGACTGGAGGCCACCAATACCTCCTCCAGTGAGGGGTGGGGGCCTGAATGCAAACGTGGGGGGCGGGGCGGGGGGCGGCTCGTTTCCTCTGTAACCCCGGACCGGTGGGCGGGCTGCAGGGAAGTTGGGGGGTTCCTGCTACTCACCGGGGTGGCACGGCGAAGACATCGGGGTGCAGGTCGGCCAGGCCCAATCGCGTTTCCTCATAGCCCCGGAGGGATTCCACCCAGGCCTGTACCGGAGTCCGCTGTGCGGGAACCGGGAGCTCACAGCGGCGGAGCAAGGGGGCGCCGGCGGAACAAGGGGGTCCTAAGGCGGGAGGGGGGTGCCGGGCATGAGCAAAGACCCCGGATTCTTCACCCCTGAACCCGCCCCTTCCCTGGTGACCCCTGACCTGTCGTCAGCGCATGCTCCGGACCCGTGAGGTCTCCGCCGGTCAGCGCGGACAGGGCCTGTCCGGGGAGGAGGCGATGAGAGGGGCCCGGGTGACCTTTGACCTCTGCCCTCGCCCTTCCCGCGACCCCTTCCCTTTACCCCAGCTTGGGCCCATTTCGACCCCGCCCCTCACCCTTCCAGCTGAGGTTAGGCCCCGACCCGGTCCCCAGGCCCCCAGGGCTGTCCGGATCAGATGCATAACGGCACTAAGGCTCCTACTCCTAGCGAGGAGTAACTTCCGGGGGCGCCCGGAAATAGCGTCATTGGCGACGGACGTGAACTCGAATTCTGAGCGGGAAGGTGTGGACCCAGCGGAGGGGGAGGGGCAGCCCGGCTCAGGCACCGCCTTCTCCTCGTAACCACGCCCACCCCCTGGGCTGGAGAAGGGGCGGGGCCTAAGCGGGACAGCAGAGGAATGGGAGGAGCCTCTGGTCCTCTGCCCTCGTGCCAGTCCAGGGCTTCCTCCGGGTCCTCCAGGGCCTTCCAACTCGAGGATTTGGATCGGAATAGTAGTATTAATGACAAAAACTGGATGGGACCCTCATGCATTGCTGGTGGAGTTGTGAAACGCTCCAGCCATTCTGGAGAACAATTTGGAACTATTCCCAAAGCTGGTAACCTTTGATCCTGCAATGCCTCTATATTCCAAATAGATCACAGAAAGGGGGGAAAGAGTCTCATGCACAAAACTATTTACAGCAGCTCTTTTTGTAGTGGCAAAGAACTGGGAATTAAAAGAATGCCCAACAAATGGGGAATGGCTGGACAAATTATGGATAAGTGTGACAGAATATAATTAGTTTGTAAGAAATCATGAGCCCTCAGACTTTAGAAAATCCTGGAAATAGTGGGCAGTGGATGGAGAACCAGCCCTGGAGTCAGGAGGATCTGAGGTCAAATCTGGCCTCAGACCCTTAATAATTGCCTAGCTGTGTGACCTTGGACAAGTCAACCCCATTGCCTTAAATAAATAAAATTAAAGAAAAATCCTGGAAAGACTTTCTGAGTGAAGTGAGCAGAACCAAGAGAACACTCTTCACAGTAACAGCAATATCAAGGACAATTCTAAAAGGCTTGTGATGGAAAAAAAGCCATCTACCTCCAGTGAAAAAACTATGGAGTCTGAATGAAGAGCCAAGCATACTATTTTCACTTTTTAAAACTCATGTTTGTTCTTTCTCATGTTTTTCCCCCTTTACTTTTGATTCTTCTTTTACAATATGACTAATATGGAAATATGTTAAGCATGATTATACATGTATAACCTGTATCAGACTACTTGTAGGGAAGGGAAAGGGAAGAAAGGGAGTTAGGAAAATGTGGAACTCACAAACTTCCAAAAAAGATGAATATTGAAAACTATTTTTGTATATATTTTAAAAAATAAAATATTTACATAATTAATGACAATCATAACTGAATTTATATAGAGTCTGAAATGTTGCTATTGGCATTATGGAAAGGACCTCAGATATCTTTTACTCCAGACCCTTTCATTTTTCAGAGAAGGAAACTGAGGCCCAGAGAAAGACATTTGCCCAAAGTTGCGCTATGTAACTTGGTGTTGTTGGAGGGAGGTCTCTAAATGAAGTCTTCTCCTATGCTTAAAGTACACACTCAGATTCCTCTCTAGGTCATACACAGAGGGTGCACCCAGGACACTCTCCACTTACATCACTCACTGAAGCTGTTGCCTCATCATTCTGGTGAATCTAGTCCCTTCAAGGTCATTGGAGTTTGTATACCCTTTTCCTCCATGGGTTAGTGTGGTTCATGTGATCTGTGTAGTTCCTCTCCTGGCAGGGTGATCAGTGCAGCACCTTCTTAGTAACCTTGGTCTGGCTGGACCCTTCTTGATCAATGTGGTGAAGTTTTTCCTTCACCCCTATCTTGATTAATGTTGATCTCACTCTCTTCCAAACTCTCCAACCTTCCCATCTTAGCACCCAGAGGAGAGCCAGGTACTTAACTCTTGTCTCTCCCCAGTCCCGTGTGGGCTACAGAGCCAAAGGTCAGACTGTGCAGGCTCTTAAGTCAATCTTTAACTAGATCTGTCCACATGACCCCTCTCCATGGCATTCTGACTATATTCTTTTAGGGAGACTGAGGCAAGACACAGAGACTCAGAACTAAAGATATAGCTTGCTGAAGGCAGTAGGAGTCTCTTCCCTAACCATAATTGAGCACCGTCCTGTACCCTCTACCAAGGCCAAGCTGGAACATGATCAGAGCAGTGCCACTAGAGTATGGACACAGGATCCAAACATTGAACCTGTAAATTGGATCTGCCTCTCTGCTGCCATCTATACCAGATGTCCAGCACTGGGGAGATGAGGGTGGGAGCCAGGAGGGAAGGAGACTGTGAAGTAGGCTGATCCTGGACTCTAGTTCCCTTCAGCTGATTGAGACCTTTCCCCTTCTATGTCCATTAGTATAAAAACAGGTAGGAAAGATCCCCCAGAGGACACCCCACACTTCCCCCATCCTTTTTGCTTATGAAAGAGCCAAGAAGACTGAAGAAATTTCTATTTCATGGGGAGGTAGAAATTTGGGAGTGGGGGTTGGAAGGGTTACATGCATGTGAGAGAAATGAAGTGGGTCCAACATTTGCACTGGTAGATAAGGGATAGCCTGGGATTGGATAATTGTGCAGAAGATAAAGGTCTTAAAACAGAGCTTCCATGGTCACTTTTCAGGAATGGGATAGAGAGAGTTTGAGTTTCTCTTCAGCACAATTGGGTGATTCTGAGAGGAGCAACAAAGAGGGAAAAAAAAATCAGGTTTCAAATTCCATCTATGACACTTATTAAATGTGTGACTCTAGGCAATGAAATTAAGAATTAAATTAAGTATCATGAGTAATCTTGTTCAGTTATACCTGATCCTATTTGGGATTTTCTTGGTAAAGATATTGGAATGATTTGCCATTTCCTTCTCCAGCACATTTTACAGATGAGGAAACTGAAGCAAAAAAGGGTGAAATGACTCACAGGAGATAGTTTGTGTCTGAGTTTGATTCAGTCAGCTCTTCCTAACTCCTGGTGCTCTATTGGTTGCTCCACCTAGCTGCATTATTAGGAATCTACTATATACTAGATTGAGGAGGATACAGAGAAAATTAAAACTCTAATTTTTCTTGCTGGAGCTTATATGTTACTGAAGGATTCAACATGTATACAGAGAAGTAAATGTAAGATAATTTGATATCGAGCACTAACTAGGGAGATAAGAAGTGTCACCAGCATATGCAAAGGCAGGGAGAAAGGAGATGGAGTGCAAAAAAATTAGTTTGGAATGTAGACTCTATGAAGTAGAGTAGTATTAAATGTTTGGAAAAGTAATCTGGAGTCAGATTCATGAAGGGCTTCACATATCAAGCTGAGGAATTTGTATTTTATTCTAGAGGCAATAGGAAACCCCACTGAAGATTCTGGAGCAGGGAAGTAATCTGATCATATTTAAGCTTTAGGAAGGTTATTTTCATAACTGTGAAATAAAGATTAGAGGAAGAAAGGCTGGAAGCAGAGAGACTAAATAAAACTATTGAAGGCAAGTTTCTTTGAAAAAGGTCGTGTTTCTAAAATATTGGGAATTGAGTCCAATGTACAAAAATGAGTCATTCCTCAATTAATAAATGGTAATAGATCAAAACAAAGAAAATTTTCAGAGGAAAAAAATTCAAGCTGTTCATAGCTATATGAAAAAATGCTCTTAATCACTAATAATTAGAGAAATACAAATTAAAATAAATCTAAAGTAGTTGCCCAAAGAGCAGCTAGTTGGCACAGTGGATAAAGTATTGGACCTGGAGTCAGGAAGAAACATCTTGATAAGTTCAATTCTAGCTTTAGATCCTTAGTAACTGTGTGGGCTTAGTAGCAGGGACTGGGCAAGTCACTCAATCCTGTTTGCATCAGTTTCCACATCTGTAAAATGAGCTGGACAAGGAAATGGCAAACCATTCCAGTATCTTTTTCAAGAAATCCCCAAAAGGTGACATGAAAAGGCAGTGGAGTCAGACAGGACTGAAATGACTGAACATCAACACAACAACAAAAGTTACCCAAAAAACTATCAAAGTGTGGAAACTCTTTGACCCAGTCATACCACTACTAGTTCTATACCCCAAAGAAAGAGAAAACATTGCTTAGAGTCACACATTTAGTGTCATAGATGGAATTTGAAGCCTGATTTTTTTATTTTTTATTTTTTTTATTCTTAAAGATTTTATTTATTTTGAGTTTTACAACTTTCCTCCCATCTTACTTCCCTCCCCCCCAGAAAGCAATTTGTCATTCTTTACTTTATTTCCATGGCATACAATGATCCATATTGAGTGTGATGAGAGAGAAATCATATCATTAAGGAAGAAACAAAAAGTATAAGAGATAACAAGACCAGACAATAATCTTTTTTTTTTTTTCTAAATTAAAGGGAATAGTCCTTGAACTTTGTTCAAACTCCACGGTTCTTTATCTGGATACAGATGGTATTCTCCATTGCAGACAGCCCAAAATTGTCCCTGATTGTTGTACTGATGGAATGAGCAAGTCTGTCAAGGTTGATCATTGCCCCCATGTTGCTGTTAGGGTGTACAATGTTTTTCTGGTTCTGCTCATCTTGCTCAGCATCATTTCAAGCAAATCCCTCCAGAAGCCTGATTTTTTTTTTTTTACAAAATTTACAAAAATATTTATAGCAGCTATTTTTGTGGTGGCAAAAAAATTGGAAAATAGAAGGGATTGATAAATTATAGACTATCAAGAGAGGGAGAGAATTTAGAACTTAATTAAAATCTCAAATAAGTGACAGCTAGGTGGCTCAGTGGATAGTGTACCGGCCCTGGATTCAGGAGTACCTGAGTTCAAATCCGGCCTCAGACACTTAAATAATTACCTAGCTGTGTGACCTTGGGCAAGCCACTTAACCCCATTGCCTTGCAAAAACCTTAAAAAAAACCCAAACTAAAATAAATAAGCTAATAAATGCCACCCCCCCCAAGAGGGCTTTTTCAGTATTCTCTTCAGAGGGGTTAAGGGTCTGAATTAGGATAATGACAATTTGATAGAGAGGAAGGGAGAGAGAAGAGAAGAGTCATGGAAGTCGATTCAATAAGTCTTGGCAACTCATTTTAATTGCTGATTCTAACAAATGTAGTGGTGAGGGACTTCAGAGACCATCTGGTCCAACTTCCTCATTTTACAGATGAGTAAACAGGTTAGATTTTTTTTGGCTACTGTCGACGGTTGGTTCCTTTTGGGTTAATGGTCCATTTTAAACCATATGGTTTAAAATCTTGATATCTTTTTTCACATGAACTATTTCTTCCCCACCGCCCCCATCTAGTTTATTGTGGAGCTAATTTTTGTGAAGTGGCTATAAAAGGAGAAAGCAAAGAGTGGAGGTTGACTTTGGGGTTGTGAGCCAAGATGACTAACTAGGAGAAGCAGGAAATTGAAAGCAGGATAGAGATCGACTATGAGTTCCATTTTGGATATGCTGACTCGGAGATATCCATTAGATATTCATGGCAAGATGCTCAGCAGTCAATTGGGGATGTAGAACTGAATGGATCTCTGGAGAGAGAAGAAAGCTAGGAATATAAATTTGGAAGTAGTCTTCATAAAGAGATAGAATTGACTCCCAAAGGAGCTAAGTGATATCACCTTAACCTCTGCTTCAATTTCTTCATCAGTTAAAGTACTTCACCGGGTTATTGTAACGAGAAAGACTTGCAAATGAAGTTTGAACCAACATACATTTATTGAGGAGAGTCTTTTAGGCTCCTAGAACTCCGTTAAGCACTGAGGATGCAGAAGACAAAAATGTAATAGTCACTATCCTCAGGCAGCTTTCTCTTTTACACACACACACACACATGTACAAATACACTTGTATGTGGATACACACGAGCATGTGGATAATGAGAGATTGCTATGATACTGATGGGGGCAGGAGGTGGAGGGGGGGTGGACAGGGTAAACAGGTGTCTAGAGCAGCTGCTCTCCTTCTGCTCACCCCCAATTACCCACACAGACTCCCATACAAATATAACCACTGAGGTGAGCTATTTGCGGCTAAGGGCCCAGGTTGTGTCCATCCTTCCCTCCTATAGAGTTGATTGATCCTCCCCTGAGGGTTTGAGACCAGATTGCTACATTGTTGCAGACGTGGCTAGAGTTGGGGCTGGAGTTTCAAGGCCTCCCCAGTGCCTCTTGCAGCCAAAACTGGGCCCCACCCCCCTCAAATTCCCATTCTTTCATCCCCCCATCCCCTTCAGAATGCCAAGAAGAACATCTGGAAATCTTCTCTGACGAAGGCGTTCCCTTCCCCCAGTTCTGGATCCAGTTGTCACTTGGAACTGGAATAGCCCCGGGGATGTTGGGGAATTATCACTCCAACCTTCTCCTCTAACAAGGTCCTGTCCTACCCCCAGGTTCATCCCCCAGCCTATTCTACCAGATGCTACCACTGGGCAGGCAAAGAAGAGAGGACCAGAGTGCTGGAGTCAGGGCTCCTTGGTCTAGGTTCCACCTCCAGTGAAAACTTCCCCTCTAAAGAGGGGTAAGGTCCAATGGGGGTAAAGGTCATAGAACCACAGATCCTTCTTATTCTCTTACCCCACCCCACCAGCCAGAGTTAGGGATATGTGTGTGAATCAGAATCTGATGGGAGTTGTCCAGAGGGACTTAGATGATAAAACAAAGAGGCATCTGGAATTCCCGGTTCCAAAATGACTAGAATAAGGGAGACTTCTTTATTGATATTTTATTTTTTCAGTTACATTCTATGGTAGTTTTTCAACATTCATCTATTTGCAAATTAATGAGTTACACATTTTTCTACCACCCTCCCTTCCTTCCCTTCTTCCCTTAGCCACAGTCTGGTAAAAGTTGTACATTTGTGTTTAACATATTTACATATTAGTCATTTTGTGTAAGAGGAATTAGATCTAAGGGGTAAGAAAGAAAACCATGAAATAGGAAGGAAAATATAAGCAAAGTTTTAAAGAAGTGAACATAGTATACATTAAGATTCTGTGGTTTTTGTTTTTTCCTTCCTCTGGATGTGGATGACACTGTTCATAAAGGGTCTACCAGGGTAGCCCTTGATCTGTGTACTGCTGAGAGGAGCTGCAGCCATCACAGTTGATGAAAGCACAATGTTGTTGTTGATATGTACAATGTTCTCTCGGTTCTGTTCATAAGGGAGACTTCTTATCCCTTCTGTCCCTCTCCAAACACACAGTTGCCATATTAGGAAAAGTAAAAGGGACTGGACTGGTGGTTCACCTTATTGAGATTGCTATGAAGTGAGCTCTATACCTGGGACACATGAGAGAGACATCAAGAGACTGAGTCTATAAGTCTCAGAACCACAGAATTTCAGAATTGGAAGGAAACTTGAGAAGCATACATTCCTTGGACCTGAACACAAAATCTCATCTACAACATACTCATCAAATTTTCATTAAAGGATGATATCATCTCCTCAGGGACCCCTGCCCACTTTTGAACAGCTCTAACAACAAGCCTAAGATGTATATATCTCTCTGAAACTTCTGTAACTTTTCTTCTTAGTTCTGTTTTTTAGGGTCAAATTGAACAAAACTCATGAATCATCATTTCATAAAAGACTTTAATGTTGGCAAAATGCTTTACAAATACTATCTCATTTTATCCTCACCGAACCCTGAGAGGTAAGAACTATTATGATCTCCATTTTACATATAAAGACATTCAGACCTAAAGAAGTTAAATGACTTACTCAGAATTAACCAACTAGAAAGTGTCTGAGATCATATTTGAAATCATTTTTTTCCTAACTCCAGGTCCAGACTCATTTCCATTCTCCTACCTTGTTACCTTTTAAATACTTTAGGACAAATATCATTGTCTTTCTAAGTTTTCCTTTCTCCAAACTAAATACCCCTGTTTCCTTCCACTATTTTCATATGGAATCCTTCCCAATCCCCTTCCCTTCCTGGTCAAAGTCCTCTGCATTCATTAGTTTGTTACAATGTCCTTCCAAAAAGTGGTGTCCTGAACTGAAAACAACATAGAGTGGGCAGTGACCGAGGGACTGTTCCTTGCTTTCCCTGTGAAAAGGAGTTTTCTGCCTCCATTAATGTAGCTTAAGTTTAAAGTGTGGCTCACACATCTAGACATAAGAGACCTCAGAGGCAATTTAATTCAAACCCACCCACCCCCATTTTGCAAAGGTGTTCTAGTCTTTGGCTGCTAAATTATCACACTGTTGTTTCATATTGAACTTGTGGTCTATTAAAGTCCCTGTCTCTATCTCATATGTCTCTCTCCCCATCCTGGACCTGTGAAGTTGATTTTTGAATCTCAAATGAAAACTTTACATTTATCCCCCAATTAGAGTTAACAAGATGAGCACATCTTTCTGTCTATGCCTTGAGTTATCCTTCCCAGTTTCACTTTAACTGGGAGGTTGATAATCATTCTCTCTACACCTTCATCTAAGTCATTGATAACAGTTGAACAATTCTGAGCTAAGGGGAGCTCAGCTAGAGACATCTAGTCTTCAAGTTGGCATAGAAATAGTATCATTCAGGGGTACCCAGATGGCATAATGGATAAAGTATCAACCCTGGAGTTAGGAGGAATTCAAACATGATCTCAGATACTTACTAACCCAGGCAAGTCACTTAACCCTGATTTCCCCACCCCCCAAAAAACAGCGGTCACTACTCTGGATTGATTCATCCAGCCTTCTATTAATCCACTTTGCCTGTACTGTATTTTAGTAGCTCCCACTTTTCTATTTCATGGGTTCCTTTTTGAATCTATTTGTCTATGAGACTGAGAAATTGGGTTGTCAATGAGTCTGAGTTCAAAACCCAACAGGTAGGAATTTTTACAACTTTGGGTATATGTTTTTCTTGTCCTGAATTTATGCCTGTTAATATATGAGTCTGAGACTGTGAGTCCCTAAGATCATTGGGGGGGGGGGGTCAGTCTTGTTCTTTTTGGTAGGGAGAAAATCTGAATCTTCTCCCTGCCTTCTACAAAGGTGATTTCACAATCTCTCTTCTCCCCATCTCTATATAAGGAGGCAGCGAACCGCAATTATAATGACATGACTGAAAACAAGCCACAGAAGTGGAGCAGGGTGACTTCCTCAGCAGCTTTCAGGTTCCTGAATCAGTGAGGGGATATCCGTTCAGCAATCTCCAGGAGATAGCTGAGAATTCATCTTTCTGTATCATACTCTAGTGTCTACCTATTCTGCTAGGCAAGGAGGGATGAGGAAAAAAGAAATTCCAGTCACCTGGTTCTGGCTTACAGCCATTTCCCAGGGCTAATATCCTGAAATGGGCCCCAGAAAGAGGCTCAGTTTGGATATGACATCCATGCATAGGGTCCATTCTGGTTTCTCTCATACTACATGGTCCAGTCTCAGTCCCTCCAAGAGGATAGTCATGCCTTTCCAGCTTTTGAACACTTTCAGCCTTAGCCCCATGCACTTCTCTTTAGTAGAAATCTTTTGTGGTTCAAAAAATACAGATGCTGAAGAAAGCAGTAAATGAGTTTGGTTTTTTTTTTTTGCATTTTTGAAAAGCAGTGGGGTTAAATGACTTGCCTAGAATCATACAGTATGTACCAAGCATCTGAGGTCACATTTGAACTCTGATCCTCCTGACTTTAGGGCCTGTGATCTATCACTCAGCCAGCTAGATGGGGCAGAGGAGCCTACTCTTCGGGGGGGCGGGTGAGAATAAAGGGAAAGAATTCATCTCTGAGTTGAGGATAGATAGATAAGAGAACATTGGTCTGTAGAGGATGTGCTTGAGCCAGGGAACAGGTTATTTTGAGGACAAACCTACAAAGAATCAATCAGAGTCAAATCAGATTAGAATAAAGGCAAGGAAGGAGTCTAATAAATGGTGGAATCAAAATTGTGGAGCAATTCTGTCTGGGAAGGGGGAGGGAGAAAAACTGTAAAGCTCAAAGCCTTGCAAAAAAAAGATTGGTAAAAACTGCTGTTGCCTGTAGTTGAAAAAACAAATATACAAAATATTTAAATTCAAAAAAAAGGTTTGATATAAAACCCCAATAAAAATGTAAGTAATTAAGACTGAAAAAAATGTGGAGTAAATAGAGCTTCAAGTGGTGGTTTAATTGTGCCAGCCCGATTAAGCTCAGAGGAGATGAACATGAGTAAGTTTGGGGGGGGGGGGGGCGGAGATCCATTCCAGAACAAGGACCTACTCTGTATAGCGAAGTCTGGGTCCCTTCTGCTAAACTCCGCCTCCCTCTGTGTACTCCCCTAAGTCTCTCCTCCACTTTTATAGTGGCCCGTATACCCTTTGAAATCAGATGTCAATGTGCTTCTTGACCCTCCACTTCCCAGTTCATCTGGAGCTGCTCCCTAGGAAAAAGACCTAAAAGCGAAACTGGCCAAGGGTACAGTTTATTTTTGAAAGACGCCAGGGAGCAAGATTTGATGAGTGCGGGCTGCTGGGAGAAGCTGGATCTCATCTCTGCGGAGCCTCAGGGTAGGGGATCCCAGGCCAGGGAGATGAGGGACTCTGGGAGGTCAGGCGGGAGGAGGAGGAATTCAGGAGGCGGTGCAGCCCGGTGGGTCAGCGGAGTCACGGCCCCGTCCCGTTCCCGGAGCTGAAGGAATGTCCACTTAAGCGAGCACCTGGGGCGGGGGAGGGGACGAGGGGGAGGGGACTGCGCCAGGTTAGAGCCCTCGGTGGGCGAGGGACAAGGGACGCACTGCCTTGGGAGGGACCCCCGAGGCCAGGCCACGAGGAAGTCGTGGTTCTCCCCGTCTGCCCCCCTGGTTGCCCGCAGACTGCCCCGGCTGCCACAGAAAGGGGGTGAGCAGTGAAGACAGCTGCGGCGGCCGCTCAGGTACGGCCCCTCCCGCCGCTCCGGGCGCGGGGCTCCGCCACATCTGGAAGACATTGGCTCGCCGGGGCCGCGTCCGGAAAGGCGAGGGGGAGGGCCGGGGAGGAGCGAGCGGGCCGCAGAGGCGGCGGCTCTCCCCGCCCCGCGCCCAGGCAGCGCCGGCCCGGCTGCCCGAGCAGCAGCTCCCGCCGCGGCGGCCGGGGGAGCGCAGGGAGGGGAGCGGCAGCCGGGCCAGGCGGCGTGGGGCCCGGCCCCGGCCCGGCCCGGCCCCGGGGGCCCCGCTCGGCGGCTCCGGAGGCGCAGGCGGGGCGCGGCCGGGAGGAGCCAGGTGAGCGCGCGGGGCATGGTCGCCGGGAGAGGGGCGGGAGGCAGGGGCGCGCCCCCGGCGACCCCCGGCTGCCGCCCCGCGGGGCCCCGGGCCGGGGCCGGGGAGCGCGTGCAGGCGCAGGGCCCCCGCCTGCAGCCGGGCCTCCGCCGCGCGGCCCGCGAGGGGGCTTTCCCCCTGTGGCTTCCAGGACTTCCCCGCGTGCCACCGAGGGCCGCGCTCCGCCGCGCCCCCTCCCCGCCGGGCCGGGCCCGGGGCTCGGGGGCGGGGGGCTCGGGCCGGCCTCCCCCGGCGGCAGGGCCCCGCCCGCTGCCTCAGTTTCCCCCGGTCCCGGAACGCAGCCCGGGAGGGAGCGTGCGCGTCGCCCCGGGCGCCACGCCGGGTGCCGGCCCCACTCCCCCGCGCGGGCCCCGGCCTCGGCCCCGGCCTGACTCACCGCGGCGGGGCGGCGGGGACTTTCCCTCGGGCCCGCAGACGTGCCGGGTGCGGGGCCCACGCGCGGGTCCCGTCGGCCCTTGGCAGCGCCCGCCCCCTCCCGCGTCCCGGGGCCTCCGGGCCGCGCCACTTCCCCTCCTCCTCCTCCTCCTCCCGCTCCCGCCCCCTCCTTCCTTTTCCTTCTCCTCCCCGGCCCCCTCCCCACCCCGAGCCCCGGAGTCCGCCGGGGAGCCCAGGCCGGCGCGGATGCCCGGCGCGGATGCCCGGCATTCCAGGGGCGCGGGGAGGCGCCGTGGGGGCGGGGCCGCCAGATGCTCCCGGCGGAGGGGGGCGGGGAGACCCCAGGGGCCGGGCAGGGGGCAGGCTGCCGCAGGGACGCGCAGCCTGGGAGCCCGGGAGGCCCCCGGTGCCCCGACGCGGCGCAGCATCCCGGGGAGATGCCCGGCGGCAGGTGCTGCGGGCCCCCGGGCTTGGCCGTGAGGACGGCAGGCCTCCGCGCCCGGGGCTGCCTCGGGCCGGGGGGGAGGAGGGAGGCCCCCGGGGCCACCCAAGCGCAGACCGGGCCGTTGGCGCTCCGGCGCTGACCCCTCATTCCACCCTGGGCCTGGAGATTTCCGGAGCTGGAGGCCGAGCCGGAGGGGCCTGGGACCGGGACGAGCGCCTGCATCTCCCGCCCCTCCTGCCCCTCCACACCCGGGGTCTCAGCTCCAGCCCCGAGGCTGCCCGGGAAGGAGGAGGGGAAGCTCTGTCTCCAGGATGCTTTTCCACCAGGACTGGGATCCGGAGAGCCAGTGCCTCGGTTTACCCGGCTGTGACGCCTCTGCTCCTTAGGCCTCCTGTGGAGACCCTGGATCTGATGAACTCACTTCCAGAGTGGTCCACACCAGCCTCTGAGGCTGTGGGAACCGGCAGCAGGTGGCCAGGGCAGGAACCAGATAACTGCCCTGGTATCTGGGAGGAGGAAAGGGGAGGAATCTGCTGGCCCATTAACTGATGAGGATTTTTTTCCTTCCTTCTGAAATCAATCGTCAATCAATCTTTGGACTTGGGGCCCTGGAAAGGAGTCATAGGGACCGCCCTTCACTTTGTGACTGATACAGAGCTTGTGGGTGTTATTCGATTCAGCAGTTCCACCTGTCTGTTACATCTGGAAAAAGAGCAATAATCCAGCAGATAGCAAAAACAGCCAATGGGAGTGGGTGTTCAAAGAGGCAGAACTCGTATTCGTTGCTAACGAGTCTATGGAAGGAGCAGATCTGAGAAGTTACGGTTCTGGAAGGTTCAGGGTGGCCTGATGGGACTCTGGTGCTTTTGGTCAGTGTCTCAATTTCCATCCAGCCCCAGGTTTGACATGGCAGTAATTGCATTCATTCCTCTAAGGAAATCCAGAGTTTGCGGTTTGCCTTCTTAATGTAGCCAAAGAATCAGAATTCAAAGGGACATTGTCACCTGCTGGACTCTGAGGGCACCATAAGGAGTCTGTAGAAGGAAATAGTCAAGCAATAGGTCTCTCTCTGATTTGGAAATAACCCAAAAGATGAACTGGTTCCTTTATGAGTCTTTTCCCACAGTTTGAGACCAAGCATGTAAGTCCTGTCCTGGGCTGAGGGGTCTGGGCTCCAAGAAAGAGTTGCCTCTGGTTGAACTCCATCTGGCAGAGAGTGTCATGGAGCCCAAGGTTGAGTCCCAGGAACAAGGGGCCTCTGTCAACCAAGCTGGGCAGGGCTACAGTCCTGGGAGGGAGACAGACAAATCCTCCTCTGTTTCCAAACCAGGACTGATGCCCTCTCTCCTGCCTCAGATTTCCCCCCCTCCCTACCCCAGGCGGTAGAGAACTAGGCCAAGAGCCAAAGCAACCATGCAGGACCAGACCCTCAGACTTGGTCATGGTTTGTCCCTGAGGTTGAAAAGGCTGGGGGAGTCTCAGTTCAAGGGGTTCCCGGGAAGACTCAGAAAGCAGCACTAGTGTGAAGGTATAGGGACCCACACAAGGTGAAGATCCAGAGGTAGGTATTAGCGCTCAGGATCACTGCTGCAGTTTTAGGAACTAGCACAGCCAGACTGACTATGGGAAGGCACCAACTCCTATTTCTTGTTATGATGGAGTTTGGGGGAGTTGTTTCCTTACTACCTTGATCTGATGCCCTATCCCATAAGGGGAGGCCCCTGGGTTATAGAGTAGAACCTTCTGAAATGTGAGGTGTTGAGTGGGTGGGGGTGGGGAGAAGGGCGGGTTAGGGTTATACTCCCATATGGGAGAGGCTGGTCTGACTGGGAGCATGAAACTGGATGAACTGGGGAGCTTTCTCTGTAGAGAGACTCTCTTTCCCCGCCCCTCTCCCCTTGCTCTAAGCAACCTAGAAGAGGCCCCTTCTTGTTTTGTGTTGGGCCAGGAGACTCATAATATCTGCTTCTCCAAGAGTTTGGCTATCCCATCCCCAACATGCATCTCTCCTTCCTCCTGTGAGCATTGTCCCCATTTGCTATGTTTGGAAATTTCTCATTTTGAGGCTAGACACTCCCCCCCAACTTCTCATTCTCTTTAGTCTCCCCCTTTTCCCATGATCTCCCTCATGCTGCCCATCCCCCCAGTCTTCTCTCCCTCATCAGTTCCCTGGACCGGATGTGACTGGAGCATGGGCTCCACCCAATCCAGAGGCCTCACACATCTGGAATATATCTCAGCACAAGGTCCTCCCCCCTCCTGCCTGCGTCCTCCTGGGACACCCTGTCTGAGCTCACCCTCCACCCCCTCCCCCACCCCGCCCCCATCCTGCTGATGACAAAGGGTTGTTTTTGAAAAAGCTGTCTCTCCTCCCTGACTCAGCCCCTCATCCTCATCCCCCTAATGCACAAGATTGGACAAACTGTGTGTGTGTCCCTTTTCTTAGATCAAAGTTCCCTTCTAAGGCCAGAGGAAAGTCTTTACCATCAGATTCCTTCAAGTTTGGGGGTGGGGTGAGTGGACGTGGATGAACTCAAGCTCTTGGTCTGGAGGACCCAGTAGAACAAAGAGAGGGGTAGAATAATCTCTGAAAAGAAATGTGTTAGCTATTTCTAGGGTTCAGCTAGACTCTGGTATCCCTTTTGCCCACCTGTAATCACTGGGACCATTATCATTGTGGGCATATAAAGTTAATGGAACTGAAACCCCAACTGGGAAATGATGGTGAACATGTAACAAAGATGATCAGGTAAAAAAGTGTGCTATCAGCCCAATAGCCCAAGGAGCATCATGGGCCATCCTTCTAGTATGCAAAAATCCAGATCTGGACACTTTGGGAGGAGGGTAAAGAGAAAGGACTACATCTAAGGGTAAACAATTTGGGTGAGGAAATGAAATTTATGTCTGATATAATACTTAGAGCACACAAAAGCAGCAAAAGACTATACTCATTGATATTAATGGTCATAGTTGAGATTGAGTCTGTTGGTGTTGAGGGAAAAGAGAAAGGGGAGTCAGGTATGGGTTTCGTGGCAGGGATGAAACAATTTTGATGGAAAGGCAACAGATGGGAAGTGGTGATGAATAAAAAGTTGGGAAGTGGAACTGAACAAGATGTACATTTGACAAACACTGAAAATTTCTGCCTGATCCTTTTTGATGCCAACCTGAATCTCTTAGACTATGCTTGCACCATGAGGCTCTGCCCCTGATGATGGGCCAATGGGTAGAGTGTCCAGGGATATAGGCCACTGTTCCTGCTGCAGGGTGTGTGTGTGTGTGGGGGGGGGGGAATGCCAGGTCTATTCTCCAAGGTTAAGTACATGTTGTTAATGACTCTGGGTGGGAGTAGAAATCAGTTCCTCCCCATTCCTCCCCATTCCTCCCCCACCCCAAGTTGCTCACTGATTTGTATTTTCTTTTCCCTAGCTCTCATAATCCCATGGCCTTGAGTGGCTACTGAGTCCCATCTGGCTTTTGGTGGGAGTAGGGGGTGGGGTGTGGGACAACACCCCACCCCAGCTGGGGGCTGGCCATGGGCAGCCCTTTTGAAGATTACCTGAATCCAGACAAGGTGTTTGAACACTACAACTTCACCAAGGAGACTCCTGTACCCCCAGACACGTCATCTCGCCATCTAGCCTCAATTCTTATCGTCCTGCTCTGCTGTGCCATCATCCTAGAGAACCTGTTTGTATTGACTGCTTTTGCTCGGAACAGTAAGTTTCATTCAGCCATGTACTTGTTTCTGGGCAACTTGGCAGCCTCTGATCTGCTGGCGGGTGCAGCTTTCATTGCCAATACCCTACTGTCTGGCTCCCGAACAATGCAGCTGACCCCTGTGCTCTGGTTTGTCCGAGAGGGCACAGCCTTCATCACACTGTCTGCCTCAGTCTTCAGCCTGTTGGCTATTGCCATTGAGCGACATGTAGCTATTGCAAAAGTGAAGGTATACGGTAGCGACAAGAGTTGCCGGATGCTGCTGCTGATCGGGGCTTGCTGGGTCATCTCTCTGGCCCTGGGGGGTCTGCCCATCCTTGGTTGGAACTGCCTTGGTCATCTGGATGCCTGCTCCACAGTATTGCCACTCTATGCGAAGTCCTACATCCGCTTTGTGGTGACTATCTTTACTGCCATCTTACTGGCTATAGTTGCCCTCTATGTACGTATCTATTGTGTGGTACGATCTAGCCATGCAGAGCTGGCTGGACCACAAACCTTGGCCTTGCTGAAGACAGTGACCATTGTGTTGGGTATCTTCATCCTTTGCTGGCTTCCAGCCTTCATTATACTCCTACTGGACACCTCCTGCCCCGTCCGGGCCTGCCCTGTGCTCTACAAAGCCCACTACTTCTTTGCCTTTGCCACATTCAATTCACTGCTCAACCCTGTCATCTATACGTGGCGAAGCCGGGATTTGAGGCAGGAGGTGCTTCGGCCCCTGTGCTGCTGTGGGCCGAGAGTCCGGCAGGGCCACGGAGGGACTCCAGGGCACTGCCTCTTGCCCCTTCGAAGCTCAAGCTCCCTGGAGCGTGGCACCCAGATGCCCACATCACCTACATTCATGGAGGGAAACACAGTGGTGTGAATGAGGTTTGACTGGGAGGTCAGAAGAAGATGCCAGAGGGCATATAGGTAACTTGAAGGGTAAATGACTCTTTGGAATTGGTCAAAGCCCACAATCTCTGGAAGATTGGGAATGAGAAATGAGATAGAATTCTTTCCCAAAGAGTCTGAAGTAAGATTAGAGAGGTATGAGGGGTCACTACAAGGGCACTGTCCTTGTAGATACCCCATCTTTTCCACCACTATCCCTTTACTCATTCTTTCCCTTATCTAATGCCTTTAATTTCCACTTTTCCCTTCCAGTTTCTAAAGGGTTTAGAGACTTCTCCCTTTCTATTCTTCCAACTGTGTAAGTCCACAGCTTCCCCAAATCTTGACAGCTGACGGTTATAGCTCCTTCCCTTCTTCACCCTACCACATGCTGGGAAATCACAAGATGGGAAGGGGAAGGGCTGCCAGGCCCCATTCTTGGGCTTCTGTGGCTAAGTACACTGTTGTGGGGTGGAGAATGAAGTAAGAAGAAACTGAGATCTCAAAGACCTGATTTGGAGGACTGGGGGAACAGGGAGGAGGCCAGTCTGTTGAAGGTCTCCCCTCAGGAGCCAGGTTCCCCTGTAGGTCTCCTGTCATCTCCCCCCTCACTGGTTAGACCAGTTTGGTTAGTAGGGGAGTACTCCTGACATCCCAGATCAGGGGTGAAAAAAGCTAGGGTTAGTTCTTGTGGAGGTTATATATTCTCACTATGTGAGGGTTATATATTATTCTCACCATGGACCCCAAGCTCAGTCCTCCCTTCCCAGCTTCCTTCCCCACTTATCCATCCTTTGCCATACTGCATAAGGTTTCACATCCCCTAGATCACATGAGACCTCTAATCCTAGGAGACTTGCTATTACCCAGTTCAAGTTATATTGAAAGGGAGTGGAAAAATAGATGCCTTTGGGTTGTTGTCCCTCCCCACCACCCAACTCCACAGAAAACTTGTAATCCTGTGGAGGAAAGGGAATCAAAACGGTACAAATGAAAAATATATATTTATGTGAGAGAGAGAGAGAGAGAAATGTGTGTGTGTGTGTGTGTGTGTGTGTGTGTGTGTCCATTTCCCCTCTCTCCCACCTTGTTTTTCCTCAGTGACCTGTAGTTGGAGTGTTCCACATTTTTGTTTCTCTGGTCTTTGTTGAAGTAACCCAAGGGAGGGGGGAACAGTTCTCTCCTTCCGGTCCTAAAGCTTCTTGTGGAATGGCTAGGAAGCCATTCCCATTGGGGGTGGGGTGGGGTAGGGATATCACAAGCTGCCTATTGTCCACTAATAGAGCCAAAGGGCCCTCTTTGGACTCTGAGAGGAGACTTTTTTGCCAAAGACAACTGCAATGAAGATTTAAAAAGAGAGGAGGGGCACAGACCCCACAGACCCAGAAGTCTACCTTCTTGAGAGAAGATCCAGAAGTCTGCCTTCTTGGGAGATCTCACATGCCTCTCCCTTCCCTCAGCCCCTGACCTTGGGCTGATTAAACGGTTCAGTTCGACTTCTCTCAGTGTCGCCTCTTTGAGCACTGTCTTCTGTTTGGGTCCTGCTGCTAAGGGTGGACTTTTATCCTTCAGGCTTTGAGGAGTTGGCCACACAGACACACACACACACACACATACACACACACAATCAGACATACACACACACAGACACACACACACACAATCAGACATACACACAGACACAGACACAGACACACTCAGGGGTTCTTGGTTGGGGAGGGGGTGGGGTGGTGGAGATGTCTAAACTGAAGAGGCCCCTCCAACCCCAGCCTGCCTTTCTTCTCAAGTCTCTCTAGATTATTTGTGGATTTGTTGACTCTGCTGCCCTAGAAACCCTCCTCTGGTCAAGCTCCTGCCAGACTCTTTCCCCATACTCCAAAACAGGATTTGGGTGGCTTCTAAGAACAGAAGATTGGGGACAGACCTATCCACAGGGTTGTCCTTTCACTCAGGGTAGCCACTCCTCCTCCTCGAAGAAAACTGAAATGTAGTGATTTATTGATTTCCACCATTTATTGCTATCCAGAGATTTTTCCATAGTTTCGTCAGCAGGATAGGAGAGCTGAATGACACTCAAGAAATTCAGAAACACCATGTTCTCAGGAGGCTGGTTTGATACATACTGAGCCACTCCCCGAAGAGACAAATTCCTTCCTCACCCTCCCCCCTCCCCTGTTAGCAGGACATTCTTCTAGGACAAAGCTTTTTGCCCTCTTCAGGCCTGACAGTATTCTGGGGAAACTGAAGCACAGGGGAAGGACCACCTCCTGCCAAAGACTGCTGAGGAGAACCCAGACATCCAAGCCCCTAGTATGCTTTCCAGTCATCAACACATGCCAGAATTTTGGGGAGCTAGAAGAGCAGTGGTTTTCTACCCATCTACGACCACAGTCAGTGTTCCCCCATTTCCTCATCCCCACAGGAAGGTAAAGGCTGCCAACTTCAACCCAGGTGCAGAGAAGCTCCAGTCACCTCTTTAGAACCTAGCCAGGCCTCTTTTTGGTGAGCCATGGATTTCCTCTAGAGCTCAGGGCAGATGGAATAAGGGTTGGAATGAAGGTGGGAAGAAGAATAATTCTCTAAGTTCTGAACCCTTATTTTTCTGTTAAGACAAAGCAATATACAACCAAAGACACATAAGGAATGCTCTTAGATATGTGAAAGGTCACAAATCCAAAGAAAACATGTGTATTACCAAGCATACCTCCATATAGGCACAGAAAAAAAGGAGACAGCTTTCTACAAGCACAGATACAATTAGAAAACTAGTAGACGCAAAAAGAGCCATGTTTCAGAAAGACAGTCTCCTCTTGGCCCAGCCACACACTCTTTCTAGACTAATCAAGGGCCTCAAATTCCACTTAAGGCCTGGAAAAATGAGACAACTTTGTTTAGAAACTTGAGCTTTTGACCAGAGGCATTGTGGAGCAGCTTCTCCAGTGACACAACCCCAAGGACTGGGGGGGGGGGGCAGAAGGGGGAATTTTGAAGAGATACTTGGATGTGAAGCTTGGAGCTTGGAAACCCACATTTTAAAGTCAGCCATTGCATTCTCTGGTTCCCCTCTTTTTTGTGCCTCACTTTACCCCTCTGTGGAATGGCAGCAACATTAACCCAGCTCCCAGTGATAAAAATAACTTTTAAGTCAGCTTTCTTTAATCCAGAATTACCCTATAGAAATGGAAGAACTTATTTCTTCCAGTTTTCAAGAGGAAGGAGTGCTTTCCATAAACTCAGGCCATAAGAAAAGTGGGGAGCTGAGCATGGACACAAAATGTTCTGGGGAAAGCCTGGGACCACATCCCATGTCATGGCTTGGGGATAGAACAGAGAACTAATCCTATCCCCCACCCCTTCCTTACATACACATACCCCTCCCCAACACACACACCCTCTCAAGCCTTCTCTGGGCCCCAGATAATAAGAGGGGGTATTTCACTTGGCTTCTGTTGCATTTCAAGGAGAATGTATTGGGACATCAATTTGTGCCAAACTCATTTCTACAATTTGATTGAATTAGAAGTGTGGGAAAAGGGTCAGGCAAAGCCCGGGACAGCACACTCTGAAGTCTGGCTTGTCTGAGTTCTTCCTTGGTTCAGCTGGACTGAGAAGGGGAGGTGTTCTCACTATGGGCTAGGTTATATGTGCTGTCCTCTACCTGGGAGAGGTGGCTCAGTCACGGTGCCAGTCTGTGTGGGTGACTAACCCCACTGAACTGTCAGTGACTCAGCTCCACTGGTCTCCTGGCTGACTGACCACTATGTCACCAGCAATATACATTTCCTATTCTTGTCTGACCTTGGTTTGGCTGAGAGTCAGATTCTGGACTGTTCCGCTTCTGAACTCTGCCTCTACCCTTGGGAACACAGCAGGCGACTGCAATTGGGAACAGGAAGCATTGTTCAAAGAGAAAAATTCTAGGGCTAGTTTAAAGCCTTTTCTAGTTCTGTACTTCTTTTCCACTCTGGCTAGGCAGGGACAACCTTTCCAAAGTTCACTCACCTCCAGACCATTGGATAAGTTTCCCTTCTTTTCCCTTAGTGAGCAAGAAATAGGAGGGTTTGATTATCGCAAGGAAGGCTTCAAACTCAAGCCCAGAGCTTTTGAAAGAATTTCTGAGGGGCGGCTAGGTGGCACAGTGACAATAATAAAAATAAAAAAATTTCTGAAAATAGGGGACAGTAATATTTCTTTTAGCTTTTTTTTTTGGCAAGGCAATGGGGTTAAGTGACTTGCCCAAGGCCACACAGCTAGGTAATTATGAAGTGTCTGATTTGAACTCTGGTTCTGACTCCAGGGCTGGTACTCTATCCACCTAACCACCCCCTGAACAGCAATATTCTTGAGTCTATTAATAAAAGACCAGGGGACCCAGATCAACCCTGTATTTTGGGGTGCACCTTAGCTTTTCAATTTGTTTTTTTATAGGCCAGATATCTTCCTCAATTACTGCTCTCTTGACTAATTTCAAGATTGCTAACCACAGCTTTAATAGGATAGGGGTCAGCTAACCAGCTGGCAATAAGATTTGGGGGGGGGTCTGCTGATTCCTAGGCATCCAGCAGCATCACATGGACAACAGGAACTAATGGGTCGCATTCACTGACAGCTACAGGCCAATTCGCCCTAAAAGGACGAGTTGAGCCCTTGTCGCCTCTGTTATCTCCTTTGTAAGATGAGGGGTTTGAGTGAGACCATCTCTAGCCCAGCATCCCAACATCCCGGGATGCTGGCACCGGCGAGCCCAGCCTGACCACGGTCAAGGGCGACACCCCGGAATGAATGGAGGGTCGGGCCGAGCCCACCGGCCTGGCGGCGGGGGTGGGCCAGGCAGGCGGGCCCAGGCCGGAGCCGTGGGCGCACACGCCGCATCCGAGCCGGGGTCCTGAGCGCGGCCAGACCAGCTCCCGCCTCTAGAGGGCGCCCTGGGTCCTCAGGCTCTGCCCTTCCCCGCAGGTAGCAGGGGCTAATGGCTGCCCCTCCCCCTCGTCCCTCCTTCTTGCCCCCGAGCTCCCGAAAGGCACGTTGGGCCAGTCCATTTTTTCCCTCCCCCTCCCTCTTCGGCGCCAATGGTACAGGCCGCCCCGCTTTCCTCTCGGGCACCCGGCGTTGACACCCACCTCCCTCCCCCTCCCCCTCCCCTGCTGCGTCGCGTGGGGCGGGGAGCGGCGGGAGGCTCCCACCCCCGCCGGGAGTTTGCGTTTGGTACAGTCCTTCCCGGAATGGTCGCTCCGGCGCCCCCGCCCCGTCGCCGGCCGGCCGCCCCCCTCCTAATTGGTATATCCCTCTCCGCTCCCCCTTCCCCCTCCCCTCTCGGCGGTTCTGGTTTCCGCGCGAAAAGCCGGCGGTCCGCGCGCTCTCCCCAGCGCCGTGGCCGGAGCCGGCTGCCCGCCGCCCCCCGGGCCCAGCTGCCTGCTCCGCGCCCGGACACCAGAGATGCCCGCCCGCACCGGCCCGGCCCCGGTGGCCGCGCCGGGCTCGCCCGAGCTCCCGCTGCCGGAGGAGGTCCGCAGACGGTAAGTGCCGCCGGGCCGGGCCGGGCCGGGCTGCCGCGCGCGGGTTTGACAGGCCGGGCCGGCGCCGGGCCGCCCCCGGGTCGGGGCGGGGGCCCGCGTGCGCCGGCGGTTGGCCGTTGGCGGGGCTCGCGGCCGCGGCTCCCGCCGGGGGCGTGGGTCCGCGAGGGCCCGTCTGGCGCAGCTGCCGCCGCCGCCGCCGCCTGCCCCGTTCCCCGGGACGTTTGGCGCCAAAACGCCGTGTCGCGCCTCGGAGGTGCGTGAGGAGGGAGGGAGCGGCCGGCCCCGGCCCGGGAGCCCCGCGGCCCCGCCGGAGGCCCCGGCCCCGGGCGGCGCTGTCAGCCGGAGCCCGCAGAGCCGGGGGGGATCGGGGGGCGCCGCCGGTGACAGGAAGTGGGGGGCCCCCGCGGGCGGGCCGGGACGTTGGGGAGGCCGCAGCGGCCCCTCTGGGAAGGCCCCCGGGCTCGGCGCCGCGCCTGCCCTGGGCACTCCTCGGGGCACGCGGTGGCCAGGCGCAGCTGCCCCGGGCACGGACTTGCCCAGCGCCTGGAACGACCCCTCGGGCCGGCGGCCGTCCCTCCCCGGATGGCTGGCAGAGTCGCGCATTTAGAAATAGTATTTTAGCAAATTGATTGGCTGGCAGGGAGGGCATTTGTGTCTCGTGGAGTAGCGGTAGGAAGCAGGGCGCCTGTCGAGCCCGCTTTCCAGTGCCCTTCCAGTTCCCATTAACTAATTCGTTAGGATTCTCCTCAGTGTGGAAGGAGAGCCTTTGATTAACTTGGTTTATTGCGGTAATTTGCAGTTTTTCTTGGCTCCCTCCTCCAGCAAGGTGAAGATGTTGAATGAAGTCACTGTAAAGAGGCATTTCTTGGTGACGAGCTCAGAGGTCAGCTACCTAGTCTGCTTGGGCAGAAATTTTTCTTTTGGTGACCCCACCCCCAGTGTAGATCGTTTTTAAAAAGTAGTGGGTGTCTTTGAGATGCCTTTGCCACCATGCCTTCTTTCGTGGTTGGAACCGAGAACTTCAAGTTTATCCTGGCATTCCAGTGACTCACCCTGTGACCTTCAGCAACTAACTAAATCATTCCCTCCCTTGTTCCCATTTCACAGAGGAGAAAATACTTATCTCCTATAGGAATTGCTGTGATTAGTAAGATCTACAAAGTGTAATATGAAGTGTCTGATTACTTGATCTTTATTTTAAATAGTATTTTAAGAGGGAGACGGCTCTCAGGATCAGAAAAACCTATTTAATTATACTTTGATACCGATTGCACTAAGGCATTGAACAATATTGAATTGAGTTTCAAATCTTAGTTGAACTCAGAGTTGGCATTTTTGAGAAATGTTGAGAAGCATTTTAAGCATTGAGCTTAGAGACTTTAAAACAAGTCAGTGGGCTCTCAGCTTAAATAATTTTAAGTGAGGGCTTTTTTACAGTTTGTCTTAGAACTTGAGGATCAGGATGCAAAATACAATAATGAGAATATATTAGTTTTGTTAGTACTTGGATTGCAAATTGGGAGATCTGATTCTGGTTCTGTATCTGTTACTTATCTAGTTAACTATGGGCAAGTCACTTTGAATCATAGACCTTGGGAAGTCTTATTAATGACCTGCCTCCTCCTTTCTCATCTCTGTCTTTGATGAGTTCAAGCTCTGGATGGAATACCTGCATTTGACAGGGAATTAATTACTATCTTCTGATGATCATTTCACTTTTGGATTGCCTTGTTAGAAAATTCTTTACATATATTCATTCAAAGTCATAAATTGCTCAGTTTCTCTGATGCCAGACTGAATTAAAACATGGCTTAATAAGAAAACAGAAGCAGCACTTTTCATTACTCTTAAAATATCAGAGATGAGAAGTTGACATTGATCATTGATCTTACCATTACCAGGTGTGAACTGGTGAGGTTTTTCAGTATCTCTGACAAACAGTTGTCCTGCTTCTGCTTAAAGACTTCCAGTGATGAAGTGGGACTAAGGATAGCTCCAGAATTCTCATTTATTTGGTGCTTTTTAGTTTAGAAAATGTTTTTCTCAGACAAATCCTGTAAAATAAATAAATAACATGTACTAATTCTAGAAAGAAAAGGGGTCACAGCTAATCTCAGCCTCAGGACTAGATCACAGGCCTTTTCTGACTGCACTACTCTGTCCTTCCTGCCTCTTATTTGTGTTTAAATTTTTTCATTTGCATTCTTTTATACCATCTTAATTATTTGACTTTTAATTCTTCTCAGCCTTCCTTCCCCCCAGGCCTGGGATCTTTATAATTATCCATACAAAACCCAACCCTTGTCCAATATTCTGTGGAGAGTAGGGACTCAAAAAATGGCTTTTGAAGAACACGGTGGTCATTATATCCAGTTCAGTTTAATTTTTAGTCATTACTATATAAATTCAAGTGGAAGAGCCCTCTGGAGAACACTAAACTATCGTATATGATGATAATTGTACTCATAATTGTATTTGTAGTTAGCACTTTTCAAAAGAAATTAATACTAAAATTCAGGAAAGTTGTTGATTCAGTTAAGTACAGCAGATGTTTACTAAGTAGCTTGTTTGGGCAAGGTTTATTAATAGTATTAAAGTGTACCTGTGCTAGGCAAAACAATGAATGTTTATAGATTAATTTGAAATGAAAATAACTTAAATTTTTAGAGAATGTGAAATAAAAATTTATATAGATATTTAAATCATGTACACTAGCACTTCAGGCATCCGGAACTGGGATACCTTAGAGCTTCACTTATTCAGAATAAAGATTAATACCATGTAGGAAGTATAAAATGCTTCTGAGAAAACAGAAGTATATGTAAAAATCCATACAGAATAAAGTTTATGCATTTGTAGGATGATACCTTTTCAGGGGCTCAGGCCTGTTTACTTTTTTTTCTTTAGGTTTTTGCAAGGCAAATGGGGTTAAGTGACTTGCCCAAGGCCACACAGCTAGGTAATTATTAAGTGTCTGAGGCCGGATTTGAACATACACAGGTACTCCTGACTCCAAGGCCGGTGCTTTATCCACCACACCACCTAGCCGCCCCATCTGTTTACTTTTAACTTTGTATAAAATTAAAAGCAATTTGATAATCTGTCTTCCAAACCTAGGAATTAGAAGGACAGAGGAGTTGCTAGGTGTGCAGGTACTCAGATGATCTCACAGAAGTTATTTAAACAAACTAACCTGAGAATTTTAAAAAACATGAATGTTGGGAGCCATTTAGAAAAGGGGCAAACAGCCCTTTTCACAGTCTGTAGGTCCTTGAGGGATTCCAGTATTACGCCACAATCACAGATATTCAAATAGATGACCTTGATGGTTTAATTAGGTTCATATATTCTCTAGTTAGAAAACTGGGAAGTTGTTCTAGTACAAGGCCTTGTCCAGTATACAGACTTAGTGTTTGCTGGCAGAAGACAGATTTCCATCACAAATGACAAAATAAAGCACTTGCATATTTGTAGTAGATAAACTCCAAGCAATCCAAAATGACTCCAGTAAAATTTCTAGATGTATTTTGGGGCAGCTAGGAGGTGCAGTGGATAGAGTGCTGGACCTGGAATCAGGAAGACCTGGGTTTCAAATATGGCTTCAGACATTTACTTAACTGGGCAAGTCATTCAAACCAATTTGCCTCACTTTCTTCATCTACAAAATGAGCTGGGGAAGGAAATGGCAGATCACTCCCAGTATCTTTGCCAAGAAGACCTCTAAATAGTGACAGACGTGATTGAAAAACATTTTTTAAAAGTTGTATCTATACATTTAAGACATTTCAAAAATTACAGGAAAGTTTATTTTTCTTCTTTTCAGGCCTTTTGTTGCCTCTAAGCTTTTGAATGTTTAAAGAATTTTATAGCATTTAAGTTTCTAACAACTTATTTCAGACATTTAAGTATTTGTAAACTACACATAAGTAATTGCTACTTAAAGCAATATTTTGATTATTGTTTATATACTCCAAAGACTATTGCCTATGAGAACACTTCATTTTCCCTTTGATGTTTTGGGAGCATGACCTACAGAGGTATCAGAATGCTGGAGGCCTTAGGCTGGAAACCTAAGGATCAAACTAAGATCCAACTTAGTATCTGAACGTTAAAAACATGCTTCTATATCTTTCCAGTTTGACAAAGATAAGCAGAGACCAATAAAATGAGTTTTATTCTTACAAATACATCTCATTTAACCTTGTTGCAGAAGTTCCAAGCCTCACAACCTGGCCACTAGACTTTACAAGGCAGAGTTCCTGATAAAACATCCCTCTACAACATTACAGCAGGGGTTGGGAGGTGGGAAGAAAAGATTTGTATTTTGTATTGGTTCATTTCATGACTGGGGCAAGATGAGAGAGGGAGCTTCCTTTAAAAAGTAGCCACAGGCATAGGATTTTGTGTCTAGGGAAGATGGATGGCTTAATGCTATTATGCTATGATGAAGAGTAATTAATGTTTTGATTCAATTTGATATAAAACTCATTTCCTGTAACAGTATAATATTCAGTATTAGTAACCTTATTAAAGTTGAGAGTAGTTGCATTTGTATATCTTATTTCTTTGGATAAAACTGACAAGCCCAGTATATAATGCTGATTTTTTTCTTTGTTGCTTAGTTTTGATAGTGATCTTTTTCTTTAGGACAGCTACTCTCATTTTACAAAACCTATGTCTAATTTCAGTTTTTCCTCAGATTGGGGTTGTCTTGAAACCTAATTTCAAAAGAGCATCTGCTAGTACTATTATAGAGTGGTTTTTTTTTTAATTGTATTCTCTGTCACTGGCTAGCTTTTAACTTTAGGCATATCAAAGACAGGTTCAGGAAAAGGAAGCTAACTGAAGCTTTTCCTCTGACCCTTTCAAAGTATATTATTAAAAAATAAAATGAAATAGGCAAAGGTAAAGTATTTTTTAATTTCAGCAATCCACATTTATTGCCTAAATTGGTTTTAATGACATTTTTCTTTACTCTTTCTGGTGAATATCTCAGTTCAACTCACTGTTCCACAACTATGTGAGTATCATGCTAGCCATTCTTTGCATGTCCATTATTTCAGTGTCAGTGCACTTGCTTACAGTCTTGAACATAGCATTTGTAGCTGGCAGCAGTCTGGGTTTTGAGCAGTTATATTTAAATCTGTGGTAGGTCTCGAACCTTGAATCTTTTCAGTTTGCATACTACCACTGATTTTATTGATTATTTTCTGTCAGTAAGATAATAGGGAAGGAACTATTTGGGGGGGGGGTGTCATCCTGTCCATTCCCTCTTTTTTCCTTTAAAGGGACCAAAAGGTGTGTGTATGGGAATGTCACCAGAAATCACACAGATAGAAATAGCAGAACTCATTTTAAACCCAGGTCTTTAGATTCCAAATCTATTGTTATTTCTATTAATCTGCAAATTAGTATCCAGGGGCACAGGCTTCGATCAACCTGTCCTGAGTAATTTAGAACCAGATGTCTCCAGTAGCTTCTTAAGTAATGATTTTTTCCCATTTGAACCAATCCTAATGCCTTCCTTTTTCTTAAACAAATTCCATAGGGTTAGTGATTGAGAGAAGAAATTTGTATGAGATCAATTCCCATGTTTGATGTTTTTTTTAAGATGGAATATGGCAGGTGGTTGGAGATCATTATAAACTAGTTGTCCTAATTGTCTCAGTAATATAAATAACTTGTCAATTGTCCAATAATCAGTACTTTGTAACAGTGGAATATTCACATATTTAGTCCCACTGTTGAACAGTGACCTAATCACTGAAATTATTTTTTGGTCCTTAGATACTTTTGATTTACTTTTGTGATTTACTTTTGTAATGTGTAAAAACCATTCTGAGCCAGGGCCTAGTGCTGCTGACCCACTAATTGTGCAGGATAAGATTGTTGCTATTGACATTGAAATCCAGTTGCTTTCCTTCACATAGAGAAAGCCTATTTTCTCCCTATTTTTCTTCTCTCCTCCATGCTCCTTGATAATTTCATGGCCATATAAAACCCAACCAATGTCATGGTAAACTTGTATATGCAGACACTGATGCTGTAATGTGTCCTTTACTTCGAGTAAACCCAGATTGAGGTTAGGGATGCCATTTGGTTGTGTAGTGACTTTCTTTTCAGTAGCTTGTCTCCCATCTTTTATCAGTTTTAAGGCACTCATATTTTTCAGGTGGATCTTTGCTGTTATCTGGCCTGCAGTACAGATGCATTTTTTGTCTCAATTGATATTTTTTCTTTTTCCAATTATATATTATGAAAATTTTTCCAACATTCATGCACATGCATATGCAAATTTTAAAGTTATATAATTTCCTTCCACCCCCCCCTTCCCTAAGCAGCAGTCAGGTGACTATTGTACATATACATTTGTGTTAAACATGTTTACAGATTAGTCATTTTTCATATGAGGAATTAGGATTAAGGGAAAAAGAAAACCGTGAGATAGAAAAGAAATATATAGGAGAAATTTTAAAAAGTGAATGTAGATGCATTTTTGAGAGCTTCATAAATTAAGATAGAAAACCTGTCTCCTCTTCCCTTCCATTCCCATCCCCCAATAGTGGCTGGCCCATTAAGTAAAAACTTCCACCTTAATTAGCCAAAACAGGTGAAATAGAGCCTGGGAAGGGATTTCACTCTCCTAGTAGTGATAGACAGCTGGTGAAATGGGTTATGTTGCCTTTTTTTTGTCGTTGGTTTCTGAAGTCATTTAATTTCAGTTCTTCCCAACTTCTGAATTATCCATTTGACTCCTCTCTTCCCCTAAAAAAAGGAGATTGTGTGTAGTATATGCTTCCCTTTAGAGTGAAAAGATGGCTTTGAAATGACTTTGTAAGAGATTGAAGGGAGAGGAAGGGAATCTTTTTTTCCTTCCCCCCCCCCACCATCCCTTATTTGTCTCATGGAACCTCAATATTAACTCATAGTTTTGGAAAAACTCCCCCCCCCTTTTTTTTTTTTAAGGTTTTTGCCAGGCAAACGGGGTTAAGTGGCTTGCCCAAGGCCACACAGCTAGGTAATTAAGTGTCTGAGATCGAATTTGAACCCAGGTACTCCTGACTCCAAGGCCGGTGCTTTATCCACTACGCCACCTAGCCGCCCTGACTCTTTATACTCTTAAGTGATTCATAAAGGACCAACAAATTCAATATTGGTGTCTCTGGAAATTTAAGATTTGTATCTAATTCCTTAAACCAGCAACCCTTGCCATATCCTTCCAATAAGAATACTTTAAGCACCGGTCACCTTGGGGGATAGGAAGCCATTCACATCGAGTAAAAACAAAAGAAATAATCTCTACTCTGAAGGAATTTTATTTTCGTTGGAGAAGACAATATAATTACATTAAATAAATGGAACTTAAGTGCCAGAGTTTGGAGTTTAAAAACTTAGAATGTGTGCCTTTAATTTTCTTTTTTGTTATTATAAACTTGGCAAACATCAACAAAAACAAACATTTCCCTACATAAAAAAGAAATGGAAAAAAAACCTGCATGTGAAACTATGAATCTCTGTTCTCTACAGCATGAGGGTATTTTTTTAGTGTTTATTTCAGGTTTAATATGGTAGTTGCAATTTTGTCTGTTCTGACCTTTGTTCTGCTCTCCTAGGTTTTTTTTTTATTAATTGACATTCTTTTTTGGTTTTCTTCCCTTTTTTGTTATTATTGTCACTACAATTCTCCCTCAACTCCCCACCAAAATCCCTCCCTTGTAACAATTAGAGTCAAAATGATTTTTTGACAGTGGCTGAAAAGTATGTGCCTCCTTCTGTACTTCTAATCCATTACTTCTCTTCGAAGAGGTAGGAAGTGTGATTTGTCACCAATCTTTTTAGAATCTTGATTGGCCATTGCATCAATCATGGTTCTTAAATCTCATGGTTATTTTCTTTTATAGCATGGTATTCATTCTATGGGGCAACTAGGTGTTGAAGTGGATAGAACACCAGGTCTTGGGAGTCAGGAAGACTTGAGTTGAAATTTGACCTTAGATACTTACTACCTGTGTGAACTTGAGCAAGTCACTTAAACCTGGACACCTTTGTTTCCTCATCTGTAAAATGAACTGGAGAATGAAATAGCAAACTATGACCCAAATATGGTCACAGACAGATATGACTGAATGACAACAAGGTCATTGTATAAATTGTTCTGATTCTTATCACTTCACTCTGCATAAATTCTTGTTTTAAACATGTTGAGTTTAAGATAATCTAGGGAATATAATATAGTTTAAAGTGTCCAATAAGCAGTTGGCAATGTGGGACTGGAACTTGAGAGACCCCACTTGATTACAGATCTGAGAATTATTTCACGAAAATGATAATTAAACCTATGGGAGCTAGTGAAATTGTGAAGAAAAAAAATAGAGAAGGTCCAGGAAAAAGCCTTGAGAATACCCACAGTTAGAGGATGGGATGGATGATAAATCAGCAAAGGAGAGTCTTCTAGATTTCATTTATATCAACTGATAAAGTATTCCCTGGACACAGTTTGACTTTTAAAGAATGCATTGACCTAACTAGCTATGTTGGTGATATTGTGGAATGCTCTGGTAGTTGTGTTTTGATTGCATCCATTTTTGAGACTTAAGAACTTGACATTATCTACCATCCCTGGCCCAGGTATAAGGTTAAGAAACATGTATTTCTATTACTTTGAATGGGTTTTAGGAGGTATATCTGTGTTTTAACTATAGGAAAATTTGTACTATAATAACTATGTTTTCTTCTTTCAGGCTTAAAGATTTAGAAAAAGATGAGGATATTCTTACAGAAAAGGTAATTCTTTCTTAAATGATTTGTTTCTTTTTTATATTGTACTGTTTACTTGTCAATATCCAAGATAGTTTTTATTGAGAAATATCATTTTGAATTTTTTTTTTGCAAGGCAATGGGGTTAAGGGACCTGCCCAAGGTCACACAGTTAGGTAATTATTAAGTATCTGAGGCTGGATTTGAACTCAGCTACTCCTGACTCCAGGGTCTGTATTCTATCCACTGTGCCACCTAGCTGCCCCTTGAATTTTTTTTTTTGTTAAAATATTGTTAAAATAATGTGGTTTTAGTGGATAGAGGGCTGACTTTGGTGTAAGAAAGTGATGAGTTCAAGTTCTACCTCTAATATATAGTAGCTGTATAATTGCTCCAACTATCTAAGATAAAATGTTTCAGAAGGTTGTCACTTTGCATTGGTGGAAGGAATTTCCATCCAGGGAAATCTGATCTGGATATCCTTGTCATCATCAAAGCCTAATCCTAGAAGAAGACATATTTCAAAAAGAATAGATTTCCAAATATCTTACCAGAACCTATGCTGCTATTAAAACTAACATGTATTCAACTAATCCTCATTTAGAATAGTTGAATTGAAAATTGCTATCTTAAACAATTTCAAAAGCTGCAATTAACTGATATCTTAAGATTTCTTTAAAAGAAAGGAAGGTGAAGGAAAAAAAGGAAATGAAACCATTTAACTTGACTTCATTCATAGAAATGGGATTTTCATCTTCTATATCCTTGATCTTTTTTGCTCCCCTATAATTCAAATGAGAGGCTATGTCCTAAGGTCCTTTTCATAATAGGTGTGGTTAGTGATCACACTGAAATATGTCTTAGAATGATTCTTTCTTGTGGGTCTTTATTTTTTTCCTTTGCTATTGAGTGCCTTGTTTGTTTAAATTGTGTGTGCTACCAGTGTCATTCATCTACATTTTTGCAATTCAACTGCCTGGAAAGTTCTTGAATCTCTAAATCATCACTCTTTTCTCCAGGAGTTTATTAAGAAAAAATTAAGTCTACTGCATGAATTTCTGCAAGCAGAGGTACAGCATCAGTTATTTGATTTGGAGATCAAATTGCACAAAGAAGAGCTTTCTGAAGTAAGTCTTAGTGTTCCACTTTTAATATTCCTGTTTCCTTCCCTTATGTATTTGGGTACTTGTGAAGGAAGCAGGGAGATGAAATGAATCTTTTCCACAATCCTTTGCTTGATATTTCTTTATATTATTAAATAAGGTGATAGAGAAAATGGAAAGTACCTGGGCTTTATTATAGGCTTTCACATACTAATTATTTTTAAATTGTTTCTGTCCTGCTCTAGGAGGGATACTTGGCAAAAGTAAAATTCCTGTTAAATAAAGAATCTTTGGAGAACGGAGACCATACTCTCAGTCCAAAAGTGAATGGTTGTTTAGAAAACGGTACTTACACCAGTGACGACGATCTTGAGAAAAGTATTGAAGAAGATAGTGCAGTAGAGATGGAGGAAGCAACTGGATCATCAACATCTCTGTCGAAAACCAGAAAACCTAGAAGAAGTAAATCAGATGGCGAGGCTAAAAGTAATCACATTTAAACTTTGGCATATATATGCTACTTATAGCAATTTTTAATGTTACATTGGTGTTGAAGCAGAGGGACTCTCTAGTTTCTAACCAAATGTGAGAGTGTGCCCATGGGTAGTGCTATCTTTGGATCCTTTTCGCTCCAGTTGAGTATAAAACAGATCTTAGGATAGAACACTCAAGACTTCTTGAATAAAAATAGTAAACACAAATTTACTCATAACTGAGTATGAGTTAATTAGACCACAGAGAATAAAAGAAATAGGTTCAAAACCTTTAAATCTATGTATTTCTGAACCTACTGCTTGTTCTCTTAAACTCCCAAATGCCATCTTTGTCACTGTCTGCCTACAACTTTTCACTTAAGTTTTATTGCTAAAGTGTTAGATAATGTTATGCAATTTCATCCCAGTTTAGAACATAAAATAGACCAATGAGTTGTATTATGATATTTCCTTCTATAGGAATCATAGGCTAGGTATGGTTAACTGAATGGATGAAAAATAGGATGTCTCCTATATCTCATGGAATGTTGTTCATTCCATTCTCTTTTCTCTTATGGTTTGATCATGTTGATGAAGTACTAAACTTCTGTCCTTTAGGTTTTTTAAAATTGTACTTATGACCAGGTGCTGTTTTCATTTATATAATGAGGGTTTACCTTGAGTTTCTTTTTCTTTTTAAACAGAATCTTCAGCTAGCTCAAGGGTTACGAGAAGCTCTGGCAAGCAACCTACTATTGTATCTCTGTTTTCAAAAGGGTCAGTATGGCCTGTGCCTTAATTAGGCAACTTTTCTTTACTAATAGTGATTTAAATATTCTTTTGGTTAGACTATTGGTGGAAGGGATTTGGAGGATTTCATTTATTTTGGTAACCTATGAGGCACCCAGTTCTCCCTTTGTAGGGGGCCTTTCCCTGGTCAATAATCTACATAGCAAATTGAAAATCTATTTCTGAAGACCATATTTAAATGTTACCTATGAGTTTGTTAATATCTTTTGGAGATCTCATTATGTGAGTGGAAAAATAGTGCTGTTAAAAACACCTTTATAAAATCATTTTTTGGGGATGAAGATAGTGACAATTTATAAGATTACGTGCAAACAGATTGGGATTTTAACTGTGACATAAAATTATGTGGACCTTTTTGTACACAAGGTAAGTGTAAAATCTGTAGTTGCTGTTCTCTTGAGTTATGGGAGCAGTATCATATTAATGAAGATATGAAAAGTTGGCCTCCTTTTCAAATTGTTGCATTTTGAATGACAGATCCAGTAAACGGAAGTCAGAAGGGGCAACTGGAGAAATAAAGCAAGAAATGAATATAGAGAAGGAAGAAGATCTTGATGAAAAGGTAACTTGAAGAATTTTGAAGTTTACCAATTACAGCTTTCTGTTTTGTATGCATGGCCCTTTTGGGACCATGAGATATATGGTTCTACTTGGAATTACCTACCCCCCAAATTGGCAGCTTCTTAAGATCCTCTCTTCCTTGGGTAGGGTTTTGAAACTAAGATAATACTTCATGTTGGAAGTATAATATTCTTTGACTGAGGGAGGGGTAAGAAATACCCACATTATCAAGGCATAGCTTTTTTTTTTTTAGGTTTTTGCAAGGCAAACGGGGTTAAGTAGCTTGCCCAAGGCCACACAGCTAAGTAATTATTAAGTGAGACCGGATTTGAACCCAGGTACTCCTGACTCCAGGGCTGGTGCTTTATCCACTACTCCACCTAGGCATAGCTTTTAAATTTTGCTGTTGGTTCTGTTAATTCAACTCAGCAAGTATTTGTGTAGTATCTACTATCTGGGATTGCAAATCCGTGAATGAAGCAGTTCTTTCCCTTGAGCTGACATTATACTGGAGTAGGAATGTTTTGTCCTTCATTCTCTATTATTTTTTTTTAAGTTTTTTTGCAAGGCAAATGGGGTTAAGTGACTTGCCCAAGGCCACACAGCTAGGTCATTATTAAGTGTCTGAGGCTGGATTTGAACTCAGGTACTCCTGACTCCAGGGCTGGTGCTCTATCCACTGTGCCACCTAGCAGCCCCTTGTCCTTCATTCTCAAAGAAGACCATGACATCAGGGAGGTGATACCACGACAAGCACATGAATTGGATGGGGGGGGCGCTATGCTAGATAATCAGTCTCACTTTCTCCTCTGTAGCCACCTGGGTCCAGTGGTCATATATGAATCAGGACTGATGATGGCCCTGGATGCAAGACAATCAGGGTTAAGTGATTTGTCCAAGCTAATAAGTGCATGAGGCTGGATTCCAATCTCATCCTGATTCCCAAGAACGTTGCTTTATCACTTTATCCACTATATCACCTAGCTGGAGTAGAAAACTGTGGGTCAGATATAACCTATTTGTATTGTAGATACCTAACTGTATGTGAGATATCTATGTTACATGAACACACAGAAATAAGTTTAGGGGAATGGGAGGTGGAAAGCATTGGAGAATCAGGAAAAGCTTACTTGAGCTAGTCATAAAGGGAGTTAGGAAATTCCAAGATGTAAAGATGAGGAGGGAGAGCATTCTATACATGTAGACAAGCCTATGTCAAGGCATAGACTTGAGAGACAGAATAATACCTATGGAAAAACTTTGGAGTGTCAAATACATGAAGTAAGGTGTAATCTGATTCTTTTTGAGAATGATGGACGAACAGTTTCCCAGGAAGATATAGTGGGTCCAGCTTAAGAATGACTTTAAATACCAGATAGAGTTTTTATATAATCTTAGAGTCAATAGGGAACCATTAAAGTTTCTTGCAAAAGAATGACATGCTCATTTATATATTTTTAGAGTATCAGTTCAACAGCCATGTACATAATAGATTGCAGGAGATTGAAACTGGAGACAGGAATACCAGTTAGGAAATTTTTGCAACAGGCTAGATGAGAGTGAAAGTTATTTGATTTGGGTGGGCTGAGGAAGGCTGAGTGATGTTGTAGAAATAGTAAGATTTGAAAACTTAGATAATGGATGGTGAGGGAGAGTGCAGGGTTTAGTATGACTCCCAAGTTGCAGATGTAGGCAAATGAAAAGTTCATTAGTTCTTTTGACACAGAAAAATTAGGAAAAATGTTTCGTTTGAGGTGACTATGGAATATCTTGGTCTATCACTTAGGAGAAGGATAAGAGCTAGATATCTGTATAGAGCTAATAATTGACCATATGAAATGATAAGATTACCAAGGGAAGAGAGTATAGAGAGGGAAGAGAAGACCCAAAAGAGAGCCTTGAGTCATAATCACTTAAAAGGATAAAATAGGAAAATGCTGCAAAGGAACCTGAGCAACTTTGGTCAGTTTAAGTAAGCAAGAGAATATATAGATAGAACCTTGTCATTGAGACTTAAGTGAGGAGAGAGCATCTGGTAAGGAGGTAATTAGCAGTGTAAAAAGCTGTAGAGAGGGGGTCAAGAAGGCCAGGAAACCTATTGGATTTAGCATTTTGATTTGGGAATTATAGATTAATTGAATTACAGGGTTGAAGCCAGCTTCTGAAGAGTTGAAATGTGAGTGGACAATGAGGAGGTAAAGACAGCCATTATAAATAGATTTTCTGTACAATATGACTGAGAGGAAAATTAAAGATTGATAATATGTTAAGAAAATGGCAGGGTCAAATAAAGATTTTAGCCATAGGAGTGACCTGAAGCTATTCATTGGGGGGTTTGAGATTAGAAGTAGGTGAGAAGTCTTTAAAGGTAATATAGTATAAAGAATACTGGACTGATAGATGTGAATTCTAGACAGGACTGTACTGTTAATTTAGATGTATGACTAGTAGGGTTTCACTTTGAACCTATTTTCTCATATGTAAAATGGGAGTTCTCCTACTTCTTTATATTACGTAAGAAAATAATTTGTAAAATAAGCATATAAATATAATCTAGTCTTCCTATGAAGTTCTTTATTTTCACATAAGTGCCTATGCTCTTAAAGTTATAAAGGTAGCTATTTCAAGCTAAGCCTGATTTTGAAGGGAGACTTAGCTTTTCCAGCTAGCCTTGATTTATTTTTCATAATAATTCTTCTATACCATTTTACAAGTGAATCTTATACTGACTCATTAGCTATCACTTATAGAAATGCTGGCTTATTAATAACTATATGAAAGTTATTTTATAATCTTTGTCTATGTAGGGCCATATTGTGTATCCTTTTAAAAATGATTTTCACTTTGATAGACAACTTTAGAGTGGTTTCTAATCAAAGTAGAAAGGCTGTATGCCTTGACAAATAACTGTCCTTTAGGAATATTTTTATTACTGAGTGGAGATTCCTTATAAAAGTGATTCCCTAAATATTCCAGGTTACTCTCATTTTTTTCTTTATAATTCCAGTAGTATTTCTAGTTAGTAACATAAAGTCTACCACTTTTTATATAGGAAATAAATAAATGTATATGAATATGTACATTTATGTGGATTGCATATATGCATACATAGTTTGATGAATATGTGTGTGTGTGTGTGTGTGTGTGTGTGTACACACACACACTATTCACACCAACTATATTGTAAACTACTTGAGGTCAGGAGTATCATGTTGTCTTTACATTTCCCATATCCTCTAGTAAAGTAGCAGGCATCAGTCAATTGGCTCTGGTACCTTTCTTAGCATAATCTTTTAATGAAGTTTTTTATCTTTTCATTTTTAATTATCCATTTTAGGAACAAGGGGAAAAGAAAATGAAATTTGAAGTCAAAGAAGGGTAAGAAACGTGTATTTTTGGTTTTACTGATCTTGTGTTATTTACAATTATTTTATTCTGGGGAGCAAGGAAAAGATATCAGGGGATTTCTAGTAGGAGGCCAGAGCTAGTCAGCAGTCAGATCAATTGAGATACTCTGAGACCTTACTGAAGAAATTAGAAAGTGGACTTCTCATTTTATTGGGTTGGATTCTTATCTCTTATATTCTTGGGAATAATTTTTATAAAATTAGTTTTATAAAAATAAATAGTATCCTTTTGGAACTAGTATTTATTACTGACCCAAGCAGTGAGGTTCAGTGTAATGAGATGTAGGCCTGGGATTCACTTATGCTTTTTTTCTCTGTTGGAACATGGACAAGTCTCTTGTCTTCTTTGAACCTGTTTTCTTTGTTAGTAAGCAGGGGAGTTGCACTGTGATACTTTGGGAAAGATCTTTAATTTCTTAAGCGTAGGTACCCCTGTTTATACAGATGATAATCTTTCCTTTGTTCATAAATTGCTATGCCCAAAGAGTTTGTCAATTATTACCTCCTCACTAGGAATGGGGAAAGTTTTCTGTATTTGCACAGAAGTAGGACTAACTAAGTTCAAGATGATTGAATAAATTAACAGATTTCTTGGAGTAAAGTAATTGAAATATAGAAAGGAACTAGGATGTGGATGATTTAATAGTTATTGATTACTCACCACCCTGTTTAAGATTGGACCATTGGACCAAACTTTAGCTTAGCCATGTTGGTCCTCAGATATAGTGATACCTGGGCTTGGTTGGAAGCCTCTTTAGAGGCTTTATTTTATTATAAAGACAAATAAATAATTTTGAAAGATTTAGGAACCACAATTTCAAAGAACTCATAATGAAACAAGTTATGCATTTCCAGCTAATTGACTCAAGAATACACTCAGAGCATATTTTCTTTCTTTTTTAAAAAAACACAAGGATTATACAGGAATTGCTTTGCTTGACTAAATATTTTTAACATTTCTGCTTTTTTTCTTCTTGTACTTCTTGATGATTAGGGGAGTGACAGAGGAAAAGGAAAAAATTTAAAACTGAATAAAAAATTAAATTACAAAAAAAGTTTATGAACTGTATTACTCAAGAACAAGAGTCTTTATAATATGTTGTTATTGTATAAAATACTTTTCCTGATTCTGCACGTTACTTTGCACCAGTTCATATGGGTCTTTCCATATTTTTCTAAAACTCCCATTCATCATTACTTATAGCACAGTAGTACATCATATTCATATACCATAGTTTGTTTTAACCTTTCCCTGATTGATGAGAATCCCCTCAGGTTCTAGTTCCTCATTATAAAAAGAACAGCTATATTTGTTTTTGTATGTAGAGATTTGTTTCTTTTTTCTTCTTTATATCTTATATCCTTGAGATATATATACACATATATGTATGTGTATATACATGTGTGTGTTTATACACACATGCACTATATTGCATACACACATATATTGCCATTACTGGGTCAAAGGGTATGCAGTTACTTTTTTAGGTACAGTTACAAATTGCTTTCAAGAATGACTAGACCAGTTCACAACTCCATCTAATATCTTAGATCACTAGCCTGTGTGCCCCACACCACACCAAGGCATCAGATTATGAGATTTAAATTTTGATAGATTAGCTATATTTCTACTACTGGTTACTGTTTACTTTTTTTAGTCTCCGGATTTTAGATTTGGAACTAGAGCATTCTTTATTGAAGACAGAAGTAGAAGCTTTCCTAGGCTTACATAGAATTTGGGAGGAGAGATGGAATGAGGAGTTACTGAGAAGTTATTTAGCAGAAGTTGAGTCTTAGTGTTGAATTTTCATTGCTTATCTTGTGCCTTTTATTCAGATCTGAAATAAAAGAAGTAGTTCAAAGCAAAGCTGTTCTACCTGTAAAGGTAAGTTGTCTGTGAATTGGAGATACTAGTGTATTTAGTAAATGCATTATTCTTGTATATACAACCCAGTATGATAGAACTAAAAGTCTAAATTTGTTCAGTAGATAAACTAATAATAGATAACTCTGGACAAGTCTTTTAGCCTTTTTTGGGGATCCCTTTTCTCTAATATAAACTGAGGGGTTGGATTAGATAATTCATAATTTTTCAGCTTTAAATTATCACTATTCAAACTGGTAGAAAGAGTTTCTCTTCCAGCTAATAATATTGGACCATTGGACTAAACTTCAAGCACTTTTTTCAAGAATTGATTTTGGGACAACTAGGGGTACAGTGGGTAGAGCACTGGCCCTGGAGTCAAAAAGATCTTAATTCAAATCTGGCTTCAGACACTGGATACTTAGTACTTTTGTGACTTTGAGCAAGCCACTTTACCTCATTGTCTTGCAAAAAATAAAAACAACATCAACAACAAAAAAAAAGAATTTATATAGCACTATTTTTGAAACTACAGTTAAATGGCCAGTGTTTAGGGGATGGATTTGTGGGATAAGTTTAGTTTCAGAAAGATCTAGTTTTGTGTTTTTTAGGAGTTGCCTCATTTAAGAAAATCTGAACTTAATCTAAATTGAGATGTGATTTATCTTCCTTCAAAAATAATTTATTACCAAATTGTTGGAAACATTTATTGGTAAACTTAAAATATGACTGTAGCTACCTAAATCAGGATTTATCTCTGTTGTCTCAAAAAAAGTATATATGTCAGTTTCTAATATAATTGCTAGAAATTGGGAACTGTTAACTATTTCTAAATGCTACTTATGTGATCCCTGCAGTCCACCCCTCCCAAGTGTATGGATTGCAGGCAGTACCTGGATGACCCTGATCTAAAATTTTTTCAAGGAGATCCTGATGGTGCAGTAAGTTTTTTTTCCCCCTTTCCAATCTAACAATTATTAATGACTTCTATGTAAGATACCATACTGGGCATAAGGGATATTAAAAACAAAAAGTCTGGTAAAGCCAGTTCCTGCCCTGAATGAGTTTTTGTTCTGTTTGGTGATGAGCGATAGGAAGGTAAATTGAGGAACATTAGTAACCAGGGATGGGGTAGGGTGGGCTGTGGATCAGAGACCACTACATTGAGGAAGAGCTTGATGAGCCTTGTAAGACATGTAATAAGAAAGAATTGAAATACATTTTAGGCATGGGGAAAATTTTCTGTATATGCACAGAAGTAGGACTAAGTTGAGGGATGATTGAATAACTTAACAGATTTCTTGGAATGAAGTAATTGAAATATAGAAAGGAACTTAGGATGTGGATGGTTTAATAGTTATTATTAATTAGTTTTTTTATATTACCACCCTGTTTAAGATTTTAAAAAAAGAAAGAACAAATGAGAGAATTTTAAGTAGTTAGGAAAATGTATGGTAAGCTAAAATAACATAAAAATAAATTGAAATGAATTTATTATGTATAATTATTTTGCATAATTCTTAAATGTCTCTTAGTTGGATGAGCCAGAGATGTTAACAGATGAACGATTATCCATTTTTGATGCCAACGAAGATGGTTTTGAAAGTTATGATGATCTCCCACAGCATAGAGTAACATCCTTCAGGTAACATGAGTGTTGGAGAGATGAAATTGGGACTGTGATTCTTGTGTTAATCATTGTGACAGATTCAGTTAAGGGAAAATATTTGACTCTGAGGTGAGAAACTTTTTTTCCTGTAAGTAACCACAGGAGAAAAATCCATTGAGGGCCTCAAAATTTATTTTTTTGCTTAGAGAAATACATTTTATTTGCTTTGTATTTTTTATATACTATTCACTGAAACTCTTTAGTAAATACAAGTAAGAACTGTAATAGAATTCTAAGTTATGCCTTAATAAAGGTTTGAGATCAAAAGGAAAAGAAAGATAGGGGAAAAATTGAAGGAGGAGAACTAGTTTATCCCCATGTCTACCCCAATAGCTTTTCATGGAAGATACTTCTATGTTGTGGCACTTTTAGAATATGTCTGTTAACTGTAGTTATGGGAGAATCCTCTTTAGTCCTTGTCTTGGAAGCCTACCTTGGATTGTTTCTGAATTGAATCCATCTCCACATTTTGGAGGTTGCCTTCCCTTTGACAATGATAGGAATTCTTCATTTGACAAATATTTGAAGGGTTGGACTATAGGAAATAATAAAAAATAGTGCCCACTCTCAGGGACATCCAATAGGGGAGATCATTTATGCATATATCAGTTTGCCATAGATAGCATTCCATAGTTATAGGGTGCTTTTTATACCTTCTCTTTGGATTATCATGACAATCTTGTGAGGTAGAAAAATATCAGTGTGTACATAATGTACCTCAATTTTAGGTGAAGAAACTGAAACTTGAGAATTTGGAAACTCGCCTAGGTTTATCACACAGATAGTAAATAGAGCTGGGATCGAATCTTGGGTTTTTTGCTCTGGCATGTTACTTCCTTATAAGATGTATGTTGTTGGGGCAGCTAGGTGGTGCAGTAGATAGAGCGCTGGCCCTGGAGTCAGGAGTACCTGGATTCAAATCCAGCCTCAGCTAATAATTACTTAGCTGTGTGGCCTTGGGCATGCCAATTAACCCCATTTGCCTTGCAAAAAACTTAAAAAAAAAAGTATGTTGTTATAAGAAATAAAAAAATTCAGTGAGAATTGAAAGAAAGAGATGATTCTCTTATTTGAAGGAGGGAATTCAAGGGAGGCTTCAAATATGATCATATATGAGCATTGCTTTAGAGAAGTCCAAAGTTAATGAGGACTTTCTGTATACATTTGATGCTGTGTTTTCTTATCCTTGGTTGGGGGAAGTATGTGCATGTTATGATAGCTATAAGAGCTTACTGAGCCCAGGACTCAGATATAATCCCTTTAAATTAAAGGAGTTGGCTTTCATAGTACTGCAGTATCTGGTTTAAATTTGTAGTAGGATAGTTACAAAAAAGTCCTTTTTTCCCTCCCTCACTAGTGTTTATGATAAGAAGGGCCATCTGTGCCCATTTGATACAGGCCTAATTGAGAAGAATATAGAACTCTACTTCAGTGGGACAGTAAAACCAATCTACGATGACAACCCATGTCTGGATGGTAAGAATACATATTTTAGGGTACCATATTTGGGACAGACAGTATTTTACAGCCTTGATTTTGTTATTAATTGAATAACCATCAACCAACATTTAAATAAAGATCATATGTAATGCCATAAACTTCAATCACGGAAAAATGTTTGAAGGGCATGTTAACTCTTGATTATTAATAAAAGTTACATTACTTCTGAGTCCTCTTCTGAATGATCTGTGTATATTTGAATTTGATTATTCTTTGTGCTGGTGTCTGTAGTCAGCTTCTTTACTAATGGAAAGCACATTGCATAGTTTCATGTCTTTTCTTATAAACTTTTTTTAATTAAGGCACTGGGGTTAAGTGACTTGCCCAAGGTCACACAGCTAGGCAATTAAGTGTCTGAGGTTGGATTTGAATTCAGGTCCTCCTGACTCCAGGGCCAGTGCTCAATCCACTGCGCCACCTAGCTGCCCCTCATGTCTTTTCTTTAGCTTTTGTCCTTTTTCTTTGACATAATATTCCAGTACATTCTCCTCCTATATAGCATTTCTTCAGTAATACCCTAATCGTTGTACATATAGGAGTTCTTCAGTTTTTTTGGCTTTTCAAAACTGCCATGAATTTTTGTTTCAACAGAACTTTTCCTTTTTTTAAAGACATCCAGTTTTAAGGGATAATGACTGTACTCTAAGCGTTCAGTGCATTGAAGGATATGGACAATTCATTAGCTTATTGCATGTTGTCATATTGCTTTTTAAAAAATTGTACCAATTTACAACTCCCATCAGCAATGTCATAGCCCTACCATCTTGACCAGTTTAAAACTTGAAGGATAGTAGCTCATTCCCAATTTGTATTTTTATTATTAGTTTGAGCAAGTCTTCAGGTGCTTTCTGGTGACTTGTTTTTTATACCTATATCTGTTCTTAAGAGTTCTTATACTTTTGGAAATGGATTTTAAAAAAATAAAATTATGTAAATTTTTGGATATTTAAGAAAACATTTTTACCTGAAGTATCTAAAAATAGGATTTTTCTTCTGATTGTTTTGTTTTTTGCTTTGTACCTTTCATTTAATAAAATTTATTCTACGATCTTTTTCTGTTTTTATGAAAGAACCCATTCTAATTGACTAATATTATTCCATTTTCTTTATATTAGTGCTGTACACTCATTTGGACATTAGGCCTTTCATTTAGACGTTTTAGTTGTGTTAGAAAATTCTTAGAATTTGAAGGTTTTACCAAAATCTTTATAATAACAATCTGAGGGACTAATTTTTGGTGTCATTTGACCACTTAGAAATGACATATTTGACATTAAATGTGAATTAGTAAAAAAGAATCATTGATTCACTGATATAAATATTCTTTTTTTTGACAGTTATAATCACTAGATATATTAAATTGTCTTTGTGAATTTTCTGTGGTTTCTAAATTCTCACCTGTTATTCACCTTTTTTGGTGATGAATCCACCAAATAGTGAGACAGGGCCTTTGGTGACTCCGCCACGAAATCTGTCCCAGAAATCATTCCAACTTGGCAGAACTTATATTTACCTGACTTGAACTAGAAAGACCTAGGGCCACCAAGCTGTAACAGTGAGGAATCTCAGACTTTAATTGTGGTTGTTGATACCATTCAGAACACAAGACATTTTACTTGTGGTTTCATTAGTCAAACTTCAAATATTCTTTGCCTCTTGTTAAAAGACAAAAAAAAGGACTTAAATGTATATTCTTTGTTTTTTCCTTAGGTGGTGTTAGAGCCAAAAAACTTGGCCCCATAAATGCATGGTGGATCACTGGTTTTGATGGTGGCGAGAAAGCTTTGATTGGCTTCACCACAGGTACTGTCAAAGTGGGAGTTGGTTTGATGTGCTTGGCACCATTTTTCTAAAGCATCAAGTTCTAAAACTGGGTATTTACAAACTCTCTGAGTCAACCCCCTTGATCAGGGTCTTCAGATGACCAGAGCTGAGTGTGTGCAGAAGTTAGGGGTTGCTGTCCCTGCCTCAGCTACATGGATGTCCTAGAGCCAGATGGACAGAAGGCTGTGCCTGGAGGCAGGAAGACCCCAGTGTAAATCCACTCTCAGGCATTTATTAGCTGAGGGATTCTACTCTGCCTGCGTTTTCTCAACTGTATAATGGGAATGATAATAAGAGCACAGGGTTGTTGTGAGGTTTAGATGAGATAAAATTGTAGAAAACTTAGTACAAATAGATTCTCATAATAGGTACTTCATAAATGCTGGTCTCCCCCCCCGCCCCATCCCAACCTGAAAATTTACAAAACTAAAGAAAAAAGTCAAATTTTTGTTCTTTTCAAATTGGATTCACCTTTTAATGAAAAGCTAGCTTAGTTGTTTTCTTAAAGCTAGTTCCAACTATACCTTGGTTCTTAAGTATTTGCTTAAAAACTTCACAGTAAGCCTGAGATTCTAGATTTGCTTATTTTAAAAGCTTTCTTTCATTTTTGGTGATAATTTTACATTGTTAAATCTTTTCTCTACATTTTTGGTTTTCATGTCACTGTTATAGCAAAGAGCAATTAAGCAAAATAAACTGACAAATAATGAATTTGAAATTCTGTACATGCAGTCTACTACTTTTCAAGAGAATCATAGAATCATAGATTTAGAGCTGGAAGAGACCTTATTTGTCTTCAAGTTTAATCCCCTCATTTTATGGATGCAGTTGAGACTGAGAAATAATAAGATTTCAAGCCAGACCTTCTAACTCTTTTAACTCTAAATCCTGTACTCTTAGTACCAACCTATGCTACTCTTTATTTTTAGATTTTTTTTTTCAAGACAATGGGGTTAGGTGGCTTGCCCAGGCCACACGGCTAGGTAATTATTGTGTGAGGCCAGATTTGAACTCAGGTACTCCTGACTCCAAGGCTGATGCTCTATCCATTTCACCACCTAGCTGTCCCTAACCTATGCTACTCTTTAAGTTTTTGCAAGGCAAATGGGGTTAAGTGGCTTGCCCAAAGCCACACAGCTGGGTAATTATTAAGTGTCTGAGGCCAGATTTGAACCCAGGTCCTCCTGACTCCAAGGCTGGTGCTTTATCCACTACACCACCTAGCCGCCCCGCTATGCTACTCTTTTTTTTTTTTTTTTTTTTGCAAGGACAAACGGGGTTAAGTGGCTTGCCCAAGGCCGCACAGCTAGATAATTATTAAGTGTCTGAGACTGGATTTGAACCCAGGTGCTCCTGACTCCAGGGCCAGTGCTTTATCCACTCCGCCACCTAGCCGCCCCCTACCCGCTATGCTACTCTTGATGCTTCATGATCCTTTTGGGGTTTTCTTGGCAGAGATACTGGCGTGGTTTGCCATTTTCTTCTGTAGCTCATTTTACACATGAGGAAACAGAGGCAGATGAGGTTAAGAGACTTGCCCAGGGTCCTACAACTAGTAAGTGTCTGAGGCCAGATTTGAACTTGAGAGAATGAGTCTTCCTGACTTCAGACCTACTGCACTACCTCATCCAGTAGCTTCCAGGCTGGAGGATCTCAGGGTCTTTTGGAAAGCAGGTGCTGTCTCAAAATTGATATATTCATCATTGGTGCTCTTGTACTCACTCCATTTCAGCTGAATTTGTTGCCTTAAGTGTTTTTCATTTGTGTTTCCCTGTGTCATTTCCTCACTATATATAATCCATTTTATCTTCTAGCATTTGCAGATTATATTCTGATGGCTCCTAGTGAGGAATATGCACCTATATTTGCACTTATGCAGGAGAAGATCTATATGAGTAAAATAGTTGTTGAATTCTTACAGAATAACCCTGATGTCAGTTATGAAGATTTGCTCAATAAGATTGAAGTAAGTGTGCTCAATCCTTAACTTGCCGAATGCAAGGTCTAAGCTAATTGCAAATAGAAAATAGAATTTGGGGCTCTTAAAGAATCTGTTCCTATTATTCCATATCAATAAAGTTTGACATAATGCCAGGCTGATCTTTTTCTGATTATGAGAAGTGTTTCCAATATAAAACCTTAAATTCAGACTGGTAGCTTTGCTTGTTGATAAGAGAAGATTAACTTTTTATTTTTATTTGTGTCTCCTTCCTTTTAAAAGACCACTGTTCCTCCAGCTGGACTGAATTTCAATCGATTCACAGAAGATTCTCTTCTTCGACATGCTCAATTTGTGGTGGAACAAGTAGAAAGTTATGATGAAGCTGGAGATAGTGATGAGCAACCTGTCATTATTACACCCTGCATGAGAGATTTAATTAAATTAGCTGGTGTCACCTTGGGGAAAAGGTAAGGATTGTTAGGAATTATAATTTGGGACAGCTAGGTGACTCAGTGGGTGAACACTGACCCTGGAGTCAGGAGGACCTGAGTTCAAATCCAGTCTCAGACACTTAATTACCTTAGGCAAGTTACTTAACTCTGTGGCCTTGCCAAAAAAACCCTAAGCATAAACAAAAAGATAAAAATGATATATTTTTTTAAAAAGGAATTATTTCCATTTTGATAGTCACAAAGACTAAACTTTTCTAATTCTAAAGCGTTATTCTGTAAAATCTTGAAATTACTTATTAGTATGATAATCCATATGACAGACTTAGATTGTTAGAGGGAGATAGAATTCCTTGTATGTTCATTTCCCTGGTTTGGGCATTTTGGTGAAAATCTTCTAGTGCCTCCTTGGTATGACTGGTGGTGTAATAGGAGGTGATCTTTCTGATTTGATGATCGATTGCATCTTTTCTGAATTAAAACGCCTGAAATTTTTTTTTTATTGAATTTTATTTTTCCAATTACTTGCATTGGTAGTTTTTCAGCATTTATCCATTTGCATATTTATTATTTCCACATTTTTCTACTACCCTCTTTCCCTCTCCCCCACCCCCCCCAATGGCATTGAACAGTCTGGTCAAAGTTGTACATGTACATTCATGTTTAAGATACCTTCATATTAGTCATGTTGTGAAAGAGGAATTAGAACTAAGGGATAAGGGAAAGAAATGAGAAAGAAAAAACAGAAAAGTTTTTTAAAAGTAAATATGAGGGGTGGCTAGGTGGCGCAGTGGATAAAACACTGGCCCTGGAGTCAGGAGTACCTGGGTTCAAATCCTTGTAAAAACCTTAAAAAAAAAAGCAAATATAGTATGCCTTGCTCTGCATTCAGATGCCATAATTATCTCTCTGGATATGTATGGCATTGTCCATAGCCGGACTCTGAAGAGTTTCCTTGATTTCTGAACTGCTGAGAGGAGCTGCCTCTCACAGTTGATTATCTCAAGATGTTGTTAGTGTGTACGATATTCTCTTGGTTCTGTTCACTTCACTCGGCATCAGTTTATGCAATTCTTTTCCATGCTTCTCTAAAATCTGACTGCTCCTGATTTCTTAGCATATAACTTTTTCAACCATTCTCCTGTTGATGGGGATCCTCAATTTCCAATTCTTTGGCTTAATTATTTTTGCAGTGCAGACACTGAATCTATACATTTAGAAAGATAATTTTTTTCCATTCCATTTTATTTTGTATGCTGACCCTTTATTTTGCCTCTTGATCAAAGCATTCTTATTTGTTATTGTGATTTCTGACTTTCAGACGAGCTGCAAGGCGACAAGCTATTAGACATCCTACCAAAATAGACAAGGAAAAAGGACCAACCAAAGCCACTACCACCAAACTAGTCTACTTGATTTTTGATACTTTCTTCTCAGAGCAAATTGAAAAGAATGAAAGAGAAGAAGACAAGGAGAATGCCATGAAGCGGCGGCGCTGTGGTGTCTGTGAGGTAACACACACTTGGATAGAGTTAAAATTTGAGTTAGTACAAAGAAAATTTTAGGGACACAACTTTCTTTGAGATTGTAAGTATGATCCTTGATGAACAAGATATTTGTCCTGAATGTTATTCTTTGGATAATAAATGGTTTTCAGTGGGTAACAAATATCAACTGCCTAAAAGCTAATGTAATTAGATTAGATGAACTATCTTTGAGTATTCAAGGTATTTGATGACTCAGAAAAAGCAGTTTTGAGGATTTCCTTTCTTTTTTTTCTTTTTTTTTTCCTGCAAGGCAATGGGGTTAAGTGGCTTGCCCAAGGCCACACAACTAGGTAATTATTAGTGTCTGAGGCTGGATTTGAACTCAGGTATACCTGACTCCAGGGTTAGTGCTCTATCCACTGCGCCACCTAGCCGCCCCCAGGACTTCATTTCTTCATGTTGTAGACTTGTAAAATCTTTATTAGTGATGGTGCTTTGTCAGCCTTCTAGGTGTTCAAAATTCTGCTGCACTTTCCATCAATCTAAGCTTAGGATGGTCTCTGACAACCCTCACTCAGGGAGCACAAAGTGTTTAATTTCTTCTCAGTACTGTTCCATTCCTTCTTATGGAGTAACATTATAGAGTGTGTAGGTCTTAGAGAAATGTTCCTCTAAAGTCAATGCTATCTTTCCATCTCTAGGAGAAAATTGTGTTGTCTGACTATTTAATGAAACTTCATCTGACTTTTTTTTGTTTATTTTATATTATTACAATAATCTTGTTGTGAGAGTAATCATAAAACTCCCTCCTCCCCACAAAAAAGATGACAAACCTCAAGAGTAGTGAGAAAGAGGGAAAAAAAAGTGTACTTCAGTCTGTGTTCAGATTCCAATGGCTCTGTCTCTGGGATGAGTTGCCTTACCCATCATAACCACCAGAGAAGTTGCTTCAATATTTTTCCCACAGTTACTATCACTAGCTGTATTTCCCTCCACTCTGTTCCTCCTCACTCTCATCTGTTCTATTCTCTCTTTTATTCTGAGTGTTCAGAGTGTGTTGAATCTGAGTGCCCTCTCCTATGATCTTCCCTCTTCTATCACCTACTCCCCCCTTCCTTCCTCATTCCCTCTTAACCTACCCCTTTCCTCTCATTTTTCTCTAGGGTAAGATAGATTTCTATACCTTATTAAGTGTGCCTGTTATTTCCTCTCTGAGCCATTTGTGATGAAAATGAAAGCTCATTCATTCCCCCTCACCTTCCCCAGTTCCACTCCATTGAAAAAGCTTTTTCTTGACTCTTATGTGAAATTTCTTAGCTTTTTCTTCATCTCCTTTTCCTTCCTCCCAGTACTTTCTCCTTTATCACCCATTGATCCATCTTTTTACTGTATTACACCATTATGTCCCGCTTCTTCCTGTTCCCTGTCTATATATGCTCCTAACAGCTCTTATAAATGAGAAAGTTAATATGAGTTATCAATATCTTCTTCCCATGCAGGAATACAAACAGTTCAACATCATTAAGTTCCTCATAGTTAGTCCTTCTCTTCCACCCCCTCTATGGTTCACCAGAGTCCTGTACTTGGAGATCAAACTTTCTGTTTAGCTCTGGTTGTTTAATAGGAAAGTTTGAAAGTCCCGTTTCATTGAAAGTCCCATCTTTTCCCCTGAACGAGGATGTTCAGTTTTGCTGGGTAGTTGATTCTCAGTTGTAAACCAAGATCTTTTGCTTTCCAGAATATCATATTCCAAGCCCTACAAGCCCTTAATGTAGATGCTGCTAGATCCTGTGTAATCCTGACTATAGAGCCATAGTAGTTGAATTGCTTGTTTTTAGCAACTTTTTAGTATTTTCTCTTTGACTTGGGAGTTTTGGAGTTTGGCTATAATGTTCCTGGAAGTTTTTCTTTTGGGATCTCTTTCAGGAGGTGATTGGTGAATTCCATCAATTTCTATTTTATCCTCTACTTCTAGGATTTCAGGGGAAATTTTGCCATATTATTTCTTTTTTTTGTTTGTTTTTTAATTTAAAAAAATTTTTTATTTAATATTCTCATTTTGTACAAATAATGTTATTTATACATTAATAAAATATTCTTGTTTAAGAGTAAACAAAATACCCTCTCCCCCCATAAATATAGACTCACTTGAGCAATAAAGTAAAGGGGAGAGAAAAAAATTAAAATTAAAAAAAATAATAGTAATAATTGTAGGTATGGCCAGGTGTCTCAATGGACCGAGCACCAGCCCTGGAGCCATGAGCACCCAAGCCCACATCTGGTCCCAAACACCCAACAATCACCCAGCCGTGTGATGTGCAAGCCACCCGAACCCCACTACCCTGCAGAAACCAAAAAAAGACCCAAAATAAAATAAAATAGTAATACTAGTAGGGGTGGCTGGGTGGCGGACAGAACATTGGCCCTTGAGCCAGGAGCACCCGGGTCTGAATCTGGCCTCAGACAACCAACGATCACCCTGCTATGCAGCTCCAGGCAGGCCACCCAGCTCCATTTGCCCTGCACCCCCCTCCCCAAATGATAATAATAAAAAAATGTGCTTGAGTCTTTGTTCCAACACCAACAATTCTGTCGCAGATGGATCACATTCTTTATGATAAGTCCATCACAAAACTTACTTCCATATTTTTCCACTGTTGCCATTGTTGATTGCAACTCCCTCCTTTCATATTTCTCTGCTACCATGTACTATATTTTTTCTCTCCTTTCACTCTGACTCTGCTGTAGGGTAGCTGAGTGGTGCAGCAGACAGATCCCTGGCTCTGGGGCCAAGAGGCCTCCAGCCCCCATACCACCCCTTAGGCCCAGAATCCACCTGGCCCTGTGGTCCCAGACAGGCCATCCAATCCCAGCCCCTTGCAAGAAATAAAAAGTGAAATGTGTTATATCTGACCACTTTCCCCCCATGGTCCATCCTCTCCTCTATCACTCACATTACCCCCCTTCCCCCTGTCCCCCCCTCTCCTTCTTACTCCAGATGCCTGTACCCCATTGAGTATATATGCTGTTTCCTCTCCAAGCCTCTTCTGATGAGAGCGAAGATTCCCTCATTCCCCCTTGCCTCCCCCCTTCCATATCATTGCAATAGCTCATTGTAATAAAAAAAATCTTATTATATGAGATATCTTGGCCTATTCCCTCTCTTTTTTCTTTCTCCCATTACATTTCCCTTTTTTCTATTGACTCCATTTTTACACCTATTTTTTCTTCAAATTCAGGTTTCTCCTGTGCTTCAACTATAAAATCTCCTTCTACCTGCTTTATTAACTGAGAAGGTTCATATGATTATTATCAGTGTCATTTTTCTATACAGGAATACATGCAGTTCATCATTAAGTCCCTCATATTTTCCCCCTCTCCTCCAATCTCCATGCTTCACCTGAGTCCTGTATCTGAAGATCAAACCTTCTGTTCAGCTCTGGCCATTCCAACAGGAACATTTGAAATTCCCCTGGTTCATTGAAAGTCCATCTTTTTCCCTGGAAGAGGACATTCAGCCTTGCTGGGTAGTTGATTCTTGGCTGCATTCTAAGCTCTTTTGCCTTCCGGTATATTATATTCCAAGCCCTACGAGCTTTTAATGTAGCTGTTACTAAGTCCTGTGTGATCCTGACTGCAGCTCCACGATATTTGAACTGTGTCCTTCTGGCTGCTTGTAATATTTTCTCTTTGAGTTGGGAGTTCTGGAATTTGGCTATAATATTCCTAGTGGTTGGTTTTTTGGGATCTCTTTCTCAGGGGGATCGGTGGATTCTCTCCATTTCTATTTTGCCCTCTGCTTTTAGAATAGCAGGGCAATTTTCCTGTAGTAATTCTTTGAAAATGATGTCAAGGCTCTTTTCCTGATCATGACTTTCAGGTATTCCAATAATTTTTAAATTATCTTTTCTAAATCTGTTTTCTATATCAGTTTTTTTTTCAATTTTCTTCTAATTTTTCATTTTTTTGGGGTTTTGAAGTAATGAGTCCTGATTTCTCATAAATTCATCAATCTCCCTGAGTTCTATTCTTTGTCTGAAGGATTTGTTCTCCTCAGAGAGTTTTCTTATCTCTTTTTCCATCTGGCCAAGTTTGCTTTTTAAAGCATTCTTCTCAGTAACTTTTTGAACTGTTTTATCCATTTGACCTAAGCTGGTTTTTAGCATGCTATTTTCTTCAGCATTTTTTTGGATTTCCTTGACTAAGCTGCTGACTTCATTTTCATGTTTTTCCTGCATCTCCTTTCTTTTCCCAGTTTTTCTTCCAACTCCCTCATTTGATTTTCAAAGTCTTTTTTTGAGCTCTGTCATAGCCTGATGCCAATTTCTCTCACTAGCTCTTCTGGCTGTCCCCAATGATCCCTGGGTGAAAAGGTTTGGAAATTGCCCCCTCTGCCACAGACTCAGGTGCCCTACCCAGCTGTGCTGCGCTGCTACTGCAGTTATGCTGTGGCTTTTACCCACGCCCAGTCCCGGTGGAACAAATCTTCCTGTGGAACTTTTAAGTTGTCTTAGACTGGGAAATTGTATCACTCAGTCTTTCTGTGGGTTCTGCCCCTAAATTTTGCTAGAGTTATAATTTGATGGCTTTTGGAGTTTTTTTGGTGAATGAGTTTCTGGAATTCCTGCCTTCATGCTGCCATCTTAACTCTGCTCCTCAGATGGCTTTTTTATATTTCTTTATGATTTCAATTTTTAATATAGATTTATTAGCTTCAGTCATAACCTTTGAAAACAAGATACTCTTTTATTCCAGGTTTGCCAACAACCCGAGTGTGGAAAATGTAAAGCCTGTCAGGATATGATTAAATTTGGTGGCAGTGGACGCAGCAAGCAGGCTTGTCTACAGAGGAGGTAAAAACACAGCTTTTCTTAGGAGCCATGTCATGTACTGGGTGCTTTCTTTTCTTGTTTAGGATAACACAAATTTATAAAGAAATGTCCCACGTTAGGGCTCATCATATAAAAGACTCCTCTCAACTTTTCATTCATGTCCAGTTCTTGATCACTTTCCTGCAAGGCTTGAAGTCCAGTCTTTGAAGGTATTCATCTTCTATACTTTAGGACAGGACTGTCCAAAATGGCAGCTCACAGTACAGTTTTATGCGGTCCTCTATGCATTTACTAAAAGCTTTAGGAAAAGAAGCTGAGCTATCACAGGGCTCTCACTAAAATGAAAAATCAAAATTTGTTGTCTATTTTTTCCATAAAAACTTGTAAAAGTATTAAGTTAAAAGCCTTAAAGAGCCACTGGGGTCTGAATCATATTTTATCCTGTAGTCAAACTATGTGGTGATTCTCTCAATCTAAGTAGTTTGGTCCCTAGAAAATCATTATGTGGTCATCTTTGGGTCTCTTTTTTCCCCCAAAGATTTTATTTATTTTGAGTTTTTATTTATTTTGAATTTTCACCTAATCTTGCTCCCCCCCCCCCCAGAAGGCAATTTGCCAGTCTATACATTGTTTCAATGGGTATATATTGATTTAAATTGAATGCTGGAAGAGAAATCATATCCCTAAGGAAGAAAAATAAAGTATAAGAGATAGCAAAATTACATAATAAGATAAGTTTTTTTCCCCCTAAATTGAAGGTAATAGTCATTGGTCTTTGTTCAAACTCCATAATTCTTTCTCTGGATACAGATGGTATTCTCCATTGCAGAAAGCCCCAAATTACCTCTGATTGTTGCACTGATGGAATGAGCAAGTCCATCAAGGTTGATCATCACCCCCATGTTGCTGTTAGGGTGTACAGTGTTTTTCTGGTTCTGCTCATCTTGCTCAGCATCAGTTCATGCATATCCTTCCAGGCTTCCCTGAATTCCCTTCCCTCCTGGTTTCTAATAGAACAATAATGTTCCATGACATACATATACCACAGTTTGTTGAGCCATTCCCCAATTGATGGAGATTTACTTGATTTCTAATTCTTTGCCACCACAAACAGGGCTGCTATGAGTGATGTTTTTACCCTTTTTCATCATCTCTTCAGGGTATAGGCCCAGTAGTGGTATTGCTGGATCAAAGGGAATGCACATTTTTGTTGCCCTTTGGGCATAATTCCAAATTTCTCTCCAGAAAGATTGGATGAATTCATGGTTCCATTTGGGTCTTTTTTTGAAGGCTGTTCAGTTTGGTAGAGTCTGTTACCAATATGCTTATGCTTATTGTTCTGCAGCGAAAGGCAGGCTCTAAGATCCCAGATTCCTAATGAAACATTTGAGACAGACTTGACTTAGTTCAGAGAGCTGCTATTGTAATTTGTTCTTGCAAAGAGGCTCTTTGTTTTTCTATATAATAAACATGAATTATTCCTAGTCACCAGAGTTCATCTTAAAATCTTATACTGAAGATCAGTGACTTTCTAGGTGTCCAAATCTGGCTGTGAGAGAGGCTGATGAAGATGAAGAAGTTGATGATAATATTCCTGAAATGCCCTCACCCAAAAAAATGCTTCAAGGGAGGAAAAAGAAACAGAACAAGACAAGGATCTCCTGGGTTGGAGCTCCAATCAAGGTAATAGTTTAAAAAGTTTCTTTTTTCTCATTCTTAGGAATATATATATTTTTTAATATTTCTGTTCTAAGAAACACATGGAGGTTTCTGGTGGTCAAAAAATTCTCTTCTTCATTTAATTTCAAGGATGCTTAACTTTTCAGGTTTTTTGGAAATCGGAACAGCTGGAAGATTTTGTTACCCAGCTCACCAACCCTCCCAGGATGTCCTCTGACAAAAAAACCTGTATAATCCTTTGCACTATCTACCTCACAGGGTTATTGTCAGGAAAACACTTGGCAGACTTTAAGTTGATATATGCAAATAGGGTAGAGACTATTGTTAGTACCTTTTTAGAATCAATTGATATTAAGTGCTTGTTATATGCCAATGCTATGCTTTGGTGCTGGAGATACAAACAGAGGCCCGTCCTTAAGAAGTGTTCATTGACAAGTATCTTTAAATATATACATATATATATATATTAAATATAAAATCAAAATGCAACTATATGCAAAGTAGTTAAATACAAGGCAGTTTGAGAGGGTGGGCACAAATTTTTGGGGGGTTTTGCAAGGCAATGGGGTTAAGTGATTTGTCCAAGTCCCAGCTAAGTAATCAGGAGGGCACAAACTTTTGAGTAGAATTAGCAAAGGCTTTATATAGAATGTGATGTTTAGCCTATGACCTAAAGGAAGAGAGAGGCACTGAGACAAGAGTAAGGAACGAGGACATTCCAAGCCATGTGGTTCAGAGACTGTAAAGGCATACAGATGGGAAATGGCAAAGTTGTATATGAAGAACAGAAAGAACATCAGTTTGACTTGAATGTATAGTACAGGAAAAGGCACAGAATAATTTCCAATGAGTCTAGAAGAAAAGTTGGAGCAGAGTATAAAATACTTAGGAATTTATATCTTACCATAGAGACAATAGAAAACCACTGGTGTTAATTAAGGGAGCCATATGGTCATTTCTGTACTTTAAAAAAATTTTTTTCATTTGTTTTCAATTTCAACCACCACAAAAATAAAGACAAATAGAAACTTCATAATTATAGTCAAGCAAAAAAAATTTTGGCGTTGGCCAGGCCAAAAAAATGTATTTTTCCATTTTATGTTAAAGCATTTCTCCTCTGTCAGGAGGTGTACTTATCTTTAAGGATCTTCTGAAATTGTAGTTTATTAACATTGGTTAAAATTTTAAAATTTAAAAAAAAATTTTCTTTATAGAATTTTGGTCATTGTACAGATTGTTACAGTTTTTACTCATTTCACTCTTTATCATTCATAGAGTTCTTCCCAATTTTCATTTAACCTGTCCCTTTTGTCATTTCTTAATGGTACAATAGTATTCCATTCCATTTATGGGCCTTAAGTTATTTAACCATTTCCTAATATGTAGTTTCCCCTTCAGATTAGTTTCTAGTTTTTTGCAACTATTAAAAGAGCTGCCATAAATAATTTTTGTATGTATGTATCCTATATTTTAAAATTTGTTCTCCCTGAGGTTTAGGCCTGATCATATCACTAGTTCAAAGTATTGTTTAGCGATTTTTGGGACGTAGTTCCATATTGCTTTTCAGAATGTCTAGGTCAATTCATAACACTTCATCAACAATGCTATAATATTCCTCTTTTCCAATAGTCTCTCCAATATTTTGTAATTTTCTTTTTTTTTCCCCATCTCTGCCAATATGATGGGGCTATGTGAGTAGGGAGCTTCAGAATTGCTTTAACTTATATTTTTATAATTTTCATATAGCTTGGATTCCTTCCTCTAAAAGCTACTTCTACATACCTTTTAATTATTTACTTTTGAAAGTTTTTTTATTTTTTTTTTTTACTTTTTTAAAAATTTGAATAATTTCCTAATATCTTTATCAGAGAAACTTGCTGTAGAGTTCACCCCACCTCTCAACCCCAGTTAATCTGTTTACTTCTGATTTTAATGCATTGGTTTTGTTTGTGCAGAAACTTTTTATTTTTGTATAATTAGATTGTCCATTATCTTCTATGGCCCCAGATATTTTGACTGGTCAGGAATTCTTCCTCTATTGATAGATTGAAAAGATAATTTCTTCTGTCTCTAATTTGCTTATGATAGAGCTTTCTTGATTGAAAAGATAATTTCTAATGTCTCTAATTTGCTTATGATAGAGCTTTCTTGTCTACATCATTAATCAATTTTTGAAATTTTCTTTATATCATATGAAATGTTAAAAGCCTAATTTCTACTTTCCTGTTGTCAAATAGTCTTTACTCTTGTCACTGGGGTCTGTGGATTTTCTGAACCAATAGGATATTATTGTTTGCTTTTGTATATTATAGACCTGATCTGTTTCTAATCTATCACTCAGTTTTTTAAAGCAATAGCAGATCATCTAGATGAATACTGTTTTTAGGTATATGATTTGAGATTTGGTAATGCTAGGTTTCCTTTTTTCCCCATTCCTTGAGGTCCTTGAACTTTTGTTCCTCTAGATGAATATTGTTATTATTTTATTTCATAAAGCAAACCTTTGGTATTTGATTGGCATGATGTTGATGAAATAAATTGATTTAGGTTGTGTTGCCATTTTTGTTGTTGGCCCAATCTACCAATGAGCAATTAATATTTTTCAAATTATTTAGGTTTACAGATTTATATTTTAATGAAATTACTTTGGTAGTAGTGTGTGAGATGGATTGTAGTACTGAGGCAGGGGAGGGATATTTGAGCCTGTGTAATCAATTAGGAAGCTATTACAATAATCTAAATGTGCAGTGATGAGGGCCTGTTCTATAGTGGTAGCTTTTGTAAGTAGGGGGAGGAAAACATTTGTTAAGCACCTACCTTGTGCCTAGGCACTGTACAAACATCTCATTTGATCTTCATAACAACATTGAGAGCCAATGCTCATTTTATAGATGAAGAAACTGAGGCACAGAGTTAAATATTGCTTGGGATCAGATCACACAGCTTGTCCCAGCTGAGATGTGAAGTTAGAAATAGTAAAATTTGTTAACTGCTTAGTCAAGCCAATTAGTCACAAGAAATTGAGGTTTTGAATGAATGTTCTAAGAAGAGTATATTTTTTTCCAATATTTTTTAAAATTTAAGGCAATGGGGTTAAGTGACTTGCCCAAGGTCACACAAGTAGGCAGTTATGTGAGGTTAGATTTGAACTCTGGTCCTCCTGACTTCAGGGCCTGTGCTCTATCCCCTAGCTGCCCCTCCAATTTATTTTTGAAAATATTTACACATTTTAAAATATTTATTAAAATTTATTTAAACTTTTCCCAGCCTTGGTTTTTGAGGCATTTTCAGGAGAGTTGGCAGTTGGCACTAATACCTCTCTTTGGCTTCACAAATGCCTGCTTGAGGAAGGTTGTTTTGATCATTCCCCTTTTGGATTTGGAGAGATGTCCCCTTTTCTCCTGCACTACATATAGTAAGAGAGCAAGATATTTTTACTCTTTTTGTAGTCACTAGCCAAAGTGATATATATTCTCATATGTTTAAGAAGTGGGTTATTGGTCAACTTCTGAAGACTAGTATTTTGAGTAATATAAAGTAATTGTTAATTTTTAGTTATAGAGAAAAGGATGAAGGAATGGAGACCCAAAATTAGAATTTTAGGGTCAGAAATCAAGCTGTCTATATATATACATATATGGTCTATAAACAATGTTTTTGTTTTACAGAGTGATGGGAAGAAGGATTACTATCAGAAAGTGTGCATTGACTCTGAAACTCTAGAAGTAGGAGACTGTGTTTCTGTCAGTCCTGATGATCCCACCAAACCCTTATATTTAGCAAGGTTTGTGTTGCTTGTCTCATTTTAGATTTCCATCTACCCTTCAAGATTAAATCCTTTCTTGTGACAAATTAAAAATGAAGTGAAAATATCTGACCCAGAGATCCTGACTGACAATGTACATAATATTCTGACTTAGACTTTTCTAAAGGAGAAAGCATCAAATAGCTTTTTTTTTAATGTGACATAATGTTCTTTAATTGAGCAATTAGAATTGTTTTTCTTTTAAATTCTAGAATCACTGCATTATGGGAAGATAGCAGTGGACAGATGTTCCATGCTCATTGGTTCTGTGCTGGAATAGATACTGTCCTTGGGGCAACATCAGACCCTCTGGAACTCTTCTTGGTAGATGAGTGTGAAGATATGCAGCTCTCCTATATCCATGGCAAAGTGAATGTTATTTATAAAGCTCCCTCAGAAAACTGGTCCATGGAGGTAGGCACAAACTTTGTGACTTAGCTTTGCTGTGCTACTACATTCTGTTGTCTTAAAATGTTCGCATTCATGCATGAAAAACCTGTTTTATCTCTAAAGGGGGGATTGGACATGGAGATTAAAATGGTTGAAGATGATGGCAGGACCTATTTCTACCAGATGTGGTATGATCAAGACTATGCAAGGTTTGAATCTCCTCCAAACATCCAGCCTACAGAAGATAACAAATACAAGTGAGTGTTTAGGAATGAAGTCTCTTGTTTGTCTGAAGTCTGTGTTTGCAGTTCAGTCCAAGGTTCCATTGTTTAATTCTGACCATTGCCACAGAGAACATTAGGAGTTGTATCTCTTGGAGTAATAGAATATTGAAGAAAATGTGGAACAGACAGAACTATCAAGGTCTAGGAATCCAGTACAGCAAAGGTCCTCTCCCTTTTTCTAAAATCAGTACCTATGCCAGGACAAAACCAATAGGTTGGATATTTAGTCTTTATTCTCTTCTGCTTAAATCACTGATATTTTGATTCCTCTCTTCTAGGTTTTGTATAAGTTGTGCTCGTCTTGCTGAAATGAGGCAGAAGGAAATTCCCAAAGTAGCAGAGCCTTTGGAGGAGCTGGACTACAAGGTGCTCTATGGTCTGGCAATGAAAAATGGAGTACAGTATAGGACAGGAGATGGAGTCTTCTTCTTGCCAGAAGCTTTTGGATTTAAGTTAGTATTCACCCAATCAGGGTATCCATATCTATTTCTATAACTTCATGAAATTATTAGAAATTATTTTTACAAAACATGATTTAAACATAAAAAGTCTTCATCATAAAAATAGAGTCACCAGAGGTTTATGTTTTTCAAATATGGAATTTATATTGTTTTTATTTTAAAGATTTTATTTTGACTTTTACAATTTTTCCCCTAATCTTGCTCCCCTTCCCCCCCCCCCCCCGAAGCCAATTTGGCAGTCTTTACATTGTTTTCAAATTGAATGTGATAAGAAAGCATATCCATAAGGAAGAAAAAGTATAAGAGATAGCAAGATTACATAGTATAAGATATCAGTTTTTTTCCTAAATTAAAGGTAATAATAGAGCACCAGCCCTGGAGTCAGGAGTACCTGAGTTCAAATCCAGCCTCAGACACTTAACAATTACCTAGCTGTGTGGCCTTGGGCAAGCCACTTAACCCCATTGCCTTGCAAAAAAAAAAAACCTAAAATAAAATAAGATAAATTAAAGGTAATAGTCCTTGGTCTTTATTTAAACTTCACAATTCTTTTTCCTGGATACAGATGGTATTCTCCATCGCAGATAGCCTCAAATTGTCCCTGATTGTTGCACTGATGGAATAAGCAAATCCATCAAGGTTGATCATCACCCACATGTTGCTGTTAGGGTATACAGTGTTTTTCTGGTTCTGCTCATCTCACTCAGCATCAGATCATACAAATCTTTCCAGAATTCCCTGAATTCCCATCCCTCCTGGTTTCTAATAGAACAATAGTGTTCCATGACATACATATACCACAATTTGTTCAGCCATTCCCCAATTGATGGACATTTACTTGATTTCCAATTCTTTGCCACCACAAACAGGGCTGCTATGAATATTTTTTGCACAGGTGATTTTTTTTACCCTTTTTCATCATCTCTTCAGGGTATAGACCCAGTAGTGATATTGCTGGATCAAAGGGTATGCACATTTTTGTTGCCCTTTGGGCGTATGGAATTTATATTTTCAAAGCAAATTCATGTTTGCCTGGGTTAGCTAAATCTCTATAAATATATAAAAACATATACATATGCATATATATGTCAGTTTATTATTTTTTCAACTACGTCCAAAGATAATTTTCAACATTCATTTTTGGGGGGAGGCAAGATTTTGAGTTCCACTTTTTTTTGCAAGGCAGTGGAATTAAGTGAATTGCCAAAGTCACACAAATGGGTAATTATTAAGCATTTGAAGTCAAATTTGAGGTCTGTCTGACTCCAGAACTGTTGCTCTCTCCTTTGTTCCACCTAGCTGTCCCCAAGTTCCATATTTTTCTCCTTTTCCTCCCTTTAAAGCTATTATATATCCCCTGAGAGCCGCTTTGAGTGAATCCCATAGGTTTTGGTATGTTGTTTCATTATCATTTTCTAGGATAAAATGGTTAATTCTTTCTATAATTTGTTTTTTGGTCCACTCATTCTTTAAAATGAGGTTATTCAGTTTCCAATTGGTTCTGGGTCTATATCTCCTTGGCCCAATATTGCATATGACTTTTATTGCATTGTGATCTGAGAAAGATGTATTCACTATTTCTGCCTTTCTGCAGTTGATTATTAGGTTTTTATGTCCTAGTACATGGTCAGTGTTTGTATAAGTTCTGCAGAGAAAAAGGTATATTCCTTTCTATCCCCATTCACTTTCCTCCATAAGTCTACCATATCTAGTTTTTCTAACAATTTATTTACCTCCTTAACTTCTTTCTTGTTTATTTTATGATTCAATTTATCTAGATCTGAGAGCGGGAGGTTGAGGTCTACCACTAGTAGAGTTTTATTATCTATGTCTTCCTGTAGTTCTTTCAGCTTCTCCTCTAAGAATTTGGATGCTGTCTCATTGGGTGCATATATATTCAGTATTGAAATAGCTTTATTGTTTATGGTACCTTTTAGGAGGATAACGTTTCCTTCCTTATCTCTTTTTTTGCTGCTGCTTTGTCTGAGATAAGGATTGCTACACCTGCTTTTTTTACTTCAGCTGAAGCAAAATATATTTTGCTCCAACCTTTTACCTTTACTCTATATGTATCTCTCTGCTTCAAATGAGTTTCTTGTAAGCAGCATATTGTCGGATTCTGGTTTTTAATCCACTCTGCTATTTGTTTACATTTTAAGGGAGAGTTCATCCCATTCACATTCAAGGTTATGATTACTAATTCTTTATTGCCCTCCATACTTTCTTCCCTCTTTTTGTATTTTCCCCTTCCCCCTCCCTTTATCTATATTCCCCAGTATTTTGTTTCTGAATGCCACCCCCTTCAGTGTGTTTGCCCTCCTATATCACCCCCTCTCCTTCCTTTCCCCTTTCTCTTTTTCCTTTTTCCCTTCCCTTCCTTTTGTCAGTTCCCCTATTTCCCCCCACTCCCCCTCCCTTTCTCCATCCCCCCTCCCCTTTTCCCCTTTTAATCCTTGAAAGGTTATATGTTTTTTAAGTTAACTAAGTATGTGTAAGTTAACCTTAAGCCAAGTCTGATGAGAAGAAGATATAGGTGTTTCTCCTCTGCTCCCCTTTCCCCCTCTATTACCATAGGTATTTTGTACTTCTTAGTGTAATGAAATTTACCCCATTGAATCCCCTCCCTTCTCCTTCCTGTCCCCCTTTTTAAGGAGGTAGTGTTTTTTTAGATCATTCTGAGTCATAGAAAATTTTGAGTATCTGTCACTTCTAGCTATGTACATTCTGTCTAATAGAATTAAAATTCTTGAGAGTTATTAGAGTCTTTCTCCCAAGTGGGGTTAAAGCCAGTTACATCCCATTGGATAGCAGTCTCATGGATAGGTCATGAATGTTCATCACTTCTGGCTAGGTATTCTCTCTGCTAGAGTTACAATTCTCAAGATTTATGAGAATCTTTTTCCCCATGCTGGAATATAGCCAGTTTCAACTTATTGGATAGCAATTTTTTTTTTACCGCCCCCACCTTTTTTTTCTTTTTCTTTTTTTACCTTTTCATGTGTCTCTTGAACCTCCTGTTTGATGACCAAATTTTCTATTTAGCTCTGGTCTTTTCATCAGGAATTTTTGGAATTCTTCCATTTTGTTAAATGTCCATCTTTTTCCCTGGAAGAGAAGGCTTAGCTTTGTGGGATAGTGGATTCTTGGCTGCATTCCAAGCTCCCTTGCTCTTCAAAATATCTCCTTCTAGGCAGGGCCTGCATAATCCTTACTGTGGCTCCTTGATATTTAAATTGTTTCTTTCTGGGTGCTTGCAGGATTTTCTCTTTTATCTGATAGTTCTGGAATTTGGCCACAACATTCCTTGGTGTTTTCATTTTAGGATCTTTTTCTGGAGGGGAAGGATGTATTCTTTCAGTATCTACTTTGCCCTCTGGTTCCATGACATCAGGGCAGTTTTCCATCACTACATCTGTAATATTAAGTCCAGGCTTTTTTTCTCTTCAGTGTTCTCAGGAAGTCCAATAATTTTCTGGTTGACCCTCCTCGACCTATTCTCAAGATCAGTGGTTTTGCTGATGAGGTATTTTACATTTTCTTCTATTTTTTCTATTTTTTCGTTTTGTTTAACTGGCTCTTGCTGTCTCCTGGAGTCATTAGTTTCTGCAGACTCCATTTTTTTTTTTAGAGAGGAGTTTTCTTCATTAACCTTATGCAACTCCTTTTCCAATTGGTCCATTCTACTTTTGAAAGAGCTTTCCATTTGACCAATTGAGGTTTTGAGAGAATTATTTTCTTTTTGCATTTGCCCAATTGAGGATCTGAGTTGAATTCTCATTTTTTCTTTGTCCAATTGATCTGAGAGATTTATTCTCATTTTGTATTTGTCCAGTTGTATTTTTTAAGGATTTGTTTTCTTGTTGCAAGGTATTCTCTCCCAAATTTTCCAGTTGATTTTTAAAATCCTTCCTTATTTCTTCAAGGAAGTCTTTCTGTGTTGTAGACCAGACTGTATTCTCCTCAGAGATTCCAGGTCTCTCTGAGTTAGGGTCTTTCCCTTCCAAGAATTTTTCTGTGGATCCATCTTTCCACTGATCGTTCTTCATTTTGCTAAGACCTTGAGTTGGGGAGGGGGCTGGTTCACCTGGGCTTGGGATCAATAGAGCCTTTACTCACTGAGTGCAGTTTCTCTGGCTGGCCAGTAGGAGGTGCTGGTTGCTTTCTCTGGAGTGTCTGTGACCTTGATTGAGGCCTTCTCCCTTAGCTTGAAGGGAGGAGTTGGAGCTAATGAGTCCTTTTGCCTTCAATCAGTGGTGGTCTTTGCCCTGACCTGAGGTCATTCCTCTCTTGATTGTCAGCTGGGCTGGTTCTTCTGCTCACACACCTGTACCTGAGGCAGAAGTAGTCTGCAAATGTTTGCTCTGGGAAGAGGCCTCAGCTGCAATGGAGGTGTGGACTCTAGAGTTCCTCAGACCAGAGGAGCCTAGGGATGATATGTCTGCAGCTCTCCACCCAGCCCTGTTGGCAAGCTCCAGAGGGTCAGCGCGCCCCTGCTCCCTAGTTGACTCAAGCCCCCACTGTCTAGCCTCACCACTGATCCAGCAGGTCCGCCTCTCGGGCCTCCAGACTCCCCAGCTCCAATTCAGCTGCTAATCTGGCTGATTGGGGCCTGCCCTAATTCGTCCAATGCTGCTGCAGGAGACAAATCTTGAGGTAGATGTTCTTTCTCCTGGCTTTTCTTTCTGGGTTTTGTGGGTCGGATTTCTGTTAAGAGGTTTGTTTCATATGATAGATGGGGAAAGAACAGGAGACTTTAGAACTGTGCCTGTCTTCTCTTTGTTATCTTGGCCAGAAGTAACAGCAAGCATTCTAAGCATATAGTCCCATATGTTGTTTTTCATATAATAAGATTTTATCTGTTTTTAACTTCTTTGATAATCTGGGAAAGGATTATTTTCATTTTACATCTGAAGAAACTGAGGCTCAGAAGGGACCAATCGGAAACTTGAAGCCACATCTCTTTATTGCCTTTTCCAGTTCAGTCTGTTAGCTCTGCAATTTTCCCCAAGTGACTCTTTTCTCTATCACAGGATCTTACTAAATGTCAGGGTTTTATGGGATTATTATATTACAGTGAAGCATGAGTGGAGGAGTGTGACTGAGGATCGCTGTTATAGTTGCCCAATAAACACTTGCTGGTGTTTTGTTATTTGACATTGAAGGAAGTAAGGAGCTTCCTTTAAGCCAGATGAAAGGTTCATCCTGCTATGTGAACTACTTAAATAGGTGTGTGAACTTGTTATTTAAGAAAGAAAACAACTAAGGAATTTTAAAAATTGAGAGGAAGTGTTGCTATTCATTTTAACAGAATCTTGTCCAGACTGAAGTGGTGCTGTTTATTAGGGTAGATGGTAGTTACCACTTAAGTGTTATTGATATGACATCTAGCTTAACTTGAAAGAGATATTTGTCATCTGAGGTATAGTAAAGACCAAGTCTCTGTTTAGGTGTCAACCCAGTGGTGATAGCCCTCAGTGAAAGCATGACTAGGAGTTGACCCCAGCCTTCTGTATAAATTGAGACTGGAATAGAAACTCTACTATAGTGTAGAAGGATAGATTAGATTCTAATGTAAATGTATCTAACAAAATAACATGGATTGAATTCTTTTTCCCCAGGTGATAAAAGCCTACAAAACTAAAAATTTTACATCTGTTTTATTTATTTAATGTTGTATTTATTCTGATCTTCCTGAATAAAGTTTCCTTCACCTTTTGCAGCATGAAGTTGTGTAGCCCAACCAAGAGATCAAAGAAGGAGTCTGTGGATGAGGAACTATACCCAGAACATTATCGGAAATATTCAGAATATATTAAAGGCAGCAACCAGGATGCCCCTGATCCATATCGCATTGGCCGCATCAAAGAGATCTTTTGTAACAAACGTAGTAATGGCAAACCAAATGAAGCAGACATCAAACTCAGGGTTAACAAATTCTACAGGTTGGCAGCAATTATAAATTTGAGAAGTCATGAAAGTGGGAAAGTTCTAAGAAATTGCTTAGTATTAATGAACCTTTCTATGGCAACTTCACATATTTGAGGTTTTCCTTAGCACTTAGAATAAATATGGTGCATAGACTCAGTGAGAATCCAATTATTTTTGGTAGTATCAGTACTTTGATGTTAATACAGTAGTTCGCAAAGTACTTTGTTTCTGCAGGATCAGCCTAGACAAAAATCTGAAGGAAACAAGGGTTTCCCTTCTCCTTTTGGAACCCTTTCCTCTTTCCTCAACACCTTATCAGTTTCTAGTCTCTTGATGCATTTTTGCAACTACTCAACTTTGCCATTTTACTACTTTTCCCTGTGCTTCTGGATCTTCTACAGTCACTAACCTTTTTTTTTTCTTTGAGATGTTCATTCACATAACATTACCCTTACTGTACCAAAACTTATCTATCCTATATTGCATTCCTTCAGAATTTTAATCACTTACAGGCACCATGCAGTTCATACATTTTCCTTGTTAATGGCTAAGAACATTGGTAACTCTTCCCAGGTTATGTGTGTTTTTAACTGGGACATCTTAAAATGAATTCCTTCTCAGGGATAAATATTGGGTAGCTAGGGGGTTAAGGCCACATGTTTGGTCACTAGAGAGGTTTTGGGGGGTAAGTTGGTTTCATGACACCCCTTTAGATTTTTTTTTTTCTAGAAGGGTATTGTGCAACAGATTTCTTCTATTCCAGACCGGAAAATACTCACAAATCGATGAAAGCAAGTCATCATGCAGATATTAATCTGCTATACTGGAGTGATGAGGAAGCAATTGTGGACTTCAAGGCTGTGCAAGGCCGTTGTGTCATAGAGTATGGGGAAGACTTAACAGAATGTATCCAGGATTATTCTGCTGGTGGCTCCGATCGCTTCTATTTTCTTGAGGTAATGATTAATTGGTACTTCCTTAGGAGGTAGTCTAGTAGAGTGCCCCCAGGATGTATCTTTGGCTCTTATCCAGCCAACTTTCTTCTGAATTTATTTGGGTGGGCTTGTCAGATTTACTCAAGTCACAATTTTGGGAGGGAGAATGAGCTAACATTGAATGAAAAAATCAGTGCATGAAAAGATCTCAGCAAGCTTCCTCTCCAATTCAGTTTCTCCCTGAAACAAAGTTGAAATGTTTGTTATATTGACTTACTCTTTTATTTGAAATAACTAATGGCAGATTTTTGTCTTTTTAGGCTTATAATGCAAAAACTAAAAGTTTTGAAGATCCTCCAAATCATGCTCGTAGTCCTAGGAATAAAGGGAAAGGAAAAGGGAAGGGAAAAGGTTAGTTGTATTACAGGCTTATTTTCAAAGACTTTTTTTCCATCTGTTTTGTAATTTACTCCAAAGGAAACAAACTTATTTTCTTAATTTACTTTGTAAGCTATTTCCTTAGGAAATCTACTGTGCTATATTTCAGCAAATTCCTCCTTTTCTCTCTTTTTTTTTTTTTTTTTTTGCCATTCCCTTTGAAATAGTAAGGCATTGGGAGTTTCTAGGTAAAGTGGAATCCTTGTGTTTGGTATGACTTTGTGAGCTAATAAACAATGAGTATTTCTTACCTCCAGGCAAAAGCAGGGGAAAAACTGTAGCAGTGGAGCCAAGCGAAAAGGAAACAATAGAAGTAAAGCTGCCCAAACTTCGAACCCTGGATGTCTTCTCTGGCTGTGGGGGATTGTCTGAAGGCTTTCACCAAGCAGGTAAAGGTAGCGGGTTTTTGCCCTTGGAAGCTACAGTTTGAGCCTTTCATTTTTCCATGTGGGGTTCTTTAAGGGCTCTTGAACTTTTTGTTTCATCTTTCTAGCTAAAGAGACTTTATCTTGCTTTAAAAATGCATGACATGCACAGCACATCTTCTTTAAGCAACTCCTGAAATATTTTTTTCCCCCCTTCAGGAATATCTGAAACATTGTGGGCCATTGAAATGTGGGAGCCTGCAGCCCAGGCATTCCGTCTGAATAATCCTGGAACCACTGTGTTCACAGAAGATTGTAATGTTCTCCTGAAGTTGGTTATGTCTGGGGAGAAGACCAACTCCCTGGGCCAGAAGCTGCCTCAGAAAGGAGATGTAGAAATGCTATGTGGTGGCCCACCCTGCCAAGGGTTTAGTGGCATGAACCGCTTCAATTCACGCACTTATTCCAAGTTCAAGAACTCTCTAGTTGTCTCCTTCCTCAGGTGAATGGCACTGGGGAATAACTATTCCCTCATCTTTATTTTGTAGTCTTTGCTTGCAGCTTACTCTGGGGGTGGCAAGCATAGGGCATCTTCACATTGCTCGTGAGAATGGCCTCACTCCAGAGCAGGAAGTTTTATAAAATGACTTTTATTGCTGTCTCTTGTTTCATAGATCATCATAGTTTTACCCAGTATCCTTTTCCTTGTCCCTTCCAGAGAACCACCCCATATAACAAAACTGTTTATAGACAAAAAAGATATGTAATGTTCACTTTTTTTTTCTTTTTTTAGGGGGGGTATGTTTCCTTTCAGTTATGTTGTCATTATGTATATTGTTTTCTTCTTCTGTTTTACTGTTTATAAGTTCATGTTGCTCTTTCTATGTTTCTGTAATGATTAATCATTTCTTTTATCTCATTAATATTGCATTCTATTTGTATGGCACAAATTGTTTAGCCATTCCCCAACCCCTGGGCAATTACTTTTGCTTCCAGTTCTTTGCCACAGAAAGTGATACTATAGATGTATGGGGGGGAATTCATGTTATTTTTGAAAATACACAAAGCTATTTGTTTATATCCTTTGAACACTTATTTATTGGGGAATGACTCTTGGTATTATCATTTATTTAATTGTTTCTTTGTCTTGGTCTAAATCCTTATCAAATTTGATAAAAAGATATTTTTCCCTGTCCAATCTTCTCCATTTCCCTTCACTGTTATAAGCAGATAGATGCAATTGTTTATGGCAGTGAAAAGCCTGGGTTCAGAAAGATTTGAGTTCATAATGGCTGGGTGAAATTGGGCAAATCACTTAACATCTATTTGTCTCAGTTTCCTCAACTGTGAAATGGGGATAATACTAGCACTGGCCTCTGGGCCTGTTGTGAGGTCAAATGAGATAATATTTGCAATGTGCCTGGCACATAGTAGGTGCTATATTAATGTTTATTTTTTTCCCTTCCCTATATCCAAGGTACATTAATTTTTGTTTGTGCTCAAACTTCAATTTCTTATAATCAGTTAACTTTTTTTGTAATTGCATTTCTTTGTTTGGTTAAGAATATGGTCTGCTTCTCTTCTAAATTTTTGATAGCATGATCATACTATATTAATAGCACAAATGTTTTGTTGAATATGTCTAATGTTGTCTGAGTCTAAATTGGAGTTCTTTCATAAGAAAGAAATCTTCTATTGAACATGGAATTAAGTTTTATTGTTTCTGTTTCTTTATCTTGTCTTTTCTGTTGATATATTTCTCTACTTTTTACCAGTACCAGATTTTTTTTATGACCACTGCTTTATATTTTAAGTTCTGAAAGTTCTATTCTAGGGCATATTCAAATATAACACAAAATAGTGAGAACTGAGGATGTGGGTCAGTCTACCACATTATCTCTTTTAAAGAATTCAGTTAATTGGATTATTTAGCAATAAAGGTGTCTGGGTTTCAGTTGTTTTGATTTTTCCTTTTGCAAAGAATCTTATTCAACTCATTTCCATTGTCCTGCAGCTACTGTGATTACTACAGACCCAGGTTTTTCCTGCTAGAGAATGTAAGAAACTTTGTGTCATTCAAACGTTCCATGGTCTTGAAGCTGACCCTCCGATGTTTGGTTCGAATGGGATATCAGTGCACATTTGGTGTATTACAGGTATGCTGAAACTATACAGGGGAGACAGAGGTAACCAAGGAATTTGATGCTGTTGTGTTAGTGAGCACTCTGTTCTTGAGTGTGCTGTTGTTTGTTATTACCATATCTGCTTCTCATGGTTTCTGTGGGTGTGTAAGACACACAATCTAGTTACCTATATCATTTTAAATCATTTCTCTCCTTAGGTGAAATAAAACTACCTTTTTTTCCCTCAACTGATAGCCTTTCTCATATCCTGTTTTCCTTAAGCTAATTGTATTCTTGATAGAAGATGTGAAATTTATTTGTAGTGATACTTCAAGAAGAGGTTTCTAATACCTAATATCTTTTAGATTTGTGTACATCTGGTTAGTTGTTCCTCTGATCCCAAAATCAATCTTCCTTAACTAAAAAAAGAAATTTTGTTTTCTTTTCTTTGACCTTTATTTCAAGTATGGTCTTCCAGAGAACTATTTCTTATAATGAAATTCACCAAAAAGTTAACAAAACTAACGTACCCAGCTAATAAGTATGACAGTGTATGCAGTGTCTTATGGCCATAGTCCTCACTCTGAGAGAATGGAAAACAAATGATGGTTCCTTTGAAAAGAAAAGAAAATCCTTTGCTAGAGCAGAATAATGTATACATTGTTTGACAATCAGGATCACTATATTAGTGTTTGTGTTTTAACTTATTTTCTTTGCTACAAGGTAGGGTTGAATTCCAGGGGTGGTAGGGTATATACATATTTGATTAATGTAAAAACAAAAGACATTGGAAACACTTAATTCTTTTTCTAGAAAGATTTTATTTATTTTGCGTTTTACAATTTTTCCCCTAATCTTGCTTCTGTTCGCCGCCCCCCCCCCCCCCGAAGGCGGTCTGTTAATTTTTACATTATTTCCATGGTTATACATTGATCAAAGTTGAATGCGATGAGAGAGAAATCATATCTTTAAGGAAGGAAAATAAAGTATAAGAGACAGCAAAATTACATAAGAAGATAACTTTTTTCCTCCCCTAAATTGAAGGTAATAGTCTTTGGTCTTTATTCAAACTCCACAATTCTTTCTCTGGATACAGATGGTATTCTTCATCACAGATAGCCCCAAATTGTCCCTGATTGTTGCACTGATGGAATGAGCAAGTCCATCAAGGTTGATCATCACCCCCATGTTGCTGTTAGGGTGTACAATGATTTTCTGGTTGATACATATACCACAATGTCATGGAACACTATTGTTCTATTAGAAACCAGGAGGGACGGGATTTCAGGGAAACCTGGAGGGATTTGCATGAACTGATGCTGAGTGAGATGAGCAGAACCAGAAAAATACTGTACACCCTAATAGCAACATGGGAGTGATGTTCAACCTGGAAGGACTTGCTCATTCCATCAGTGCAACAATCAGGGAACAATTTTGGTCTGTCTGCAAAGGAGAGTACCATCTGTATCCAGATAAGGAGCTGTGGAGTTTGAACAAAGTACAAGGACTATTCCCTTTAATTTGGAAAAAAAAAAACAACCAGATATCTTATTGTCTGATCTGGTTACCTCTGAGAATTCTGTTCTCTTTAAGGATATGATTTCTCTCTCATCACACCCAATTTGGATCAAGGTACAACATGGAAACAAAGTAAAGACTGACGGAGTGCTATCTGTGGGGTGAGGGTGGGGGGAGGGAAGCAAGATTGGGAGAAAATTATAAAACTCAAATAATATCTTTAATAAAAAAAAATGACATACATATACCAGTTTGTTAAGCTATTCTTCAGTTGAAGGACATTCACTTAATTTCCAATTCTTTGCCACCACAAACAGGGCTTCTGTGAATATTTTTGTACAAGTGATGTTTTTACCCTTTTTCATAATCTCTGCAAAACTTATGTTGAAAAGGAGAGAGCTTCTGGTTACTGCCACAAGCAGATGATCTAGAGTGGCTTACATTGGTGAGAGACTTAAATATAAATGGTTAGATAAATTAGCATGACTTCAGCATTAACTTTAAAACTGTGTGGTTGATTTAACTAATAAAAATTCAATAAATCTAACTTGTTCCTAAGTCATTATCTCCCTTGCCATACATATTTGCAGTTTTTCCCTTTAACAGGTAGACCTAGAATCCAGAAATACAGATAACCTTTACTTTTAAATAATGTCTAGTGTTTTGGTCTAACTTTGTAGAATTTATGCTTTGTCTTCTGTGTCCAGGCTGGCCAGTATGGTGTTGCTCAAACTCGAAGAAGGGCCATCATCCTGGCTGCAGCCCCAGGCGAGAAACTCCCCATGTTTCCGGAGCCCCTGCATGTATTCGCACCCCGAGCCTGCCAGCTCAGTGTAGTGGTGGATGACAAAAAATTTGTTAGCAATATAACAAGGTAAAGGAATGCAGAAGTATTCCATTTATCCTAGGAACCAATCCCTATTGCAGGTGTCAGCCAGCTCTTTAATCTTACGTAAAATCCTCAGAGCTAATGTCTATAGGTGTCACTAGTGGGCCTTAGGTCCTAGGTTTTAATAAAAGGAAGAAGGAAAGAGGAGGCAATACAGAGTAATAGAGTGCTCTGCCTTTTATGGTAGCCTATCTTAGTGCTAGTCTACTTAATATTGTGTGACTGGGCAGTGTTTGCTGTATACACTCTGTAGTCAAGAATTCAAGTCTGTGACTTATTAAATACCTGCTTTGGACCAGGCATTGTACTAGGCCTTGCGTGATTCAAAGACAAAGAAAACATCCCTTGTCTTCCAGGAGATTGTTCAATAGGAAAGAGCATGTGCCCAGATAAATAGATAGAAAATATATACAGGCTAATTTCAAGTTTGAGAGAATTGCTAATAACCAGAGGAAAGGGCTTCCTGAAACTTGAAGAGAACCAGGGATTCCAGGATATAAGATTGCTCAGTTCAGAGAGCATTCTGAGCAGAGTCAGCTGAATGAGACCATGGAAACGTGACAAATAAGCAAGCCAGCAGATTGACTGGAACATGGAGTGTGTGGGGACATAATGTGAAATAAGTCTCTCAAGATAAGCTGGAGCCTGATTAGGAAGTTGGCTCTAAATGCCAAGCAAAATTTGCAGAAATTTTTCCATAGATAATATAGGGACCCACTGAGACTTTTTAAGCAGGGGAGTGGCATTAAGAGTTAGACTGATGCTGACAGCTGTGAGGAATGGGTAGAGACAGGAAACAGTGAGACCACCTTGGAGGTTAGTCAATAGTTCATTTGAGCTGTGATAAAGGCCTGGACCAGGGTGGTGTCTGTCTGAGGAGAAAGAAGAGGACAGGTTCAAAAAAGGCCATGGCAACTTATTAAATATGGGGGATGAGGGAGAATAAAGATTTGAAGAGAACTCTGAGGTTTATAACCTGGGAGATTGGAAGACTTGTGGTGTCCTTAATAGAAATAGTTAAAAAACATGATGGATCTTTTGGGGGGAAATAAGTTCTGTTTCTAGACATGTTGAATCTAACATATTGATGAGACATTCAGGTAGGTGCAAATGTATATTAAGAAGTAGGTGATTTGGGCTTGGAGCTTAGGAGAGAAGTGAAGGATGGATCTATAGATTTGGGAGTCATTTACCTAGAGATGATTTTCAAACCTTTTAGAAGTTATGACTTCTTCACAAGACAGTGTAGAAAGAAGAACACATTGCGAAACCCTGAGGTAAACCCTTATCAGGGGTGTGGGACATGATGATCGTTGTCCAGCAAAGGAAATTAAGAATAAATGGTTAGGTAGGAGGAGAACCAAGAGAAGTTTGGAGGAGAAAAAAGAGATTCTGCATTAGAATGACTACAAAAGCAACATTTCCCTTCTGCATTATTATTGATGATGTATGGTCAAAATAGTTTTCAGCATCTCAATTTCCACCTGTGGTTGTACTGTATTTCAGAATGAACTCAGCTCCATTCCGAACCATCACTGTACGGGACACAATGTCAGACCTCCCCGAGATTAGGAATGGTGCTTCTGCTCTGGAGATCTCATACAATGGAGAACCACAGTCCTGGTTCCAAAGGCAGATCAGGGGTTCACAGTATCAACCCATCCTCAGGGATCATATCTGCAAGGTAAGACAAAATGTAGCTGAAGTTTCACATGTATTCCATTGGTCTAGTTTGGTAGCTGGTCATGTAAACCTTACATGCTTTAGATATTTAGTTATCATTTGCTGTGTGAATAGTTGTATTCCATAAGGAAAAGTACTTATCAATATTACTTTTGCAAGGTAAAAGATCATGCTTTAAAATGCATGATCTTAAGTTCCAAAATACTTTTCAGAATCTGTTCTATTGATATCTGATAGACCTGAGTGGGAAGAGGGTTTGAGATAACAATAGAAATGTAATGATGATTTGGGTTGCAGGATATGAGTGCTTTGGTAGCTGGTCGAATGAGACACATTCCCCTCGCCCCAGGATCAGACTGGCGTGACCTACCCAACATTGAAATCCGTCTATCAGATGGCACCACAACCAGGAAACTGCGATATACCCATCATGAGAAGAAGAATGGGCGTAGCAACACTGGAGCTCTCAGAGGTGTTTGCTCCTGTGCAGAAGGTAGGTAGTTTTGTTTCTTCTGGAATTGTTCTTTCAAAGGGGATGAAAATTAATGACTAGTTTTCCTTTATTGATTCTAAATGATCTTCATATTACTCAGCTACATTTAGATCCTAGGAATTACACATGGGGTCTTCCTGTTGTAATACATTTGACAGACAATAATTTAACTGTCTCTTTCAAACTTGGTTACTTAGAATAGTTTTACATTTTAAAGTATTATTGGGACGACTAGGTGGTGCAGTGGATAGAGCACTGGCCCTGGGTTCAGGCTTACCTGAGTTCAAATCCAGCCTCAGACACTTAATAATTACCTAGCTGTGTGACCTTGGGCAAGCCACTTAACCCTATCTGCCTTGCAAAAACCTAAAAAAAAAGTTGTTGCCTTTTGACTATGTAACAAAAATATTCAAGTCAAACCAACAGACTGCAACTGCATCTGATAACTCATCCCTAACTGTCCGAGAGGAAATATCCTTTTCTTTATCAGTCCTTCAAGATCAAGATTGTTACATTTTGTCATTAGAATTAATTTTGTAATCCTGTATATTCTTTTGCCTCTGTTTTTGTTACCTTTCATGTCTTATAGTATTTCTCCAGATTCCTCATCTGTCAATTTTTATGGCACATCTTAACCAATTTTTACTGCCATACTGCTGTGAATACTTTGTTTTACCCTTCCCTAGATTACTTACTAGCCCTGTGACCCTGAGAAAACTATTATACTTCTTAGGGCCTCAGTTTCCTCATCTGTAAAATGAGAATTGATGCAAAGATTTTTTTTCTATTATTTTCTCTTATTCTAGCTACATTTCTTGCTTTCTTTCTCGAAGGCTTTTCAGTTCTTATAATTCAGAGTGTCCATTTTATATTGTATGATACATCTGTCCATTTTTGGTTAAGAACTCTCTGCCTTAGATAGGAAGGAGGGATACATTAAAAGATTTATTTAAAAAAAAAACTTTCTCTGTTTGGACATAGGTGTGAAAAGGGTATCCTTTCCATTCTAATTATCCTTATGATGTGATCCTGTATGTTTAGATTACATATTCATTTTTTCTTTTAGGTTTTTGTTTTTGGTTTTGTTTTTTTTTGCAAGGCAAATGAGGTTAAGTAGCTTGCCCAAGGCCACACAGCTAGGTAATTACTAAGTGTCTGAGGGCAGATTTGAACTCAGGTACTCCTTACTCCAGGTGCTCTATCCACTGTGCCACCTAGCTGCCCCTACATATTCATTTGATGCTTACTGTGATCTTTGGTGAAAGAGGCTCTTCTGATCCCATTGCTTCCTTTCAATGTAATGCTCAATCAAATTAAATACAAGATAACCATTTACCACCAAATTTCATCTTGTTTTTTCCTTCCATTCAGGTAAACCATGTGATCCTGCAGACAGACAGTTCAACACCTTGATTCCATGGTGCCTGCCCCATACTGGGAACAGGCACAATCACTGGGCAGGACTCTATGGAAGGTTGGAATGGGATGGCTTCTTCAGCACTACAGTTACTAATCCTGAACCCATGGGAAAGCAGGTGAGGGAATGTCAGGGAGAGGAAGTGGAATTCACTTGTTTTCCCACCCTTGTGGAACTTCAAAATATTGGTTATACTCCTTATCCTAGAGCTGCTCCACAAATGACCTTACATTTTGAGGCCCATTTGTCACTTTGGGGTGGCTGTTAAGTTCAGAGCATTATTTTCATTGCTACTTCTCTCCTTTCCAATGATCCATATCCCAGTGGAAATTCCTATTTCAGGAGATTGTCTTCAAAAGCTTTGTTCAATTAAGCAGTGATCCGTTTTTTGTTTTGTTTTGTTTTGTTTGGCCATCGTGTTACAGGAAGAATTGTCAAGAATCCTCTTTCTCTACTTTTCTTTAAGGCTCCTACAATTTCATGCTTTCTAATGAAAGGAAAACTTGGGAGCTGATGGCATGGGTTCTTGTGTTCACAGGGTCGAGTACTTCACCCTGAACAGCATCGAGTAGTGAGCGTCCGGGAGTGTGCCCGATCCCAAGGATTCCCAGATACCTACAGATTGTTTGGCAACATCCTAGATAAACATAGACAGGTCAGTGTTAACCTCTATTCTTTTGAGGTTACTTGGAAGTAGTTTTGTTAGGAACTCTGTCATAGTTTAGTATAGTTTGATACATGGACAGAATGAAGTGTCTTCTTGCCAAGTGAATATCTGATATAAAATGCAGGTGGCCTTGAGGCCTCTAAGAACAAGACCTACTCAAAAGCAGACTGGGAAATAGGAGAATTCTTCCTTGGGGTAGAGTGGTATCCTGATTCAAGTCCTCTGAGATCTGGTCAGACTGATGTTGTCTCCTTATAGCATGCTGAAAAAGCAAGTTGTTCACAGATCTTTCTAGACATTGGACCCTTTGCACAAAAACCAAGTTTTATCCCTCTCTTTCCACACAGGTGGGCAATGCAGTGCCACCTCCCCTCGCCAAAGCCATAGGCCTGGAGATCAAGCTTTGTATGTTGACCAGACTAAAAGAGATTGCCACAGGTAAGTGTTAGTATGGCTAGAGGACTTTGTGTTGTGGGAATGGATTATGCACTGTTACATTTTAAGGGTAATGTGTGTTAACTCAGTTGTTCCTTTCCTCCCCTCATTGGTCAATTAGATTCAGCTCAGACCATAGTCATAGGAAAGAAATCACCCCTCTTCTGGGTGGGCTTCCTTTATTGAGTGCCTGATGCTAAGACTTGAGGATTCTAATACCTTACCCGGCTGTGTCTGAGAGAGCAGCCACTCTGTGGAGAACTCTGGGTTCTAGTTTATGAGAGAGAGAGAGAGAGAGAGAGAGAGAGTGTTTGTCATCAATTTGTGACTGTCAGCATTTTCAGATTTTAAATAGGATTGTTTCTTATTCCAGAAATGTAAACTGTCATATTTGGTGGTCATAATGCTATGCTGTCTTTCTATTCAATATATCTTCAATTTGTTTCTCCTCAGAAAAAATCAAACAAAATTTAGAGTCCACGGATTAGCCTTTGGAACTCCCATCATCTTCCTTTCTGGCACCAGGATCTCCAACATGCACTGACTTGTTTTTTTGAACATGCCGAAATCTGTTTTTGTTCAGCTGTCCTTGTGAACAGTGTTTGTCTCCTTGGCTGACATTGAGCTGTTTTGTGATGTTCAGATTATCAACTAATAATCATTTAGTGATCAAACTGTGCGGTGCCCTTTGTGCATTCTGGATTTTTAAATCTGTTTTTATTATGCATTGTATTAAATAATCTACCACTTTATACAAGTGGAAATTAATACTTTATGTAGTTTTTATATGTTGTAATATTTCTTCAAATAAATCTCTCCTATAAATTATCCTGTATTCCTGTTTCCTGTATTGGTGAAAGTTATTTCTGGCTGTGTACATTTAATCTTCTTTTGTTACCCAGAGGAAAATGATGTGTATTTTTTCCCTCTAGCTCCTAGAATGATTCTCAGGAAACTTAGTGTGGGAGTTATTTTCCTGGCCCTGTTTTCTGCTCTCATTCCTGTGCTTGATAGCTGAAGTCTCCTTCACCTGACTCTGACTCTAGTTTATTTATCAGTCACTTATTATCAGTATCTTGGACAAGTCATTTGGAATCAGCTTTAGAAAGGACCTTGATAATCTAGAGCTAGCTCTGACTAATGAATAAATCCCTCAACATTATTCGAATACTTGCTTGAATGACAGGGAATTTACCCCCTCCTGACAGTCCTGTTTCATTTTTAGCCCTGCTTTGTTAGGAAATTATCTTACATTGGATCATCTTTGCTTTGCTTTCCCGTTTTATAAATAGTATATGTCAGGGGCAGCTAGGTGGCGTAGTGGATAAAGCATCTTGGAGTCAGGAGTACCTGGGTTCAAATCCAGTCTCAGACACTTAATAATTACCTAGCTGTGTGGCCTTAGGCAAGCCACTTAACCCCATGTGCCTTGCAAAAAAAACCCTTAAAAAAATAGTATATGTCAGGCTTAAATTCTAATCAAAAAGAGAATCTAATAATTAAGATGAAGCATTCCTCATTTTTAGAACTCTAGTCAGATTGACAGTGTGACAAATTTTACCAAATTCACAAGTAGTCCTCCAGCTTTGGCTTCAAAACTAATGACAGGGATGGGAGTGGGGAAGACTGTAGTTAATGCATTAGAATTTATAGAACATTTTCCCTTAGAAAACTATTTTACACATGAAGAAGGATGACTGAAGGGTTCAGGGATGTGCCCGAATGTGATATTTTCTAAAATGTGATTTCATGGCCTTGGTTAAGTGCCCGCTTTTTGTAAGCCACAGTGCTAGGTTTTAAGGATTTAAAAAGGAACCACACCCTCCCTGAAGGCAGTTACTGGGGGGTGGGGGGCAGAATGAACAATTAGAGAGATTGGTAAGGTTCTACAGATTTCACCTAAATTCAGCCTGGAATGCAGCTAAAGATTCTGTGATGATGTTTGTTCTTCATCCTCAAAGAATGACCTTGACTTCAGGGAGGTGATGCCACAACAAGCACATGAACTGGATTTGAGTGAGATGGAACTGTGTCACCAACCTCTTTTTCCTCCTCCAGAACCATCTGGGTCCAGTGGCCAGATATGGATCAGGACAAATGGAAGTGGCCCTGAATGTGAGGAAATTAGGGTTAGGGCCTATTTGAATTTAGGTGCTCTTGCCTAGTGCTTTATCCACTGCACTATTTAGCAGCCCAATAAGGATTCTCAAGAGGTTTTAAGTAAGGAGGGAATCCATTTTAGGCAAATCTTTGAGTTTTCTTTTATTGAAATTTTATTTTTCTAATTACATGCAAGTAGTTTTTAACATTCACCCGTTTTCGAGTTTTGAGTTTCCTTATTTTTCTACCACCCTCCCCAAGGTGGTGAATGATCTAGTAAAAGTTGTACATGAATGATCATCAAATAATTTTTGTTAAAGGAGGCAAGGGGAGATTCATATATCTCAAGTTCAGGCTTTCTCATCCTATTGTACTGCTCTTGCCTCTTTCCCTCACCCCAGGCCACATTGCATGTGGTGGGTTTTTTACAGTTTTATACTTTATCCCAGTATCTTATAAACTTATTTAAATTTTATTTATCCTAAGACTCCCTCCCCTTAACTTCTCAAGGTCTTGTGTTTTATAGTTACTCATACATCATCCAATATCCTGGAGATTTGATATAGGGACATTTTGGTGTAGTAGATAAAGCTTGCTTCAGAGACAAAAAGTTGTTGGTTCAAATTCTACCTCATAGGTACTTTTATGAGTTAATCTAAGCAAGTCACTTGTCTGAGACATACTGAAACTAGAGGGGGGAAGAATATTAGCAGAACTATGCAGATAGAATTTCTTCACTGATAGAGCCTAGCACATTTTTATTGTTTGGAGTCATTTTTCAGTTGTTTTTTACTGTCCCCATTTGGGGTTTTCTTGGCAAAGATAATGGAGTAATTTGCTATTTCCTACTCCAGTTTGCACATGAGGAAACCGAGGCAAGCAACTAAGTGACATGCCCAGAGTCATAAAGCTAGTAAGTGCCCAAGGCCAAATTGAATTCATGAAGATGAGCCTGACTTAAGGCTTGACACTTGGCCCATCTGACACATTAGACACTTGATAGTAATTCATAGGAACTTACCTACCCTAAGGAAATCACAGTCTAGATAGAAAGTACAGGTATAGGGTGGCTAGGTGGATAAAGCACCTGATAGTGGATAAAGCACCGGCCCTGAAATCAGGAGTACCTGGATTCAAATCCGGTCTCAGACACTTAATAATTACCTAGCTGTGTGGCCTTGGGCAAGCCACTTAACCCCATTGCCTAGCAAAAACCTAAAAATAAAAGTATAGGTACGCAGATGTTTGTGATAATAAATTTTGAAGAACATGTTAACAATATTATCATTTTCATACATTAACATCTAAATCCAACTGGAAGTGATGCTCCAACAAGGCACGTAATCATGGAGCTTATGAAGACATAGCTATTGTACCCATAGCCACTGGCTGAAAAGGAATTCTTTCTGAAATAAAGAACATTAAAGCTAAGTAATGTTTGTCACATGACTACTGTTGTCAGATGTTAATGCTACACGCGATTTACCAATATTGCTATATTGCAGTCATGATAAGCAGAAAATCAAGATTTAAATGACTGGAAACTCACTGCCTACTGGAAACTCACAATTCCACTTATAACCCTTGATTTATTAGCAGTTTTTTTCTGACATGAAGTCTAAATTTTCCTTTTTATGACTTCCATCCATTGCTACTGATTCTATTCTCTGGGGTCATTCAGAACAAACTTCCCTCTACTACATGATGAACCTTCAAATATATGAGTACAGCTATTATGTCTCCTCCAAGTCTTCTCCAGGCTAAACCCAGGTTCTTCCAACCAATTGTTCCATAATAGGAATTCAAGTCCCTGCACCATCCTGGTTTCTTTCCCTTATTAAGAATATGTGTGTGTTTGTCATTATCAACTGATTAAAGTCGATAAAAGATAGCGCTATATTCTCTATGGTAGAATAGAGATACCATCATCTTCTTTTAAGAAGCTATGTCTTTCAATTTAACCTGAGATTACAACTTTGCCAACTCACATTGCTGACTCAAAGTATGCTTTTAGGCCATTGAAGTCCCTAGATCTTTTCCGAATAAATTTCCATTTATCCCTGAATCCCTAGTCCTTTGAAGTTGATTTTTTTAACCAAATATAAGATTTTTTTAAAATTTAATTTTATTATCTTGTGATTGAATGTGGATTAGCTTTCACTCACAGCTTTGAGTCACCTATAAATTTTTTGATGCTGTCTATGTTTTTATTCAAGTCATTGATAAGAGTGTTAACACAGGGCCATGTATAGATTGGAGACCTGCCAATGTGACATAAGATTATTAACTAACTTCTGAGCACAGCAGGCTCTAAATTCACCTAGCTTTATGATTGGCTAGTTCACATCTTAATATTTTTTTCCACAAGGATAGTATGAGATGCTATACTGGATGATTTACTAAAGTCTAGACATTTTTTGAAGCATTATCCAGATCAATTAGTTCAGGAACTCTACAAAGAAGGAAATAAGGTTAGTTGATAGTTGACAGAGACTGTCCCTCATGAAATCAGGTTGGTTCCTTTTTTAAACTGCTTCCTTTTCTGATTGTTTATTCATCTCTTTGTAACAGATTATCTTCTTATGGATAGAAGAACTGATAGAGACCCTTACTGAGAATTCTGGGACTTATAAGCTTTTCTTTTTTTCATTAGTTAAGGCAATGGGGTTAAGTGACTTGCCCAAGGTCCTACAGCTAGGCAAATATTAAGTGTGAGGTGGGATTTGAACTCCAGTCCTCTTGACTACAGGGCTGGTGCTCAATCCACTGTCCCCTAGCTGTCCTTTGCTTCTTTTCTTAGCTCAAAAAAAAGATGAAAGAAACGTCATGAAATTTAGGTCTGGATTATGCAGAATCAAACCTTATGGAAGTTTGAAGAAAGCTAGAATGGAGAGTGGAGAAGATCCATTAGAGGGAGCAAAATGGCAGACAATGTGATCAGAAGTGATTGCAGCAGTGACAGGTGGTATCTTCCTCTCAGAAAGCACCAATGGCGATGAGAAGGCTAAGACTGGGGAACACAAGCCTAGATGGCAGAGCAGGGACTTGCCTTCAAAACTTCTTTAAATAATACCTCAAAACGAATTCTAGAACAACAGAAACCACAAAAGGACAGTGAAAACTTTTCCAGCCCTAGACAACTTAGAAGATTAACAGGAAAGGTCCGTTGCACCAGGCTATGTGGAGTAAACCAGCAACAGACCTTGGAGACAACTGAATTAGTGGTGGCAGGGGCAGTTTGGCAGCAGATCAGACAACTGGTCAGAAAATTACTGGGGTTCTTTTACCTACCAAGGGTAGGTAGGACTTTGTTGCTTTGCCCATCCTTGGATCAGGGTCACAAGTTCTGGCTCTCAGTTCCAGGGCCAGGAAGAGCATTGGCATACCAGTTTGTGGACACAAGGGGAGCTGGGACTCTGATCACAGTTCCAGGGTGGAAAAGAATGCTGTGGTGGCTCAAAAACACACTTCTCCCTAGATCATACTACCTTGGAAGAAAAGGAAACTTGCAGGTCTCTAGAATTAACTCTGAAAAAAACTGTAGCTTTGTATAATGCTACCTCCATTCCGGAAGCAGAGCCCCACTTTGGTATATAGCTTAAAAAAATAACCTGGAAAAAATGAGCAAATAGTAGAAAAAGATCCTGAAATGACAGGAGAAATCAAAACAAACTCAGAAGACTTCAAAGTCAAAAGTCCTACATCCAACACCTCAGAGAAAAATATTGACTCCAGGATATGCCTCAAAAAGATTTTAAAAATTAAGTAAAAGAGATAGAGGAAAATCATGAATGAAGTCAATACTTGATTAAGGAGGCACAAAAAAATTAAAGAAAATAACACCTTAAAAAACAGAATAGGTCAAATGGTAAAAGAGGCACAAAAATCCAACAAAGAAAAGAATGACTTGAAAAACAAGAGTTGGTCAAATGGAAAAAAGAAATTTAAAAAAAAATTGTCCCTGCAGAGAACTCCTTAAAAAGGAGAATTGGCCGAATGAAAAAGGAAATACAAAAACTCACTAAAGAAAATAATTCCTTAAAAATTAGACCCGGGCAAATGGAAGCGAATGACTTCATGAGACATCAAAAAAAAAAAAAAACAACCCCAAAATCAAAAGGATAAAAAAATTGAATAAGATATGAAATATCTCATTGGAAAACTACTGACCTGGAAAATACATCCGGGAGAGTTAATTTGAGAATTATTGGACTATAGGGGACAACAAGTGGACAGAGCACTGGCCCTGAAGTAAGGAGGACCTGAGTTCAAATGTGGTCTTATACACTTAATACTTGCTTAGCTGTATGACCTTGGGCAAGTCACTTACCCCATTGCCTTGCAAAAAACAAAAAAGAAGGTAATGGAGGGTAAAAAGAGGGAGATGGGAGGATAAATAGGAGAATAGGAAGGAGGGGAAATACATAGTAATCATTATTGTGAAAAAAAATTTTTACAGTAAGTTTCTCTGGTAAATACATTTCTCAAATATATATATATATATATATGGAGAGAGAGAGAGAGAGAGAGAGAGAGAGAGAGAGAGAATTGAATCTAATTTATAGAAATAAGGCCTATTCCTCAATTGATAAATGGTTGAAGAATATGAATAAATATCAGATGAAGTAAAGGTATCTATAATCCTATGAAAAATGCTCTGTTATTATTGATTAGAGAAATGCAAATTAAAACAACTCTGAGCTACTACCTGAACCTATCAGATTGACTAATATGACAGAAAAAGAAAATGACAAATGTTGGAGAGGATGTGGGAAAATTAAGACACTAATGCATTTTTAGTAGTTATGAACTGATCCAACCAATGGTCGGAGAGCAATTTGGAATTATGTCCAAAGAGTAATAAAAATGTGCATACCCTTTGACCAAGCAATACCACTTCTAGGTCTATATCCCAAAGAGATAAAACAAAAAGAAAAAACCTATGTGTATAAAAATATTCATAGCAGCTCTTTTAGTGATAGCAAAGAATTGAAAATCGAGGGATGCCAATCATTTGGGAAATGGCTGAACAAGTTGCTAAATAATGTGATGGGAATAGTATTGTGCTATGAGAAATCACAAGTAGGATGCTCTCAGGAAAACTTGGAAAGACATAAACCAAGGCAAAGTGAAGTGAGCAGAACTAGAAAAATGTACACAGTAACAGCAATATTGTATAATGTTATAGTGTGAATAACTTAGCTATTCTTAGCAGTACAATGATCCAAGACAATTCTGAAAGATTTAGGATGAAAAATGGTACCCATCCCTAGAAAAAGAACTGAATCTGAATGCAGATTAAAGCATAATTTTTCTTTACTTATTTTTTCTTGGGATTTTTTGGTTGGTTTTCTTTCACAGAATGACATACATGATGGCACAGGTATGACCTATGTTAAATTGTTTGCTTTCTCAATGAGGGGAGGAGGGAGGGAAGAAAATAATTAGGAACTCATAATTTGGTAAAAAAGAAAGCTATAGTTGTTTTTGCATGTAAATGTAAAATCAAATTATTTTATATTGTAAATTAATATTGAATTATAAAGTAAAAAATGGATATGAATACTCCATGGTCAACTAATATTTTACATAGTTATACATGAATAACATATTAGATTATTTGCTGTTGAGGGAAGGAAGAAGGGAAAAAATGTGGGACTCCAAAGCTTACTAAAAAATAAATGTTCATCAAAAGAAATGTAGTAAATTGGGAAACAATCTTTACAACTAATGATTCTGACAAAGGACTCATTTCTAAAATATACAGAGAACTGAGTCATATTTTTAAAACAAAAAGCCATTCCCCAATTGACAAATGGTCAAAGGATATGCAAAGGCAATTTACAGGTGAGATCAAAGCAATTCATAGCCATATGAAAAAATACTCTAAATCATTAATTATTAGAGAAATGCAAATTAAAGCTTCTCTGAGGTACCACCTCACACCTCTCAGAATGGCCAATATGACCAGAAAGGATAATGATCATTGTTGGAAGGGTTGTGGGAAATCTGGGACACTATTACACTGTTGGTGGAGCTGTGAACTCATCCAACCCTTCTGGAGAGCTATTTGGAACTATGCCCAAAGGGCAACAAAAATGTGCATACCTTTTGACCCAGCAATACCACTACTGGGTCTATATCCTGAAGAGATGAAGAAAAATGGTAAAAACATTACTTGTACAAAAATATTTATAGCAGCCCTGTTTGTGGTGGCAAAGAATTGGAAATCAAATAAACGTCCTTCATTTGGGGAATGGCTTAGCAAACTGTGGTACATGTATGTCATGGAACACTATTGTTCTATTAGAAACCAGGAGGGACGGGATTTCAGGGAAGCCTGGAGGGATTTGCATGAACTGATGCTGAGTGAGATGAGCAGAATGAGAAAAACATTGTACATCCTAACAGCAATATGGGAGTGATGATCAAGCTTGAAGCACTCACTCATTCCATCAGTGCAACAATCAGGAGCAATTTTGGGCTGTCTGCAAAGGAGAGTACCATCTGTATCCAGATAAGGAGCTGTGGAGTTTGAACAAAGTTCAAGGATTATTCCCTTTAATTTAGGAAAAAACATATTGTCTGATCTTGTTACCTCTTAGAATTCTTGTCTCTTTTCTAAGGATATGATTTCTCTCTCATCACACCCAATTTGGATCAAGGTACAAAATGGAAACAAAGTAAAGACTGACAGAGTGCTTTCCGTGGGGGGTGGGGTGGGGGGAGGGAAGTAAGATTGGGGGGAAAATTGCAAAACTCAAATAATATCTTTAATAAAAATTAATAAAAAACAAACAAAAAATGAATGTTCAAAACTGTCTTTGAGGGCAGCTAGCCCTGGAGTCAGGAGATCTTGAGTTCAAATCCAGCCTCAAATTCTTAATAATTGCCTAGCTGAGTAGTTAACCCCATTGCCTTAAATAAATAAAATTAAGAAAAACAAACAATCCTATTAATTCCTTAAAAAACCCAGGAATTTGGTGTCTTCTACATATATCTTTTGGGCATTTTTTTTTAAAGCTTTAAAGTTTTGATAACTTCCCTGTCCATCTACATCAATCTCTTAAAATAACTCCCCTTCTTCTTGGGGCATAACTGAACCTGTTATTATTAGCTGAGTATATAGCTCACTAAGTCTCTTATTCCAGTGGAGGCAAGATGAAATAGGACTGTGATGATCCCTGAAGAAAAAGCCTCTGCATCTTATTGAAAGGGAGGGGAGAAATCAGACTAAACCTGCACTGAATCTGACCCAATGGAGCGAGATAGATGTGATCTAGGAGTAATCTTATTTCACTCCTTTTCCTAGAGGGTGGGAGAGATAAGAAGGTTGCTCTCCATAGCAACACCTGTTGGTTACATCTTTCCTAACTTATTCTAGAATTTTCCCAGAAATTGACATCAAATCCACCAGTATATAGTTTCCAGATCGTTCTTCCTTTTCAGCTTCCAGGCCCCCATTTTTAAAAAGTTGGATCATCTGACCTTGACTAGTACTTCAGCATGTCTGTTCTCTATGACCTTTTAAATATCTTGGCAGGACTCCAGGAATCCCATTTGCAAGAATATAGTTCATCTGGACCAGGTGACTTGATTTCATTAAGGTCAACTAGGTGATGCCTTCCCATTGGCTCTTTTTGTTCTGTCTCTTTCATTTTGAAGATCTTTCCCTTTTGTAGAGAAACCAGAAGTAAAGTAAGAGTTAATTAGTTCTAACTTCTCTCAGTTGTCAGCTTACCCTCTCCACTCCAAGTTAGAAGTCCTAACTCTCGTTCCGCTCCTTTTTCTACCATTGTAGCTAAACAACAACAAAAAGACCTTACAAATTGTTTTAGTTTGAACTCTCCTGACGCAATTTTTCATAGCATTGTACCATAATCTTACAAGCCTCCTCTCTTTCCTTCCCTTGCTTCCTTCTGTGCATATTAAAAAAAATATGTCTTGGTTGATGAATTCTTTATGCAGCAGTCTCTTCAGTTAATTTTCATTCATTCTCCTTGTTGGAATTGATTTCCTTTGTATCTTCAGGGTCTGTTTGTTTTTTTTTGTGAAATTTATTTTTTTATTATTTTTCATTTTTCCAAGTATATCTAAAGATAATTTTCAGCCTTCATTTTTGTCTCCTTTTCCCTTTCTTTCCCCCACCCCTAGGATAGCAAGAAATCTGATATAGGTTCCTTATTAGTCATGACTCATGCTGGGAAAGAAGAATCAGAACAAAAAGGAAAAAAACCAAATTTAAAAAGTTAAAAATAGTATGCTTTGATCTTTTGGACAGATCAGATTCCATAGTTCTTTCTCTGGATATGGATGATGTTTTCCATTTCAGGTATTTTAAAATTGTCTTTGCTATATTGTCAGGGTTTGTTATCTGGAAATATCTATCTAGAAAACAATCCAACATCAAGGAGTTTAAAAAATGCTTCTGAGAAATCCCAATCAATATTGACATCCAGGTAACTGAAAGCTTCTTCACTCTATTCCATGTGGAATTCCAATGGAATTCACATTCCATTTTCATCTACTTTACATTCAATTCAAATAAATTTGGTGACCAACTTGGATGGATGGAGGTTTCTAGTAGAATTCCAACCATTGTTCAAAGACTAAGGATGGACAATTTTCAATTGAAGAAAAATCTTTTTTTTAGATTTTTCAAGGCCATGGGGTTAAAAGTGGCTTGCCCAAGGCCACATGGCTAGGTAGTTATTAAGTGTCTGAGGCTGGATTTGAACTCCGGTACTTCTGACTCCAAGGCCAGTGCTTTATCCACTGCCACCTAGCCACCCCTCAATTGAAGAAATTAAAGCTATCTATATAGCCATATGCAAAAATACTCTAAATCAAAACAACTCTGGGGTACCATACAACTATCAGATTGACTAATTTTACAGAAAAGGAAAATGTTAGAGGGGATAAGGGAAAACTAGGACATTGATTCTCTGTTGGTGGACTTATGAACTGATCCAACCATTCTGGAAAGTAATTTGGAACTATGAACAAAGGGCTATGTGCATTCCCTTTAATCCAATATTATCACTACCAGGTCTATAGCCCAAAGAGAACACAAAAATATAGCAGCACCTTTTGTGGTGGCAAAGAACTGGAAATTGAGGGGATACCCATCAACTGGGGAATAGCTAAAGAAATTGTGGTATATGAATGGAATGGAAAGCAATTGTCCTATGTGAAATGATGAGCAGGAAGACTTTAGAAAAAGTTTGGAAAGGCTTACATGTACTGATGCTGAGTCTAACCAGGAGAATATTGTACACATTAACTGCATCCTTGTGTGATGAACAACTATGATTGTGATCAAAGACAATTCTAAAAGACTGGTGATGGAAAATGTCATTCATATCCAGAGAGAGAAATGGAATCTGAATGCAGATCAAAGTATATACTATTTTCACTTTTTGAAGTTTGTTTCTGGTTTTTTCTTTCTTATGGTTTCCTCCTTTTGTTCTGATTCTTCTTTCACAACATGACTAACATGGAAATGTGTTTAAATGTGATTGTTTGTGATTAGCCTATATTGAATTGCTTGCTGTCTTGAGGAGAGAGGAGAGGAAGAAGGGAAGGATAAAATCTTACAAAAATGAATATTGAAAATTATCTCTACATATAAAATATGCTACTAAGTATATTGAAAAATATACTACTAAGATAAAAAAAGGATCAAAATCTCCATTAATTTTGACTCAGAGATCCCATTGCTAGTCCTATAATCCCAGGGGAGGTTTATGACAGAAAATACATATCTACATCAAAATATTCATAGCAGCACTTTTTTTTTGGTGATAAAGTAGATGAGCATCAGTAGGGAAATAGGTTTCTCAAATTTTTTTAAATTCTTCAATTACATCAGTCCTAGAGTCAGGAGGACCTAAGTTCACATCTGACCTCAGACACATTATAATTATTGCCTCAAATTTTTTTTTTAAATGCAAAAAATAAAAGAAGCAGAGTCAAGATATTAGAGTAGTAGGAAGCAGCACTTGGTCCCTCCATTTTCAAGCTCCTCCAAACAAATCTAGAAAATGCACCTGGGGAAAATCCAATGATAAGACATTTTTTCTAGCCCAGGTAAGCCAAAAGAGACAGACAGGACTGTTGGCATTGGGGTCTGCAGGAGGCACTCCAGTACCCAGCAAGAGAATGCAAAAGAAGAGGTCCCAGACTCATACCAGGGATATTGAGTGAAGGGTGAAGGGACACGTGCCAAATGGCAGCTTTGCTGCCCACTATTCAGGATGAATAGAGGAGGGGGAAACTGTGCCCAAAGGTAGAACTTCAGCAATATGGAGCAGAGGGTCCTGGGAAACAAGGTCAGAAGCCAGGAACAGAGTGGGGTCACAGTGCCAGCTTCTAGCTCAGTTTAAAGCATGCAAAGGGATAATCAGTTCAGAAATCTCACATCAAGAGAGCCTGCAGTTCTGTCTTTCTGAACTAGCAGAGCTTCCCAACTGGATGACAGTGACTTGAGTCCAACAGCAGCTTGGGTCAGGAATTCACAGTATTCACCAGGGTGGCAGCAATCAGACTCCCCTAGATCAGACCATTTTTGGGAGCCGTGGAAAGAAAAGTTACAGGTCCTGAGTTTAAGTTGTCCCCTTCTCTAAGAAGACTTCCAAGTATTCCTTTCTTTCCCCCCAAGTGTTCTTAATGAAAAGACCAGAGCTGTGTCAAAATTTTGAAGTTCAAACACAGGATTAAGATCGAAATAAAAAGGTAAAATGATCAAACAATCATAAACTATTAAAAACGAATAAAATGTTTACTTTCAAATTTTTGGAGATTCTGTATGTATCTCCTCTGAAATGGTCAAATGAGGGAAGGAAGAAGCCTACAAAGTTGAATAAGGAGGAATGGGGAGAAGGGAGAATTAGAGAGAAGATAGATTGCAAGGGATTATTAGTCTTAAGCAAAAGCAAAAATGTTAATGATGCTCAAAATATTTAAATTCTTTTAGAATTCTATTAATTCTCTAATTCTTTTAGACGTGGCAAAGAATTGTATATATGAGGAGGTGTCCATCAATTGGGGGTGGCTAATTAATTTAGGGTATGTGAATGTGATGGAGTACTATTTGTCCTGCAAGAAAGATGAAGAGCATGGTTTCAAAAAAACCTGGCAAAATTTATATGAACGGATGCAGAGTGAAATGAACAGAATCAGGGGAACAATTTATACAATAACAAGAACATAGTAAAGACAAACAACTTAGGAAATTTGTTCAGCATAATACCAGCTACAATTCTAGAGGATTAATGATTAAATGCTACTTTTCACCTGATAAATAGATGATGGATTAAGAATGCAAAGTAAGATTTTGGGGGGGATTGGTGGTAAGGGAACACTGCTATTGAGGAAATTTGTTTTGTTTGTTTATATATGTTTATAAAGAAGGGTGGTTTATTTTGCTTTCATTCTTAATTTGGAAGGGTATTGGAGTAGGAGGAAGAGAACATAGATTTTTGCTGATTGAAATGTATGTGTGTATGAATGATTTAAAAAATAAATTCAAACCCTTGCCAATCTGGTTCCAGCTCACTTTATTTCTTTTTACTGGTTATGTTCTAACCAAATTGTGTATTAGTTTACATACAGGAATAAGAAGGGGAAGAAGATCTTTTAAATGAACTGATGAAGCCAGCAGAACCGGAAAAACAATATGGAAAATGATTTATAATAATGTACATGGAAAGAAAAACAATAAAAATACAAGTGTGTAATTATGACAAACCTGAGTCATGGAAAATAATTGAGAAAATGCACCTTTATTCATTGCAGAGGTGGAGGTTATAGGTTTGAAATATTTCACAAATTGTCAGATGGAATTCATGTGTTGCTTTGCCAAAATGCTATTCCTTTTAATTTTTTTTTTTACAAGAACTAGGTCCCTGAGTAGGGAAGTGAGGATATATTTGGAAATGGAAGTGAAAGTGGCAAAAATAATAGACATCAATAAAAATAAGATGTTTTTTTAAAAATTCTGATGTTATTAAAGCTAGGAGGGAAGAATCATTCATCAAATAATTAATAAGTTAAATTTATGTTGGACATATTCCTTGAACATTAGCATTTGGAAAGAATTGGTGCCCATAAGATAGTATAGGATAAAGAAGCAAGGAGGAAGGGAATTAGAATACCATTAGAATACCCTGATCTGGGGAATAAGCTAAAGTCATTTCAATCAACTGCATCTGGGAAATTTTATCAGCCCCAAAAAAGTAACTTTAAATCGAGTTAGCACTACATGGTCAACATTTATAAAGTATTTATTAAGCATCATTTAGACTCTGTGCTGAACCCTGAGGATTGAAATGCAAGCAAAAGAAGAGACAGGCACAGTTCTTGCCCCGGAGAATTTCCATTCTAATCAGGAAAGATAACACACTAAAAGGCAGTTGAAAATTGAATACAAGGGGCAGAGGAGAGGATTCCTGCTGAGTCATGGTGGTAAAAGCAAGAGGATGAATGAAGTGTGGTTGGTCCAGTCCCTTCCTCAAAATGGAAGCCCAGAGAGTGGAGATGAAGGCAGGGAGACCTGTCCAGTTCAAAATAAAAGATCTTCTAAAATAAAAGATCATTTCTTCAATTGAATATGCAAATTCAAACATCAAAATCCTCTTAATCTGCCCTAGCCTACTCTATTTGATGATGTTTCTCCTTATCATTTAACTCTGTATTCTAGCCAAATAAATCTGTTTTCCCAAACTCAACATTCCATCTTCTGTTCCTTTGCTCAGGTTGTCCTCCATTTTTGGTACCTATTCCCTGCTCATCTTCATTTATCTATTAGCCTTGTGATCTGAGCTTCTCCACAGCAGGGACTTTTGCTTTTTTGTGTGTGTGTTTGATCTACAATAATTGCTTAATAAGTACAGGTCTTGTGGAATTTGAATTGGGATCCCCAGCTTACTCCAACTTCAGCCCAGGACAGGTTCACCTCATGGGAAGATGAGCTTTTGTGAGATCCTAGACTAAGTGCGCTCCTGTCTCTTTTCAGATTGTCTTGTTCTGTTTTTGTTTTTATTCCTAGAACAAAAGCAACTTGAGGGCAGGCCACATCAGTCTTTTTTTTAAATTATTTTTTAAATGATGGTTACAACCCTGTTATGCAGCATAGTGCTTCAACATAGCTAGATTTAAATGCTTAGCTTATTTGAGGAAGAGCTACAGTCACCCATGGACTGAAAGCCAAGGTGGTCAAGTCAACAAACTTTTTTTTTTTTATATGAAGCTACTATGTGTTTGACCCTGCAAGAAGTGCTAAAATATAATAATAATAGTAATAAAAATAAAATAAGCAAACAAACAATGCAGTCCCCACTTTTAAGGAGAGCCAAATAGGAGTGGTATTAGTAGTGGCTTGGATCCTAAGACCCAATCCTACATCTTTCCGGAGAAGGGTAAGAAGGCTCTTACAGTGGCTAGAACAAAAGTGATGTTTGTCCTTCATTCTCAAAGACCATGACATCAGGGAGGTGATGCCATTACAAGCACATGAATTGGATTTGAGTGAGAGGGTGCCATGATACTTCTTCAGCCTCACTTTCTCCTTCAGAGCCATCTGGGTCCAGATATGAATCAGGACAATTGAGGCTAGAACAAGAGTACTTTCAGCTGGGAGAAAGAAGAATAGATACAGGTGTATAGCATTTTCCCTAATTGGAAAGTAGGTAGCCAATCCGAGGTGTAGTTGCCCCCTGTGTGGGAGACAGGATGAATTTAAAATCCCAGTGGGAGAGGTACCATCAAGACAATCTGTTACTGGTTGTTAATCTGTTGGGTTTTTTTTTTTTTGCGGTAGAGTTGAGTGGAAGCTCTGTTGCTTTTGGTTTGACAGTACATTTTTTGGCACCATTGCTTGGATAAAGAATCAAGTTATCATTCAGCCTTGACTGGATGTCAGTTGGGTGTTTCAATACTTTTTTAAAAACTTGAAACCTATCGAGGAATTAAAGATTTTTTAAAGCAGTAAGTAACGTCTTTATTATTCTGTTCAGAAGACTGTAAGGTCGGGCAGGGAAGACTGACTTTGTTCTATGATTCTTGGGCTCTTTCCATTTATTTAAATTTCTTGGTCTTGCTTCTAAGAAATATGCTGTCTCTAGGACTCTTCTAATGAAGATGGGATATCTATTGGAATTGAGCTTTGAAAGTCCCACCTATTAACTTTGCTATTGTTTCTTTGCAGTGTGAACATGAAAATCTTTGGGACTATTGCTCCTGTTTTATAAAACCCATGATAACTTGTTTTCCATTTTTTTTCACTATCATTACCTTGCAGCCTATCTCCAAAAAAACAAAAAGAGAGAAGGGGTTTCTTAGGTTGGTCTACTGGTTAAATCCAGAGTTGTAGTGTATATGCACTATTACCACTAACTGTCTGGATAACCTTAGGCAATCATAGACCTTGTAAAAGAAAGCTGAACTAAATGAATAGCCATCTCTCTCTTGTCCATTGGGTTTCTCCAAAGGGTTCATCATTTTTGAACTGGTACACTTGTTATGGGTCACAAACATAGTCAAATTTGTAGCTGATGGCTCATCTGGCTCGAGTGTTTTGGCCAAATCTAAGTTAGGTTTTAGTCTTGTGGGTGTTGAGTACCACAACCTTACAATTCCACAGCTGGTAGCTTACTGTTGATTACATCAATTGGCTTACTTATATTAATAAGACCATGGGTTTCAACAGTCCAATGCCCCTTTTCTTTTGTATAAAGAATCTGGAAACCCAAGAAATGAACTGACTTGCCTAAAGTTAGACAGATAGTAAGTACAGCAGATCTGAAACTTTGACTTGGTAGGGCTTGGATTCAAAATCTCTCCAACTGAGTATTTACAGGATGTGACTTGGCCTAGTAGGGTGGTGCATATTATAACCCCTACTGGTGAGAAGGGGAGATGGCGGATGACTTGAGCTCAAGAATTCTGAACTGGAGTAGGCTGGAAGGCTATCAGATGTTTGATCACCAATATGGTGAACCTTAGGAATCTGGGAGCCACCTAGGCTGGCTAAGAGAAGTGAAACAGCCTGGACTGGAAATAAGAGGTCAAACTTTCTATTCTAATCAGTGTGGACTGGCTTTGCACTTCCAGACTGGGTGGTATAGGGAGACACAGTCGCCTTAAAAAGGAAAAAAAATTATTTAATTTATCTTTAGTAATTTCTTAGAATCTTTCCAATCAAGTCAGTTTTAGTGGTCTCCTTTCCTTAAACAAATTCCATAGGGTTAATGGACGTTTGAGAGAAGAGATTTGTATGGCATATATTTGATATTTTTTTTTTTTGTAAGGCAACTGGGTTAAGTGGCTTGCCCAAGGCCACACAGCTAGGTAATTAAGTGTCTGAGACTGGATTTGAACCCAGGTACTCCTGACTCCAGGGCTGGTGCTCTATCCACTCTGCTGCCTAGCTGCCCCTGATTTTTTAAAGATGTAATGCTGACATTATGTGATGACCAGCTATGATAGACTTAGCTTTTCTTAGCAATAAAGTGATCAAAGGAATTTCTAAAAGACTTGTGATGGAAAATACCATTCATATCCAGAAATAGAACAATGGAGTCTGAATGCAGATCAGTGCATTTTAAAATTTGCTATGTTTTCTTTTGTTCTAATTCTTTCACAATATGACTAACATGGAAAATATGTTTAACTTATATTGGATGATTGTCATGAAGAGGAGGGAGGGAAGAGAGGCAGAAAATCGTGTAACATAACATCTTAAAAAATGAATGTTGAGGGGCAGCTAGGCGGTACAGTGGATAGAGCACCGGCCCTGGAGTCAGGTGTACCTGAGTTCAAATCCGGCCTCAGACACTTAATAATTACCTAGCTGGGTTGGCTTTGGCAAGCCACTTAAGCCCATTGCCTTGCAAAAACCTAAAAAAAAATGTTAAACTATCTTTACATGTAATTGAAAAAAATTAAAACTAAAAAAGGATAAGGATTGCAGGGGAAGAGAGAATGCTGGAAATGGTTGGAGATGGCTTTCATACTCTAGTTGCTTCATTAACACAATCAATTGTTGCACTAATCAGCACTTTGTATCACTGAAGTACATTAAAAGATTTCTTTGACCTAATCAGTGAGATTAGGTACTTCTGTGACTTCTTTTCTTCAGAATAAAGACCATTCTGAGCTAGGAACTGGTGCTGACCCACTTATTATGCAGGATGAGATTGTTGCTATTGATATTTCCTTTGAGGTCCAGTTGCTTCCCTTTACAATAGAAAGTTCACTCTCCCTTTCCCTTCTCATGCTCCTTGATTTCATGTGAATATAAAAGCCAATTTATGGTAAAGTGATACATTTATATGTGCAGATGATGATGCTATGATATGAAATTACCTAGAACAAGCCTAGATATAGATTAGGGAGTCATTTTGCTATGGAATGAGGTTCTCTTCTCAGGAAATTGTTTGCCTTTTCTTACATTTTGAGGCATTCGCTCATCACGTAAAGCTATAATCTGGGCAGCATATAGATTAGATTTTGAGAACTTCATAATTAATGAGAAACTTACATTTACACATAGTTATTGGTTCTTTAAATAAAAATCTCATACCTTAGTGAGCCAAAACAGTAAAGGTCCACAGGTGGATTTCTAAAATATTAAAATAAATACTGGTTATTGCTAGACACGTATTGAGTCTGGAGAACAGGAAGACTTAAATGGTAAAGAATGAATTTAGCAGATTGTTCAATAGCTGGGACTTCCGATGTTGACTATAAATTCTTGTGATACACAGTGAAATGGGTTTAGGTAATTGTCTCTTATTCTTGGTTTCTGATGTCATCATTATACAACTAATAAATTATCAATTCCATCTACCTCTGTCCTCTCCAAGTGTTGACCAGACTATTCTGACAACAGAATAGTCATGATATCCTAATCTTTAGGAGTTTTTTTTTTTTGCAAGGCAAATGGGGTTAAGTGGCTTGCTCAAGGCCACACAGCTAGGTAATAAGTGTCTGAGACCGGATTTGAACTCAGGGACTCCTGACTCCAGGGCTGGTGCTCTATCCACTGCACCACATATTCCAATCTTTAGGTAATTTTGCAGTCATGTGAGCTATTCCAGCTGTTGAATAATTTGGCTGGCAGTTGTTAGAAGTTTAAAGTAATTAGGGAAAATGTTGCTCTTTTTTCCTAATTATCTTTTTTTCTCATGAGACCCAAGTACCAAACACTTAATATTTTTGGAAGCATTGCAAGCCTCTAATGGTTGAAGGAATGTCTCCTCCTTGATATTAACTTTTGTTAGTGTGTGGATTATTTTAACATAAGAAGCTAGTCTTTCCTAGCCTAATATTCTTGTTTTGTGTCTGTGTAAGCTTCATTTGTGCTGATCAAGAGTATCCCAAAATAACTATAGTCTTAATAAGTATGTTTGGTTATCTTAAGGTTTAAAAAGGGTTAGAAGATGAGGTTTTTTAGGTTATCTCTTTTAAAAATATTTATTTTTCCAACTATATGAAACTGGTGTGACTTTTGTAGATCACTTTTCCCCTCCAAAGCAAATGGGATTAAGTGGCTTGTCCAAGGCCACACAGTGTGTGAGACCGGATTTGAACTCAGGTACTCCTGATTCCAGGGCCAGTGCTCTATCTACTGTGCCACCTAGCCATCCCCTCTCGATCATTTTTTTTTTTTGCAAGATTGAGTTTTACATTTTCTCCCATCCTCTTTTCCCTCCCCCCTCCCCCTGAAATGAAGCAATCTAATATAGGCTATATGGGTAAAGAAGCATCAAATAAGAAAAACAATATTAGAGAGAAAATATATGAGAAATTCTAAAAATTGAAGATAGTAAGCTTTGGTCTGCATTTAAACACCACAATTCTTTTCTAGATATGGATGGCATTTTTCTATCACAAGTCTCTTAGAATTGTCTTTGATTATTGTACTGCTGAAGTGAACAAGTTCATCACAGCTGATCATAGCTCAAAGTTGCTGTTAGTATGTATTTGCTCTTCTAGTTCTGCTCATTTCATTCAACATCAGTTCATACAAACCTTTCCAAGCTATTCTGAATCCACATCCCTTGTGATTTCTTATAGAACAATGTTCAATCATAGTCATATACCAAAATTTGTTCAGCTGTTCCCTAATTGATGAACATCCCTTAAATTTCCAATTCTCTGCCACTACAAAGAGTTGCTTTACGATTCACAGTAATATGAAAAATTTCTCTAAATCACTACTTATTGGAGAAATGTGAATTAAAGCATTTGAGATACCACCTCACACCTCTCAGACTGGCCAATATACAGTAAGGACAATGATCAATGTTGGAAGGGATGTGGGAAATCTGGGACACTAATGCATTATTGGTGGAGCTGTGAACTCATCTAACTTTTCTGGAGAGCATTTTGGAATTATGCCCAAAGGGCAACAAAAATGTGCATACCCTTTGATCCAGCAATATCATTACTGGGTCTAAATCTCAGAGATTATGAAAAAGGGTAAAAACATCACTTGTACAAAAAATATTCATAGCAGCCTTGTTTGTGGTGGCAAAGAAGTGGAAATTAAGTGAATGTTCTTCAATTGGGGAATGGCTTAATAAGCTGTGGTATATGTATGTCATGGAACACTTTTTTGTTCTATTAGAAACCAGGACAGATGAGAATTCAGGGAAGCCTGGAAGGATTTGTGTGAACTGATTCTGAGTGAGATGAGCAGAACCAGAAAAACACTGTATAACTTAACAGCAACATGGGGGAGATGATCAACCTTGATGGACTTGCTCATTCCATCATTGCAGCAATCAGGGACAATTCTGGGCTATCTGTGATGGAGAATACCATCTGTATCCAGATAAAGAATTGTGGAATTTGAACAAAGACTATTACCTTCAATTTAGAAAAAAATTATCTTATGTAATTTTGCTGTCTCTTATACTTTTATTTTTCTTAAGGATATGATTTCTTTTAAAAAAAGAGCTGCTTTAAATAATTTTGTTCATATGAGTTTTTTTTACCCTTTTTTTACCCTTTTTCATGTAGTGATATTGCTGGAAGATGAGGCTTTTTTAAACAGAAAAGGGAATGCCTTTCAAGATGAGTGAGTTCTCTCGATATGTTATGGATAACTAGTCTGAAGATACATAGCTCAGATCATAGTTATGCCATAAATTGAGAACAAAATCTCACAATACCTTAGAACAAAGCTCTTGGTAGGACACCTAATCAAGCCTCTAAACTTATTTATCCAAAGGGGGGGAAAAAGATAATGTTTGTGGGTGACCAGTCTGATAGTGTCACTGGTCCCTCTTTCTAGATGGAAAGAAGAATTCACTGGATGGAGTAGTGAGAATCAAGAATTTTTTTTCAAGATTGTCACATGGATTTCTTCAAGATCAGCACCAGTGATTTATCTTAGATCAAATTTTACCAAAATAAATGCTGCCTTTAATGTGCAAGTCTTTTTTTTTTTAATTTTAAGAAAGATTTTATTTATTTTTACAATTTTCCCCCTAATCTTGCTTCCCTCCCCCAACCCCCACAGAAGGCAGTCTGTTAGTCTTTACATTGTTTTCATGGTATGCATTGATGTAGGTTGAATGTGATGGGAGAGAAATCATATCCTTAACGAAGAAAAATAAAGTATGAGATAGCAAAATTATATAATAAGATAATGGATTTTTTCTTCCTAAATTAAAGGTAATAGTCTTTGGTCTTTGTTCAAACTCCACAATTCTTTATCTTGATACAGATGGTATTCTCCATCACGATACCCCTAAATTGTCCTTGGTTGTTGCACTGATGGAATGAGCAAGTCCATCAAGGTTGATCATCATTCCCATGTTGCTGTTATACAGTGGTTTTTCTGGTTCTGCTCATCTCACTCAGCATCAGTTCATGCAAATCTTCCAGGCTTCCTTGAATACCCATCCCTCTTGGTTTTAATAGAACAATAATGTTCCATGACATACATATACCACAGTTAACATATACTAGAGTTTGTTATGTAAGTTTTTTAAATTCTAAATTGAGTTATTAGATTAATTCCTAAATTTAGCTATCCTAAATTGAAACTAGAAAAAATTAGCCTTGTTGATATAGGGTTTGTCATCTTTATCAGTTGCCATAAAATCTGAATTAAAAATGACTTGAGGGGTCTTTGCTGATTTACTTCTCTCTAAGAAGATGTTTATGCATCTAATGAATTATCTAATTTTTTCATAGGTTATTTTTTTTGGTTTTGAAGTATGAATCTATTTTTATTTAAGGCAATGGGATTAAGGTATTTGCCCAAGGTCACACAGCTAGACAATTAAGTGTGTGAAGCTGGATGGATTTGAATTCAGTTTCTCCTGACTCCAGGGCTGCACTATCCACTGAACCACCTAGTGCCCCTTGCTGTTCTTTCTTTTTTTTTTTTTTTTTTTTTTTTTTTTTGCAAGGTAAATGGGGTTAAATGGCTTGCCCAAGGCCATACAGCTAGGTAATCATTAAGTGTCTGGGACTGGATTTGAATCCAGGTACTCCTGACTCCAGGACCAGTGCTTTATCCACTACACCACCTAGCCACCCCTTGTTCTTTTCTTAATAGGAATTAATCCCAGATTTTTTTCCCTAAGAACAGAATTTGCAAATACCTCCACCAGGGCAAGTCAACTAGCACTTATTAAGGGCCTTCTATGTGACATGCACTATAGTAAGCCCTGGAACATAGCCTATGGGGAACCATAGCTTACTACCAAGCAACTAATTTGTTAGAGCTCAAAATTGTTTTTAAAACACTTCAACTGGTCTAGATCAGCATTCATTTCCTTGAGCCAGTAATCTTCATCCATTTAATTCTGTTCAGAGAAACAGATTTGGTTCTAGTGTTCAGTTTCTCATTTGATTTTTTAAATTAACTTTTTTGTTTTTACATGTCCCTTCTTGTCCATAGCCTTCCTTGTGAAAAACAGCCCTGGACACAAAAGCTGTGCTATATTCAATACATGTCTTTCCCCCAGCCACTGGTGGTGGGGGGGCATATTTTCTCATTTATCTTACAGTACCAAGGCCAGTAACTAAAATTGATGGGATTTCTGCAATCTTCTGTAATTCTTAATCAGTAATATTCACTGTAGATGTGAGATTTTCCATAGCCTTAGATGTTTTGTCTTCTCATTTTTCACTTGGCTCCTAAACAAAGGAGAAACTTTGCCCTAGGCATGGTGGTGGTGGTAATCTCAATCTTTTCTACTCCAGCTATGATGATGAGCCACACTGAAGTACCTTGTTACTGTGTTGTCTCATTGTGGTCTTCATTCTGTTGAACTTGGTCAGTATAGCAATGTTTCCAAGAATATTTTGAGTGCTTCTATGCCTGCATGAACAGTTGCTAATGTCACGTTTCTCTTCTGTATTTCTCTTTTTTTGCAAATTAGAGGAATTCTAATTATTCTTTCCTTCAGGGAAAAAATTGTTTATTGCATATTGTTCTGCAAGCACATTCATTTTTTTGTTTTGAATTCAAGTTACTTCATAGTCTGTGTTATTAAACATTTATTAAACACCTACTGTTTGCCAGGTATTTTGCTAAACTAGGAATACAAATAAAGACATAAAATGGTCTTTAGTCTTTCAAGGAGCTTAAAATTTAGTTTTGTCTTGAGGAATGATGTGTTTATGGAGACAAAAATCCAGAAAAGCAATAAGGTGGAAAATGATGAGAATTCCCTGGGTTCCTTACTTAAAAATAGTGGAAGATCTGCCTCCTATCCATTCTCTAGCTTCTCCAATTAGAGAGAGGCCGGCAGGCATCCTTAGGGGCAGAGTGTACTGAGGAAGTATGAATTTCTGAGTTGATTCCATCTTGTTGAGTGAAGAGTTTCTGAACATGAAAGAAAATAGTTAAGAAAAATTGTCTGAAGTCATCCTTACTGACCAATTTGGCCCATAGCTCCCTCCTTCTAGGACAGAAGGAAATTGCATGGATTTCTCACTTTTCCCTATACTAACTACTCTTAAAAAATGGTCTCTATCCTATTCTAGGGGAGGAAAGTTGGTTCAAGAGTTGATTCACTTAAAAAAAAGCATTGGCCTTGAGGAAAAGATCCTAGTCTTCCTCAGAAAGTGACAAGGAAATGAGGACTACAACGAGCTCCTCCTCAAGCTCTGAAGAAGAGAGTGAATGGGAGGGAGGAAAATGTGTTGCATTGAAGTCTTCACCCAGAAGTAAGTGAGATGGTGAGATGAAATATAATGGCAATTAAAACAATGGTGTACATGATATACAGGACTACTCACATGGCATCTGTCTTGAAAGCGAGAGACTTTCTAGCTTTCAGCCAAACAGTACAAGGATCTAGTTCCATCTCTATTATTCATTCTAGTAAGAACTCACTTCACTTCTTTATTCTTAGAAAAGTGAGTACTTGATACTATTTGAGACCTAGGATCCTGGGACTTCAGGCACAGGACTTTAGGTGGGTGTCAGATAGAATTATGGCTTCTTAAGGACCATGAACAGCACCTGGGGCAAGTGTTCTCATTTGAATGATTAAATGGGGGAGAAAAAACTCAAGTCTTTCTTTCTTCTATTAGTACTCAAGTCTTTCTTTCTTTCTTCCATTAGTACTCAAGTCTTTCCCCTGCAATCTCTTAGATGCTGAGTGCCAATAGTAGTTATTCTTAGAATATTTTAAGTATAGAATAAGTCAATAATGGCCTCATTTTAAAAAATGAGAATAGGTCAGTATTTAATGCATTAAAAAATGCATTCTTCATTATGGAAGTAGCAGTGCCTTGGAAGATTGTGAAAGGTTAAGATCAGCAAGAAACAGTACCATGCTTACACAGCACTGCTGCTCTCAGGGGAAAGACTAGAGTAAAGAAAGGGGTTGCTAAAGAAAATCTCAATTGCTATCTTTCTCTTCCCTAATCCCTTCTGATCACCTTTCCTTCCCAACCCACTGAAGACATCTCATTTTTATTCATAGTTGATTGATTTAGAGCTGGAAGAGATCTGAGAAGTCCAAATCTTAAGTGATTGGTCCACAGTCACATGGATTGTATGGTAGCAGAGACAGGATCCAAAGCCAGAAACCATTGAGCTCTCCATTTGTAGGCATCCAGGATACTGTTCTGCTTCCTCTGTCTTTAAACTCCCCTTCTCCCAAACAACAACAATAACACGATGACCTCACATTGCCTTCTTTAAACAGGATTGTCAGGTAGTAAAAGGGTCACCAGGAGCTCTACTATACAACGGAGATCTTCAGGGTGAGTATATCTGTAATAGTTTCCTTTTTTTTTCCAGATTTGTTTAAATCACTATTGGTTTAAATCACTATTGGTTTAAATCACTATTGGTTTAAATCACTATTGGTTTAAATCACTATTGGTTTAAATCACTATTGGTTTAAATCACTATTGGTTTAAATCACTATTGGTTTAAATCACTATTGGTTTAAATCACTATTGGTTTAAATCACTATTGGTTTAAATCACTATTGGTTTAAATCACTATTGGTTTAAATCACTATTGGTTTAAATCACTATTGGTTTAAATCACTATTGGTTTAAATCACTATTGGTTTAGAATGTTGGGAGGAAAATTTAGAGAATTTTAGTTATTCTTAAAACTTTTGAAGTATCTAGTTTTAGTTTCCATTCCACCTCTCCCCTACTTTTTTTTTTTGTTAGTAGGCTTCACCTGGCAAGCTTCATCTGCTTCCAAAGACCACATTTGTGAACATGTAAACTGATTAATATCAGACTAAAGCTTTGAGTGCTGTTTAATAGTCTCATTATATAATTCTTTTTAGGGGACGTAGGAATTGGTTGGTGGTAAACAACATTTTGTCATCTTGAGTTGATTGGGTTTATCTCCTATATGAAGTAGGCCAGACGTCTTGAAAAACTAGCTAGGTAAAATGGGGTCTAGCTTAGTAGTTAACACAAATAGTTCTCTTGATGGTGACCATGAGGAGAATGCCTCCTTTCAAACAAGGACTTCCTTTTGGTTGACAGAGTCATTAAACGGAAAGTAACATGGTCTTCTGAAACCTCTTCATCAACTGAGGAAGAAACTTCTAAAGTAAGTAGCTTGCTGTCCAAACATCTTGTTATTCAGTCATGTCTTCTAGTTTTCTTACATCAGATACTTTTGAGGAGGGGAAAAGGAATTCCCAAGAAAGTAAGTCTTATGTTCTATTTCAGTTATAACTATTTAAGTAAGGAAATCATTTAAATGATGATGAGTTATCTGCAGTTCCCATGGTATATGGGGAACTGTTATGGTCTCTGACCAATTGACTATCCTCTCTCAATTGAAAATAGAAAATACAAACAGCAAATAAATGAGGTAAGCTAAAAAGGTATTCAGATGTGAAAATACATCCCTGCCTTGTATCCCTTTGAGAGAAATGTTTTCATAACTAAAAAGGAAGTGAGAGCCTAGACAGAGATCAGGTTAAAAATGTATCATTACCCTAGAAGTCTTCAAATATCAAAGAGGTAGTTAACGGTTTTGATGAATAGACCAAGATACTTGTAATCAGGAAGACATGACCACTGGTACTTAATGGATACCTGTCTTATTCTTCCAGGGACAAGGAGGGAAGAAAATAAAGAGTCAACCCAAGAAAAGGTAAGAACAGTGGACACGTTCTTGTCTCTTGTATAATTTTGTGGGTGTTAAACCTGCCTTATTTAGAATCAGTCAGAGGATCAAACGTTCAGATCTAAACAGGACAGATGTTAAGTTGTGGTCAACTCTGGGCTTCTCCCTTCCTTTGGTCTAGATCTTACTGATAGGCAGTATAGTGAATAAGCTGTTGAAAGAACAGAGTTTAAATCTTATTCCTGAGGCTTAACCAGCTGCGTGATTCTGTTTACTCATCTGTAAAATGGGAATACATAGAGCAACAACCTCAGTTTTTAAGACTGAGGGGGAAAAAGACATTTGTTAAGTACTTTACAACCTTTAAGGTGTTAGATTAGCTATTTTATTATTATATCCATTATTAGCTATTATCAGAATTCTTCCCAAGGTGTTAATTTTAACATAAGGTTTTATTTTAGTGGATTTTTTCCCTCTTGGACACAACTCCTTATTTCATTGACATGTGACTTTGAGAGCAACTATTTTTCATAGCACAGAATGCCTATGGATCTAAGGAATTCCCTCTAACAATGCAAACCTTAACAGTTACTGTTGGTAGACTTGCCTGCCTTCTCTCATTGGGCCTGTGTTCAAAATATTTTCCCATTTGATAAAATCTGCCGGAGCTTATGCTTGGCCCAGGTTTGGCCTAGGTTTTTGACTCTAGAATTAATTAAGACCTTAGAACCTTTAAGAACTTATTGAGAATTTATTATATCAGAATAATGCTCCAAATCCTCCAAAAGAGGACTTTTCATTTTTTTCCTGGACTTGTTATGTTAAAGCACCAAACCATTCTGTCCCTAAATTTCAAATTTCATGAAATGCAACCAAATCACTTTTCCCTGAAGGACAAGGTCTGGTACATAGTAAAGCTTATAAATAAAATCTCATTAACCGTTTACCTTTTGAAGCTTGGAAATAGAGACTTGCAAGTCACCAGTAGATTAGAGCAATTAACTTCATCATTTGAAATAACTCCTTAGTAAAGTTATTGTTGTATCTTCAGCACTGATCTTAAATTTTTCTATCCAGGCCTCCTCCAAAAGAATCCACCTCAGCTTCAGCGGCAGCATTCAGAGAGGTAGGATTTTTCTTGTTTGGATGACACTGGATTTAGGAGGAATAGATTTTCGTTGTTTTAATCTATGAAATTGGTGTATTAGTATCTGCTTCTCAGAATGGTAAGGATCAAATAAAATAGGGTACATTTAATGTCTTGCAACTTTAAAATGCTTTTCCAAATGTTCACTATTAATGTACCATAAAATACTAGACCTCAGAGCCTGAACTCTAATTCTTCAGATGTTTTTTCTCACCATTGTATATGCTTTCACTATCTTGGGCAAGTTGTTTAATGTCTGGAGAAGTTTGTAGAAACTCTAAAATAAGAGGTTGAACTAGAAATCTAAGGAGTCCTTTTAGCTCAGTCTTATAACTTCCTCCTTATCCCTCCAACCGTATTATTGAAAGTAAAGGAACAGAATAATTGAATTTTTATGTTAGGAAGCATACTAGCTGAAACTCCCTTACCACACAAGTATCTAGGTGTATCTATATAGATATACGTATATATGTATATATTTACACATGTATATGTATTCCTAAGGAGATAGTCCCCTGGGAATTCTAGGTACAAGGTCCTTGCCTGTCCAGGGAGTAGAAGGAAATCTTCCTTTGCCCAGGTTCTGTTTAAGAAGAATGGACTTTCCTGGAATGACTGTTCTGAGATGATCCTTCCCTCTGGTTTATTCTCCCTGGTCTTTGCCACTCTTGCCCCAATACCACATAGAAGGATAAAGGAATGCCAGGCACAAGGCTTGGGAACCAGTTTGAGATTGTTGAGGGGGACAGGGTAGAGGAGTTATTATTTCTATGGCAGCTAGATGGTATAGTGGAACCTGCCTTAGATACCTGTTAGGTGTTTGACCCTGGGTAAGTAATTTGATTCTTTGTGCTTTAGTTTCTTCATCTATAAAGTAAGAATAATAGTACCCACCACACAGGATTGTTCATGGGGTCAAATGATCTGATCCATGTAATGGGCTTTGCAAACTTTAAGCTTCCATAAATAAACATTAGCAATTCTATACTCGCTCTAAATATCTGTTGGTAGAAAAGAAAGGTAACCTTTAGGTTTAGCCAGGCTTATTGAGGAGCCTTGGTGATTTTAACTAATGATCAATATAGAAGAACTGAAGTTTGATTCAGCCTTGACCATGTCAAATTGCAGTTGGAATGCACTTTCCCCTCTACCTCCCCCCACATCCTTTTACAATTAAGATTAATTATAAGGGGTCAGTGTGAAGGAATAGTTATTTTTTTCTTCTCTTTCTAAATCTGTTCCTTTGCAGAAAAGGTTTTTACTATAAGGGGAAAAAAGATTGGTACAAGGTCCAACTTGTAGAGTTATTCCTGTTCTTAGGAAAAGCTTTATCATATCGTTCAAAATGTTCCCTTTAAGGGGTAGCTAGATGGAACAGTGAATAGAGCATCACCCTGGAGTCAGGAGGACCTGAGTTCAAATCCAACCTCAGGCATTTAATAATGACCTAGCTGTGTGACCTTGGGCAAGTCACTTAACCCTACTGCCTAGAAAAAAAAAATTTGATACACTTGAAATGTGATTCATACTGTTCCCTACTGTTCCCTATACACAACTGACTGGGAATCAGGATGAGTTTGGTTTGCCTGAAGATAGGACCTGGATCCAATGCTTGTAGCTGGGAATGATGACTTGATTTATTTAATACTGGGTGACCTTTCTTTCAGATTCCACAGTGTCCACAGTGCCTGCAGTATCTGGATGACCCTGATCTGAAACATTTCATAGGAGACCCCAATGATGCTGTAAGTTTGTTGTGGGATTGGAGGGAGGAAAATGGGAGTTCTACATCTTTATCTTCTTAGCTCTTCTAACTCTGAAATATCTCTCAGTTGGAAGAACCAGAGATGCTGGCTGACAAACTCTTGTGCATTTTCGATGACAATGAACAAGATATAGAGAGCTTAGACTACTTCCCACAGCACAGAGTAACATGCTTCAGGTAACGTGAAATAGGGCTGGGGTGGGGAGGAGAGGTGGTTGGTTCTTTAATGCTTGGATTGATTAAGCTTATGTATTCAAGACACCTTTAAACAATTAGATGAATATAGTTTAGAATCCTCCCTTTCCATCTGCTAAAGGTCATTTGACCCAAGGAAGAAAGGAGGTAGTGATGCATTCAGGGCTTCAAATCGAAACTTAAATTCTTTTCTCAAACTGACTACCTATGTAAATTCATATGCATTTAGGTTAATCAGTAATGTAAGGATGAACTAACTATAAAATAATTACAAGTTGAAAAAAAAGGGGGGGTATTTTCCCAAAGGACTTATTTTTGAATACAAAGGGAATATCTTCTTTGGTTCTTGCCTAGAAAATCTGAGGATGTAACTGAGAGTCAAATTCATCTCCACAGACTGAAGGTTTCCTTCTCATTGTCAAGAATAGGGATTCTCATTTGTCAAATATTTTAAGAGCCAGTCATGACATCACCTTCTTGACTTCATGGTTTTCTTTCCCTTTTTGTATGTTATTTTATTTTTTTCTAACTACATGCAAAGAGTTTTCAACATTCAACATAATAAGCTTTTGATTTTTATATTTTTCTCCCTTTCTTGTTTCCCTCCCCCTTCCCCATGACAGTGAATAATATGATATAATTCATACAAGTATATTCAGCTTTAACAAATTTCCAAAATAGTCATATTTCCATATTATTCATGTTGTGAAAGAAGAATCAGAAAGAAAGGGAAAGAATCATGCAAAAGGGATAAAAAATATAAAAAATTATAAAAAAGTAAAAATAGTGTCTTGATTTGCATTTAAACTTCATTCTTTCTCTGGAAGTGAATGGCATTTCCTATGAGAAGACTTCTAGAATTATTTGTTTTCTGAACTGCTATGGAAAGCTAAGTTCATCATTGTTCACAGTAAAAGCAGTGTGATGATAATCTATGTTCTCCCAGTTTTGTTCCCTTCACCCATCATCAGTTCATATAGGTCTTTCAGGCTCTTTTTTTTGAAATCTGATCCCTCATGATTTCTTAGAGAATAATAGTACTCCATCACATTCATATACCACAATTTGTTCAACTATTCCCCAATTAGTAGGCATCTCCTTAATTTCCAATTTGCCATTGCATAAAGAGCTGCTATAAATACATATTTTTTAACTTGTTCTCTTTGGGATATAAACCTAGTAGTGGTAAAGATAGATCTTCCTTTTGAGTTAGAAGATCAAACAACAAAAACAATTTTTTTTGAATGGCTACTATTAGATGAAATATCAAGCTAGGTACTACAGGGAATAAGAAAACATAAAGACAATCCATGCTCTCTGACATCATAGCCTAATAAGAGAGATAAGGGTGCAGAAAGGTGTCAAAGTGCATAGAATGCCAGACCTGGAACCTGGGAAAAATTGAGTTGAAATCTAGCCTCAGACCCTTACTAGCTATGTGACCCTGGTCAAGTCACTTAAACTTTTTTGACCCAGTTTCCTTATCTGTAAAATGGACTGGAAAAGGAAATGGCAAAACCAATTACGTGTTTTTGCCAAGAAAATCCCAAATAGGGTCACAAAGAGTTGGGCAAGACAACAATGGCTATAGAGAGAACTACACATATCAGTGATCTGAATTTACCATAGATATATTTCATGATTATAGGATGCTTTTTATAACTTTCATTGAATTCTCACAACCTTATAAGAATATCATTATGTAAACTCAATCACAGGTGAAGAAACTGAGGTTTGGGGATCAGGAGCTTGCCTATGGTGATCCTACAGTTAGTAATTATTAATTATTAAGTAAAAACTTAAAGAAATAGCTTTAATCTTCTGGAGATTATTCTCTATTCTGCTACATATAACCTATAAGTTTATTTTTTCCATATATGTAATGCTATGTTTTTGTACTATATTAACCAAATGGGTTTCTGAGTCTAAGACTTTAGAATTTGTTTAAAAATTTATAAAGTTAACTTATATAATACAATATTTGTTCTAACTTTGTAAGATAGGTATTACAAGTGTTTTTTTTCCCTCTCCATTCACCAGTGTTTATGACAAACTGGGCCATCTGTGCCCCTTCGATACAGGCCTAGTCGAAAAGAACATAGAGCTCTACTTCAGTGGTATAGTAAAACCAATATATGATGAAAGCTCAAGTCCAGAGGGTAAGGATACTTTTCAGATTTTTTTTAAACTTTTAATAAATGCAAGCATAGGCTTTAAATAAAGAAATCACCCAAAGCTATCAACTCCTGATGAAGCATAATTGTTTAATTTGTTAATTCTGGATTTTTAAATTATAAATGTCATGTTTACTTTTTTGGTTAATTGTATATTTGGATTTGGTTACTCTTAGCATTGGTATCTGTAGTCAATGGTATGATAACACAAAACGGAGCCTATATAACTTCATTTCTTTTCTCAATATATTTGCCATTAGTAATACTAGTTATTCTGTTCTGATTCAGTATATCATTCAATAATTTTTCTAATCATTGCATATAAGTTTCCAGATTTTTGCTCTTGAAGATATAATTGCTATGAATTTCTGTCCCTGTTCCTCTGCCCCAATAGGTAAAGCGCAGTTTTCATCTGAAGGACTGATTAGTCTATGACCAATTCATTAGCTTCCATGCTACCACATGTCTTCTTAAAGACTACACAAATTCAGTGCTACTAATGTCATAGTATGCCTGTTTTAACACAACTATCGGCAATGAATTCTTGTTTCTAATATACTTATACCAACTGAATGAACAAAATTTTCACAGCTGCACTTTAGTAGCAGTTGTTTCTACCACTCAGAATATATACCTTTTAACTTAGGACTTCTCTATCAGAGTTGAGGTCTAAATTTTTCTTTATTAAAAGAGAAAACGTATTAAACATGCATTTTGATTTTTTCTTTTAGGTGGAATCAAAGCCAAAGCACTTGGTCCTATAAATGTATGGTGGATTACTGGTTATGATGGGGGAGAAAAAGCTTTTATTGGTTTCACAACAGGTATCTTAAAAGATGACTTCATCTGTCAGTTTGATGTGCCTGACTTTTTTTTTTTTAAACTAAAGGTCCCACTTTTTAAACCTATACAAAATTCTTTAAAGCTAGTTTTAGTTAGTTAATACTTGGCTAGTACTGGATTTGATACTAGGAATATCCAGAAGAATAATTTAATTAAAAAAAGAACCAGTTCAGAGATTATAGATATAATTATCATATTTGGACAACTTACTGGTCTATCTATAAATTGAAACTAAAGTGTCATATAAAAGGAAGAAGAGTCAAATTTTCATTCTATTCAGAGGGACCAAATTCTACCTGGAAACTGTCTCTTATTTATTAAATTGAGATCTAGGTTCTTGAGCATTTGTTTAGACATCATGATGGTTCAAAGACTGATTCTTAGTTATGTTTCCCAAATTTCACTATTTGAATATTCACTCTAATGTGCTTAAATGGCAACCCTGGAACTGTCTCTATTTATTTTTTTTCCTTCTCACAGTACCCCTTGTAGATTTTAAAAATCAAATTTAGAGCCAAGAATGATTATGTTGTTGGGGAGGCTGAGGCTGGTAGATCTTGAGTTTAGATGTTTTGTGCTACAAAAGAGCTTAAAGTTGACTGGGTATCCATACTAAACTTGAAACAAATCTGATTTCTCCCAAGAGTAGAAGACCACCAGGAAGGCAAAGGAGGTATAAATTGACTTTAAAAAATGGATCAGGTTAAAGTTTGCAATCTGATCCACATTAGGTTTAGACCCCAGAGTGGTCACTGTACTTTCAGTCTGAGAAAGATAGGGAGAACAAAAAGAATCATTATTTTAAACATTATTTTCATATTCCTAATCACCTCTATCCAACACTCCAATTAGGACTCTCTTCTTTTTGCTCAAAACCATTAAAGCAAACCAACAAACATAGGAACCAATTTGATATTTTGTATAATCTTTACCCATGCTTTTCACTTTCCAATTAAGGTATTAAGATCCTCTGAAACAATTTTATCTAAATTCTAATGCCTTGAGTGTTTGACATAATCTTTCTTGATATAGCTCTAAAAATTCTGTTCTTATAGGTTTTGCTGACTATATTTTGATGGAACCTAGTGAGGAGTATGCTCCCATCTTTTCACTGATGCATGAGAAGATGTACTTGAGTAAAACAGTTGTGGAATTTTTGCAGACAAATACTGATGCTACTTATGAAGATCTCATCCATAATATAGAAGTGAGTGTCCTGAGTCCTTAGTACTCTCCTGTGGAGACTCAATTCTTCAGAAAGTTAAGTTATAGCACAGCTTTCAGACTTCTGTTTTTTTTTTGTTTTTGTTTTTTTTTGTTAAAACAAAATAGAAGTTCAATATTGTCCCAGGGTAATTCATCTGGGGCTTGGTATGGATTTACTCTCTTCCCCCCCCCCCAATAAAACTTAATAGGACTTCTTTATTGGCAAAGAAAAATTGGTTCATTCTTGACTTCTGTCTCTTTTCTCCCCTCAATGCACTATTTTACTTCCTTTCATCTTTTTTTCTTTCTTTCTTTCTTTCTTTCTTTCTTTCTTTCTTTTTTTTTTTTTTTTTAAAAAGACAACAATTCTTCCTCCGGGACTGAATCTCAGTCGGTTCACAGAAGATTCCCTCCTTCGTCATGCCCAATTTATAGCAGACCAAGTGCAAAGTTATGATGAGGGTCGAGAGACTTATGAGCAACCTATCATCGTCGCACCCTGTATGAGAGATGTGATTAGCTTAGCTGGTGTTACCTTGGGACAAAGGTAAGTATGTAACCTCTTAGAGATTGTTTTTAATCTAGGTTCAATTTTATTTTCAGTTTTAAATTCTTTCCATCCCACTTTTCCTTCTTGCCTCATTAAGGGGGAAAGAAAAACAAACCTGTTATGAATATTTATAGTCTAGCATAACAGATTTTCACATTGGCTATATCAATTGTGTATGTATATGTCTTATATGGGGTGTGTGTGTATATATGTATATATGTATATGTATATATATAATATATATATATACATATATACACACACATACACACACTTCAATCTGCACTCTGAATCTGTTTCCTCTCAGTAGTTAGGGTAGCATGTTTCACATGAGTTCTTTGGATCTATAATTGGTTCCATTGTACTAAACAGAATTTCTAAGTCTTTCAAAAGTTGTTCATCTTTAGAGTATGTTTATTATATAGTCATATATTTGACTGTATATGAATATACAGATACATATAAATATAAACCAGGAAAACATGGTTGTGTTTGTTTCAATTGGCATCACTTAATATGTCTTCGCAGTTTTTTCTAGAACTATCTTCATTTTTTAAGCCCAAAGTATTCCATCACACACACATATACCAAAATTGTTTAGCCATTCCCTTGTTGCTGGGGAATTCCTTCAATTTTGAATTTTTTTGCCACCAATAAAGAGTTGTTATAAATTTTCTTGTACACATATCTTTAATTTTATTTTTTGATTTTGCCCAGTAAAATAACTAGGTCAAGTGGTATGTACAGATAAATAGCTTTTTAAGTATATTTTCAAATTGCTTTTCAAATTCATTGGAACAGTTCACAGATCCACAACAGTGCTTAATGTACCTATTTTCCTACAGCACCTATAGGATTTGTCGTTTACCTTTTTTGTAAACTTTGCCAAAAATATGTATGATTTTGCATAATTGTAGTGGTATAAAAGAGAAAGGGGACAGCACTTCTAGAAATATTCTTCCTTTCAACATAGATGATCCCTTTGCCATCTTCATACAAAAATAAAAAGTGACCACTATATGTAAGACATTCGGTCCTAGTAGTCTCATCTTTCTGAAAGAGAGCTACTTTATTTCTTCTCTAGTTTCATTATCAATAACTAAGAGGTTCATTGAATAAACTTAATTTTATAGACTAATCTTTAAAATTAGGGGCAGCTAGGTGGTGTAGTAGATAAAGCACTGGCCCTGGAGTCAGGAGTACCTGGGTTCAGATCCAGTCTCAGACACTTAAAAATTATCTAGCTGTGTGGCCTTGGGCAAGCCACTTAACCCCGTTTACAAAAAAAAACCTAAAAAAAATTAGATATCAGTATGGGGAATAAATCTGATTTAACTTACTCAATTTGGGACCTCCCCAAAGCATCAAAGAATAAATTTCAAGGGGAAGGGTCTATGAACTTAGATGGGGAAAAATTTTACATTTTGATTTTTCACTAACCTGTAATTGAAACTTGGAATTTCCATTTTTGTTGACTTGACATCTGTTTCTCTGTCAGACGAGCTGCTAGGAGGCAAGCCATGGCACACGCTTCCAAAGTAGAAAAAGGCAAAGCCCCAACCAAAGCCACTACCACCAAGCTTGTTTACCAGATCTTTGATAGTCTTTTCTCAGAGGAAATTGACAAAAATGGAAAAGAAGAAGGGGAGAATGCAGTGAAGCGTAGACGGTGTGGTATCTGTGAGGTAAAGCATATTTGGCTTGATTTGTGGAAAATGTTTCTGTCACCTCTCTGGATTTTACTTCTGCTACTTTCTGGTGTTATGTCCCATTGAATCCTCCCTTTAAGCAAACAGTTGAGAATGAGTAATTGACTTTAATATTCATAGGGAGTATATGACATTTTACCTGTGAAACTCCTACCTATATATCTTTTCTTTGGGTTTCAGATTTTGGTCGATACAATTCCCTGGAGTATGATTGCTTCTTAGCTTTCATGTGCATTGTTATACATTCAGCATTGTGCTTGTTTTGCACTGCAGTGATTGAGGTTTCTTACTGTGTTTCTCTGAATTTTTTCCTGTGTCATTTCTTTTGAAAATGCTCCTGTGACTTGTGAGTCAATTCTTTTCTGATGGGCAGGGTTCCTAATTTCTTGCTGCTATAAAGTGCAGTTTTGTGGTCTAGTATAGAGTTTCTTAACCTGAAATCTGTGGATCTGTAGTTGATAACTACTCTTGGTGCCCCACCAAGAGCTCTCCCTTCTCAAAGAAATGAGAAACTTGGTCATCTAGAATCATACTTTGAAAAAGTCTCTAGATTTGGAGGTAATGGGAATAGGGGAAAAAATTACACCTTTATTTCAATATAATTGATTTTCTTTGAAATCCTTTGTACTTTATGAATTTAAAACTATTCTCTTCTAAGAAATCCATGACTACAGGAGTTAGAGTGAGTTTCAGAAAGTGTTGTGGAAAATAAGACCAATCTATTCCTAAAGAAGTTGTAGAATGAGAATCAAAAGATTATTCCTCAAGTCAATGTTGCTACTCTAGACCAAGAAAGGCATATATATCTGTATCTATCTATCTATCTATCTATCTATATCTACATCTATATAAATATATATAAATGTGATAGAATGATATACAAAATATGATTGTGACTAGATTACTTATGATTTCTAATACAAATTTCACTAGACATGGTTTTTGACTAAAGATATTCTTGCTTATAGGTTTGTCAACAACCTGAATGTGGAACGTGTAAAGCATGCAAGGATATGGTTAAATTTGGTGGCAGTGGGAAAAGCAAGCAGGCTTGCCTACGAAGAAGGTAAGTTTCTAACAATCTGTGTCTCCTAAGTAGTCACCTACATTGTGTTCCCTCTCTAATACTGTAGGACAAAGTCTTACTAAAGTCCTATGTTAAGGGCCCACCTTATCAAAGGTTCCTCTCCATTCTTTTCTCATGACAACTTCTAGGTCTCTCCTTTCCTAGACTTGAAGGATAATTTCCCTGAATATTCCTTTCACCAATGCATTTGATACTACTTCTATGCCTTGGCAAATGGCAAGAGGTAGTAGACGAAATATTAGTCTAAGAATCAGGAAGATCTGGATCCAAATACTGCCTAAGCCACTTCCTGTGACCTGTGAACAAATCACTTGCCCTTTCTGGGCCTCAGTTTCCTTTATTCTTTAAATAAAATATGAGTTTTAGACTAGATGACCTTTTAATGTCCTTTCCAGTTTAAAGTTATGATTCTACAGTCTTCAAGAATTGCTATATCTGGTTTGCCATTGGCAATTTCTCTTGAGGGTAGCCTTAGACAATAAGTTTGCTGCCCTTTCTTGGGCTTTTATTTGAAAACTGTCCAATGTAGTTGGACCTGTCAATGTTTGTCCTTATTCTACTGGTGAAAGCTTTGAGAATCTGGAACCTTGTCTGTGTTTGTCCCAGGGAAGCACATAGAGTAAGATCAGTATGAAATTCCTCAATTCTCTTTTTTAAAAAATTAGGGTATTAAACCTGTAATGTCACTGATATTAGAAACTTCTACCAGTGCACATCGTTACTTTCTCAATAACTTATAATCTTATGGAGCTGTCTAGAGAACTGAGAGTAACTTGCTCATACCTTTAGTATGAGAGAGAAGGGGGCGGAGCCAAGATGGTGACAAGAGCTGATCATGTCTTAGGCGCTCTCTCATAAAACTTCTAAATTAAGGACTCTAAATTTTTGAGACAGAACCCACAGAGGAACTCAGTGAGGCAGTTCTCCTACTCAAGGTAACCTGGAAAAGAACAGAAAGGCTCTGCTCCCCGGGGTTGGAGGGGCGGCCTGCCAGAAGGGTAGCCTGCCAGAGTGAAAGAACTTCAGCCTCCTGGAGGCAGCCCCAGGGCTCTGGGAGTCTCAGCTCACAGCAGCGGGGGAGTTTCCTGACCTATATCCTGGGGAACACCAGGCACAAACTGGGGGAACAGCGGGGGACCTCTGCCAGAACAAACATGTAAAGTCCAGCACTCAGGGCACGCAGCAAGCAGCAGCATGGCCAAGGCAATCCCAATCCAGGAAAAAGAAGTAGGTGGAGCCGGTAAGCAGGAGCCCCCAGGGCATGAGCCCATTGAACCTAGGGAGGGGAGTGAAGAGAGACTGCTGAACCCTGTCCCTGGAACAGGAATCTGGGGTTCTGACCACATTCAGATCCTGATCGCAGTCTAGGCCCCCCATAGAACAGCAGGGCCCCCCATCTCAGCCCCGTGGCAGAGGGGGGTACACATGGTCATTCATAGACCAAGAAGGAAGACAGAGCCTCTCACAGTGAGACCCTTGTGGGAATGTCCCAAAAGTGCAGGAAGTACCCCCAAAACAGGCTAAGGCTGGGAAAATGAGCAAGCAGAGAAACAAGAAGAACACCATTGAGAAATATTTTACCTCTGAGCCCAAGAAAGATCAAAATAATCAGTCTGAAGATGAGGAAGCATAAGCTCCTGCATCTAAAGACTCCAAGAAAACCAGAAATTGGGCTCAGGCTATGACAGAGCTCAGAAAAAGACTGAAAATCAAATGAGGGAGTTAAAAGTAAAACTGGGAGAAGAAATGAGAGAGATGCAGGAAAAAAACATGAAAATGAAGTCAGCAGCCTAGTCAAGGAAATCCAAATAAATGCTGAAGAAAATAGCATGCTAAAAACCAGCTTAGGTCAAATGGATAAGAGTTCAAAAAGTTATTGAGGAAGGGGCAGCTAGGTGGCATAGTGGATAAAGCACTGGCCCTGGAGTCAGGAGTACCTGGTTTCAAATCTGGTCTCAGACACTTAATAATGACCTAGCTGTGTGGCCTTAGGCAAGCCACTTAACCCCATTTGCCTTGCAAAAACCTAAAAAAAAAAAGTTATGCTAACCCCCCCCCCCAAAAAAAAAAGTTATGGAGGAGAAGAATGCTTTAAAAAGCAGAATTGGCCAGATGGAAAAGAGTAAAGAAAGCTCTGAGGAAAACAAATCCTTCAGACAAAGAATAGAACTCAGGGAGATTGCTGAATATATGAGAAATCAGGACTCATTACTTCAAAACCAAAAAAATGAAAAATTAGAAGAAAATGTGAAATATCTCATTGAAAAAACAACTGATATGGAAAACAGATTTAGGAAAGATAATTTAAAAATTATTGGAATACCTGAAAGTCATGATCAGGAAGAGTCTTGACATCATTTTCAAAGAATTATTACAGGAAAATTACCCTGATATCCTAGAAGTAGAGGGCAAAATAGAAAGGGAGAGAATCCAAAAAAACCAACCCCCAGGAATATTATAGCCAAGTTCCAGAACTCCCAAGTCAAAGAGAAAATATTACAAGCAGCCAGAAAGACACAATTCAAATACCGTGGAACTGCAATCAGGATCTCACAGGACTTAGCAGCAACTACATTAAAAGCTCATAGGGCTTGGAATATAACATACCAGAAGGCAAAAAACCTTAGAATGCAGCCGAGAATCAACTACCCAGCAAAACTGAATGTCCTCTTCCAGGGAAAAAGATGGACTTTCAATGAACCAGGGGAATTTCAAATGTTCCTGTTGAAATGGCCAGAGCTGAATAGGTTTGATCTTCAAATACAGGACTCAGGTGAAGCATAGAGATTGGAGGAAAGGGGGAAAATATGAGTGACTTGATGATGATGAACTGCATATATTCCTGTATAGAAAAATGACACTTATAATACTCATTTGAGCCTTCTCAACTTACAGAGCAGGTAGAGGGAGCTTTTATAGATGAAGCACAGGAGAAAGCTGAATTTGAAGATATAATATATTGTAAAAATGGAATCAATAGGGAAATATAATGGGAGAAAAAGGAGAGGGGAAATAGGCCAAGATATTTCATATAATAAGACTTTTCTTTATTACAATGAGCTATTGCAATGATATGGAAGGGGGAAGGCAAGGGGGAATGAGGGAATCTTTGCTCTCATTAGAGGTAGCTTGGAGAGGAAACAGCATATATACTCAATGGGGTATAGACATCTGGAATAAGGAGGGTGGGGGACAGGGGGAAGAGGGGGATGTGAATGAAGGAGGAGGGGATGGACCGTGGGGGAAGAGTGGTCAGATATAACACATTTTCTTTTTTATTTCTTTCAAGAGGCTGGGATTGGATGGCCTGTCCAGGGCTATAGGGCCAGGTGGATGCTGGGCCTAAGGGGTGGTATGGGGGCTCCTCTTGGCCCCAGGGCCAGGGATCTGTCTGCTGCACCACTCAGCTACCCTACAGCAGAGTCAGAGTGAAAGGAGAGAGAAAATATAATACATGGTAACGGAGAAATACAAAAGGAAGGAGTTGTGATCAGCAATGGCAATGGTGGAAAAATATGGAAGTAACTTTTGTGATGGACTTATCATAAAGAATGTGATCCACCCATGACAGAGTTGTTGGTGTTGGAACACAGATTGAAGCACATTTTTTTATTATTTTTTGGGGGGTGCAGGGCAAATGGGGCTGGGTGGCCTACCTGGGGCCACATAGCAGGGTGATCGCTGGGTGTCTTAGGCCAGATTTGGACCCAGGTGCTCCTGGCTCAAGGGCTGTCTGCTCTGTCTGCCACCCAGCCACCCCTACTATTATTACTATTTTACTTTATTTTGGGTCCTTTTTTTTTTCTTTTGGTTTATGCAGGGCAGTGGGATTGGGGTGGCTTGCATGTCACACAGTTGTTGGGTGTACCAGGCCAGATATGGGCTTGGGTGCTCCTGGCTCCAGGGCTGGTGCTCCATCCACTGTGCCACCTGGCCATACCTACAATTATTACTATTATTTTTTTATTTTAATTTTAATTTTTTTCTCTCTCCTTTACTTTATTGCTCAAGTGAATTTATATTTTTTGGGGGGAGGGGGTACTTTGTTTACTCTTAAACAAGAATATTTTATTATATAAAAAAACATTGTACAAAATGAGAATAAATAAATAAATATTAAATTAGTATGAGAGAGAAGACTTAATGCAGGTGCTTTCAACTTTGAGATCAAATCTCCAGCTCTTTGGTCATGCTATTTACATAAAGATCTAAAAGAAAAAAAATAGTTGATTATTAATGAGTGATCAAAATTCCAGAGACACCTCAAAACCAAATGTATTGGTGATCTTCTAGGTGCCCAAATCTAGCTGTGAAAGAGGCAGAAGAGGATGAAGAAGTTGATGAAGATGTTTCTAAAGCAATCCCACCCAAGAAAATGCTCCAACAGAAGAAAAAGAAATGGAACAAGACTAAGATCTCCTGGATCGGATCTCCATTTAAGGTAATACTCAGGAAATTATTTTGTTTCATTAAAGGAAAAAAATCATGCTACCATTCTAATAAATACATAATTGTTGCTACTAGGTAAAAAAGATATCCCTCCAAACTTAACTCAATCCTTCAACCCTAAGATTTCATAACTGCTGAATAAATATCTTCAAAGTCTACTACTCCTGACACTAAAATAGAACTAGCATCATCAATACTCCAAATTTCTCAATATACCTACCAACAAAAATGCACTATTTCACAGGATTGTTATAAGGAAATTATTTTATAAACCTTAAATTGACATGTACAAATGATGGGGATGGAGTATATAGCAAGAGATCAATTTGTTTTGGATACCTTTTTTTGTCAAGCTTCTTAATTTCAGAGAAAATAAATAGTCACAGAAATAGAAATTGATGGCTAAATGGTTTTAATAATGGTTTTCTGAGTTGCCAAAATTAGGTTTCAAAACATGGAAAACAAAGCAAAACAAGACCCTTGTCCAACTTCTTAAAAATGAAATTTCTTAAAACAAAAAAAGAAAAAAAATGAAATTTCTTTAACTTTGGATCAGTTGTATTGGAGTTGAGTGTATTAGTGCCAGTCTTCATTTGGACACTCAACTATTTGTTTAATGAAGGTTACTTCAAAAATTAAGCCCTTTGTTTTCATTTGCTGGGGTGGGGGAGGTGGGAGGAGGTATGTGTTCTGAGGCCTTCTTCCATATCATATATACAGTTGAAGAAGAAAAATACTTGTGTTTTCTTAGATAACAACCTAATTTATTTCAGAACTTGGCCCATGTTGTTTTTTGGCACCTAGAAATTGATATGAGACTTTTAAAGTGGAAAGGACAGCTATATATTTACAACTTGCATAAAAGACATGGAAAGAAGACCATGTAACTTGTGGTATCAGGAACAGAGTTCTTGAAGCTTTTTACTGAATTAACATGAAATGGATATCTTGTGATGTTTTACAGGAGGGAGAGAAAACCTACTATAGGAAGGTGTACGTCAACTCTGAAAAACTAGAAGTAGGAGATTGTGTATCCATCAGTCCCGATGACCCCTCTAAACCATTATGGCTAGCTAGGTTTGTATTTTATGCTTCCTCTCTAGCTACCTTTTTTCCCTCTCCTCTTTCTATGTACTCCTCTTTTCAATGTGTTTGGACATTTCTTAGGGGCAGGGAAGCATTTGAGTTGACATTAAGAAAATTATATTCTTTGATCACTTATTCACTGGGGAATGATTGTTGGGTTCTATGTTTGCTGGATCACTACATATTTTGGATATTAAACACTTGACGAAAAAATGTTGCTTTGACTTTGATTCATAAGTTTTTCTAAATTCATATAGTCAAATTTATCTTGCTTGTCTTAGAACCTCCCTAAGCCATTGTAAGGAAAGTATCCTATGCTATTTTAACTATTTCAGGGTACAACATGTCTTGCTAAATTGTTTTCAAGTTTTAATAATACTTCTTGCCAACTAAAGAGTTCCTCCAAGAAATATTTCTGATTCTGTTGAAGAATAGGTTTAGTTGGATTCATTCTTCTTGTTTAGGTTCTTTGCTGAGTTTTTAAAATGGGTGCCAAATAGTTTACTGCTTTATTAAGTAACTGAAAATCTGAAAGTATTTTACAACTCCCCAGCCCCCATTATTGTTTCTTTTTCTTTTTGGTTTTTATAAGGAAATGAGGTTTAGTGACTTGGGCAAGGTCACACAGCTAAATAAGTATTAAATTTTTGAGGATAGATTTGATATCAGGTCTTCCTGACCCTAAGGCCATTGCTGTATCCTTTGCACTACCTAGGTGCCCCTCCATTATTTTTCTTGAGATTATGGGGATGGTTTTTGACTTACTGAAGAATGTTCCCTTGTTAATTTAGCATATGACTAAATCTGTGAACCTAGATAGTATAATCATTTGTAGTGTGTTATTGGCACAATCCAACATGAACAATGCAAGTGTTTAAGTCACATTTTATCTTTTAAAAACAAGTTTTTATTGAAGACCTTTTTTATCATCAGTTATCCCTAGATTTCTTCTTAGGGCTATCTCAAGATGGCAAATAGTATTTTTAAGGACCAAAAAAGAAGGGAAAAAATCAACACAACTGTATAGAAAAACTCTAAAAACTTGTACAATGTATAAAACCTCCTACTTCTATGAAGAGATGGATTGAAGATGTTCTCTCATCTCTTCACTCAAGTCATGCTTAGTCTTTATAATTTTTTTTACATTAGCTTTGGATTTTTTTGATATTTTTTCCATTTACATTGTTTTAGTCATCAAATATGTCTTCTTGGCTCAGCTTACTTCATTTTTCTCTATCAGATCATATAGATCTTTCCATGCTTCTCTATGTTCATCATAGTCCTCTCACAGCACAGCAGTATAGCATTACATTCATGTACTACAAATTTTTTTTAGCCGTTCTATAATTGAAGAGTTTCTATTCTGTTTTCAATTATTTTGTATCACAAGAACAGCTACTACAAATATTTTGGTATAAATGGGAACTTTCTTCTTATCAATGACTTTTGTGCCAAATAATGGAATCTCTAGTTCAAAGGGAATGGACATTTTAATCATTTTAGTTGATTAATTCCAAAATGTTTTCCACAATGCTTATACCATTTCACAGCTTCACCAAAAACATATTAGGGTACCTATCATTCCACAACTCTTCATCTTTGCCAGTTTGCAGGATGTGAGGTAAAACTCAGGACTGTATTTAATTTTTTTAAATTTCTAAAGTGAATATATATTTCTATGTGTATGAATTATATATAATGTTATTTATAAACCTTTAATGCCTTGGTAGATGTATTTTTTTATTTGGTCTGAATAAGACTTCTTTACCATCACTTCTTTCTGGATTCTGTGATTGCTATCTAAATACAGTATTTGGGCATTGGTGGTGATGGTTAGATTTTGATAGCCTGCTATTTTTGCTTTCAGCTGATTTGGGGGCACCTTTGGAAGTCACATCAGCAATCAGGGATAATTGTCTTCTGTGCCTATATATATATTTATTTCTCATAATTATCACTTACATTCAAGTATTATGTCAGGCAGAAAAGGAGGAGCCTTTGCTTTAGCATGATATGCAAATTTAAAGATCTGATTTTCTTTTTCTGCTTCTAGAATCACTTCAATGTGGGAGGACAGCAGTGGACAGATGTTCCATGCTCACTGGTTTTGTACTGGGACAGATACTGTCCTTGGGGCAGCAGCAGACCCTCTGGAGCTCTTCTTGATAGATGCATGTGAAGATATGCAGCTCTCCTACATCCATAGCAAAGTGAATGTTATTTATAAAGCACCCTCAAAAAACTGGTCCATGGAGGTAGGCACAAATCTTGTGATCTAACTTGGGCTGTTGAGTCACCTAGAACATTTCTAAAATTTGAACTCTTGATGTGTGGAAGAAAAAAATAAAGGTTTTTTTCCCCCCCCCTTAATCTCCAAAGGGAGGGTCAGATGTAGAGCTCAAAATGATTGAAGATGATGGCAGGACCTATTTCTATCAGATGTGGTATGATCCAGACTATGCACGGTTTGAGACTCCTCCAAAGGTTGAACCTTCAAAGGATAATGAATACAGGTGAGTATATCAGAATGAATATTCACATTGGTCTAGTACACTTTTAGTTCAGTCAAAGGCTCTTTTGTGTCATTCTAAAACTATAAGATTCTGGGAACAATATGAGATATGGAAAAAATTTAGAGAACAGTTGTCATAAACATGCCAGGATAGCAAAGGAGACTAATTTTTTTCCTAATAAGTGGTTGCTACCCTATGGTAGAAATAAAATATCCTGACTGGTGCTTGTTACCACCCCCCTCACTGGCATTGCTGAGCAAGGTCCCCAGAGGTCCCATCTCTCTTCTTCAGATACTCAAACTAACCATCTGCTTTCTGAAATCTTAGTCCAAAGTGACAAGGATCATTGTAATACCAAAGCTCTCCTTAGAATGATGAAAAAGGGGGCGACTAGGTAGCGTAGTGGATAAAGCACCGGCCCTGGAGTCAGGAGTACCTGAGCTCAAATCCAGTCTCATACACTTAATAATTACCTAGCTGTGTGGCCTTGGGCAAGCCACTTAACCCCATTTGCCTTGCAAAAACCTTAAAAAAATGATGAAAAAGCTTCACAGACTAAGGTAAGCTGTGGGAAAAAAAGACTGGAACAAGGTGTAGGAGAAGGTGAACAAATTCAATATTCTATGTTTAACTAACTCTCCTTTTTTTTCCTTTTCCAATTCCTGTTTTTCAGAGTTGTAAGTAGCTTAAACAAAACTCTCTTCTCTGGATTTACTACCTATTTTCTTTTTTTTTAAATTTATTTTTATTAAAGATATTATTTGAGTCTTACAGTTTTACCCCATCTTGCTTCCCCCCCCCCCCCCCCACAGAGAGCACTCTGTCAGTCTTTACTTTGTTTCCATGTTGTATCTTGATCCAAATTGGGTGTGATGAGAGAGAAATCATGTCCTTAAAAGAAGAGACAAGAAGTCTAAGAGGTAACAAGATCAGACACTGGATACAGATGGCACTCTCCTTTGCAGACAGCCCAAAATTGTTCCTGATTGTAGCACTGATGGAATGAGCAAGTCCTTCAAGGTTGAACATCACTCATGTTGCTGTTAGGGTGTACAGTGTATTTCTACTTCTGCTCATCTGTTCCTTAAAATAATTAGCAGTATCTATCTGAAACCATCAACAAGCATTATATTCAATGGGGAGAGGCTAGAGGCATTCCCAATAAGATCAGGGGGGAAACAAGGGTACCCATTATCACCACTACTATTCAATATTGTATTAGAAATGTTAGCATCAGCAATTAGAGAAGAAAAAGAAATTGAAGGAATTAGAATTGGGAAGGAAGAGACAAAACTCTCACTCTTTGCAGATGACATGATAGTCTACCTAGAGAATCCCAAGAAATCATCTAAAAACCTACTGGAAACAATTAGCAATTTTAGCAAAGTTGCAGGTTATAAAATAAACCTTTATAAATCCTCAACTTTTCTATATATACTACCTATTTTCTTATGCCCATCAATCTCAGTTTTGCCCTTCCTAAGAACCCACTGGTTCAGAACCCTTCTTTCATTGTGCTTTCTTGAAACCCTATTGTATTGCTGATAAATTTCTCCTCATCTTAGACCTAGATCTCTTGTCCTTAAGATCCAGAACAATACCAGAAACCCTGTTTCCTTTTTTTTTTATCAGATCACTTGGTAAAGATGACTCTGGAAGAGGCAGTGAGAAGGAGGTCTTTACATAATATTCTCCTTACTTTAACCTAGTGTTCAAGTCATGTCATCACTCATTTGATGTCATGGTTTTCTTCAATTACAATAGACAATAATCATCACTCAAGGTTCTAGAGTTAACCCTGAAGAATTTATATACATTGGTTCTAGTCTTATCCATGAGCTTCCATCCAGTATGCTTTTCTACTAACTCCCAAATTGATTATAAGTTAGCCTGACAAATTTGGTTTTTGGAGAGATGGTATTTGTTGTTCAATTGTTTCAATGGGATCTATCTCTTTGTGACCCTATTTGGGGCTTCCTTGGCATCGATATCTCAAAATGTCAAGGTAGTGTAGGAGTTCCTTCTTCAGTTAAGTTTTCAGATGGGGAATTTGAGGCAAACAAGGATAACTGACTTGCCCAGTGTCACACAACTAATAGGTGTATGAGATTAGATTTGTAATCGGGTCTTCCTGAAAAGCTTTATCTACTGTCCCACCTAGTTGATGATGTGCTATAATTAGAAGAGCTTTTATTTAAAAATTTTTTTCTAGGAGATCTGAGATACATTTTTTATTAGCAAGAATATCTTTTACAGGGAACTGCTCAACAACCAGGTTGGTTTCTTTGGGAATTTCTGATTAGACTGACTTTTGCAGTCTTATCCAAGCCCTACAAGGAGAGACATTTCTCTTCAGCCAACTACAAATTGCTTCTATGTGTCATATCTGTTTATATTCAATTCATATTTTTTTTACACAATTGATTGAGGTCCCTGAGAATTATTTACACTTGAGTCGGCAGTTAGAGGCCTATCAGTTAAAGCATTTTTGTTAGTGACATTAACTAGGATTGGGGGATATGAAAAGCTATTTTTAAATAGAAAGAGGCTTAGTCTTTTTCTTAAATTCTTAGCCTCTTCACAAAGTATCTTTCTCCTCTTTCAGATTCTGTGCAAGCTGTGTCCGTATGTCTGAAATGATAGAAAAGGAAACTCCTAGAGTCTCAGAGCCTCTACAAGAAGTCAATGGCAAAATATTCTATAACATGGCAATGAAAAATGATGTACAGTACAGGAGAGGAGATGGAGTTTTCTTATTGCCTCAGGCTTTTGGATTTTTGTAAGTATTCACTTGTGCAATGTATCTGATTAGGTGACTTGGTGATGCTCATGATGGAAAAATATTGGTTTGTGGTATATGTCCTATACCCAGAATCATTTCAGGACTCAGTATAGAAGCTTATCTATATATATCTTAGGAAGCTCCTATTAAGTAGCCTTAACAACTATGAAAAGCTAAATAAAAATCCAGCAGTTATCATGCCCTGAAGAACTAGACAAGACTGGCTCTGATTAGAGTGGTTGTAATGATGGTGGTAAGAATATCTTCCTCTGAATATTGTGTTAAAAACCAAATGAGATAATTGCGAAGTGCTTAGCCTAATGCCTGCTACATCGCATTCCATTCATAGCATGAATGCTGTTTTGTTGCACTGTGTCTTTGAGTAGGCCAGGTGATCTAAGATGGATAATTTCTTTTTGACAATTGAAGCTCAGAAGTAAACTGGCAAATTGGCATTCAAATGCATGTTAATACTTCTAACTCTGCCTATTGCTATTTTTTTGGAGGCAACATTAGAGGGATTCCTTCAGACAGCACAAATCATATGGTTTCTGATCTGAGGATCCTATCCATGTTATATCCATATTTGAGGTATTGAGTGAAGGACTTTGGAAGAAGGATTCTTCTAGAGATCCAATAAATTCTTGTTAGGATAGATTTTTTTTTTGAAACATGAAAGAAATGAGTTTCCTTTTAAGTCAGATGAAAGGTTCATCCACCTTGAATATAAGCTTTTATTAAATATTTTATTTTGAGTTTTACAGTTTTTCCCCAATCCTACTTCCCTCCCCCCACCCCCTGTAGAAGGCAATCTGCCAGTCTCTACATTGTTTCCATGGTAATACATTGCTTCAAATTGAATATGATGAGAGAGAAATCACATCCTCAAGGAAGAAATACAAAGTAAAAGAGATAGCAAGATCAGACAATAAGATATCAGGCTTTTTTTTTTCTAAATTAAAGGTTATAATAGTTCTTGGTCTTTGTTCAAACTCCACAATTCTTTCTCTGGATACAGATGGTATTCTACATCAGAGAGCCCCAAATTGTCCCTGATTGTTGCACTGATGGAATGAGCAAGTGCAAGGTTGATCACCCCCATTTTGCTGTTAGGGTATACAGTGTTCTTTTGCTTCTGCTCATCTCACTCAGCGTCAGTTCATGCAAATCCTTTCAGGCTTCCCTGAATTCCCATCCCTCCTGGTTTCTAATAGAACAATTAATTTTCATTTCTCTAAGAAGTAATTATTTAGAGCAATTTTTCATATGATTATGGATTGCTTTGATCTCCTCATCTGTGAATTACCTTTGCATATCCTTTGACCATTTGCCAATTGGGGAATGGCTTTTTTTAAAAATTTAACTCTGTTTTCTGTATATTTTAGAAATGAGTCCTTTGTCAGAAATACTAGTTGTAAAGATTGTTTCCCAGCTTACCATATTTTTTTTTGATCTTGGTTACAGTGGCTTTGTCTATGCAAAATTTTCTTGTCTATATAAAAGCTTTTTTATTCAAAATCTAGTTTGTTTTTAATGACGTTTCCCATCTCTTGGTCATAAACTGCTTACCTTTCCATAGATCTGACAGGTAAACTAGTCCTTAATCTTTTAGTTTGCTTATAATATAATTCTTTTATGTCTAAATCCTGTACCCATTTTGATCTTATCTTGGTATAGGGTGAGAGGTGTTGGTCTAATCCAAGTTTCTTCCATACGAACTTCCAATTTTCCCAGCAGTTTTTATCAAAGAGTTTTTATCCCAATAGCTGGACTCTTTGGGTTTATCAAACAGCAGATTACTATAATCACTTCCTGCTATTGCACCTAGTTTATTCCACTGGTCCACCACTCTATTCCTTAGCCAATACCAGATGACTGATGCTTTGTAATAAAATTTTAGATCTGGTGGGGCTAAACCACCTTTTTTTGCACTTTTTTTCATTGAATCCCTGGAAATTCTTGACTTTTTTTTTTTTATTTCTCCATATGCATTTCTTACCACTTTTTCCTAACTCAGAATGTAAGCTTCTTGAAGACAGTCCCTTACTGCTTCCATTTGTATTTCAAGTCTATAACATAGTACTTAATAAGTACTTGTTGATCAACCAAGTAATGTCAATTAAATAGATTACATGAACTCTTAACAGGTTCCTCAAGAAAGGAGACTTTTCAAAATTTTTTTTTAAATTATTAAATTAAGATTATTAAATTTCCAGTGGTGGCACTGAAATCAGAAAAAACTAAGAAGTTAGCACTATTTGTTATGAGGGTTACCTTCCCCACCCCCAAGATTCAGAACATGGTCGACTTGACCAATGGCCTCTGATCAACTTTGTACAATAAAAGCCAACTCTCTGAATGGGAGTCAGTCCCTGAGAGTCCCGCAGTAAAAGTACTGATAAGCCAGTTATTTTGACTATGCCTTGAGACTGAAGAATGGCATTTCTACCATGAAAATATTAATTCTAAAGTCTGGATAATAAAATAGACTCATCTGTTTTTCTTTCCTCCTGGTAATAGCCTATGAACTAAGTTCATTCAACACTTTTTTTTTTATTGGTAACACATATTGACTTTAAAAAGTCTTATGACAGAAATTCTTTTGACCATACCAATAGAACAAGGGAGAGTTCTGTTTCAGACTACATAAAGTTTTCTTATTCTCTACAGCATCAAGACTCCAGTTATAATCAAGAAGTTGAAAGAATCAGTGAATGAGGACCAATACCCAGAATACTATCGAAAACAGTCAGATTATATTAAAGGCAGTAACCAGAATGCCCCTGAGCCATATCGCATTGGACAAATCAAAGAAATCTTCTGTGACAAGGAAAGTAATGGAACAGATATCAAACTCAGAATTAACAAATTCTACAGGTGGGCAGCAACTACAAACTTTAATTTCTCCAATTTTAAATAGACTTTATTCTCCAGGACAAGAATTGAATTTCTGTGTGTTTATAGTATGGATCAAGTACAACATTGTCCATTTCTCTCCCTCTGCACACATTTTTCCAGCTTGTTTCTTGACTTAATTGAACTCTGCTCCTGGGGTAAAGGAGCCACTATTTCAAGTTTCAGGTTTTTAGTTTTTTTTTTTTTTTCAGAGCTAGTTCTGGGGGGGGGGTGTATAAGTTTTGAATTCTTCCAAGATGGTATGATCTCAAGAGGTGTGGTCACTCTTCTTCTGGGCTGTGTTTTGGTCTGAGTGGCCACAAGCATTCTTTTCCACCCTGGAATTGTCCCAGAACTACTTTTTGGCAATGTAAGAGTCCCAGTGCCAGCCTAATATGTTCTAATATGTTGTCTGATCCTTCTACTGGTTGTGGGCTAAGAGCTCCAGAAGCTGTTGCTACTGATTCAGTGCCATCAAGACTTGCTGATGACTTGATGAAGAACATGACCTTTGGATTGTGTTCTACTCTTAACCCTGCTGACTTGTTTTTTGGGGGGAGACAATGCCATGGGGAGTTAAATGACTTGTCCAAGGTCACACAGTTAATAAGTATCAAGTATCTGAGGTCAAATTTGAACTTGGTCCCTCCTGACTCCAGAGTCAGTGCTCTATCTACTGTGCAATCTAGCTGTCCTTTCCTGCTGACTTTCTAAATTGTTTTAGACTACAAAAACATCTCCAGATGGGGTTGCCTCACCACTGAGGAACCTTTCCTCCCATGTAAGGTCTAGCTTCTCTGAACTTCGCAAAGATGGGGTTATAGTTCTCTAATTTTTTTTTCTGCTAATGCTCAAATTCTTCCTTCTCTATAAATTAGTTCTTATCCATCCAATGAAGTAATCAATGATTATTTCATCATGTTTGTTGAGGATCTTCTGTTTGTCTTCATTACCCTTTTTGCCTCAGTTTCTCATCCTCTATGGTAGCTTTCTTATTGAAATCACGTGATTCAAGAAAATTCTTGGAAAACATCTTGTCTCTCTGCTTCTCATCCTCAGTCTTATATTTCTGTTTCCTGAACAAGTTGCTTTCCTTGCTCAAACAACCTTTGTCACTGGTGTTTGTGATCTTGTTCTCTTGGCCTCTGTCTTTATTCACAGCAAAAATACTGAGGATGCCATTTGCATCTATGTCAAATGTTACTTCAACCCCTATATTCTGGGGTTGGGACAGGGAGTTCAAATTTACTAAGCAGGTTTTTATCCTTTGTCAGTATTCTCTCTACTTTTATAAAGCCAAATGAGTATATTGACTTGGTTGTCTGAGTAGGTGAAAAAGGTCTGTGTATGCTTGGGAACGGATGGTGCTATTGTATTGGATCAGAACAGTTTGCTTTTATTTTAAAATATATGAAAATTCAACAAGTAAGTTAAAAACAGTCCTGCTGATGTTTCCTTTTGAGCATTAAAAAATTGCTTTGACCTAACTTCATTTTTTTTTTTTTTTGGATTATCTTTGCCTTCCTCTCTCCCTCTTACTACCCTCCAATGGAGAATGGGCAGGAAGAAAGCCAATCTTTATTCTATATGAACAGTTGATCAATACAAAAAACCCCACATTGATTGTATCTGAATGTTTGTCTTATTTTGCACTTTGAGACATCAAGTGAGTAGCATATTATTATTTGTCCTCTGGAATTAGCCAATGAATGTTAAGGACAACAGAACTTTCATGGTCTGTCTTCAGAGTCAACCATAGGCAAAATTTGAAGTTGACAGTCCTTTTCTGCTGGCCTTTCCCCTCTTTTCTGGCTTTTAAAAAACATCAAAACCTAAACTCTATGAAACTACCATTCTCAGAAGAGGGGAGAGAGGGAAGGGAAAAATCTGGAACTCAATCTTATAAAACGAATGCAAAAATTCTCAATTTATAATGGGGGGGGGATAAAATACTATGTTAACTGCTTAGGGCTACTTATTTTAATAACCCAACTAGGTGCTCCAGATTTCAAGGCTTCTCAATACTTACCTTTATCCCCTGTTCTGACTACACATGCATGCGAACAATCCTGCTTTTTGCCATATGTATTCCATATATATTCCCTGGAGTTCTGACATCCTGTCAGACCTATAGGCATCTTGTAGAAAAGGATCTATGCTTACATCTGAGAAAGGGTAGTTCTTCCTTTGTAATATACCACTTCAGTGGAGCATCCTGAAATGAATCCCTACCTGGAGACAAAGTAGGACTTGTAGAGACTGGGGAAAGGTTGGTTTTATGGCATTGTCCTCTCGTGCTGAGATACACAAAATAATCTATTAAAGCTCTCTATTTTCTTTAACAGTGTCTTACAGTAAAGACTTCATCTCTTACAGACCAGAGAATACCCATAAAGGTTTGACAAACAAATTTTCTGAGGATATCAATCTGTTATACTGGAGTAAAGAAGAAGCTATTGTGGATTTTGAAGATGTACAAGGCCGCTGTACCATTGAATATTGGGACATGATGACAGAACCTCTTAAGAAATATTCTCTTGGTGACCCAGAACACTTTTATTTTCAAGAGGTAATCCTCTGCTTCTATGTCTGCCTCTTCTCCCCTCCCCCACCTTTTTTTTTTTTTTTTTGCAAGGTTTTGTATCAAGTATCTGAGGCCAGATTTCACCCCAAGGACTTCTTGACTCCAGGCTCTGGAGTCAGGAAGTCCTTGGGGTCAAAGAGGGTAAAAAGAAGTTGATAGGAGGTATAATTGAATGGTAGAAGTAGGATTTAGGATGAGCTTCCCCATGGAAAGTTTCAGGTGATGAAGTAGTCCAGAGGAGAGAATACTGAGCCTGGAATCTAGAAGACCAGAGTTCATATTTGGCCGGAGGCTCTTAACTATGTAACCTTAGATAAATCCCTTAAACCTTTTGTTTGCCTCAGTTTTCTCAAATATAAAATGAGGAGAATATTACCTAACATTTCATGGTTGTGAGGATGGAATGAGATAATCTTTGTAAAGTGCTAAGCATGGTCCCTGGCATACAATAGGTACTTACTAAATATTCATTCTTTTTTTCCATTGAACACACTAAACTCTATGAAACCATTGAAAGTGTTTATATAAATAAGAGTGCAATCTCTGAAGCTGGGAGATGTTTCATCTGTATCTACTTGAAAGATTTTATTTTGAGTTTTACAATGTTTCCCCCATTCTTGCTTTCTTCCCCCTACCCCCCACAGAAGGCATTCTGTTAGTCTTTACATGTTTCCATGGTATGCACTGATCTTAGTTGAATGTGATGAGCAAGAAATCATATCCTTAAGGTAGAAAAATAAAGTATAAGAGGTAACAAATCACATAAGATAATGGGTTTTTTCCTCCTAAATTAAAGGTAATAGTCTTTGTTCTTTGTTCAAACTCCATAATTCTTTCTCTGGATACAGATGGTATTCTTCATGGAAGGTAGCCCAAAATTGTCCCTAATTGTTGCACTAATTGATGGAATGAGCAAGTCCATCAGGGTTGATCATCACCCCCATGTTGCTGTTAGGGTGTATGGTGTTTTTCTGGTTCTGCTAATCTCTCTCAGCATCAGTTCATGCAAATCCTTCCAGGCTTCCCTGAATTCCCATCCCTCCTGGTTTCTAATAGAACAATAGTGTTCCATGACATACATATACCACAGTTTGTTAAACCATTCCCCAAATGAAGCACATTCACTTGATTTCTGATTCTTTGCCACCACAAACAGGGCTGCTATGAATATTTTTGTACAAGTGATGGGTTTTTTTAGGTTTTTTGCAAGGCAAGGGGTTAAGTGGCTTTCCCAAGGCCACACAGACAAGTGATGTTTTTACTCTTTTTTTTTTTTTCCATAATCTCTTCAGGGTATAGAACCAGTAGTGGTATTGCTGGGTCAAAGGGTATACACATTTTTGTTGTCCTTTGGGCATAATTCCAAATTGCTCTCCAGAAAGGTTAGATGAGTTCACAGTTCCACCAACAATGTATTAATGTCCCAGATTTCCCTCATCTCTTCCAACACTGATCATTGTCCTTTCTGGTCATGTTGGCCAGTCTGAGAGGTGTGAGGTGGTATCTCAGATGTTTTAATTTGCATTTCTCTAAATGATTTGGAGCAATTTTTCATGACTATGGAGATTGCTTTGATTTCTTCAGCTGCAAATTGCCTTTGCATATCCATTGACCATTTGTCAATTGGGGAATGGCTTTTTTTTTTTTTTTTTTTTTTGGAAATTTGACTCAGTTCTCTGTATATTTTAGAAATGAGTCCTTTGTCAGAAATACTAGTTGCAAAAATCATTTCCCAGTTTACTACATTTCTCTTGATCTTGGTTACAGTGGTTTTGTCTATGCAAAATCTTTTAATTTAATGTAATCAAAATTATCTAGTTTGTTTTTTAATTGTTCTCTATGTCTTCCTTGGTTATAAACTGCTTCCCTTTCCATAGATCTGATAGGTAAACTACTCCTTGATCTTCTAGTTTGCTTATAATGTTTTTCATGTCCAAATTCTATATAAATTTTGATCTTATCTTGGTATAGGGTGTGATCTAAGTTTCTTCCATACTAACTTGCATCTACTCTTTCAAAGGCTTCTCTAGGAGAATATTCCAGAGTAAATAACATCCCTGGTCCTGATTTTAATCTTTTTTCTTAGTTGACTTGGATAAAGGCATAGATGGCAGGTTTAGCTAAGTGACTTTGTCTGCCATTTCATCCAAATTTCTATCTTCTCCAGAGTTAATAATAGTTAGCTAAATTGGATTTAGTTTAATGAGGAATAAGTTCAAGTATGAGAATTATTTTTTTTTCCAGTCCAGGTATATAAGAGAGGGAGTCATAGATAAAACAATATTTTTGTGGAAAAATCTGTGGTTTTTGGTAGATTATAAGATTGATATTTCAAGGACAAAACATGAGATCCAAGCAGCTAGCTTGAACTTCAGCTATATTGAAGAGAGACTCTATTCAGGCCAAAAGAGGTAAAGGGATAGTTATAATTGATTTTGGTCAGAACCCATCCATCCTTTTCATCTCTGGGTGCCTTCTCTTAAAGATGGAGACAAGCTGGTGTAAGTTTAGATAGAGATTCAGGAGCCAGAAAAAGAGAATATTTGACAGACTAATACTTAGAAAAGAAAATTAGATTTCCAGGAAGTAGAATGCAGACCAACAGGGGAAAATTTTAAAGAGTTAGCTCAAATCTATAGCCACTACATGTATAGTACAGTGGATGAGGAATCAGGAATCTGGCCTCATATACTTGGGAGCTAGCAACTTCTCTCTCAATTGTCTTATTTGTAAAATGGGAATAATATGATAAGGTATAAAACTTTGCAAAGCTTAATGTAACATAATGCTAGCTATTATTAGTTACATGCATAAGTTTAGATTAAGAACTCCAGGTTTCACATGAATTATTTGTGCCTGAGTTTATATTGATCTGAGCTGCCACAGTAAGACATACTATAATTTGCCTCAAACATAGTGATGTCATTTTGGTCTTCTTTGATAATGGAGAGAACCATCCAACCAGTTAACTATTACTGGTAGTAGTTGTCATATATAATCAAAGAAGACCATGACATCATTCATATATATATATATATATATATATATATATATATATATATATATATATATATATATATATATATATATAATGTGTGTGTGTATATATGTATATATGTATATGTATATATGGACATGACTTGCACATTATGTTTATTGTAGTTAGGGCAATGTTATACAGACATCTTTCTCACTACCTTTTCCAGAACTGTCTCATTCCTTGGATTGATTTGATAGGAAATAGAACTTCTGATGATGGTCTGGATAGTGGTAGATTGTCTAGAAAATATTGGGGGGATAGTTTTCTCTAGTCATTAGGGTGCTTTGAGACCTCTCAGTTATACTATAAAAGGGAATTATTGAATAGGTTGGACAATAAGACTTCTCTTGTGGGTGGAGAATAGATCTTGAACCAGAGAAGTCCAGAACTCATCTAGCCTAATCTTGTTGATGAGGAAAACTGTCTTGGAGAAAAGATTTGATAAGTCTCAAAGCAATAAACATCAGAAGCAGTATTTATATTCATGTCTCCTGATTCCCATTTGTGTGTGTATGTATGTGTCTTTCTCACTGTCTTATAAAGCATCTAAGATTATTCCCAAATCATCCTGTCTTCAGGCTTCTATAAAATGTCTGGTTTTTAATCTCTTGACATATTTCCATTCCACATAACTAAACTTTATATCCTCCTAGGCCTATAATGCAAAAGGCAAAAGTTTTGAAGAAGTTCCAAGCTATGCCCGTGGGGATAAGGACAAAGGAAAAGCCAAAGGTTTGTTGTATATCTGTAGTTTTGGGGACTTGTCTAATTCTTTTAGTAGTCCAAATAGAACTTGAGGTCACTTGGGAGTAAACTCTTAAATCTTCTAAATAGTTTGGTTGCTTTATTTCAGCAAATCTCTCCTTTTCTCTTGTTCTGTATTTTTTTTTTTTTTTGGCATTCCTTTTGATGTAGTCAGGCACTGGGATTCTCTAGGGAAGGTAGAATCTCTGCAATTGGTGTGATTTTTGGGGTTAAGCAATTATGAACTAATAAACAATAAGTATCTCCTTATCCTCAGGCAAAAAGGAAAAATCTGTAGCAATGGAGTCAAGTGAACCGGAAACAGTACTAACAGATCTATCCAAACTTCGAACCCTGGATGTGTTCTCTGGCTGTGGAGGATTGTCTGAAGGCCTTCACCAAGCAGGTAAAAGTAGCAGGGTTTTGCCCTGGAGGCTCTAGTTTAAGCTTTTCATTTTCCTGCAAGACTCTCCTTTAAGAACTCTTGAACTCTAAAGACATTTCAAAAAATGTGTCATGCATAGCATATCTTCTTAAACACTTTCTGAAATATATATATATATTTTTTTCCTTCCAGGAGTATGTAAAACACTGTGGGCCATTGAAATGTGGGAGCCTGCAGCCCAGGCATTCCGCCTGAATAATCCAGAGACCACTGTGTTCTCAGAAGACTGTAATGTTCTCCTGAAATTGGCTATGTCTGGTGGAAAGACCAATTCCCTGGGTCAGAAGCTGCCTCAGAAAGGAGATGTAGAAATGCTCTGTGGTGGCCCACCCTGCCAAGGGTTTAGTGGCATGAACCGCTTCAATTCACGTACTTACTCCAAATTTAAGAACTCCCTAGTTGTCTCCTTCCTCAGGTGAATGGCACTGGGGAATAACTATTCCCTCATCTTTACTTTGTAGTCTTTGCCTTTTGCTTACTGTGGGGTAGCAAGCACAGGATATCTTCACATTGCTAGTGAAGATGGCTTCATTCAAGAAAAGGAAGTCCCTACTTCCTCCTGTTGGAGCACAGGGATTCTACCTTTCCATTTTCCATATGGAAATTTGCTATAAAGGGACTTGCCTTGGTTCTTTAACTTGTGGGTCATTCTATCACATAGTCACCTCTAAAGAACTGAGATAACTGATTGACTAGGCAGTAATATCCTAGTTTTAATTTTTTAGCCCAAGAAATGGCAGTGTGAAGGGCTATGGACCTAAACAAAACTTCCCTCTCCATATAACTCCTTTTGGAGGAGGAGGAAGAACTGATTTTTTTTTTCCCCTAGGCATGCTTGCCCTGACTCTTTAGGATTGGTTCCATATATAACTTTTTCTTGAGGTCCCCTGCCTCTACTCTCTTTACTTTCTTTACCAATGTAAGGTGTGGGGAGTAGAGAAAATTTGAAGTTCCTTTGTTTGAAAGGACTTTATCTTGAAATAGATTATTAATTCATGAAGGTTTTAGTTTAGATCAGGGATTCTTAACTTGAGATCTACAAACTCACTTTGAAAAAATACTTTAACTATTTTCAATATCATTGGTTTCTTATGTATCTTAATATATATCTTTAAAACTTCATTAGTGGGGCTACATAGCAGGGTTATCTTTGGGTGTCTGGGGCTGGATTTGGACCCCGGTGCTCCTGGCTCAAGGGCCAATGCTCTGTCTGCCACCCAGCCACCCCTACTATTATTACTATTTTATTTTGGGTCTTTTTTCCCCTTCTTTGGTTTTTGCAGGGCAGTGGGGATCAGGTGGCTTACATGTCACATGGCTGGGTGATGGTTGGGTTTATGAGGCTGGATATAGACTCGGGTGCTCGTGGCTCCAGGGCTGGTGCTTCGTCCATTGCGCCACCTGGCCATACCTACAATTATTACTATTATTTTTTAAATTTTTTTTTTCTTCTCCCCTTTATTTTTTTGCCCAAGCAAGTCTATCTATATTCATGGGGGGAGGGGTATTTTGTTTACTTGTAAACAAGAATATTTTATTAATATAAAAAACATTTGTACAAAATGAGAATAAAAAATAAGTTAAAAAAAAAAAAAACTTCATTAGGTCAAATGGTTCTATGACACAGAAAGATTAAGAAACTCTGGTTTAGGGTAAGGGTCACAGTTCCTTAGGGTTCCTTTTCTCAATTCAAAAGCTTAAAATATAAATTCATTAAAACCAAAAAAAAAAATCTCTTTAGTAGTCTATTGGTCATTGAGCTAAAAAACAAAAGTTCTCTCTATCTGGTCAGATTATTCATTGGCTTTTTCTCTTTAAACATAAGATACAAAATTCTTAGCTTTACCTAAGGAAAAGTATCATCAAGGCTGATGGAAAAAATAAAATCTACAACTCCCAGTATCTTTAGTTACTGTTAGGTTTTCTACAAAGACTCTTACTGGACTTATTTCTCTTCTCCCACAGCTATTGTGATTACTACAGACCTAGGTTTTTCCTACTAGAGAATGTAAGAAATTTTGTGTCATTCAAACGTTGCATGGTCTTGAAGCTGACCCTCCGATGTCTGGTTCGAATGGGATATCAGTGCACATTTGGTGTATTACAGGTAGGCTTATACTAAGATATTGGGAAGGGGGGGAAGATAACCAAGGAATATGACACTAAAGTCAGTATTCTTAACGTAATTACATATAAGTTTTTCAACATTCATTTCCGTGTATATGTATAAATCACACATTTTTCAACCACCCTCCCTTCCTACTCTCCTCCCTCCCCTCAGCTGTGAACAATCTGCTAAAATTTATGCATGTACATTTGTGTTTAAACATGTTTACATAGCAGTCATTTTCTACACTTTTTAGGAAGCAAATGTATAATGAAGACAAATTTTATCACCCTCCAGAAACAGAAGACACAAGACTCAAGGGACCCATAGACAGATATAGAAGACATACTAAGTCTGATGGGTTCAAACATCAGTCTACTATTTGATACCTGTGTAACTTTGAGCAGTCACTTGGTCTCTTAGGGTTTCCATTTCCTCATCTGGAAAATAAGAGGCTCCATTTAGTCATCATTATTGTCCCTTCTACGCTCTAAATTTGTCATCCTCTGAGTTGAATGTTCTTCTAATACATTTGTTTCTTTTGCTTCCTGTCAATGGATTAGAATGAAGTTTTGGCACTGATTTAAAACCAAGCTTGTCTCCTAAGACAAAACGAAATTGGTATAGGTATAAATGTCCTCATCTCAATGAGTAGCCTCTCTTGATAATCAGTTTCTATCAACACATGAAGATAATTTTTAAAATTTAATGTCCTCTAATGCCTTAGATGAAAGGTCCCATATTCAGCTAGCATGTTGGCTTTGTTTCTCCCCTCAACTTTTTCTATGATGAGTATATTAATGACACCTAAATCAGATTGTCTTGTGTTGTCTTAGGTAAATATTGAAAAGAAGGCTGTGGGATAGAGGAAAGGAATGATAATTAAACTCCCTGAAAGGGAAAGTGGTGAGAAGTTTGATTCTGTTTTCCAGTGTTCAATACTGTTGAAAGCTTATAGTCAGTTTAATGAGATGAATCAAATCAGACAAATGAAATCAAATCATTTAATGAGTACACATGTAAATTGCATTATAAATCTTAAAGTTCTATATAAATGCTAGCTATTATTATTATTAGTCATAAGTAGATGACTCTATTATTATGATCATTTGCTATGATTATTAATCTTGGCAAAGTAAATTCAGCAGTTACCTTTAAGACTATATAACTGAATTTATCCTTATTTGCTTTTAGATGATACTATTTGTTGTTATGACTCTGGAAGGGCTAGCTATGATAATTTAAAAAACCCTAAATATATAAAGAAATCTATTTTTTAAATTAAATGGTCGTTTTTTTTTTTTTCCAAAAAATTTAATGTACCATGCTCAGAATGGCTAAGGTCTGACTTCAGGGAACTGAACCAAAAGGGTTTTTCCTCTATGGCTCATGTTCTCCTACACAAGACTTCTTTTTTTATTTTATTTTTTAATATTTAACTTTAATTTTATTTTTCCAATTGCATGAAAGTTTTTCAACATTCATCCCCTTGCATATTTATAAATCACACATTTTTCTCAACCACCCTCCTCCCCTCAGCAGTGAACAATCTGGTAAAATTTGTGTATGCGCATTTTTGTTTAAACATGTTTACATAGTAGTCATCTTCTGCACAAGCTTTTGAGGGAGAAAATGCATAATGAAGGCAAACTTTCTCACCCTCCAGAAAATGCAGAAGGTACAAGATCTGAGGGACCCATAGACAGATACAGAAGACATACCAAGTATTCCCAGAAGGTGGTTAAAACTCTCTTCAGAAGGAAATTGAACTCAGGATAGCATAGCTATTCTAATAGAAGCCTCTTCCCCATCAGATCTTCTGGGAGACAGCCCCACTTTCTGAAATCCATTCTCAAGGAGATGCTGAGGGGGCCAATCCAAATAAATGAATATACCTTTTGTATTGTTTTCTATGTAAATGGCAGTTCTTTCTTCTTAAAAATATCAGTTTTTACATCTGTGCCCTAATTTCATGTAAGATATTTTTGGTAAGAACTAATTTTTATTCTTGAACATCTTTCTAGACATGTATATCTTTATTTTCCTACTCAACAGGAGTCCAGAAGTATAGGTGACTTATTTTTATGATGGAGTAGAATCAAAGTTTGTGAAATATAAAGAATTTCCTTAAATAAAAATTTGCTCTACTTATACAGACCTACAATTCATCAGGAACTGAGTCATGGACAAAACTTGATTCCAGATCCCTTTTGAGAGACCTAGGCTGCCATTAATTTCCTCTATCCTATTATTCACTGGAAACCTCAATAGCTTAATATCTTATTTGGCTAAATTGGTTAGAAATGATGTTTCTTTGTCTTCTGTGCCCAGGCTGGCCAGTATGGCATTGCTCAGACGAGAAGAAGGGCCATCATCCTTGCTGCAGCCCCAGGCGAGAAACTCCCCAAGTTTCCAGAACCCTTGCATGTATTCACAACTCGAACCAGTCAGCTCAGTGTAGTGGTGGATAGCAAGCGATTTGTTAGCAATATAACCAGGTAAAGGCATTTAGAAACTACAAGAAAATATGACAAGTTCTATAAGTCAAAGCCTGCTCAGGGTCAACTGGTTGGAGATGGGGCAGACTGGAGGTTGTAGAAAGCAATAAAAAAAGCAAGGGATTTGGGTTGGGGAGGAAATGCTACACAAGTAGACTTCCTTTGCTCTAGCATTGGTTTAGACTAGTCTCATTTGCCAGCTCTTGTCTTAAATTCTTTGTTGAACCATTAGTCAGAGGACAAGAAGTCTAGTCTGATGGAATGTCTATAAAAGCATCATTCTTCATGTGTAATGATTTCAGGATAGATAGGAGGTACAGGAGACAGAATACTAGACCTAGAGTCAGAAAAACCTGAATTCAAATCTGGCTTCAGTCACTTATTTGTGTGGATAAGTCACTTAGTCACAGAAGAGGAAACTAAGGCCAACAGTGGTTATCTTCTAATATTTGTGTGAAGTTCACATGAGATACTTAAAGTACTTAGAAATAAACCTTGGCATATAATAGAGATTATAGAAGTGTGGGTTATTATTTTTATTATTATTATTTGGCACATACATTAAATCAATAAACATTTATTAAAGCCTACTCTATTTCAAGCATTAGGAATATAAAAAGAGGTAGAAGGCAGTCCTATTCTCAAAGAGCTTACAATTTAAAGTAAAATCAAGTCTGAGTAGCTGCCTTTTTGTTTCAGGTTGAATTCTGCTCCATTTAGAACAATTACTGTCTATGACACAATGTCAGACCTTCCAGAGATCAAGAATGGTGCTTCAATAGAAGAGATTGCTTACAAGTGGGATCCCAAATGTTGGTTCCAGAGACAGATGAGGGGCTCAGAACAGCGAGTTCTCAGGGACCACGTCTGTAAGGTAATAGGCTACCATGAGAATGTTTCTTGTGGTCTCATAATCCAGGTTAGTGGCTGGTCTTCAACTGCATCCTTGATATACTTCAGAGATACTGGTAGGTTTGTTTATAAGGATATTTAATTCTACAATCAGACTGGGAGGAGACTTCAACAATCTTCTAATTTTAGCCATGCCTACAAAAAATATCCCTGGAACAGTGATTCTTAATCCTGGGTCCATGGTTAGAACTTGAATGAACTTCCTATCAACTTGGATGGGGAAAACTTGTGTCTTTATTTCAGCAGAATTTATATTTAATCCTATGTCTTTTATTCTATATATTCAAAAGCATCCTTCAGAGCAAAGGAGTCTGTCAGCGTCGTCAGCTTTGCCAATTGCTAAAGCAATCCATGACACAAATGTGGAAAAAGCTTTGGATTGGGTGATATCTGGAGGAAAATCTAAAGTTTTAAAACACTTTTCAGAATTGTGGCAGTATGAACCAGAAGTAGTTCAGTTCAGGCCTGGCTGGGAAGGGTTTGGGAGGGAAGCATCAAAGGAGCAACTTTGACTTTGGTTGCAGGACATGAATGCTTTGGTGATGGCTCGAATAAAACTGATTCCCCTGGCCCCAGGGTCAGACTGGCGAGACCTCCCAAACATCCAGGTACACATATCTGATGGCACAGTGACCAAGAAGCTCCGCTATAGCCATCATGACAAGAAGAATGGACGTAGCAGTACTGGAGCCCTCAGAGGGGTCTGTGCCTGTGCGAAAGGTAGGGGTGTCTGTCTATTTAGGTTGTGTCTTCTCTCTGATGCTATCTCAACAGGAATGAATTGCCCCTACCCCCAATTTTTCCATAGATTGTAAACTATCTTCATTTTGTAGAGCTGCTCTGAGATCATTGAGGGAAGGGAATAAAATATTTCCTTGCAAATGAGTATCTTTCTATCTTCATATTTTCCTACTTCATTAAGTAAATTCAACTAGCATTTTTTTGATCTTCCTTTATTTAAATTCCATTCTATGTCAGTTAGTGAGAATACAAAACCAAAAAGGAAACTGTTCCTGCCCTTGAAACTTGCATTCTACTAGGGCAAACAGAGTTATTACAAAATAGTTACCAACAGCACAGTGGTTTTCCTGGAAGGGGATTCCAGCAACTGAAGCATCAAGATAGGTGCTACCTCCCACTGAAGGTTTAAGAGGAGTAATGGAGGAAGGAGACGGTGTATTCCAAGAATGGGGATAGCCTCTGCAAAGATATGGAGATTGTGTATGAGGCCAGACCTTTATTCTCTTATTCAGTTGGATACCAAATAGTTTATCATTTGCCCATTTCAACCTGGCTCTTCCATTCAGGTAAACCGTGTGATCCTGCCGACAGACAGTTCAACACCTTGATTCCATGGTGCCTGCCCCATACTGGGAACAGGCACAATCACTGGGCAGGACTCTATGGAAGGTTGGAATGGGATGGCTTCTTCAGCACTACGGTTACTAATCCTGAACCTTTGGGCAAGCAGGTAAGGATGTGTCAGGGGGAAGAAAATTAAATTTACCCTTTTCTCCACTTTCATGGAAACAAAAAAAAAAGTTGATAGCTACTACCAACCCTTGAGCTATAAACTAAGGCTTATCCCTCACTTGTACATGGACCTGTAGCTTTAGAGGATGGTCTAAGCTGGCCTCAGCTTTGCTTTAAATATAAACAGAATGGTGATTTGAAGACCCAGGTTCAGATTTTTCCATCTCCTGAAGCTTATTAGCTATAATCCTGCATCTTGGGCAACTCTCTGGACTTAAGAGGAAAGTCAGACTTTCTTTGTCCTTTAGAAAAAAGGGCTCCCACACTAAAAATGGCCCAAATTCCATCCTTTTTACTTTCAGCAGGAATGATAAGAAGACAATAATCTGTGTCCCAATGGAGATGCCCATCCCAGGAGATTTTCTCCAAAAGTTTTGTTGCAGTTAAGCACTGATCCTGCTTTTTTTTTTTTTTTGCCATCATACTACAGAAAGGAGAATCGTCAGCATTAATTTTCTCCATTGTTCTTTAAGACTACTGCAATTTCATGCTTTCTAATGAAAGGAAAACTTGGGGGTTGATGGCATGGGTTTTTGTGTCCACAGGGTCGAGTACTTCACCCTGAACAGCACCGAGTAGTGAGTGTACGGGAATGTGCCCGATCCCAAGGATTCAGAGATACTTACAGATTGTGTGGCACCACTTTAGATAAGCATATACAGGTCAGTCTTACTCTTCCTATGACTATCTTAATTGGAGGGGGAATGCATTTCTGAGGCTACTATACAATTCTTTGTTGGGAACTCTCAAGCTTTGCTTAGTGCATTGACTTGAACAAAATGAAGTGTCTTCTTGCCAAGTGAGTCTCATATAAATTGCATTTGGCTTTTCTCCAGAAGGCTTTAGGTAGTCTCTAAGAGACCCACTCAAAAGCATACTAGGGAATGGAATGAGAATTCTTCCTTGGGATAGAATGGTATTCTGATTCAAGTCCTTTAATCTTGATCAGATTGATGCTATCTGCTGATAGCAAGCTAAAAAGCAAGGTGTTCACAGGGATCTCTTTAGGCACAGGACCCTATGTACAAAAACCAAATTTTATTCCTTCCTCTCTCCCATGCAGGTGGGTAATGCAGTACCTCCACCCCTTGCCAAAGCCATAGGCCTGGAGATCAAGCTTTGTGTATTGGCCAGACTAAAAGAGATTGACTCAGGTAAGTGTCAGTATGGCTAGAGGACTTTGATGTGGGAAATGGGTTATGCACTGTTACATTTTAGGGGGAATGTGTGGTAGCTCCATTTCCTCCCTTTATTGATCAATGAATCTCAGTTCAGACCATAGTAGGAGGGAAATCACTCCCTTCTGGGTGGGCTTCCTTTACTGAGTGTCAGATGCTAAGTAAAGATTGAGTATTCTAACACCTTACCCTGCTGTGTCTGAGAGCAGCCATGATGTAGAGAACTCTAGGCTCTATTTTGTGTGTGTCCATATATTAGGATTTCTATTTGATATAACCTTTAAACTGTTGCATTTGCTAACAAGATACTAAACCATCCCTTTCAATTCAAACTCAAATTTGTTTTTTTTTTGTGTGTGTGTCTTGTTTTTCTTCAGTTAAAATCAAAGAAGAGGCATGAGGGACAGAGTTAATATGGACTACTCTTCTTAATGCGCCAATCTTTTTATTCCATTGTATTCATGAATTGTCTACCTCCCTGGCTGACATTAAACTGTTTTTAATAATCAAATTATTAAACTATGAAATTGTAAAGTGCCTTTTTATATTGTCTAGATTTTTAAACTTTTTAAATTATATATTAAATGTAACTTCTAATGACTGAAATGTTTCTGATGTTTTTAAATATAATAAATCTTTACAAATGATAATGTGTCTTTCCTGATTCTTATGTAACTCAAAACTATATTTCTGAAACTCTTCCAGTTTCTCTTGGCATTTTAGGACTTCTAAATAGGCAGTCTGCCACAGCTTAAAATGTTTGCAGTTGGAGAATGAAGTTTCCTTGTAAGATCTTCTCAACAAGATTTTTTTTTTTTAGGTTTTTACAAGGCAAATAGGGTTAAGTGGCTTGCCCAGGGTCACACAGCTAGGTCATTATTTAGTGTCTGAGGCTGGATTTGAACTCAGGTACACCTGACTCCAGGGCAGGTGCTCTATCCACTGGGCTACCTAGTTGCCCCCTCAACAAGATTTCTTAATCAAAGGATGGCAGTTGTTCTGGATCTAAAATAAAGAGTCAAAGGTCTCAATTCTAGATACTTAATATCCTGCTAAAACAAGAATTCAGTATTATATCAATCCTAGGTATTCAGGGACTGCAATAGTGTTCACTTAGGGTAGCTAGGTGGTGTAGTGGGTAGCACCAGCTCTGGAGTCAGGTGTACCTGAGTTTGAATGGGACCTCAGACATTTACTAGTTGTGTGACTTTGGACAAGTCACTTAACCCTGATTGTCTCACATCCAGGGTCATCTCCAGTCATACTGATTCATGACTGGACCTAGAGAAAGTGAGACTGACTTAGTACTGCCCTCCCCCCCCCATTTCATGAGTTTGTGGTGGTATCACCTCCCTGATGGTCATGGTCTCTGAAAATAAAGGACAAATCATCAGTACAGTAAGGTTTTCTTGCTTAAAAAAAATCAAAGGATTTAGAGCTATAAGAACTCTCAAAGGTCTACTCAAAGACTTACTTCAGGGCAGCTAGGTGGCGCAGTGGATTGAGCATCTGCCCTGGAGTCAGGAGTACCTGGGTTCAAATCCAGTCTCAGACACTTAATAATGACCTAGCTGTGTGGCCTTGCGCAAGCCACTTAACCTCATTGCCTTGCAAAAAAAAAAAAACCCTATAAAACACTCTCACTGTACTGATGATAGAAATAGTAAAGAATGGGTTTAAGCATATCACTTGACCTCTATATTAGTGACAGACCCAGAATCCAAACTGCAGATCTATTTTATGCTACGACTAATACTGTTTTCACCATATCCACTTCAGTCTGTGGTTTTAGAGAGGCGACTAGGTGGTCCAGTGAATAGAAATCCGGGACTAGAGTCAGAAAGATCAAATTGTGAGCTGGCTGGGTGACCCTAGGCAAGTCATTTGGCCTGTTTGCCTCAGTCTCCTCAACTGTGAAACAGGGATAGCGGCACTCTCCTCCCAGGATTGCTAGGAGGATCAAATGAGATCCATGAACTGCTTGTCCCAGGGTCTGAGGCACGGCCGAAGGGCTCCTTTCCTCAGGCTTAGTTTCTGTACCAGCTGAATTCCTTCCCTCCATCTATCCCTTCTCATCTTATCCCTTAACTAGTGCGGAGATCTAGCTTTCCCCCCAAATCTCCCTAGTCTCCTTGGGGGGAAGCGGGAGGGGGATTAGCTTTCGCATAAAGACCACTGAATCTGTCCCTTTCAGGGGCGGCCAGGCGGCGCAGTGGGTAGAGCAGGGACGCTGGAGTTCAAGTCCGGCCTCGGACACTTCACAATGACCTAGCCGTGGCCTTGGGCAAGTCGCTTAACCCCATTGCCCTGCAAAAACAACCACCAAAGATCCTGTCTCCTTTTGGAGGGGAAAGAAACGGGATTTGGGGCTGGGGGAGAGGGGGAGCCGGAGTGGGCCCGGAGCGCGGCGGGGACAGAAGGCGGACGCCGCCCGCCTGCGCCGGGCAGCCTCCGCCGCTAGGGGGCGCCGTGACGACAGCCGCGCCTCGCGGCCTCCCACCCGAGCTGGCGGAAGTAGAGCTTAACATTTCCGTTTCCGGTCTTTGGCCCGGGCTCAGGCTGCGTGGAAGATCCCGGACGATGCCGACCGGAGACTTTGAGTGAGAAACCTGGGCCCCGGCCGCGGGGCTGGGGGGCCGGGGGGCCGCGAGGCTGGGGGGCTGGGGCACCGGGGGCGGGGGGGGGGTCGCTCCGGCCGGGGCCCGCGGCGGCAGCGGCCCGGGCTGGAGCCGAGGCCGGCGGGGCGGGCGGGCCTTGAAGGGAGCCCTGAGAGGCCTGTTCTCCTCCCGCAGCTCGAAGCCCAGCTGGGCCGACCAGGTGGAGGAAGAGGGAGACGATGGTGAGTGCGGGCCGGCCGGCCCAGAGCCGCCCCTCCCCCCGCCCCCCGCCCCCCCGGCTCCGGCCTGATTCCTGCCCCTTCCCCACAGACAAGTGTGTCACCAGTGAGCTCCTCAAGGGGATTCCACTGACCACAGGAGAGCCCAACAATGAGCCGGAGCTGCTGCCGGGTGGTGAGTCCCCCGTGTCTGTCCGTCTGTCCGTCCCTGTCTTTGTGATCTGTCGCGTCTGGGTCTCCATCTCGCCTCTTCTTGGCCTGTTTCCTCCCCAGCTCCTCTCCCCGCCCCGAAGGAAGTCATCAATGGGAATATCAAAACCATCACTGAATATAAGGTAGAAGAAGACGGCAAGAAGTTCAAGGTGGGTTCCGCGCTGTCTTTACCTTTTTCTTATCTGTCGCATAGGGTTAGGGACCCTAAATGGCCCATAAGTGAAAAAATGCTTGTTGAATGTCCTGAGCCTCGAAGATACAAGTACACCAAGATACAGTTCTTGTTCTGGAGGTGTTCCTAAAGTGGGAGACCACATTTATGGGGCGGGGGTAGCAAGGCTGCCTTTATAAAGGACTATTTTGATCTAAGGAGTGACAGGATTGGTGTTTGAAGTCATTGGGGAGTTAATGGACAGTAGCAATGAAAGTACTGATTTGATTAAGCTTCTGAAAGGAAGAGGTAGGATGTAGGGGTGCTCTGTAACTAGTATGATGGTGGACCCTCCCAATTCCTATGTAGAATTCATTGACTAGCCCACTCGATAGATCCTTTCCCAGTCCCTCTCTTTTCTTGTCTGTTGTATAGATTGTCCGTACCTTCAGGATTGAAACTCGGAAGGCATCTAAGGCTGTTGCAAGAAGAAAGGTGAGAATGATTTTGGGATTGAACAGTTCTCTTCAATATTTTTTTCTTTAAGGTCCTTTTTTTTTTTTGGTTCTTGCAAGGGTTAAGTGGATTGCTCAAGAACACACAGCTAGGTAATTAGTAAGTGTCTGAGGTCAGATTTGAACTAAGGTACTTGTGACTCCAGGTCCGTGCTTTATTTACTGCACCACCTAGCCATCCTTTAAGGTCCTCCTTGATACCATTTGCTTGCTTGCTTCATCATGGCACAGCACAGCACGAGAGAGTGGACTTTGAGTCAAGGAGAGGCCTAGATTCTAATCTTGACCCTGACACTTAGGGGAGCCATGGGTTCCTGGGCAAGTCATTTAGCTCTTTTGAACTTGAGTGTCTTCATTTTTAAAATAGGCATGTTAAAAACCCCACCTGTTGATTATATTGAATTAAAAAGTTTTTGCACAGATAAAACCACTGTAACCAAGATCAAAAGAAATGTAGTAAATTGGGAAACAATCTTTACAACTAATGATTCTGACAAAGGACTCATTTCTAAAATATACAGAGAACTGAGTCATATTTTAAAAAAAATTCCCCAATTGACAAATGGTCAAAGGATATGCAAAGGCAATTTACAGATGAGATCAAAGCAATCCATGGCCATATGAAAATTGCTCTAAATCATTAATTATTAGAGAAATGCAAATTAAAGCTTCTCTGAGGTACCACCTCATACCTCTCAGACTGGCCAATAAGGATAATGATCATTGTTGGAGGGGTTGTGGGAAATCTGGGACACTATTACACTGTTGGTGGAGCTGTGAACTCATCCAACCTTTCTGGAGAGAAATTTGGAACTATGCTCAAAGGGCAACAAAAATGAGCATACCCTTTGATCAGCAGTACCACTACTGGGTCTATACCCTGAAGAGATGATGAAAAAGGGTTAAAAACATCACTTGTACAAAAATATTCATAGCAGCCCTGTTTGTGGTGGCAAAGAATTGGAAATCAGGTAAATGTCCTTTAATTGGGGAATGGCTTAGCAAACTGTGGTGTATGTATGTCATGGAACACTATTGTTCTATTAGAAACCAGGAGGGATGGGAATTCAGGGGAGCCTGGAAGGATTTGCATGAACTGTTGCTGAGTGAGATGAGCAGAACCAGAAAAACACTGTACACCCTAACATGGGGGTGATGTTCAACTCTGATGGACTTGCTCGTTTCATCAGTGCAACAACCAGGGACAATTTTGGGCTGTCTGCAGTGGGGAATACCATCTGTATCCAGATAAAGAGCTGTGGAGTTTGAACAAAGTTCAAGGAGTATTCCCTTTAATTTTCTTTTATATATATATATATATATATATATATATATATTGCAAGGCAAATGGGGTTAAGTGGCTTGTCCAAGGCCACACAGCTAGGTAATTATTAAGTGTCTGAGACCGGATTTAAACTCAGGTACTCCTCACTCCAGGGCCCATGCTTTATCTACTGCGCCACCTAGACGCCTCTTATTCCCTTTAATTTAGAAAAACAAACAAAAAAACCCACCTAATTACAGAACTGTGAAAAAAGTTCTTTGAAAACCTTAAAAATCTAGAGAAATGTGAGTTGTTAGATTTGATTTTATATGTACTCTTCAGCCAGGAGTGGTGAGGAATCCTGTAACTTTATTGGTGTTGCTGGGTCTTGGAATTTGAAGAAGTTTTGGGACCAGGAACTAAATAAATGAGAGAATAATAGGAGGTCTGCATTTGAGAATGGATTCAGAATATGAACATTTCCAGTCTGAAAAGAAAAGCTATGAGTAGGCTGGATCTGGGGCTAAAATATTTGGGCATGTGAGAACATAAAAACAGGCAAACTTAGAAGAGAAAAGAATGACCCATGGTAGGGATAATTTTGAAAACTCATTACTCCAGAAGTGAGTACTGAATTCACTTCAATAGATTATTGGTAATTACTTCTCACTTGACAAGCAGTCTAATTGATGACCTACCTCCTTATTTATTCCTCTAATGTTTTAAGATTAATTAAATACTTTCCTTACCTTCCCTCCACTTGAAAAAACTGTTTTGTTGAGGTAGGATCAGATCTGATTTTCTACACAGAAAGACAGGAGGAGTGTATGGAAGCAGAAGGGAAGATGATTCCATTTGAACTGCTCCTGTTTGGGCTGCCTCATTAGATCAGGAAGTTCTCATGATTGGAATTCGGTGACAGTTTGGAGGAGTAGGGAAGGTTTTTGTTACATTTCAGAAGTCCACTTCTCTGAACAGTTCTCTACTTTTTTAAATTCCCCAAGGATGGCTTCACAAAATTCCTCAACAGAATTATCCAGCCAACCTGCCTTGTGGTCTGTGGTTCAGACCAAAATCTGCCTAGCCCTCTTCTAACCCAGTTATCTTCTATCCACAGAACTGGAAGAAATTTGGCAACTCACAATTTGATCCCCCTGGCCCAAATGTGGCCACCACTACAGTCAGCGATGATGTTTCCATGACATTTATTACCAGCAAAGAGGTATTCATGGGTACTGGATCTAGGAAAAAGGTCCTCAGGGTAGGGTAGGAGCAGTTCCCTTAGGGTAAAACATTTCCATCTCAAGCCCACTCTTCTCCCCAGGACCTGAATTGCCAAGAGGAGGAGGACCCAATGAACAAACTGAAGGGGCAGAAGATTGTGTCATGTCGAATCTGCAAGGGTGACCATTGGACAACACGTTGTCCCTACAAAGACACCCTGGGACCTATGCAGAAGGAATTGGCTGAACAGTTGGGGTTGTCCACTGGGGAGAAGGAGAAGCTTCCTGGAGGTTCGGAGATGGTATCTGGGCTGGTGGGCATGTGGGTGTGTCTGTAGGTCTTTCCATTATGAATGTCACAGAAGTTTGGCCCTGGAGGGTCTATGGCTGGGGGAACGGGGAGCTTCAACAAAGTGGGAAGTCTCCTTGATAAGTATCCTATCATGGCCCTGGAAGCAACTGGGAAGGGGGGATTTGGGTGGACCATGGGTTATTCCCAATCTATATTTATCTTCACAGAGCTGGAGCCTGTACAGGCAGCCCAGAATAAGACTGGGAAGTATGTACCCCCAAGTCTTCGAGATGGAGCAAGTCGAAGAGGGGAGTCTATGCAGCCCAACAGGAGAGGTATGGGAGGGATCCTGATGGTGGGCTGAGTTTGAACTGAATGGTAACAAATGGTTATTAAGAACTTCATAGTTTGTAGGGGCCTTTGTCCCTAAGAGAGAGAAAGTGCCCTAGGACAGGACCTGGTCTTTGCTCTTGTGAAGTTTACATCTTAGTAGGAAAATAAGAGGCCAATTCACTGTTGTTTTACCGTTGAATTAGGAAGTTACAAAGTAAATATGCTCTTCAAGATCTGAGAAAGTTCAGCTGATTGGGCTGTCTGGGAAAGTTCCCTAAAGGAACTAGTTTTTGAATTGTCTCTAAGAGGAGCAGAAATCCATCTGATTGGCCACCAGCCATAAGAACAAAGTCCTGGCAGTAGGAGAGTGCAGTGGCAGTGTCTAGTGAGGGGTAGTGTAGGCCAACTTGGGTGGAGGCACATGAGACAAGGTCAACCATGTGAGGTGGCATCTGCTTCTAGAAGCAGTGATGGATAAGTTTGAATTCGACTCAGTGTTGAGCCATTGAAGAAAACTTTTGAACAGTGTTGATATGAATGGAGGCAGGGAGCCTTGAGCACATTTGTAGGAAGATGACAAGGAGCAAGTGGCAAGGGAGGGATCAGAGATGCAAGAGAAAGGGAGGTTCCTGCTACAGCAAACTCTAGGAGACAGGTGGGAAAGAAATGGGATTGGGGCAAGGGAGGAAGGTATAGCCTTAGGTCATATTGAATGCCACCAGTATTCTCTGTGCCATCTGCTGTCAGTGAGAAGAAAACTGGTATTTGAGGATAGAAGAGAAAGGAAATGGTTTGAAACTGGGATCTCTCAGGGAATTGACAAGAAATACAGTAACAGGATTGTCAGGCTGTATCAGCAGCCAAACCAAGGTTATGGTGGGTTATGGTGTAGTGAGTTAAATCAGTTCGAGACAGAGTTGTAGTTTGTGTCTTGGTGTTCTACTCTTGCTCTTCCCAGGGCTGAGGGTATGGGTGGGTGGGGGCTGTGATGCTGTGGGATGGCAGGTACCTAGTAATTATCTAGCATTATTGCCTGTTGGCTGGGCCTTTCCAAACCACACCCATGTTTGTGTCTTCCAGCGGATGACAATGCCACCATTCGAGTCACTAACCTGTCAGAAGACACTCGGGAGACTGACTTACAGGAGCTGTTTAGGCCATTTGGTTCTATCTCTAGAATCTATCTGGCCAAGGACAAGACCACTGGCCAGTCCAAGGTAAGCTTGCTGACTAAATATAGCAGAGGACTTGTCTGGGTGAGGGGGATGCTAAAGGGATGGGGTGACTAACCTGGAACAGGAGATTGTATTCTGTGTAGTTTCTGGATGGAGGGAAGGCTGATAGATCTTTAACACTTCTCCCAGGGCTTTGCCTTCATTAGCTTCCACCGGCGGGAGGATGCTGCTCGTGCCATTGCTGGTGTGTCAGGATTTGGCTATGACCATCTCATTCTCAATGTGGAATGGGCCAAGTAAGTTTCTCCCCTTCCCAAGATCCCTGGGCCCAGACCTAACTTAGGAGCAGACCCTCCATCCTGGATCATCTTATCAATGATTTCTGGGTTGTGTTTCCTACATTTAAAAATTCTAATTGTTTCTTTGCCTTTTCTGCAGACCTTCAACCAACTGAAGTTGCTATGTCCACTCTTAACCTGGATTGGAAAAGAACCTGACTCAAAGGGTTGGGGCTGGAATGGAAGCCAAGGGCAATAAATAGTCACATCTGCCCCAAGTCTCTTTATTTTTCTAAATAGATCTTGAGCCAGCCAGAAGCCACTTGATAATCATGGCTGTCCACCATCCCCAGACCCAAGCCTCTTCCTTGGGTTCAACTTGGGCTTTGAGCTGTCACCAGGTGGTGCCCTCACTCCCTGCTTGGGGCTCTCAGTACAGATTTCCTTCCCATCCTTCCCATCTGGCTCCTTCTTGAGGGCTCATGGAACTTTTCTCACTGTTATTCAAAAGACTTCCAATCAGTGCCAATTTTATTCCATTTTTCTTTAAAAATTTTATTTACATCATTGTCACTCCTTTATGAAGTGGTCGATTCACTTCACTCCACATCAGAATCCTCCCTCATTATAGAGAAATGATAACAAAAACATCTTGGTCCATGTCTGAAAATGTGTTGTTCCATACCGGTTGTTTTCCTCAGCCAAGAGGGAGGGAGGGATCACCATCAAATCCACTGAGATGGATGGACAACTCTTATCAGGCAGTTTTTTCCTAACATTATTGAAATAATTTTGTAAATTCTGATCTTGCTTCTTTTGTATCAGTCATAGCTGGCTCTGCCTTTTAATGTCTTGAGACCATAGGCAAGTCACATAACCCCTGAAAGGAGGTGGGCATGGAGGATGATAACTCTGTGATGTCCCTGTCGTACATCTATCGTTTTAGGAAACAAGTCTTCTCATAGTTCTCTGAATTCTTCATATTTGTCACTTGTTAGGGGTTCCATTATGTCCATTCCCTATAATTTGTTTCTCTTGTTCCTTAATGGGCATCGATATTTCTAATTTTGTGACTATAGAAAATAATTATTTTTAGAACACTTAAGCTGTTCAAAATTCAAAGAGAACAGATCAGGTGATGGCCTTCACCCTTCAGGGGCATATAGATTGGGAAGTGGAATAGACCATGGGCAGAAAAACTGCTAGATCCGCCAAAGGAAAGAGAAATGTTAGAGGAAATCAGACTGTTTTCAGCTGGGGTTGGGGTGTTGGGGGATTAATTGCTGTATGGATCTGGCACTTGGGCAGAAGCATGAGGGAAAGCAAGGCTTTGGTTTCAAGTGTTCTAGGCTCAGCAAATGGCCTACACAAATGTAAGGAGGTAGATGTTTGTCAGCTGTAAGGAATTCTTAACAATCGTTTGGTTTGAAGTAGAATTCTTCAAGTCGGCCATTTACGGGCAGAAGCCTTCCTAATGAATATGTCTCATTCTAGAGCAGTAGCCATGGAAGCAGGGGAATGATAGCAGATAACATCAGGTTGGCAAGCTCTATATAAGATGGGTTGGAAAGGAGGACTGAGTCTAGGGGACCAGTTAGGGAGCAAGGGCACAAGAGAGTCCAAAGTCCCTTAATCCTTCCATTAGTCTGGCATAGTGGTTTCAGGGAGGTAGGAACATGGGTCCTTGTCACTCCCCCCCCCCACACACACACACTGGGTCTTGTACAGGTCATCCTGACAAAGACACCATTCGGCATTTTTAGTGGTCAAGATTCAGGTGGGCTTATTGGCCTCAGAGATGTATCACCACTTTTGGATCCCTGACACAGCTTTGAGCATCCGAGGCTCGAGGCCACAGTTGTATAGAGCAGTGGGTGGAGACACATGGCTAGTGGGACAAGCACTCTGCTTGCCTGGTAACTGACGTACAGACCAAGGTCCAGAGCCTCTATAGCCTGGCTCTTACTTGAGAAAGTGCTGCAGCGGTCCAACCAGCGCCGGCGGGCCTGGGTGTTCAGGACATGCATGATGTGGTATGGGATGTAAGACACAGCATAGAGGACCACCCCACTCACCACTAGCATTCCTACCTTGAGTTTCTCTGGTCTTGTTATGTTGGGATTGGTCAGGATGACCCAGCCTATGGCCCCGTAAGCCAGGACAGTGAGCAGGAAGGGCAGGCCACAGCCCAGCACTGCCATCACCAGGCTGTAGACCCAGTACTCTGGCAGATGGTCATCTTGAGCTGTTCCCAAGCATTTAATACAGCCTTCAGTCTGATTCTCGTGACAACCTGCCCCTGTGCTATTTTGGTGCAAGCTAAGGTGGGAGAACTTGAAGGTAGGTGCTGCCAGGGCAGCCACAAGGCCCCAGCCAGCCAGGCTGATGGCCCAGGCGTGCTTCGGTCGCACGTGACCGTGAGCAAAGAATGGGTGCACAATTCCTAGGTAACGGTTGAGGCTGATGCAAGTGATGAAGAAAACGCTGCCATAAAGGTTACAGTTGAACAGGAAGCGCTCTAGCTGACAGGCAGCCTCCCCGAAGCTCCAGTGCTTGGGCGGGTAGAAGTAGACGATCAGGGGGGGCAGGGTGAAAGCATAGAACAGGTTGCTGATTGCCAGCTGGGCCGAGAAGATGATGGCCGGATGCCACGGACGCTGCTCCTGGCAACTGAAGTGGTAGAGGACCAAGCTATTTCCTCCCACAGCCACGAGGAACTCAATCACTAGCACAGGCCACAGGAATGTCTCCTGGTATGGATTCAAGATTTTGCTAGCTGCTTCTGTCATCTCCTGCAAACAGGTGCTGCTGGGTGCTTGGGTCATGGTTCCTGGGGAAGGGGAGGCAGACCTATTCAGGTCTATTCAGTTTCCTTCTCCCCCCAGCTCTAGAGGGTGATTAGCCAACTCTGATCCCCACCCCCTCCCACATGCCCACCAGTTGGGGCTTTAGAAGTTACCATGAAGTAGTGAAAGCCAAATAGTGAATAGCAATCACGGAGTTTGAATTCTGACTCAGACATTAACAGAAACTTGGGCAAGTCCCTCAACTTGCTCATTTGTAAAATGAGTGATCAGGACAGGTTGGTTCTAGTTGTAAACTAGCATCTAATTTACTCACTTCAATCTCACTGGACAAAAAAACCCAGAACCTGCTCTTTCTACCCAATTACTTTGGCATATCTGGGGATTTCTGCCCCCCACTTTGGTTGTGGTTGGCAATGGAACCATGAACCCGTTTACTTAAGGAAGTGATTTGGGTTCCAGTGGGAGCAGGTGAGGTAACTGTCCCGCCCGATCCACCGCCCAGTTCCCCTTCACCTGGCCTTGCTCCTGGTGGTGACGGCGGGCTCTCCTCTGCTGCTTCTGTCTCAACTACCAGGCCCTGCTCTGGCCTTAGTCAGACTGCCTCAACCCCGGTAGTTAGCCCCTCCCTGAGCATATTTCCTTCCTCATTCTCTCACGCCCCCACCCCACTCCCGGACCAGGGCTCTTCAGGCAGACAGCAAAACCAGACTTTCTCGCTCGCTCCTCCCGCCTACCTAAAATAACTCTTAAGTAAAGCAAGTGGCCTCAATTTGATTTTTTTATTGGATGTAAAAGCACAAGCCATTACGTTTTTTCATCCATCTATTCAAACTCCATAGCTGCCAAGACCTTCTTGAGCAGTAACACAAGAGTGGGAACTGACCCCCAACTTGCCTGTGCAAGGGGGGCAAAGACTTTTGTTAGAGCCCACTTCCCTTTAACTGCCCAGTGTTCTTTTGAGACTGGAGTGAGATGGGCAAATCCTTGTTTCCCTTGCACTTACTCCAGAGCCAGCTGAGGGGGGTGGGGGATTCACACTGCTTGCTGGGCTCTCATACTCCAGTTGGTACAACACAATCTGTCAGTGATGTCTCATGACAACATGACCATCCTCCCCAACACTCGAGACAAGATGAACCTCCCCCCTTCTTCCTCCCAGCCATAAAGGTCTTACAGACTATATATAGGATAATACGGGGGTGGGAAAGGAAACGGTTCCTTTGTCCTTAGAATGCACAAAGTTCAATGTATTTATTCCCTCCCCAGAAGACAGAATGGCAATCAGTTCATCCATCAGCTGAATCTCAGGCTCTGGCTGCTGCTGAAGATTTGTGGTGGGGCCTCTTAGAGACCGAAGCTCTTCCCAGGGCTCGACCACGAGGGAAGTGGTGAGCTGTGGCTCCTCTGAGCTGTTTGCCTTTGGCTGCCTGGAACCTCCCCTTTGGATGCTGTCCTCTGCCCCTTCCCGGTCTCTGGTCACCGGAGATGGGCTGTCCAGGGGACTTGTTGGGTCGTCTTCGTTTTGCCTTTGGGAACATGTCTGGGAAGGGGTGTAGGGGAGAAAGTGCCATCAGCAGAGGAGATGGGAGGCCTCCAGTCAGAATTGTACTGTCCAAGATCACCCATCTCCAACTCACCCTCATCTGGTTCTTCACCAACGGCTTGGCGAAAATATTCAGCCTCATCTTCTTCATCAGATGCCTGGGCTGCTCCCTCAGGCTGCCCAGGGTCCTCTGCATCACTGTCCCCATCCCCCTTGTCCGTACTTGGGGGCTCTACATGCTGCATCCCCGCCAGGCTCCGTTTCCTAGGAGGGAAGAGTAAATTTGGGGACTGACTTAGGCCTTCAGCCCCAGGTCACCTCTCCTCCTGACTTCTCCCTCTTAACATGACACTAACCGATGTGCCTCCCGCAGCTCCTTCTTTCGCTTGATGTCCTGCTCCTGCTTGCTTCGTCTTTCAGCCTTCAGCAGGAGCTTCTGCTCCCTGGTGGCCAGTGTGGCCCTCAGCTCCTCCTCAGATTTGTGCACTGGGGGGGAAGAAAGGGGGCCAAGGAGACCCTCCTTGAGCATTAACTCTCCTTCCCCAACCCCCCCAGGCTGTGGGAAAGAACAACCTCCCTCCAAGTTCCAATGCTTCCTTGCCCTCCCTGGCTTACCAAGGCTGTGGTAGAGGACATTTCCATCCCCAACACCCTCTTGGATCTTGATGAGCTGCAAGGTTATCCTGGGGCCAATCTGGAGGGTTAAAAGAAACTATGCTAACTGCCCTGTGCCCACTTCCCACTTCCCCTCCATAGCGTGCAGGGCCAGAGGCATCAGAACGTTTACTTTGAGTGATCACAGAATGTCACAGCAGCGTTGTCATCACAGACCACAGCCCTTTGCTGAGCTGGACTTGTCCCCTCCCTAGCTCTCACCTCAGTAAGCCGAACCGCACTCTGCTCTGCTTTCATGTTCCCACGGCCAGCGAGGACTTGAGGCAGCTCTGTCACATTGTGCTCCCCATCCGGCTCTGCCTCACTCTCTGACAACCCTGCACCCCTGGGGAGACATGGGAATGGGTTGGGGTCATGGCAGTGAGAGCCTAAGGATGGCAGGTGGCTCCACCCTCCCCCACATTAGTTATATCCCAGCTCACGTGGCAAGCAGCTCACTGACATCCTCCAGGCGGCTCATGTTTGGGAATTTCTCTTGTAGAAGCTTCTTCATCCCCCGACTGGCCCCCACAGGAACGACTTTCAGGCTGCTGCAGGGGTTGGAGACTTGGGGTCAGGGGTTATGGAGGCCCCAGGGGTACCCCTCTTCCTTCCTCCTCACCCTGGGGTCTCAGAGCGTTTACTTGGACACAATCACAATGTCTCAGCATTGATTTGATCATCATGACTATCCAGGGTTGGAGGCCGTAAGCAAGCACATCCCAGCCACAAGGCCCACACTTGAGCACAAGCATACACTCACATACTCACTAGTGTCGGAACTGGAACTCTTGGGAGTCAGGGTCGTAGCTGAGGAGAAGGCAACGCTTCACACAATTCAGGTTCACCTGGCAAGGAGAAAGCAGCACTTGAGAGGCCCTGGCTCCAGCAGTTCACATGGAGTGGAACCTTAATGTAACATTCACTCCCCCTATCCCCCCCAACACATCTTCACACTCCACCTACCCACCCAACAGATGGGATATACTATTACATCATCAAATATACATTTATAAACATATATAATATTTGATTTCATAACAAGCCTTATCAGTGGTGTTGCTACTATCTTTATTTTAGATGTATGTAAATTAGCTGAAAGGTTTGTTAATCAGCTGGTGACTGAGGCAGGATTTGAACTTAAGTCTGTCTGACACCAAGTCCAATTGCCTCTAAAGGCAGTATATTGATTCAGGGACTCTACTGGGTCTACCTTGTGCACATTGATGGATGGAAACATGTTCTGGAACACAGAGGCGGTGAGCTTCACATGAAGTCCATGGGGGCCAAAGCCATTCAGCACCAAGAGTGGTGGGTGTGAGAACTGCTGCTCGTGCATCCGGTGTCGGCGCAGAGAGGAGACGACATCTCGCACCAAGGAGTACTAAAGGTGGAGGGGGGCAGGGCTGACCTCAGCTGCCAGCCCTCGGCCTCCCCAGTGCACCATTTGCTACTTGACCTCTCACCTTGTTGACTCGGAAAGTCAGAGTAGGACCCCCAGGAAGTCGGATCAGCCTCTAAAGGAGAAACCGGAACAGTCACACAACTTCTGAAAAGAGGAGCGTTGAGGCATTTAATGGGGATTAAAATGTTTGGGAACACCATATAACTCCCAGCTATGGGGAATATAGAAAGGGATTTGGAGGGGACATGGAAGCTCAGGTTCTTTTCTGGGAAGAGGAGAACTACACAGAAGGGATCTTGGCTACATGAGATGAAGAGATCACTTACAAATGTCACATTTTTCTCTGTTTTGCTGAAGATGAGGAAGTGAGAGACACCTAGAGGGCCAGCCACAGCCACACAATCCTTAAGTGAGTTCCGACGTCGAACCTATGGTGGTACAAAAGGTGCAGAGTAAAAGCTGTCAGGGTCTGAAAGGGGGAAGGGGAGGTTCTCCTATAAGATAAGTCACGAAAGACTTACAAAGAAAATGTTTGGGAGCAGAGCTCTTGAGCAAGTGAAATTGAGAAACCCAGGCACAAAAAAAAAATTATATCATGACTTATGACATAATAAGTTTGCCTGGAGACTTAGTAATCTGGTTAGGGTATGTGTATGTGAGGTAGTTAAAAATCTAAGAAGTAGAAAATCACTCAAAACCTTTAATCCAAACAGGAGTTATGCTAAAAGGGCTGCAATAACAGTCAAGACCTCAAATACAAATAAAGTATAGCAAACAGGGTAACTAAAGAAACGGTTCACAGATCTATCCAGAGGCAGACAGGACCTTGGGTGTCATCAAGTCCAATACCTTCCTTTTACAGATAAGGAAATCTAGGCTCAGTGAGTGATCTGCCCAGTCATCCGGCTAATAAATGTCAGAGGTGGTATCTGAACCTGGTCCTCTTAATGTAAGGAGTTAAATTTGGTTTCATAAGCCTTCTGGCAATTGGTAGGAAATTCCACTTAAGACTAGAATGAGACCATGGGAGGATAAGCTTTATTCCAAAAAATAACAAGTATGAGGGCTGGACCCGTAGCAGTTTCCTAAAGAAAGGCTCAGTACCAGTGGCTCCTCCTGTCTTTCATTACTGAAGACCAAAGTGACATCACTATGTTTGAGATAAATTATAGTGTGTCAGACTGTGGCTGATCAGAGTAAGAGCTGGGAATGCTCTATCACAGGCTGGGCACAAATAGTCCACATGAACACCAGGAGTGTTCTCAGCATCAATAATAAATTCAGGTTGATTGATCCTAGGACAACAAACTAGTTTATCAGCAGGTTCTTATCCAAAGTCCTTCCACTCTGGCAAGATGTCATACTTTCTACTCCCTGCTGTGCCCCCCCCAAGTTAGCTCTCCACCAAGTAGCTACACAGAAATAGGAGATGCACAAATGGGGGGGGGCGGCAAAGGTGAAAAACCATGTGGATGAGGCTCAATAGGAAACAAAAATGAAACTAATTATAAATTCCTGATTCCCCTCACTGATAATTTTATTATTGAATGAAATCAAATTCAGGAAATTCAAGGGGGGGAACTGCTCTTCTTGACCTAATTCTGATCCAGAAGCAGGAACCAGCTGGCAAATACAGGATAATAAAACCCTGAGAGGTGATTATTCCACCACATTTTGTAATATATAGTGGCAGACAGAAAGTTAGAATGAGAATCAGGAGTGCCTGAACTATAAAGTCCTCCCTTTAATAAAAAATCTTAACTGTTTGATCTTGGGCAAATCACAACTTCTAGAGGGTCCCAGATAATCCTTAAGACTAGAAGTCAGAGAAAAATTGCAGATTTGTTTATAGGACGTTTCTAGGATCTTCCTCTAAATCTCTGATTCCAAAGCAAGAAAATTACAGGTCAGGACCAAAAAAAAGGGGGGGGGGAAGAATGCAAGAATTACATTAAATTTACCCTGGAATTAAGAATCTGAGTTGAAATGGGCTTCAGAAGCTGCCTGCTCCGAACCATCCCCCCCAGCCCTATCCAATCACACAGCAGGAGGGGGTCTCGGAGGCACCTAGTTTGGGCCCTTTGACTGGCAGAGAAGGGAGGAAAGCAAGGCAGATTAGTGGAGCTTCCTCTCGGTCACGATGCTCTGAATTGGTCTCGGGGGGCAGCGGGGCGGGGGTAAGGGGTCCTGCCCGGTCCCGGAGGGAGGGGGTGCCGGCGGGGGCGGACCTGCAGCGAGGTGGCCGTGTAGGGCTCCATGACCCGCCGCACGTCCAGGCTGAGCTGGCGGACCCCGGGGCCGGCGGGGCCGCGCGCGAACACGAAGGAATGCGGGGCGCTGGCGTAGGCCTCCTGCGCGCGGAGCTGGGCCGCGGCGCGGGCGCGCTTCTGGTGCTGGCTCTGCAAGGGAGCAAGAAGGGGAGTGAAAAAGGGGAGCCCGCGGGGGTCCCCGCCCGAGCCCAACCCCGCGCCCGGGACCGCACCTTCCCGTGTCGCCCCATGACGCCGCCGCCGCCGCCGCCACGAGAGAAGCCACACACGCCGGCTGCGCACGCGGCTCCTCCGGAAGCGCCGGGAAGAACTTCCGGGGCGGAACCAAAGGGGAGGTGGAGAAAAGCCAGGAACCAATCATTGTCTTCTGAGGCGGAGGATGGACGGCCCGGACCCTCCTCTTCCTCCTTTTCCTTCTAACCAGCGCTTCCGGGCGCACCGTGAGGCTCGGCACCCCATTTCCCATTCACCCCAACAATCAGTCGTGTCTTACCCCTTCCCTCCAGCGCCTACATCCTCTCCAGGAAGGCAGTGTATTAGACCCAATTGAGCATGAGCATCCTTAACAGCACTTTGCCCGTTATCCCCCGGCCGCCCTCTGGGGGGGTCTCATCCAAACCCCGGACCCCTCATCTCCTCCCCAGGGCCTCTGGGCTCCTCCCTCCTTCTGATTGGACACGGCGGAGTAAGGGCCCTGGAGCTCCTCCCACGTCCTCCATTTGGTAGGAGAGCCACCTGGGCAGGCGGCCATCTCACCTGGGCGCCTTTCACCTTTTTTTGTTTTAATTTTAAAGTTGTCTTCCATTAGATTGTGAGCTCCTTGAGGGCAGGGACCGCACCTAGTGGTGATGATGATGATGATGAAGGCGAAGAGGATGATGTTTGCCCTTCCCTAGGTGACATCAGGGAGGTGATGCCATGACACGCACCTTGAGTGAAGGGGCTGCCATGCTGAGGCACCAGCCTCGCTTGCTTCTCCCGAGTCACCTGGGTCCAGCGTCCAAACATGAATCAGGACGACTGGATGTGTCTCACCCTGGGTGTGAGACGATCGGGGTTAAGTGACTTGTCCAAGGTCATCTGAACTCCTCCTCCTGATTCTAGGGCCGGAGCTCTAGCCGCCTCGCTTTCATAAATGTTTACTGTTAGACTGACTGAAATGGGTACCATTACCCCCCTTTTATAGATAAGGAAACTTAAATAACTTGCCCAGTTGGTGTTTGAGGCAAGATTTTAATTGGGTTCTATCTAAGTACTTGGAGCAAATATATACAATTAAAAGATCATTTTCTTAGGGAAGCTGGGCAGATCAGGTAATGCTTCCTCTAGGAGGTGGTCTATGACCCTGAGCTTTCAAGAAAAGGAAGAATTCCTTTGGTAAAAGGTGATTATGTTCCAAGAACTCTGGACACTTGTGCAAAAAAGCCTAGGGAGGAGAGATGAGATGTCCTGTGGCAAGGGGAGAAAGAAGACCAGTAAGGTTGTGTGGTAGAATGATTGGAGTATGTCAGGAAGGGGAGAAAGAAGACCAGTAAGGCTATATAGTAGAATGATTGGAGTATGTCAGCTAGCCACCGACAAACTCAGGGAAACACAGGTAAAATGCAATTCTTACTCTCCAAGAGCTCACTGTGTAATGGGGCAGCAATAGGCAAATAACTCTTCAACTCAAAAGACACACCTATTTTGGGTCAGATCCTTTTTGGGGACACAAAAATAGGCAGATAGTTTCTGCCCTCTAGGAGCTTACAATCTTAAGGAAACAGAGACAACTTGTAAACAAATATATGCAAAACAAGCTATAGATACAAGAAAGATACGAAATAAAGAATAAATAGATAATTAACAGAGGGAAGGATCTGGAATGAAGAGGGGGTTTTTAAACAGTATAGGAGGTAGGATTTTAACTAGGAACTATGTACAAACAAGATGGGGTAAATTGGAGTTATTGGACTTCTTTTATACTCTTGTCATATAACATTAGAGATTATAATTGTTTGTTTGCATGTAAATCTTTGGAGCATGCATAGCATACTCTTTGTTGGAATTCTTAGTAAAACCTTAGTGAGTCTACTTCCAGGAACTCATGGTAATGCTCAAAGAACATCTGTTCATCACTTCAGAACAAAGCTATGCTTTGACTATTCCTTATTGATGATAGGGCAACTAGGTGATGCAATGATGATCCCTGGGCTTGGAATCAGAAAGACTTACCTTCATGAGTTCAAATCTGGCCTCAAATCTGGCTATGTGACCCTAGATAAATGACTTAATTCCATTTATTTCAGTTCCCTAATCTGCAAAATGAACTTGTGTGGGATAAAAATCCACTTTAAAAAAAATAGAGAGACACCTCTGAACAAAAAAGGAAAGTTTATTTTGGCTTTTCTCAAGAAAAGGGCACCCCCAAGTCTCACAAAGGTAGTGAAGATCAAGGAGCTGCCCAGAGGCAACAGTCAAGCAAGATTTTTATGGCCTAGCACAATTCCCCCATCCCCCATGCCCTCTCTTCCAACCTGATTGATTGTTTTCAGAGTTATAATCTTTAATTGAAAAATCTACCCAGCAACAAAGAGAAGAATAAAAGGTTTTCATAAAATATTACCTCACCATCCAGATGGCAAGGGTATCAGAAGATTTCTAATGAACTGTTAAATGACTTAATGTCTGAGTATGCAAGGTCTTCTAAGGGACTCTACTGGCACTTACCAAAATAAGAAAAGGCAGGCTACTGTTCTCACAGTCCATTATCAAATAGGTGGCTAACTAAGACTGCAAGTTCTCTTCTTTGGAAGTATTCCACTATTTCCTTCCATAACAGAATCAATGCAAGGTCTTTCTGGAAATAGTCCACTGTTTCACTCCCTAGCAGAATCGGGAGGGTGTCTGACTGAAAATACAAGGCCTCTCTCCTTCTTCTAAGAATAGTCTAAGGGTAATAGTCTGTCTTTGTTTTAATGATTTTTAACCCTGAGAGGACTTCACTAAGAATATTAACTCTTTTTTTTTTGAGGTTTTTGCAAGTCAAATGGGGTTAAGTGGCTTGCCCAAGGCCACACAGGTAATTAAGTGTCTGAGGTTGGATTTGAACTCAGGTATTCCTGACTCCAGGGCAGTGCTCTATCCATTATGCCATCTAGCTGCCCCAGAATATTAACTCTTTTTTTTTTTAGGTTTTTGCAAGTCAAATGGGGTTAAGTGGCTTGCCCAAGGCCACACAGCTAGGTAATTATTAAGTGTCTGAGACCGGATTTGAACCCAGGTACTCCAGGGCAGGTGCTTTATCCACTGCCACCTAGCCGCCCCTGATGTTAATTTACATTAATGCTTTATAATCTTCAAACCACTACACAAATTCTATTTTTGTTATTAACATCAATATCTTCATCATCTACTGCTTATCAATGGTATTAGTTGTTGTTAATGTTACTGGTCAGAATATTGGAGGATCAATTGTTAGATGATATTCAGAACATGATAACCAGTCAATTGATCTAATTGTTGTTCAGTTGTGTCCAATTCTATGTGACCCCCATGGATAAAGTTCATGGGATTTTCCTGGCAAAGATACAGAAGTGGTTTGCCATTTTCTTCGAGCATTCTAAGTGCTCGGAGGTTTACCAAGTACTTTACAAATATTATCTCATTTTGTGTTCACAATAAGCCTGGGGTGATTATTATTGATATCCCCCATATTACAGATGAGAAAATTGAAGAAGTCAGAGGCTAAGTGACCTGCCCAGGATCACACACCTTATTGGACATAAACTCAACTCCTCCTTCCTCCTGGTCTAGCACTTTCTTCCTACAGGCTGTCAAATATCAGGGATAATTTCCTGAATGGGTACTCAAGAGCAAGAGTTCTAAAGAGATATATATCCTCCAATTAGAACTCTAAGGAGAGAAGTACTCTGCTCTGGTGATCCAATCTATTAGGTAGAGTCTATGTATTATATGATTCTTAGACTCCTTTGGGACAATAAAGTCCATGATAGCAGGAATTGGGTTTTATCTAAACACTGTCTCCTTTAGGACTTAGCACAGGACTCTACACAGAGAACGCATTTAAGACATGTTTTTTAATTGTCATAGGATCTTATTGTGAAAACATTAAGTTTTTTTTATAATGTAACTAAAAATATTTTAATGGTATCTTTGTAGTTTATTTTTTACCTTTATTGACATTTTATTTAAATTTTTCCAATTACATGCAAAGCTAGTTTTCAACATTTTTCCATTTGCAAGTTTATGAATTCCATTCTCCCTTCTCTTTCCCCTTTGACTGTGAACAAATTGGTAAAAGTTGTACACGGACAATCGTAACTGAAAATATTAAGAAATAAATATTTCTGCAGACTAAAGTCCTTTCCAGACTTCTTTGAATAAAGGAAAACAGTACTATTCAACCTTTTTTAGGAAACTAACCTCCATTAAATTCCTTTTTCCCCCCATCTCTCTTACCTAACCACATTCTATCAGAAAAATTGCAAAAAGATTAAGAGTAAACTGGAAGGCTCTACAAAGTGGATTAAATGTGACTGACAATCAGGTTTAGAACAAGAAATACTTTAATGTAATCAAGGTCATTGCCTACCACCATTTTTAATGGTTTCAGAAAGTGATTTGTTTTAGGACATTTCAAGTGACTATTGTTTTGTTTAATGAAGGAAACTATTAACTAAATTGTCAACTAAACTTTGGACCTTTGCTCAATCTCCACTGTGAAATTTTCTTTATTGAAAAATCCTACAATCCCATAGATTGCAACTTCAAAATGACTTCTTTCATAAAGAGTGTGGGGGGGGAATAAGGGTACTACATCAGTTTGGTCATTTCTCTCCCTTAGCAAAAATACATCAACATCAACAGTAACAAACCAATAAATAGCCCACCTCCTCCTTATACCACATACTCCTGCAAACAAAACAAAACAAAATAAAAAACCAGAATAATTTTAACTAGGATGTAAACTAGGGGTATCTGACTACATTTGCCTAAGTCCTAGAATGACCTACCTTTCTGGAAGGCTTGTGTTTATATGTAGACTATTTTTTTCTTTGACCATATGATAGATGAAGAAAGCACCTTAGAGATCATCCAGGGTCTTTTTATAGATAATATGGGCTCAGAGAGAGAGAAGAAATTTGCTCAAGGTCACACAGCTAGAATTCAACCAAAGATTCAGATCTAGGTCTGACCCCAAATCCAGGGTGCTTTCTTTTGTTCTTTGATATTCTATCCATGTACATTTCTCTGCCTCAATCTTTTATTATCTGCCTCTCTTGGTCTTATCCTGTCTGTCTCTGCCCTTGTTTCTCTTTCTCTCAGGTTCAATGTCCTCCTGGTCTTTGCTTCCTTTGACAGGGGTATGGGGAAGGTTTTGGAGGTATGCATGTAGGGGAATTGGCTTAAGAAGAGGATGTTGGAAACAAGATTTGGCCATTGCTCTCATTAAATCTCTGAAAGGGAATAATGGGAGAGTAGTATCTGTGTGCTCATATTTTTGCAGAAATATATATATATATATACACAAATGAGCTCATGTCTGTGTTTAGGTGTAAAATTTTATTTCTGGATCCAGGACAGTATGTATGTTACTGCTGTGGGGTCTATGAGAATATGGTGCTGGTGTTGGTTAGTGTCTGTGGGGTCTCCATGACCTCTGAAGTCCATGTCAAATGCCCTTTTTTTTACTCTCATGCTCTGTATCCTGTACCCTGTGAAGGAGAATGTTTCTTTTTGGCAGTGACAACAGCCATCAGCCCTGCCTGGGCCCCATCATTGCTGCCTCTGGACAGGGAGCTGTCAGTGGTCAGTGGGAGAGAAGAGAGAGTAAGAGCCAGGAAAGAGGGAGTGGGGCAGGATGGAGAGTCAGTGACCAGTGGGGGAAGGGATGGGGTGGGTTCTGAGCATCTGCAGAAATTCTTAGAAACAGACCCCACAGATGTTTACAGTTGGGCTCCTGGGCAGAGATTGTGCAGCTCCAGGGGTTGGTCTGGAGAGGGCGGGGACATGAGGGTCAGGCACTAGGCCTGGGCAGTTAGCAGCATCTCTGTAACAAGATTCTCTTTCTCCCCATCGTAGAAAGTGAGGAGAGAACAGGCCAGGAGGGTGAACCTGAGGAACTGTGAGCTGTGACTGGTGAGTACCCTGACACTGAGCACCCCCCCCCCAGCCACAGAGTGAATGGGGGACTCCCATCACCTCCAGAAAAGGTAGAAACAGAATGCATTTTCTGAGGCTTGATTACAACACATCAAGGCCTATCTATGCCAGCCCCTTCCCCACAGCAGGCTTAGCGGTGGATCTATAGGACCTATAGGAGCACCTATAAGCCATTAGTGCTATGGAAGTCCATGGTTGACTAGGACATTCTCATCCTACCTACACTGGGGCAAAACTGCTGACTCCTGGGTCAAACTGTGTGTGCTAATGAATCTGAGTGATATTGAACCAAGGACCAATATACATCTCTGTATATTTGAATATATAATATAGAAATACAAAAAATATCCCTATGGTCACTCTATGGTGGAAATGAGACAGGAGGAAAGCCAAACAGCTTGGCCTTATTCTCTGGGGAACAGAAAAATAGATATGGTCATGGGAACTGTGCCTGCCCTTCCCCCAGATAGATGCTTGCAGCTGAGGAATTTCCTTTGAGTTGGATTAGTGTACTGTTTTTGAGGGGTTTGTGATCAGGGTAGGAGGTGGGGAGGAATAGATCTAATCTCTGGTCTCTCAGTTCCATTAATCCTTCAGTCTGAAGAGTCCACCTCTGAGTTAGAGGGCTAGCAAGATCAGAGTGACCCTAGTATCCTTATTCACTTGGCTGAGAGGACTTTTGACCACATATGGAATTGCTGTGACCGGACCCATCAGTCTATCCAGACTCACCACCTAGCCTCCCCTAGAATGGTGAAGGTGGTCAGTGTGAAGAGGCACTCTATGTGGATATTTAATGAAGATTTTTCACAAAGCAATATAAATGTTCTTTTTTTTTTGGTCTGGGGACCTGAGGAAAAACCTGACCCTGACTTGGTGGGCAGTTACCCAGACCAAGGCAGGATGAAGAGACCTGATCAACAGATATTAGAAGATGAACTAAATGATGAAATAATATCATTATTGTTATTAATAGTAATGAACACATTATTATTATTTATAATACTTCTACTGTAAATAAGATTTTTAAAATTTTTATTTATTTAAGGCAATGAAGGGATTAAGTGACTTGCCCAAGGTCACATAGCTAGGTAATAATTAAGTGTCTGAGGTCACATTTGAACTCAGGTCCTGCTGACTCCAGTACCAGTGCTCTATCCACTGCACTACCTAGCTGCCCCTGTAAGTAAGGTTATTTTTTTTTAGCTTTTTTTTGTAAGGCAAACGGGGTTAAGTGGCTTGCCCAAGGCCACACAGTTAGGTAATTATTAAGTGTCTGAGACCGGATTTGAACCCAGGTACTCCTCTGACTCCAGGGCCGGTGCTTTATCCACTCCGCCACCTAGCTGCCCTATAAATAAGGTTTAAAAAAAATGTTTCATCATGGCAAGCTCATGAGAGGGGCATTGTGGATGTTATCACTTATTTATAGATGAAGAAACTGAGGTGCATAGAGGTAAGGTGACTTGCCCAGCATCATGAAACTACTGAATGTCAAAGTTAGGAGTAAGTTTTTGGGGCTCTTGGATTCTCTCAAAGAAGGGGAAAACTCTGGCAGGAGCAACAAATGAGCTCAGAGTTTAGAGTCTTCTGAAGGCATGATCTCTCTCTCCACACAGCTGAGCCTGGCCTCCTTCTGTTACAGGTGACCATGGAAATGCACACATGGAGTCCAATACTGCTTTTGATGGCCATCCTGAGGGGGCTGAGCCCTGCTCTGGGGGAGAAGAGATCTGCAACCACCAACCAACGCTGCACTTACATCTTTATGGCTCCCCAGCAGAAGTTCATAGGGGCTGTGTGCTGGAGTGGAACAAAGGCATCAGCCCCTTGTCAAGACAATCCTGGGGCAGATGAGCTTCAGGCTCTTCAGGTCCAGCTAAGACAGCAGGAGGTGCTAATCAAGGAACTGAAGGAACAGTTGGCTGCAGTTGGGACCACTATCAGCGAGGTCAGGGCCTTATGTGGGGAGACTCGGGACCCTGGCTCCCACTCCAGCCAACTGCAGACACCACAGTTACCCCATGGAAAAACAAAGGGTTCCCAGGGGGATGGATTGGCCCAGATAGAGGGCCAGGTCATGAATGCCTTAGCAGAAGCCCAGAGAGCCACTATCCAATACCACCAATTGGATGCCAAATATGATACTCTGGCTGTACTAGTCAATGACCAGAACACTGTCATCACCAAGCTGGAGCAGCAATGTTCAGGAGGGTCCAGGAATCAACAGATGCAGGACCTGAACAGAACAACTGGACAGGTACAGCAATAGTCTCTGTTAAAGGAATAGTCATTATCTTAGGAAGTAAAGCTTTTGGAGAAAGATTGTTATTTATAAGATGGTCATTGTTATGGGAGGAGGGTAATTTCCCAAGTACAATTAGACTCAGTCTCACTTCTATCTCATGTCCAAATTTGTCAATCTTGGGAAGGAGAGAAATTGACTGATTGACATGTGGCAGGTTTGGGGACCTGGATTTTCTTTCCTCCTTTGGGCCAGGTGTTCCTTTTCCCAAAGCTACCCATACTATTGTTTCAATTTTAGAAGCATTTAGTATCAGTTAACTCTTTCCTCCACTGCTTAGTTGGTGTTGTGAAACCTTGTTATGGTGAAGGATGGGTGAGGGTAGAAGGAGAAATTCTATTATTGGCACTGTTCAACTTCTGATCCCAGGATGAGCAATCTGAGGTAGAAATTCAGGATTTGGATGGGGGCAGAGATAAATAGTCCAGGAATAGATGAGATTAATTCCTTAGGAATAGGGATACAGAATAAGTCTTTTAGGGAAAAAAGTTGTATAGAGATGGTCCTCCTCCCTCCAGCCCCTCAGAAGAGGTGGGTCATCCTAGGACTTGAGTCTTGGATGATCAGACGTTCTGAGTTAATCATTGACTTCTACAGGTCTTGCTACCACCCTCCTTGAGTCCCTCAGAGCTTGGAGGGCTTGTGAGTAATGGCAGCAATGGTAGGGGAAAAATGCCTCGTCACAGGGAACAGGGCAGGATACCTGGTCAATCACAGAGGCAGCAAGGGGTCCTAGCCTCTCCCCTGCCCACAGGTCTCTCAGGAACACCTACACAGACAACAGGTAAGGTGTAGTTCAGGCTTATGACTTTGGGGGCAGAGAACAGATTTTAAATCCCTGTCAGAAACAGGTGGGGAGAGGGAGGTGGTGGGAATAGGGAGGGGGAAGGGTCTACAGTGGGATCCCCCCCAAATTTAGGCCAAGTCCATACCCAGGACAACCTTCCTCTTCCTGTCCCATTATCCTAGCCATCTTGTGGGTCTTCCCATGACCCCTTCATCCCTTGCCAGGGCAGACTATGTATGTCTTCATGACCCCTAGGCCCATGGCAAGATTGCTTGGAGGCCCAAAAGGGCAGGCAGGGGATCAGTGGGGTTTACCAAGTGAGACTGGGCCAGAAATCAGTGTCAGTGTGGTGTGAACAGCAACTGGAGGGTGGAGGCTGGATGGTCATTCAGCGGCGACAGGACGGCTCTGTGAACTTCTTTACCAACTGGCAGAACTATAAGGTAGGTATGATGGGAGGGGTGGGTTAGGGGCTCTGAATGGTTTAAGTACCTCCATAGCTCTGGCCCACTGAAGACTGGTCTCCCTTCCTTACTAGGTGGGCTTTGGCCAGCCAGATGGTGAGCACTGGCTGGGTCTTGAGACCATACACCTGTTGACCCATCTCCGGGATCATGAGCTTCTGGTGCTACTGGAGGACTGGAGTGGCCGTGTGGTCTATGCTCGATATGATGGATTCTCCCTAGAGTCTGAGAGTGATCACTACCGCCTGAGGCTTGGCCACTACAGGGGTGATGCTGGTGATTCTCTGTCTTGGCACAATGACAAACCATTCAGCACTGTGGACAGGGACAGGGACTCCTATTCTGGTGAGGCCTGGTCTGGCAAGGGGGGTTGGGTTGGTGGATCTGGCCAGGTTCTTCTGGTTGAGTAGATATCTAGCACTCCTACTCCTATGAGGGCAGATAGGGATTAGGGGCTGAGGAATGGTGGAATGGAGAGGTTGAGGCAGGGGTTGGTTGGCAGAAATAATACCTAACATATAGAGCTTTAAGTTTGGCAAACATGATCAGACATCCTGAGTTAATCATATAGTATCTCATTAGGTCTTCCCAATATCCCTATAGGGGAAGATACTGTTATCATTTTACTGGTAAAGAAACTGAGACAAATAGAGGATATGTGACTTGAGCAAAGTCGTACTGCTAGTATCTGAGGCAGGATTCAAACCCAGTTCTTCCTAATTTTAAGTCTACCAATAATGTTACCTAGCTTTTTTTTTCCTTGGGAGGGAGGGGGCAGAGGATGATGGGAGAAAGGGAGGGCAGAGAGAAACAGAGACTGGGGATTAGAAATCACTAACAAGAACAGAAGACTGAAGAACCTGATTATACAGCAGGTATGGAAAGTAAAGTGAATTTTGAAGTGATTGGCAGTAACTTGGAGATGTCAGTTCCTTAGTCAATAAACATTTACTGGGGGCAGCTAGGTGGCGTAGTGGATAGAGCACTGGCCCTGGAGTCAGGAGTACCTGAGTTCAAATCCAGCTTCAGACACTTAATAATTACCTAGCTGTGTGGGCAAACCACTTAACCCCATTGCCTTGCAAAAAAAAAAAGAATAAACATTTACTGTATGGAGTGTCTGATATGTGCTAAAAACTGGAGATACAAGAAAGGCAAAAACTGGTCCTTGCTCCAAGAAGTTTATTGTCAAATGGGGGAGACCACATACAAAGAACTATGTACAAACAAGCTTTATACAGTGGTAAGTTAGAAATAATCAACAGAAGGAAGGCATTAGAATTAAGGAAGACTTGGAAAAGCTTCCTGGGTAGAGGGGAGGATTTTATCTGGGACTTGAAAGACAAGAGAAGCCAGGAGGCAGAGATGAGGAGGAAATGCTTTCCAAGGCCTGGGGGAGAGCCAGTCAGGAGAATGTAGGGTCTTGTGTGAGAAATTGCTAGGAAGCAAATGTTCCTAGGGTACAGAGTATTGGTGAGGGGTTATAAGAGATAAGAAAACTGAAAAGGCAGAGAGGTCAGCTATATACAGCACTGAACTCCAAACCAAGGATATTCTATTCAATCCTGATGGTGTGTGACTTGGTCCAGACCTTCTGTCTATGAAAATCACTTTGAGGGCTGAGTGGGAAATATTGACTAGAGTGGGAAGAAGGCTAATGACAGGGAGACCAACCATCTGGTTATTATAAAAGGCCTGGTATGGGATGTTGAGGGCTTGTGTCAATATGATGGTAGTATCAGAGGAGAGAAGGGAGCACATTTGAGAGATATCATAGGGGCAGCTAGGTGGCGTAGTGGATAAAGCACCGGCCTTGGAGTCAGGAGTACCTGGGTTCAAATCTGGTCTCAGACATTTAATAATTACCTAGCGGTGTGGCCTTGGGCAAGCCACTTAACCCCATTTGCCTTGTAAAAAAAAAATTAAAAAAAAAGAAAAAAGAAAAGAGAGATATCATAAAGGTAAAATAATAGACCCTGGCCATAGACAGAATATGGGAGGATGAATGATACGGATGACATCTAGGTTGTGAGCCTGGGTGATTGGGAAGATGGTGTTACCCTTAATAGTAACAGGGAAGTTAGGAAGAGAGAAGGGTTTGGGAAGAAAGATAATGAGGTCAGTTTTGGACATAATCAGTTTATTGTGTCTATAGGATATCCAATTTGAGAGGTCCAATAGACAGTTGGAGATACATTGCTAGAGGTCAGCAGAGAGGTGAGGGCTGAGTAAGTAGACTTGATAAGCATCATCATCAAGATGATAATTGAATCTATAGGAGCTGATGATCACCAATACTTTAAGTGTGAATGTCTCCCCTGGGACATCCCTTATTAATGGGTATGACTTGGATGAGAATCCAACAAAGAGGATCAAAAAGTAATCAAATAAGGAGGAGAACCAAGAGTAGTTTCACTGAAACCTAGACAGAAAAGAACAGGATGATTGACAGTCAAAGACTGCAGAAAGATCAAGAATGAAGACTGAGAAAAGACCATTAGATTTGGTAATGAAGAAACCATTAGTATGGAGAGAGCAGCTTCAATTGAATGAAAAGATTATAAATCAGCATGTAAAAGTTAAGAAGAGAATGAGAGGAAAGGAAATGGTGGTACTGATTGGAGATGCCTTCTTAAGGGATGGTGGCTAGCAAGAAAGGATGGAGCAAGTGAGAGTTTTTGAGGTTGGGGAAGACATAGGTAGTTTATAAGCAATAGGGAAGCAGCCAGTGAAAAGGGAGAGACTGAAGATTAGTGAGAGAAGGGAGCTAACAGAGGAGGCAATCTAATGGAGGAGATGAGAAAGAATTCTGTGTGTAGAGGGGTTCACATTGGCAAGAAGGGTCATCTCATTATATAAGACAGGGGCAAGAAGGAGATAGTACAAAGTTGCTAGGTAATATGAGATAAGGATTGAGGAAGAAGGCATTTTCCTCAGCTGACTTCAATGAATTATCTATACTTAAGTGCGAGATGTTTTTTCTCCTAAAGGAGAAGGTAAAAGGACTCAAGATACTCTTCCCATTTATCAAGAATGTCTCTTGGAGGAAAAAGGGCTTCCAGATAAAAAAACAAATAAGAAAAAGGTGCTAGGGCAAAGGGAATCCTAATCCATGGTACTAAGTTGAAGAATGAAGAATGGGTCACAGAAGAGAAAGGGAAGGTGGACCACTGAACACTTGGAGCTAAGTGACCACTATGGGATTCTTTACAAAGACAGGAAGAGATGGACCTTTGAGGAAGAAGCAACTGATTGTCTTCTAAAAAGTGAGCCTAGATTCATGGATGGCAACAGGAAGCAAATCACCCCATATACAACCAAGGACACAGAGTGGTCAGTGAATTTCCAATGAGGTACACCAGGAAAGCTATTTGTTGATCTAATGTCAACAATAGAGAGATCTATCTACTTGAACCTTTCCAATGCTTGTCAAATCTGATGCCTGTTACTTCTGATGATTTGTGTGGGAATGAAGGAATCTGGAAAGAGGCAGCTAAGTGGTACATTGGATAGATTGCTAGACCTGGAGTCAGGAAGACCTGAGTTCAAATCCAACTTCTGATACTTACTAGCTATATAACCCTTGGTAAGTCACAACCTCTGAAAAGGTTATGGTTGGTGTCCTGGGATGGAATGAGTTAGGGCTGAGCCAAGTCTATGTAGTGGTGGACCAGACTGGTTGGCAGGTCAGGATGTCAGATCTTGGCACTCTCTCTCTCTCTCTCTCTCTCTCTGGAGCCCATTTCGGACATTGGTTAGGGAAAGTCAGAAAGTAGCTCTAGAAAGAAGGAACAACTTCTGCTCCAGGTTGCTGTAGTTCTCTCTCCTTTATTTTCACTCACCCCATTGTAATAGCTGGCCATCATCATGGCCTCTGGGTACAGAGATGAGGAGTAGGATGGTGAAATCATCACTGTCTCTGGCAAGGAGAGGATTCATATTCATTCTCTAAAATGGAGATTGACTAACCCTCTCGGGTAAACAATGAGACATTGCCTCAGATTTTGACCCATAGAATGACTAACAAATTCAGGACCACAAACACAGAGACCCAAAGTTGCAGATTCCTCTATTCACAGTACTGGGCACTCAGGCTCACGGACAATCACAATTTCTCAGTCTCACAGATGCATACACTCAAAAAGAAAGCTAGAAAGATGACAGTTCAAACAGATGAATTTGAAGAGGGCTGAATGAGCTTATCCATCCAGTTTCCATGTCCCTAGAGACAGGATGTCTCCAGTTGAGGGTTGAAGGGATCTGTCCTTAACTCAGAACTATTCAACTGTTATCAATGACTTTAGATGAAGGCATAGAATCTTTTTCAAAGTTGATCAAATCTTTATCAGAACTGGGAGGGATAGGTCAAACAAGTCAAAGAAAGATATGCTCATCTTATTAAATCTGATAGGGATAAATGTAAAGTCTTTTGAGATTCAAAATCAATTTCACAGGTCCAGGATGGGGAGAAAGACAATAGTTCATGTAGAGAGATTTTAGTTAGCCACAAGTTCAATATGAAATAACAGTGTAATAACTTAGTATCTAAAGACTAGAACACATTTCCTCCTTTGCAAAATGAGGATTGAATTAAATGGCCATTGAGGTCCTTTCCAGGTCTAGATGTATGATCTACACATTAAGCTTAAGCTGCATTAACAAAGACAGGCAGTACTAAGGGAGAAAATGAGGGAAGTGACAATTCTGGGATCATTGTCCACTTTATCTGTTTGTTTTTAGGTCAAGACACCATGTTTTAGGAAGGACAAACTAATGTGACAAACTAATGAATGCAGAGGACTTTGACCAGGATGGGAAGGAGATTGGGAGGGATTCCATTTGAAAATTGTAGAAGAAAATAGGGGTATTTAGTTCAGAGAAAAGATGATTTAGAAGGACAAGTAATCTTTGTCCTGAAATTTTTTTTTGTTTGTTTTTTAGGTTTTTGCAAGGCAAATGGGGTTAAGTGGCTTGCCCAAGGCCACGTAGCTAGGTAATTATTAAGTGTCTGAGACTGGATTTGAACCCAGGTACTCCTGATTCCAGGGCTGGTGTGTTACCCACTAAGCCACCTAGCCATCCCAATGTCCTGAAGTTTTTGAAGGATAGCAGGATGGTACAGTGGATAGGAGTCTGGGCCTGGAGTCAGGAATTAGTTCAAATCTGATCTAAGACAAGACACTTCCTAGTTTTGTGATCCCATGATGAGGAAGAAGAATTAATCTTGTTCTGCTTGGGTAGAGACAGGGTTGGGCTTGATGTCAGGAAAAACTTCCCATCATTTAGAACTATCCACAGATGAGATGGCCATGGAAGGTAGTGGATTCCCTTAACTTCAAATGAAGGTTCAATGACTCCTTGTTCATCATGTGTGTAGAAGGCCAGCCCTTGGGTTGAATTTTGTCAGAAGTGGACTGATCTAGGTTGCCTTTACATTGCCATTTCTGTAAGGGAAGACAAAGCTGGGGCGGGGGCGGGGGAGTGAGTAGGAGAGGAGCAGAGCTGGGGTATTGGGGCTTTTATTCTAGTAATCGAGAAAGGGGTGGGGAAGAAGACAATTCTGGGATTAGGATCCTACCCTGCAAAGGGGAGGGGAGGGGAGATTCTCAATACTCCTGTTCAGAGTTAGTCTTGGGGATCATTGCGTTGTCACAACCTGTCTATCTCCCCTTTCCAGAGGTATATGAACCTGGGGGGTGTAGATGTTAGTGATGGATTACGCACGCAACTCTTGATTCACCTCTTCTTTCTCTTCTCCTAGGTAACTGTGCTCTATATCAGCGGGGTGGTTGGTGGTACCATGCCTGTGCCCATTCCAACCTCAATGGCGTCTGGCACCTCGGGGGCCACTATCGAAGCCGTTATCAAGATGGTGTCTACTGGGCTGAATTTAGGGGTGGTGCCTATTCACTCAAGAAGGTGGCTATGCTAATTCGGCCTCTCTGACTCCTGACCTTCACTCTTTGATCTTTGGTGGGGGGAAGTGTATTTGATCATCTTGGACTGCCATTTTGTGTCTTAGAGCTTGCATGAGTTGGGGGTCTGCAAAGCCCAGGGTATTATAAACAGTATTCCCCCATTTTACAAATCATACCCCATCAAGCCCATACTGCCATCACCTTCTAACCCTTAGCCCTGCAGGAATGAGAAACTGCCATTCAGGAAGAGGGCCAGTCTCTTTGTTTTTCTAAACATGGAATATAAAACAGTAGCATCATAATGTATGTCTATGTATATGGCATGTGGGTATGGGGATTGTGCTGTCTCCCACATGGAGGGGGTTAGGAATGTACCAATGTACCATCCTGCTACCCTTCAAAAACTTTAGGACAAAGGTCACTGTCCTTCTACATCACCCCTTTTTTGAACTAAATACCCCCATTTTCTTCTACAATTTTCATACGGAATCCCTCCCAATCTCCTTCCCATTCTGGTCAAAGTCCTCCGTATTCATTAGTTTGTCCTTCCAAAATGACTCCTTGTTCATGATGTGTGTAGAAGGTCAGCCCTTGGGTTGAACACCTCCAAAATGCGAAGGTGCACACAGGCCTGAATAATCTGAGGCTTCCCCTTAGTTACTTGTCAGATGTTCCCCAGACCATAGTTGAGCACCTACCCTCAACTTCTACTGGTCTCATAGATCAATACTGATCTTCCAAGTCTATAGGAGAATCAGGGTAGGAAGGGTGATTGAAGTCTGCTAGCTGCTTTCCTCTTCTTCAGCTTCCTCTTTGAGGTCCTCCAGGATCAAATTGTCTATGTCTACTATAAGGCTGCCCTGGCTAAGGCAGGTGGCTACAGTAGAGCCAGTGCTTTCATGGACAGGACTTGAGAATAAGACCACAGGCAGATTGTTCTGTTTTCGGCTTCTGGGGTGCACACAGGATGTCCCTGTTATGAAGGATCCTAGAGGAGAAGCACAAATATTAAGATTTGAACCTTCTCTGTTCTGAACTTGTCTGCAGTCTTGAGGCCTCTGTGTACCTGGTGAGAGACTGGTTCTGAGCAAGCAAACTAAAGGCAAAAGTATGTTAGCTCACATGAAGAGATAGGGCAAAGAAAAGAAAGGGACTGAGGGTTTGGGGGCTCCACCTTGCCGGTTGTGGCAGTCCTCAGCGAAGCAGGCATGTGGGTTTTTTCTGCTTTTCTCATTCTGGTTTCGGCGTGGGGGGAGGATTCGACTTGGTAGAACAGAGTTACGGCAGTGGTAGCATGGAGATGGAGTTCCCATCTGGGCATAACCCCTGGGGAGAAAGCAAGAATAGTTGGGGCAGGTCAGGAAGTAGGCCAAAGAGGCAGTGTGAGTCAGAGATTAAGAATGGGGGACTGAGAAAGTAAGAATGAAAGAAAGACACTGGGGGTTGGGCTGGGAGGTTTAAAGTGAGAAGAACCCTTGGAGATCATCTATAGCTAGACTTCTTTTTTTTATAGATAGGGAAATTGAGGTCTAAAGTGGGGAAATGTTTCACCCAATATAAATGCTGGGATTCTAACTCTGATTTTCTGGCCCCAAACCTAACGATCCTTTTATGTACTGAGGTCTGGGGACAAGGGTCATGGGACAGGGATCTGAGAACTCACGTGAAGATATGGCCACACTGTAAACAATGGAACTCAGCTTTTCCCCACATCTTGTCTTTGGGCACTGGATCATATTTTACTTTACACTTCCGGCACCGGGACACCTAAAATGGTCAGTGTGAGGAGGGTAAGGTCTCCTCTCAGGGATCCCATGGGACCCAGCCTCAGTCCTGGTCTTGGCCCCTTTACCTCTTTGCGCTTGGGCACCCGGCGCCACCACATGTTATCACACGTAAAGCAGGCAAACTGGCAGTCTTCACTCGGCATCTGGTCCTTCTGGACATCATCCAACATGCGAAGATTTTTCTCTGTCAGGGGTAGTATCCTAATGGTGGATGCCACCTCCTATGTGGGAAATTGGGGATAAGTTTTGAGTACCTCATCTTCCAGTGTGACTCCAATGGATGTTCTTACCCTCACCCTGTTCCCCTCATACATCAATGTCTCTGTCCTTCAAGACCTTTTCTTGACCCTGTGCAGAGAGGGGAGATAGAGAAAGGATTCTAGGTTAGGACCTGCATTGATCTTCAGGTACCCCTGTACCCTCAATCCTGGAGCTCTTCACTTGGTAAAGAGGCAAACTCTGAAGCAAGGATCAAGGCCCAGTCAGGGAGGAGACCTCAGTCCACATTTCAAACCTTTCCTCAAGATTCTCAGCCCAACCCCTAATCCCTCTTGTGGCATTATATCTTGAGCCAATCTGGATGTCATATTGGGGGTAGGAAGAAGAAAAGCACATATGAGATTGAGCTAAAGAGATTGTGGAGGTAATGGGGAGAGAAGAACATGAGGATCTGGGAAAGAGATTCCCAAAGTTATCTCTCTTCCCTTAGCCCAGGGGTTCCCTGAGCCCAGGAATCTGGGTCCCTGGGATTTGCTTGTTTAAGTTGGAGACTATTGGATCTCCTTGCAACTATGGGGCAAATGGGGGGAGGAAACTTACCTGGATAACTTGGTCGTCTTGGTGACAATCTTCTTCTGATCTGCCCACTTCAGAGAACAAGTTTAGAGAATACAAGAGCTGTCAGAAGATATTCTAGGCTCAAGGGCCTTTAAACAGTCTACTCATTCCCCAGTGGTCTCTGATAGACTCTGACCATTCTGGACACTGGTAGCCTCTGGGACACCCCTTCCATGATCTTCCTGAATATCTAGGTGCCCTCCCAGACATCTAGTATTCAACAGATTCCCTCTCAATAAGTCCTGCAATCCCTCCTGAACTCTCTAGGGCTTCCTCCACATTCTTTCCTCTCACCCCCCCCCCCCAATATGATTCCTGCTGACCATTAATTTGCTTAGCCACCCAAGAAGAGACCAGGGAATGGTCGTTGTGATATCTTTCCATTAAGACATTTGCCTTCTTCACAGACACGTGACCATGAAACTTCTCCCTAAAGCGTCTGACATTCTTCTCCAGCTGTTAAGAGGTTGAGGTAAGGGAGGGAGACATAGGAACATCATTAGTGCCATTGCCAAAATGCTTGAGAAACCTGAAGGTTAACACTGGAAAGAATCTGAGCTAAGGCAGTAAATTCCATTCCTCCTTGGGTGTCTTGCATATATTGTTAGATTCAAACTTGGGTTTCAGTAGAGCTCTGCTGAGTATACTTTCTTAAGAAGACAAATCCTAACTCCATTGAAACTCCAAATAACTACCAATCTCACCTCGTTGATCCTAAACAAAACACATCCTCCATGATGATTCCAAATGGCACTCAGTCCTTATGGAAACTATACCATCCTGCTTCCACAAGCCTATCAAAAGGCTCTTCTCACAACCAGCTGCTGGAGTCTGCTGGGACCCAACTGTTCTTCCCCTCAATAAACAGATTTGCATTTACTTCCATGTGTAGCTCTTTTCTCCTGATTACCACCTTTCAGGTGTCAATTCCCTAACCTATGAAATGGGCACGCAGGCCAGGTACTTGTCAGGGTGAGGTGGGGGAGGACAGGTCACATATGCACCTTGTGCTGGTTTTCTTTTACTTCCAACCCCTCTCCCTCCCACTGTGGGTGGTTAAGGGGAGGAAAAACAAGAGATAGGGGTATGTTTCAGCAGGCGCCCCCCACCCCCTCCGGCCCCTGACCGGCCAGCGTTTTTGTTTTTGTTTTTTGGAAAAGGTCAAAGTTGTGGTTAGAGGGGCCCAAACTGCAAGGCAGGTGAGAAACTCTGAGGCTTCTCAGAAGGCTCCTAGGGCGGCGGACCCGCTAGCCGGCTCCCCAGGCTCCAGGCCAGGGACCAGGTAGGAGGACAAGGCCTAGCTTAGAGTTGGGGGGCGGAGAGAGAGGCAGAGTTGGGCTCCTGGCGCTGCACATCTGGCTCCGGCCCCCCGTTCTCTCACCTGCACCTTGGAAGACTCGACTGCGGCCATGCTTGTTCCCGCGGCTGGTGGCTCTCCAGGGTCCCACCTCTCAGGTCCCCAGGACCCAGGAAATTTGGGGGTTTTTCCGCTCTTCTCACCTCTTTTGCCTTTGCCTAGAACAGCACCCCGCCTCCCCCTCTTTCACTCCCTTTTTCCGCCTAAGTTTCAGTTTCGCAGAAAAGGGCGGGACCTCAGAGGGGTGGGGAGATTCAGAACCTGAGGCTACACTTTCCAAACCCAGCCCAGCCCAGCCCCCCAATCTGAGAATTAAATCTCTTCGGGAATGATGGGGTCCGGGAAATGAGGGTGGGCTATGCAACCAGGGTGGGACTGACTCGACCCCAATGGTACTGTCCCACGTCAGAAGAAAAATCCCTTCCCCAAAGGGTCAGAAGTCTTAAGCTGGAAGGACACCCCCCCCCCCCCAGGTCTCCTAGTCTAACTTGAATCTCAGTAGAAAACTCTACAAAGATCACCGAGCCCGCAAGGCTCCAATTAGGAAGGTTTTGGTTGCTTTGTTTTTCCCTAAAGCTGCTTCTCAGTAATTTTTATTCATAGCCCAGAGTTCTGCTCCTTGGAGCTAAGCAGAATCATTTTCATATGTTGGATCGTCTCTGATATTTGAAGAAAACTATCATCATGTATCTTCCCTAAATCTGTTCTTCAGAGGAAACATCTCCAGTTCCACTGACCAATTCTCATATCCTCAAAAAACATGGACTCTTGCCCATTTCCGTTTTCCTGCTCTAAATACAATTAACTGCTTCCTTCCCCACCCTCCATCTCTAGCCATACTCCAACCCATATAATCTTGAATATCCTTCTCTTCAATTTATCAACTGCTTCTTTAAAAAGAATTCAGTTTACTACCACAAGCATTTACCTAAACTTCTATGTCTTTCCGGCTCCTGTGCTGGGGTCTGGAGATCCAAACAATCCCTGTCTTTAAGGAGATTACATTCTATTCAGAGACAATACCATGTACAGAGAAAATGAAATATAAAATACATGTGTTGCACTTCCTCTGGTTTCCTTACCCAAATGACTGTAGATGACTGCTCCTTTCTTTAAGGTTCTAGAAGAGCTCTCAGTGACTGGGTTTTTTCTCATACCCCCACCCAGACACTTCTGCACTGATTATCATTCCCTAATTAGCTTTTAGAAAGGGCATTTACTGGACAAGTATAGCAAGAATGGTTAGGGAAAACAAACAAACTAATTATCTAAACAAGGAGGCACATTTTCCTATTGGTCATACTAGGTGTGTGGGCTCAAACTTGAAAGTATTAAGGTAGAGAAACACACACATACACACACAAACACAGAGATGGAGCATATGTGGCCAAGGAGTAAGCAATTCCTGATCATTAGGAGTCATTTCCTTCCTTTATTGAATCCTCATGAAGTTCTTCATAGATATAACTCTTCACTGGAGGGATTCCAGAGGGTAGGATGGGTAAGTGGGATAGAGACTTGGAAGAAATAGGGTCGACAAAAAATGGCTATGAGGTACCAGAAGGTGGCGATTCAGGAAGAGAGCTTCTGCCTAGGTTGCCTATCACATAGAATAACAGGGATTCTGAATTAATAGGGCAGTAGATTGCAATGCCCTTCATAGTCCAAAGTTAATATTGACTTGATTACAAGCTCAGAGCAAGAAGCAAAAATTGGGGGGGGGGAATTTGGTCCTCAGTAGTATGGCAGATAACTACCCTCTTTGTTTTTTTGTTTTTTACATGATCATCAATGTATAAGGTCAGAAGATACCTGGATCATGGATAGTTATAGAGAAAGAAATTAAAGTTGAAGTTTTCACCATCCAATCCTTAGGTCAGTTCTGTCTCAAACCCAATTTTTTTCTTATTTTCAATTTTTATTCATATCATTTTTCGTATCTTTTTATCTGAATTTATCCTTTCCTCCTCTATGTAGTCAGTTATTCCTTTTTTTGTGGCAAATGAACATATTGGAATTTTACTGAATTATAACAAACAACAACTATAAAGAATTTAGAAAATCAGGAGGGCTTCTATGAATTGCTGCAAAGTGAAATAAGCATATCCTAAAATATTTATATATATTTATATATATACATATATATACATATATGAAATGATTATAACTATGTAAATATAAAGAACAATGAAAAACATGAAGGGAATACTGTATAGTTATAACTAAGGATGGCCCTGATTAATTATACTAGCATTAATAAAGTATTTTAAAGTTTGCAAAACTTTACAGGCATTATAATATTCACAAATATTCTCACATTTCTCCCCTCCCCCACCTTCTTCCCCACACAGTCTTGTCTATTGGTTCTCATTTTATAGTCAATCATTCCTTTTAACAAAGAATAAAAAAGAAAAAAGTTCAGCAAAACTAATCCAGACAGCAATCTGTGGAAATATCTCACCCCCACAGCCCTCCACCTCTGCAAAGAAGGGAGAAAGAGACAGTATTTCATCATAGCATTACATAATCTTTATTTATATTTACAATATGCTAGCTGTGCATATTGTTTTTCTGGTTTGTTTACTTCCCTTTGCATTAGTTATTATGCCTTTCTCATTCTTCTCTGATTTTTTTTTCATTTCACAAAACATACTAATATTCTATTTCATCCATATACCACAATTTGCTTAGCCATTCCTCTGTCTGCTATTTTTAGTGACTTTATGGGTTAACCCAAGATGTTGTCCTTTACCCAGGAATGATGGGGTTTGAATACTAGATCTTTCATTTTTACTTTAATTCAGGAAACATTCTTTAATCTCTATGTGAATGACTCATTCTTAGAGATCACACTGGTGTAACCAACTGATTAAAATCTTGACTGGAATCGGGGCTAGAGTTGTTAGAGCAATTTCTGAATTCTTCTAATCATTTATATCCCAATATAGAAAACCTTGAAAAAAACAACGAGGGGTGGCTGGGGTTGTGTGTGGACTGAGCATATTCATTTGGTAGTGAGCTAATTATTCAAGGCCTGAACCTGGTCGTTTCTCACACCTGTGTGATGTGAGTGAACTGGAACAACTCAAACTTTGGAACACTACCTGGTCACCAGCATAGACAAAGGACTCCAAGTAGCTGTTTTGGTCATACCTCTTAGAAAGTACAGAAAGTACTGATTATCTCTGTGAGTGGGCAAATGTATTTTATGGACCTTTACATACCTTTTATATTTGGGATATTGGATCAGTGCATTTGGCAAGTATCTTAGGAAAACCTTAAAGTGCTAGTATAGCAATAAAAGCTTGATCATGTGCTATTTTTTGGAAGGCAATTAAGAGACATCGTCACTTTTCCATTAATTAGTAAAGGAAGGGGGTTTATCTTTTCCCCCAAACAATAAGTTGCTTTTTTGTTTTTTTAGGTTTTTGCAAGGCAAACGGGGTTAAATGACTTTCCCAAGGCCACACAGCTAGGTAATTATTAAGTGTCTGAGACCGGATCTGAACCCAGGTACTCCTGATTCCAAGGCTGGTGCTTTATCCACTATGCCACCTAGCCACCTCCACTAGCCCTTTTTTTTTTTTTTTAACATGAACTGTTTATTTCCCCTACAGGATGGGAAGAGTCAGTACTTGTTCTTTCTAGCTTATGGTCCTCCGAATTTTTTCATCCCCTTTCAAGCTCTTCCATTGCCTTCTCCTTCACCTTCTTTCTCAAAGGATGGCTTTGTCCACTACTTTATGTTGAAAATAGAGGACATTTGTTACAAGGTTATTTTTCTTTTCCACTTTGCCTATCAAAGCTCCAGCCTATGCTTACATCTCTTGAGGACATTGTGACCCTTGCCAAAGCCAATCCCTCTACTTATTATGCTCTTGATCCCATCTTCTCCTGACTCCTTCAGGCACTTATCTTTTAAATTATTTGAAGGTATCTCTCCCTACAAATAAAGCCAGGACCCCATCTTCCTTTAAAAATCCTTTAGCCCCTTCTTCTCCTTAAACTATTGTCCTATATCTCTTCTTTCTTTCATTGCCACACTAGAACTAATAAACAATAACCACTTCATCTTCCTCTCATTTCTGATCCCTTTCAATCAGACTTCTGATCCTATCACTCATCAGAATGCTCTTTCCTATGTTAACAGTGTTCCTTTAACTGCTTGGTCCAGTGACCTTTTTATCTGTCCTCATTCTTAATTTCCCAGAAGCATCTGACACTATATTCTCTGGGATTTTGAGCCATGACTCTCTCTTGATTCCCTTCTGCTATCTGGTCATTCTTCTTCAGGCTCCTTTGCTGGATTATCATTTATGTTTTGCACCTTACCCAAGGGTTTTCCCCAGGGCTCTGTAGCACATTCTCTTCTCTTTTGTGCCTGTACTCTTTCTCTTGGAGATCTTATTGCTTTCCATGGAATCAAGTATTCACTTTCTACAGATGACTCTTATATATATATATATATGTATATGCCCGTTGTCTTGCTCCAGACCTTGAAACATACATCATCAGTTGCCTGCTGTATAGCTTCTCTTGGATATCCCATACCTATCTCCAATTTAACTTGTCCAAAATAGATTATTTTGCCTCTTTGTCTCTAAACATTTTCCTCCAAACTTTTCTGTTACCCTCCCCATCATTCAGATTTATAATATCTTTCACTCTTCTCTTTCCCTCATGCTCCATATCCAATCAATTGCTAAGTCTCGTCTAATTTACCTCCACAATCTCTCTCAAGTTCATCTATTCTTCTTCACTCAGACAGTCATCATTCGATTTCAGACCTTTATGGTTTCTACCCTGGACTACTGCAATAATCTCCTAATTCATCTGCCTGCTTCCAGTCTCTCCTCTCTCCAACTGATTTTCCACATTCTGCCATGTTACTCTTCTGCTCAAATATCATTATCAGCTCCCTATTGCTCACAGACTCAATGGCTTCCTTTTTCTTTTTCATCTTTTGCAAGGCAATGGGGTTAAGTGACTTGCCCAAGGTCCCACAGCTAAGTAAGCAGTGTCTGAAGCCAGATATGAACTCAGGTCCTCCTGACTCCAGGGCGTGCTCTAGCTGCCCCAACATGGAGTGTCCTCATCAATAAGGGTGTTGTGCTCTATGAGAAGGGCAGAATTGAAGCAGCTCAAAGGAAACTTGTTATCTGTAGGTTTATAATACCCATCCCAGATGTTCACATAGACTATTTGTGCCCAACCTGTGGTAGAGCATTCTGAGCTTATATGGGTCTGATCAGCCAGTTGGGGACACTGTAATTTATCTCAAACTTAGTAATGTCATTTTGGTCATCTTTGATACTGAAGGACAAGAACCAACCAACCAACCTTTGCTTATAGGATTAAGATATAAACTTGTTAGGTTGGCACTTAAGTCTCTCCACAATCTGGCTCTTCCCTACATTTCCAGTTTTACTTTACATCAATTTTTTCTGATCCTCTTTATGAACTCTACATTCTAATCAAATGAGACAAATGTGCTTTCCATCTTTATACCCACATCTCAGGATCCTTGTTTTCCCCCAAGACACATCTCAGGTGCCATCTCCTCTCTGAAGCCTTCCTTGATCTCCCTTAGTTGTTAGGAGTCTCTTCTTCCTCACTCTTCTTTGTACTATACTTATTGGTATACATCTGATATCTCTAGTAGAATGTAAATTCTTCTAGAGTAGGATTTCCCTTTTGTCTTAGTATTCTTTCTCAGCATTTGGCCCAATGTCTTGTACATAGGCTTGATGAATCCATGATCTCATCCTTGTGATGTAGTCTTTCCAGTGATACAGAATGCAGCCTGGCCACACTTTCTTATTCTTTATTCACCCTGGCCTTTCATAAATCTTTCACAGGTGTCAACCCAATGCACTGAGGGAGTTTCCCTTGTTTTCTTGATATTATGTATATGCCTATACAATAATCCAGGTTATGCTACTAGCCTAGGCTTGAGAATGGAATGAAAAAAACCACTCTGGAACATTTAGCAGGAAATGAAAGAAGGTTTACTTATTCATAGCAGGATATAGAACCTACTCTGGAGCTTCTCCAATTCCTACTTGTACTGGTGGGCTGAGTCTCCAGAGAATGATTACACAACAGACTTGTCCAGGACAATTTGGAAGCCTTTATCATTAGCAAGTTCTTATCAGAGAGAGAGTCTTTCCCTGGACTTTTGGAACTGCATAGTCTAGTTTCAGAGATCCACTGGAGAAACATTAACATTTTAATTTTCTGATGTGTTCTCTTTACAAGTCAGAGCACTACTTCTGAGATCTTTTATCTCAGCGCTTATGCATCCATTGATTTACAGTATTCCTTTGTTCAAGATCACCCAACCACTTAGACACACATTGCAGCCATGAAGAACAGCATGGATTTTGCATTCCTAAAACCCTAGTGCCTATAATTGTCTATACTAAGATGGTTTATAAATACATTTTTTTTCCCTTTTTTGCATCCAAGTATACGTAGGCTGCTTTCCTTATTGTTAGGTCCTTTTCTGTAGGTCCAAGGATAGGATTTGCTTATTAGCATGGAAACCCCAAGTAATCATATCCGTGAGCTTAATATTTTTGGGGGGGTTGTCCTATATGTGTTCTGTGTTTACTTTTTCTTTTAAACTAAGCCTGCTTGTCCTATTAACTGGGTGAGTTTGGGATTCCATTCAGAATGCCCTTGTAGTGACAGAGATCTACTGGAGAAATTGCAGGTACCTTTTGGCATAGGCACTCAGTGGAAATTTTCTTGCACCTTTAAGGCCACCAATAGTAGAGGGACCCCTGGAGAAATTTTGGTAAACCCTTTGTAGAAAGAGACACCTAGGTATTTTGACCAAACTCTAATTAGATAACCCAATGTTGTATTGGGGAAATCATGAAGAGTTTAAACCAAGACAATTTGGTTTCTCATTTGAAGGTAAAGAAGAGATTTCCAGTTGACCCTAAGTCTTTAATTCCTGTGGATCAAGTCCCATAAGTCCCGGAAGACCTGTAGGAACCAAGCCTTCCTTTTGAGATGGAAGTTTAATTTTCTTAAGTATGAATTTTTCTTTTCTGGTGGATTTTTTTTTAGGTTTTTTTGAAAGGCAAATGGGGCTTGTCAAATGCCTCATGGCTAGGTAATTATTAAGTGTCTGAGACCGGATTTGAACCCAGGTACTTCTGACTCCAGGGCCGGTGCTTTATCCACTATGCCACCTAGCTGCCCCTTCAATGACTTTAAAAAAAAAACCCAATCCAGCCAAGATGATATAAAGTCTTAGAAAAATTGGGCCAGCCTATGTTTCTGTGTCCTAGGAAATACTGCTTCTATTACACCAAAGAAGCATGCATGTCCAGTAGTTGTAGGAGCACATTCCTAGCCTTCTTTTGTTGTCATAGATCCTTTTTAGTCACAGATCTCCCTGTCCCTCAGTCTCACAAGGTAGGCATCCTCCAAGACTCCTCTATTTAAGTTCTTGCCAAGACTTATTCATTTCACCTTTGCACCATCTTCTAAATATGCCCCCTTTTCCTCCTCTGTCATTGCAGCCCTTCTACTATAAACCTTTATCACCTCATGCTTGGATTATTGCAATAGCCTGATGGTGGACCTCCCCACTCTAAACCATCCTCTATTCAGGTACTAGATAATTTCCTAAAGTGCAGGTTCAAGCACAGCTCTCCTTTCTCCTCCTACTCAATAAATTGCCCCTAGTATCAAATACAAAACTGTCTGACGTTCAAAAATCCTTCATAACCTTGCCCCTTCCTACCTTTCTATTTTTCTTATTTTCTATGCCCCAACAGATACTCTGATCCAGTGACACTGGCCTCCACAAATAAGATATTCTATCTTTTGGTCTAGGGCATTTTCTCTGACTGTCCTCCATGTCTGTAATGTTTTTGCCCTTTTGCTCTACCTACTGATCCTCCTAGCTTTCCTTTAAGTCCCCAGAAAAAAAATTCCTTTTGATGGAAATCTTTCTCAACCCCTTTTAAGGTTTTTCTCTCTGTTCATTATTTTCTATTTATTTTGTATATAGCTTGGTTTGTATATATTTGTTTGCATGTTGATTCACCCATTATAGTTTAAGCTCCTTGAGTTCAGGGACTGACTTTCGCCTCTTTTGAGTATTCCCAGAGCTTAGCATAGAGACTGTTTTTTTCCTCAACTGATATTTTATTTTGTTTTTTCTGATTACATGTTATAAAAGTTTTTCAACATTCATCCTCATGCATATGAATATTTTTAAGTTACATAATTTCCTTCCACCCTCCCTTCCCATCCCTTTCCCCTCAGTGGACAACAGTCAAATGAATATTGTACATACGCATTTATGTTTAATGTGTTTACAAATTAGTCTTTTTCTATAAGAGCAATAGGATTAAGGGAAAAGAAAGAAAGAAAATCATGAGGTAGGAAAGAAATACATAGAGAAATTTTTAAAAAGTGAATGTAGTATGGGGCAGCTAGGTGGCGCAGTGGATAAAGCACCTGGAGTCAGAAGTACCTGGATTCAAATCCGGTCTCAGACACTTAATAATTACCTAGTTGTGTGGCCTTGGGCAAGCCACTTAACCCCATTTGCCTTGCAAAAACCTACAAAAACAAAAAAAAAGTGAATGTAGTGTTCACTCAGATTCTGAAGGTTTTTTATTTTGTTTTTTTTTCCTCTGGATGGTTATAGTATTATCCATAGTCCATCTTTTGGGGTTGTCCTAACTCTCTGAACTGCTGAGAAGAGTTGAATCCATCAAGACTGTTCAACTCACAGTGTTGTTAATGAGTACAATGTTCTCTTGATTCTGCTCCCTTCACACAGAACCTGTTTCTTGGTTGGTACTTCTCTCATGCTACTCTCCACTGGTTATATACTTCAGCCCACTCCAACTACTATAATCTTTGCATTGCCCTTCAAGTGATTTTCAACGTTCATTCTCTAGAGACCTTGGTGTTCCTTGCTTTGTTGTTATAAGGTATCACCAAAAGAATAGCACTGGGACAAAGATAAAGCTTCATTCTAGAGAGGAACTTGTGATCATTAAAAGCATCAGGTAATTTTTTGTGAAGGTATGATAACTCTTGTGTCTCCTCTTGTACAGTTCTGGAGTCAGTTCATTGTCAATGCATAATGAAAGTATATATACAGATATGTATGTAGATGTTGTAAATAATGTGTATATATAGAAACATGTATATTTTGAAAATATATTTATATATATATATACAAACTGATGGAACAACTCTATTGGTCAACCACCCAACTGGATATCTCTGTCTGCATATGTCTGCCTTTCTCCATGTCTGTCTTTCTCCATATCGATTTCCTTTTCTCTGTATTTTTATATGCGATCCAGGATGGCATAGTAGATATGAGTATTGGAAACAGAAGACCTAGGTTTGAATCTTGCCTCTGGTACTTACTAGCTGTGTGTGACAGTGGACAAATCACTTCAATTAATTTTTCCTTTGGATCAGCTGGATGAGGAGAGTACCAAACCTGGAGGCAGGAAGACTCATCTTCCTGAGTTCAAATCTGGTTTCAGATACCTATACCTGCTAACTGTGTTTCCTGAGTAAGTCACTTAATGCTGTATTAGTTTCCTCTTCTGTAAAATGAACTAGGGGCGGCTAGGTGGCGTAGTGGATAAAGCACCGGCCTTGGAGTCAGGAGTACCTGGGTTCAAATCCGGTCTCAGACACTTAATAATTACCTAGCCATGAGGCATTTAACAAACCATTTAACCCCATTTGCCTTGCAAAAACCTAAAAAAATAAAATAAAATAAAATGAACTAAAGAAGGAATGGCAAATTCCTCCAGTATCTTTGCTAAAAACACTCCAAATGGAGCCATGTAGAGTCAGACACAACTGAAATGACTGAATAGCAACAATTTTCCTTATCCATCTCACAGAGTTCATAGAATCATAGTATCATGGATTTAAATCTGGAAAGGACCTTGGAGACTATCTAGCCTGCCCTCATTTTAGAAGGAAGGAGGAATCCAATGCCTGATGATGTTAATTGACTTGTCCAATGTTGGTAAGAACACAGACAATAAGAACTAGGTCCTCTGACTCCCAATGCACATACTGCCCCTATACCATATTGTCATGAAACTCAAATGAAATAATGTATGTAAAGGTTTATTCAAAAAGTCAAAATGCTATATAAAGTTGTTAGTTATTATTAAGGCTAATAATTTTATCATTACTTCATAGGTGAGAAGAAGCATAAAGTAAAACAACTTAAAGAAAGCTTGCTAAAGTATCTTACAAAGAAAATGTATCCCACAAGAATGAAAAAAAGGGAAGGAAGATGATAGAGAGAAGACAAATGGAAAAAGTTTACAAAAATCACTGTAACAGATTGCTTTCTCCATCAGACAGTAGAACTCCTTACATAGACCTTAACCATAAAGTTCTGGGTATGCATTTGGAGAAGTTAGAAATAATATTAAATAGAATAAAGAGGGACAGTTGAGTGTAAGTGTAGGCAGGATTAGATTTAGTGTATATAAAAAGGAGATCCCTGTTATAGGTGACACAATTGAGAGATAATTGAGGGATTGATATACAAGGTGGGATGAATGGAAGAGATAAAATATGTAAAAATATTGAATCCTAAAAAAAGACAACTGAGGAAACATTAATAACTATCCCTGTGCACCTATTTTGTCATCTAATACAAAATCTTCAAGAGAATCATTTATACATGAATTTAAAAATTCTTAATGGGCAGAATTAGGAGGGAATAAGCAGACTTAATCATATGAGAGTTGCATTTACCAGTGAAATCATAGGGATAGTTCCAATTGTATCTTTATTATTATAGTTTTGAAAATAGTCATTTTTCCATTTGGTTTTTCCATTGGGGATAGTTAACTTGAACTCTTTTTCTTTTTAATTAATATTTTGTTTTCCAATTATATAAAATAGTAGTATCTACCTATCATTTTTTTGTAAGGTTTTGAATTTTACAATTTCCCCCTTCCCTCCCCGCCAAGGCTGTCTGATAGTCTTTACATTGTTTCCATGCTATACATTGATCAAAATTGAATATGTTATAAGAGTAAACATAAACCCGCCTCCCCCCCTAAGAAGATGAGAAACCTCAAGAATAGAGAGAAAAAAAGGTACTTCAGTCTGTGTTCAGATTCCAATGGCTCTGTTTCTGGGGTGAGTTGCTTTCTTTATCATAATTCCACCAGAGAAGTTGCTTCAATATTTTTCCCACATTTGCTATTACTAACTGTACCTCTACTCTATTTCTTCCCACTCTCATTTATTCTATTCTCTCTCTCTCCTTTCATCCTGGCCCTGTCCAAAAGTGTGTTGTATCTGAGTGCTCTCTCCCTCGATCTTCCCTCTCTTCTATCACCTATTCCCCCTTCCCTCCTCCCATTCCCCCTTATCCAACCCCCTTTCTTCTCATTTTTCTCTAGGTTAAGATAGATTTCCTCACCCTATTAAGTGTGTATGTTATTTCCTTTCTGAGCCATTTCTGATGAGAATGAAGGCTCACTTATTCCCCCTTGCCTTCCCCCTTTCTCTTCCATTGAGAAAGCTTTTTCTTGACTCTTATGTGAATTTTCTTAGCTTCTTCTTCATCTTCTTTCCCTTTCTCCCAGTACTTTCCATTATCGCCCATTGACTCCATCTTTTTACTATATTACACCATTATATTCCGCTCCTTCCTATGTCCTCTCTATATATGCTCCTAACAGCTCTTATAAATGAGAAAGTTCATATGAGTTATCAATATCTTCTTCCCACACAGGAATACAAACAGTTCAATATCATTAAGTTCCTCATAGTTAGTCCTTCTCTTCCACTCCCTCTATGGATCACCAAAGTCCTGTACTTGGAGATCAAACTTTCTGTTCAGCTCTGGTTGTTTCAATGGGAAAGTTTGAAAGTCCCCTGTTTCATTGAAAGTCCATCTTTTCCCCTGAAAGAGGATGTTCAGTTTTGCTGGGTAATTGGTTCTTGATTGTAAACTAAGATCTTTTGCTTTCTGGAATATTATATTCCAAGCCCTACAAGCCCTTAATGTAGATGCTGCCAGATCCTGTATAATTAACTTCATAAGCAGGCTTTGAATCCAGAAATTCCAACTCCAGAGCCAAGGCTTTGTCCACTGTACTGTGCTGCTTCCCTCATACATTCTCTCTTTTTTTTTTTCTTTCTTCTAGTTTGGTGTTGGTTTTGACTAATTGAGAAATAAAACTTGGTCAAAATCAACACTGAACTAGAAGGAAAAAAAAAAAGAGAAAATAGCTTGTCCTGTGACAATCACAGGGGGTTCTCTTTTTTCATTGCTAGCAAGATTCTTGCCAGTCCCCCTTAATTACCTGATACTTCACCTGGAAGATGGTCATCTACTTAAGAGCCAGTGTAGCTTCAGGAAGAACTGACATAGTGTTTATAGTCCAACAATCCTAGGAAAAATGCCAGGAAAAGAACAGAGATCTTTGTCGAACTACCCAAGACCTTTGATACTGCCAACTGTGAAGGTCTTTGGCATATCATGACAAAATTTGGCTGCCCAAAGAAGTTTATCAGTATTGTACATTCATTTTAAAGTGGCCTGCTTGCACAGATTCTGAATAATGGATAATGCTCTTGCATTTTCCCAGTCACCATAGAGTAAAGCAGGATTATATACTTTATCCTCTTTTCAGCAAAATATTTTCAACAATATTGACTGACACTTTCAATAAGAATGAACATGGTATCTAGGTCAACTACTGCACCAATGGTAAATTCTTTAATTTGAAAAGGCTATAAACCAAGACTAAAGCGGAGGGAGAGTTGATGTGTAACTTTTTGTTTGCACTTAGGATTGTGCACTCAATGCTGCCTTTGAAGTTGAGATTTAACAAATGATGGATCAATTCTTTGGCCCTAGTTATAATTTTGACTCAATAATTAACACCAAGAAAATAGAGGTTCTCCACCAACCAGCACAGTCCAAATGTGGAACCACTGGTTATAGCAAATGGAGAAATTTTGAATGCTGTAAATAAATTTACTTATCTTGGCAGTATATTTGCCAGGGATGTACACATAGATGATGAGGTTGTACATATTGGTAGAGTTAGTTCAGGATTTGGGAGGCTCCAAAAAATATGTGAGAAAAGAGATATTAGGCTGCTTATGAAACTGAAGGACTACAGTTTTTTTATTTACCTTATTGTATGCCTATAAAAGCTATATTGCATACCAGTGTCATGCCAGGAAACGGAATCATTTCCATTTGAATTGTCTTAGGAAGATTCTAAAGATCATCTGGTAAGATAAAGTACCACACAATGGGGTCCTTTCTTTTTTTTTTTAAGTTTTTGCAAGGCAAATGGGGTGAAGTCTTTTTTAAAATTTTTTTTTAAATCTTTATTTATTTATTTATTTTTAGGTTTTTGCAAGGCAATAGGGCTAAGTGGCTTGCCCAATGCCACATAGCTAGGTAATTATTAAGTGTCTGAGGCAGAATTTGAACTCAGGTACTCCTGACTCCAGGGCCGGTGCTCTATCCACTGCACCACCTAGCTGCCCCCCTTCTTTCTTTTTTAAAAAACATTTATTTATTTTTCTAACTACATGCAACAATAGTTTTCAACAATCATTTTTTGTAAGGGTTAGAGTTTCAAATTTTTCTCCTTCCCTCCATTCCCTTCCCTTAACCCCTAACAGAAAGTAGTCTAGTATAGGTTATATATATATATATATATATATATATATATATATATATATATATAACTATGTTAAACATATATCCATAGTAATGATGTTGTGAAAGAAGAATCAAATTGAAATGGGAAAAAATTAGAGAGAAAAACATAATACATAAGAAAAGATTGAATCAAAAGACTGAAGATAGCTTTGGTCTGCATTTAAACTCCACAGTTCCTTCTCTGGATATGGAAGGTATTTTCCATCACAAATCTTTTAGAATTGTCTGATTATTGTACTACTGAGATGAACAAGTCCATCATAGTTGATCACCATACATTGTGGGTGTGTATAATGTTCTTCTGGTTCTGCAGTGAGGTCACTCTCCTGCAAAGAGCACAACTACAATGGACTGGCTAAATATATATTTGTCTAAAAGACTATTTTATGGAGAACTCATACAAGACAGGCACTTACATGGTGGGCAGAAGAAATGATACAAAGACACTCACAAGATCTCTCTGAAGAACTTTGGTATCAATTGTGGGATATGGGAGACAATGGGACAGGATCATCCAACATGGCATGGCCATATAAAAGAAGGTACTGTGCTCTATGAATGAAACAGAATTGCAGTGATTCAAAAGAAACACTGGGATGCCCAAATTTAAAGAAATCTATCTCTCAAATGATAAACAGACTATTTCTGTCCAATGTGTGATAGATCCTTCCAAGCCTGTATTGTTATGATCAGCAATAGTCACACACAATTGATCCTGATATCCTGATGTCATTGTAGTCCTCTTTGAATATGAAAGACAAACAACATACCAATAAACCTAAATTTACAAATAAGTTAGTGGTGTGACTATTTACCTATATGCCTATTTCATAGGTATTTAATAGAAACAACTCCTGAATTACTCTGACAGGTAATTAGTTATCTCCCATCTTTTAAAATATAGTTATAGCTTTTTTTTTTGAGGCAGTAAAGATTTGGTTTATTACAGTTTATTAAGGAAGACAATTATCATATGGCTTAAAATCTAATCTAAGATTTTGTAATAATTATTTATTCAACTTGAGTCAGACACCAGGTGGTACTCAGCCCTCATAACCTGGTCTTTCACGCCTCCAATACCTCCCCACCCCCCAAATCTGATCTTACTCTTTATTTGAACCTCCCTACCCTGCCACCCCACTGGCTGTTCTCTTGGCTCTGGAGATTTTCTATAACTGTCCATCATGTCTGGAACTCTCACCCTTCTCATCTTCCTCTCCAGGCTTCTTTCAAGACTACCTTCTACAAACAGTCTTTCCCAATCTTGCTTAATTCTAGTACCTTCCTTCTGTTGATTATTTTTATTTTATCTTGTATTTAACTTATTAGTACATTGATGTTTGTATGTCATCTAGATTGTGAGCTGCTTGAGGACAGGATCTGTTTTTTCCTTTCTTTTTATTCTCGGTGCTTAGAAGAGGAACTGACCCCTGGTCGGAGTCTAATAAATGCTTATTGACTTAGTTGAATGAGAATTTGCAGTAGACTGCAATATAAGTTATAGCCACCAGGAGGGGCCAGAGTCTGAGTTGTTCCCTCTTAATAGGGGCCTACTTTTTGCCTTTCATTTTCATTATTTGAGAAAGGTTTTTCCTCCCCTGGATGAACTCCCATTTCCTTTGTTCTAATCCAAGGGAGTTGAAGATATTTTAAAAAAAATGTTGAAACATTAATTACTACAGTTACTTTGACTACACTCTCCAAGTTTCCTAATAAAATGTGCAAGATTTTCTCTCCACCTTCCCCTTTCTTCCCAAAACATCATCCCTTAAGATCAAAGGTAAATAATAATTTAAGAAACATAAAAAGGCACATGGCATACATATATAGTTTACCCAAAGAGTTACCGAATCAAGAAGCTGCATGCATTGTCTCCATTATGTAAAAGCAGCTATAGTAGGAGTGGGCAGGTATAATCTAGCTGCCTTGGCTTCCTACAACTCACCCCCTCACTGTGACCCATTATTATTCCTTATTCTGGAATACACAATTCCACTGGAATATGGACTATTCCAATTAGTAGGTACTCAACAGCCCATTAGTGACTCATTGCTCCCTCTCCCCCTCCCTGCATCAACAGAAGATGTTATGTTAAAGAAAAAGGTATAGAATTTTCAAACAAATGAATTCTATTGTCCAGCACATGCCTAGGTCACTGGAGCCATTGCTCAATTAATAAGAATTTCTTATTTACCTACTATATGCCAACCATTGAGTGTAATAAATCATATAGATTATTATAATATAATAAATATAAAATAATATAATAATCAGGCAACTATAGGTGGTGAAATCAGGAAGACTCATCTGATCTCAGACAAAACTAGCTGTGTAACTATGGGCAAATCACTTAGCCTCAGTTTCCTCATCCATAAACTGATTGGAGAAGGAAATGACAAACCACTACAGTATCTCTGCCAAGGAAACCTCAAATAGGATCACAAAGAATTGGAAACAACACACAAATATTATACATTTATTATAATAAATGAAACAGTCTCTCAAGTAGCTTATTGTCCAATGCAGGGGATGTAAGGACGTATATTAATTTAGATAGACTACACATAAAGAGAGTAACTATCAGTAAATTCAAAGTAGCTTAATGTATCCAGGAGAGTTTGAGAGAACTCTAATCCCACACAAAGTAGTGGAAGAAAAGATATAAAATTGTGCCTTCAGCCATCAGTGTCAGGCCTATTGCCATCAAAAAGAGAAAGAACAAAGATAACGCCTCCTGTTACAGTCCAGGCTCCCGTATAAGTAAGCAATATATTGACTTTCCCCATCTATTATCCAGGGGCATCCAATTAATTAGATCCACCAATTTCACCTCATCTGCTTCATTAGACCACTGAAGCAATCAATTTCCTGGGTCACAAATGAGAATTGTTAGATGTGACCAAGTGCTCCTGGCCTAGGTCTTCAGTTTTCTCATAATCACCTCTGAGTTGACTGCTTTTTTCCAAGAAACAATGTAGGAGTTAAGATCAGTCAGTAAGTCTTGTATTAGGCATTGTACTAAGTGTTGGAGATACAAAGAAAGCCAAAAGATAGTCCTTCTCAAGGAGCTTACAATACAATGGGAAGACAACAAGCAAACAACTATGTAGAAAGAAACTATATATAACACAAGGAGGGAAAGATCAATGAAGGGAAGGTGCTAGAATTTAGAGGAATTGGGAAAAGTTTCCTATAGAAGAAGAATTGCTTTCAGGATTCATATAATTGACTTAGGGGAAAAAAACCAGCATCTTGGTTCTCTAATTGTACGGGAAGAATTGCCATCCTTTCCAAAATCCTTATGTGGTAGCAGTGAATTCAGGATTCTCCACTGCCCTCCCCATGACTATTCATCTTAAATAATTGGGAAGTCAAGCTGAAGATGGGTGGGAATATATTTGGAGATGGATGATTCCTTGTAGGAAGGAACCTCATTTCCTTTTCTTTTTTGGTATGTTTAATAAATTTCAAGTCACACAGTCTGTGCCTACCTGTTTCCTGTGAATGTGGTGCTGAGAGCCTGGTAAAGATAATGACTGATAGGGGAGATTCCAAATTGTAGGATAAGAACTCCAGAGTTATAGATTCCCAATTTTGGAACACATCAATCTTGATTAAATTCTGAACAAAGCCAGTGTGATTTCTTAGCTCCTTTGAGCACACACTATCAAGGTAGAAGGTAAAGGCAGCCTATACATTTGTAGGCTGTCCCTGTAGAGACTAGAGTGGTTAGGCTATAATTTGTATAACAACAGTCCAGAAGGCTTAATGGAGACCAAAATACAAGCTGATTTGGATTGTTTGTACAGCTTTCTGGCTAATGCAGTGCTCCAACAGTCATATGTTATACCTACAGTGTCACATTTGCAAGAAACCTCACCTAAAATTACAACTGTGAGTGTTCCATGTGGTTACTTCCTGCATTGCTATTCTACATATGAACCTGCAGCTGGTGTCTCTTCCTGAAACTGATTTTTCTACCCTATCATTCTATTACCAGGGACCCTGCCTGGGTCCTACTGCTGCTTCTGCCAAGTCATGACTTATTTTATTTGTTTTTATTCAGAAATGAACAAATACAAATAATATGACTACTTTTATGAAATATTACAATAAAAAATTTTACACAAAACTGTAAATTTCTATGATATAGAGCTTGCTTTTCCTTTTAGTATATGATAAATTCAACATGCATCTCTCAAAGCTTTTCCTGTTTTATTGAGTTTTCCTCTGTTCTCTTCTGTGTAGTAAAAAATGTTTCAGTGACCTACTTTCTTTCCTCTCTCTCTCTCTCTCTCTCTCTCTCTGCACCCCTATCATTATACTTTCATTCCTCCTCCAATAAAATTGAAAAAATGAAGAGAAAAAAATCCTTGCAAAAAATAGGCATATTTAAGCAAAACAAATTCCTATATTGCCATGTCCAAAAATGTATGTCTCATTCTGTATCTTTAGTCCATTACCCTTCTCAGGAAATGGATTAATGCTTCATCTCTCCTTTGGAAGTGTGGTTGGTCATTGCATTGTTTAGAGTTCTTGAGTCTTTCAAAGTTGTTTTTCCTTCCAATGCTCTTTTTTTGTTTGTTTTTGCAAGGCAATGGGGTTAAGTGACTTGCCCAAGGTTACACAGCTAGGTAAGTATTAAGTGTCTGAAGTCAGATTTGAACTAGGATCCTCCTGACTCCAGGGCCAGTGCTCTATCCTAGCTGCCCCCACAATGCTCTTTTTATTATATAAATAATTCTCTTAGTTCTGCTCACTTTATCAGTTCTTATAAATCTTCCCAGTATCTTGGAAATCATCCTTTTTGTCTTTTCTTATGGTGCAATAATTCATGTACTATCATTTGTTCAATCATTCCTCAAATGAAGGGCAATCTCTTAGTTTGCTATTCTTTACCACCATAAAAAAGAACTGCTATAAATATTTTTGTATATATAGATCCCTTTTCTCTGTCTTTGATAACCATGAGGCACATTCTTTTACCTTACTCTTTTTCTCTCTTTCTTTTTTCTTTCATTGCATTTTGAAATCTGAGCTGACTCCCTCCCTCTCTCCCAATCCTATACTAGAGAAGGCCAACATTTCACACACACACACACACACACACACACACATGTGTGTGTGTGTGTGTGTGTGTGTGTGTGTGTGAAAACATACAATGAATACTTCCATATAAAAGTTCTTTCTCTGGAGGGGCATCTTCCTTCAGAGGTCCTTTATACTTTATTTGAAAATTCATATTACAGAACTATGCCCTAAAAGCAGTAAAACTTATCATTCCCTTTGACTCAGCAATACCAATACTAGACTATATCCAAAAGAAATCACAAAAAAATGGAAAAAGTCCCACATGCTAAAAAATATAGCAGCTCTTTTTGTAGTGTAGTGGTGAAGAGCTAGAAATTGAAGAGATGCTCATCAATTGGGGAATGGTATGGTATATGAATGTTATAGAAAGCTATTGTTCTATAAGAAAACATGACTGGTTGGACTTTAGAGAAACATGGAAAGAATTACACAGACTGAAACTGAATGAAGAGAGCAGAACCAAGAGAACATTGTACACATTAACAACAACATTATGAGTTGATCAGTTATGATGAATGCAGCTTCTTTCAGCAGTTCAAAGATCTAGGCCTGGGAGGACCCAATTGCAGGTTCACATGTAGTATAGAAGTACAGGAAGTGACCACATGAAACACTCACAGTTGTAATTTTAGGTGAGATTTCTTGCAAATATGACACTGTATGTATAATATATGACATTTGGGGCACTGCATTAGTAAGAAAGCTATACAAATATACAAATCAGCTTGTATTTTGGGCTCCATTAAGCCTTCTGGACATCATTCTGATGCTATACAAATTATCCAGATGAGGAGCATAATATCTGAGTTGTCTGATAGGTAGTACACTATCATTCAAAAAGTCTCTTCTGAGACTCTGGCACATGTGTTTGAGAGCCTAACCACTCTAGTCTCTACAGGGACAGATTGCCCTTACACCTTGATGGTGTATGCTCAGAAAAGCTAAGAAATCACACTGGCTATGTTCAAAATTTAGTCAAGAGATGATATGCTCCAAATATCAAAATTTGGAATCTATGACTCTAGAGTTCTTATCCTACAACACCATCCACATCCAGAAGAAAACAAAAAAACAAAAAAATCACAGAATCTGAATGGATACTATGTTTACTTTTAAAAAACTTCTCTTATGTTTTTTTCCCCTATCTCATGGTTTTCTTTCTTTTCCCTTGTCCTAATTCCTCATTCATAAAATGACTAATATGTAAATATGTTAAATATAAATGCACTTGTACAACTTTTACCAGTTCTATTTTCCATTGAGGGGAAAGGAGACTGGTAGAAAATTGTGTAGCATAAATATATATAATACACATATATACATATATACATATGTATATCTATATAAATAGAAAAATATTGAATTTTTTTCATAAAAAATAAAATATACAAAAATATTCATATTGCTCAGAATAGCTTTGTTATTCAGTTGTGGGTTACATTCTGCCAGATCATTATATTCCTCTTTTTGGCGTCAGAAGGGTGGATCAGTCTCTGGTCATATTTAGGTTGAGGTGAGCTTTCTTCTGTTCTTAACCCTTCACAGAGAATCACATGTGAGTCCACATCCTGGACTTCTATAGGCACCTGGAACCTACTGGGAAATTTACCCTCACCTTTGTCTTCTTGTGGGGGAGATAAATCTGTCCTTTATCTAGGAACTAATTTGTTCCAAAGCTCTGAGAATGCTGGTACTTAAGCCAGAGAATCCCTTCTGATCAGAACCCCAGGCCAATAAAAGTGATGGGTTTCTGGCCTGGTCACTAGGAGGAAATAGGCTGACCACCACTTGTTTTTTTAAATTCTCAAGTTTTTATTGAGGTTTTCTGTTTTTAGATATCATCATCACTTTCCAATGATTCCATGTTCCCAAAGAGAACAAATAAAAAATGAGATCAAGGAAAACATGAATACAATTCCATATCTGAAATTATAAGTCACATTCTGGTCTACCAGCTCTCTGCTGAGAGACAAGAGGTATTAGTAATATTTCTCATCACTCCTCTGAGAGCACCATTGGATCCTGCCCAGCTAATTTTCACAACCATGAATACTCAGAAATTCTGAAAAATTTTCCAATGCATTTCGAAATTCCAAAAAAGCAACATCAGACATTTGTGGCCACCTAATGATGAAGGTATCCATGCTTAAGGCATAGCTGTAGCTGTTAAAACAAGAAGAAAGGGGTATAGATTGTTGGGGTGGGGAGAGGGAAGAAGGAAGACTTCTTTATCTTGTCCAATGGGAGAGACTCACATCTTGCAGATTTGAGGTTTGAGTTGTTGGCTTGAAGGTTGGGAGTCAGATCATGGTCTAATTCCCCTCCCCCCGCCTTAATGCCAGCTATGTTTAACATCCTGGCTCACACAATTCTTCATATGGGGGGGGGGGGGCTTGAGATTAGAGGTAAGCCAGCTCTGCTTTGGGCTGGGATCTCTTCAATCCCCATATCTAGCAAGTAAGGCAATCCTTAGAACTTACTCATCTCTGATCTTCCACAGATCTGATGACTGGCCCATGATTAAATATGTCTCATTAGCCTTCAGCTCAAGGGCATAGAAACACATTACATGGGAGATAAATTTTTTGCTTTTGTTGAGAACTCCAACATCTGTGCCTAAAGGGTAGAGAAATGAAGAAAGTTCTTTTGCTTCTAAAAGGAAGTTTGTAAATGTCAGCATCAATCAGATTGAGGGTTGAAGAAGAGGATGAATCTTTTGGAGAAAGGAGAATGCAGTTAGAGGAACTGGAATTAGAGGCTAAGGAAGGAGACTCTACCATCGATGCCAAGTTCCCTCAAGAACTCTGGGATTAGAAATCCTACTGACTGTTTAGACTGTGGGAAAAGCATAAATATGATCATCAGCAATATCATTGGACAAGTCTCCTAACCTTTCTGAGTCTTTGTCTTTGAATGTAAAAATTCAATAAACTTCAGTGTTCTTTATTGCCCCCTGAGTAAAATAGAGAATCTTCAATTTAGTTTTTAAAGTCCTTCCTAATTTTTTGAATTTTTCATCCTTGTCCCCATCCATGGAATCTGCTTGTTGTTCTCTTGATCATTCCTTTCCCAAGACACTCCATCTCCCAGAGTTTGCACTTGCTGGTCTCCCCATGCCTGGAACTCTCTTCCTCTTCATCTCTGCTTTAGCATTCCTGATTTCCTTCAAACTCAGCTAAGCTTCCATTTCAGCAAGACGCCTTGTCTAGTCTTCCTTAATCTTAGTGCCTTTCCTTTATATTTATCTCCAATTTAACCCGTCTAAGGCTTGTTTGGATAGAGACATATGTCTTGTTTGGTCATAGAACCCTCATGAGACTGGGAGTTCCATGAAAATAAGGAATGTTTATTTCCCCCTTTTTTTTGTATCCCTGGCACCTGTTGACAGACTAAAATGAGGGAGTTGGACTAGAAAATCTGTAAGGTTCCTTCTGGCTCTGTATTCCATGATCTTAAAATGAAGAGAGACTGATGGCACTTTGCATATGGGTGACATAAAAAACAAGTCTCTTTGAGGAGACTCATGGATCTTTTGCCTTTTGGAGATAAACAGTTCTCCCTCCCAATGGGCCAATCTCATCTCTGTTCCTGATCTTTCAGAGAACCCAATATGTTTCTCTTGAATCTTTCCTCTGACTCTCCCAGACCTGTGAGATAGGACACACTGCTGAACTCACCACTTTTGATGACTTCTAGGATTTTCATGGTGTAGTAGACATAGGTGTCAAGCTTCTCCAGTTCCTCCAAGTGGACCTTATAAACTGATTGGAAAAATAAAGCCATCTAACTCTAATGTGTAGGGACTCACTCCCAGCTCTTATCTACCTTTACCCTCATGGGATTTTGAATTCCACCTCACCCTATCTTTCAAAGGTGCCCATCTCTCCTCCCACTGTAAACTATTGGAGGGGCTTTGGAACTCACCAAAGTCAACTCCTGGCTGACAAGCTGTGATCTGAAGTTCCTTCTGGTTGATGCCATTGTGGTTACTGATTAGGGAGGGACACTTTTCTGGATGCATTTGAGAAATTGGAAAGACAGACAGATGGAAAGACAGAGTTAGGCAGACAGACAGATGATAGATGGACAAGTAGATAATGTCAGTTTCAATCAAATCTTTCAGACACCTTCCCCCCCAATTATTTTTAGTCCCTGCTGGCAGTAAAAAAATGAAAATGAAAATCAAAAATCTCCCAAACTTTGTCACTTTGTGTCTTCTCTTGTCTCTTCAATAATAATAACTTTCATATAGTACTTTAAGGCTTGGAAAACAATTTACAAATATCTCATTTTATTCTCAAAACAACCCTGGGAGGTAGGTGTTGTCATTATTATTATTATCTTCATTTTATAAATGAGGAAACTGAGGCAAGAAGAGGTTGAGTGACTTGTCCAGGGTCACAGAGCTAGTCAGTGTCTGAGACTTGATTTGAACTCAGGTCTTTCTGCCTCCATGTTCAACCCTCTAACCACTGTGCAACCCAGATGTCTCCAAATAGCTGTCTTCCCAGCCTTATGATTCCTAGAGCCCTTTAAAGGTTACAGTGTATTATTCTGTTCCCAATGCCATGTATCCTTGCAGTAAACTGTGCCTGTGAGAGAGCATCTCCTGAAGTTACTTCTTGCATCTCTAGAGGCCCCTACAGAACTCAATTCATTACTGGGACCTCCCATTTGTTTAGGGTGGGCACAACTCCGCTACGCAATGGACCAGAGTCCCAGCTCACCTTCAGCACACCGGCATACATCTTTGTGGCAGAGTCTTCTCATCAGCACAGAATCTCCTGGCACATTGTAGAAGGCACTGCATCTCTCCCCTGCCATTCCCCATGGATTGGTGAAGAAACAAGGGGACTTAAAACCAAGGACCCTTCAGGGTCTTGTGGCCTTCCCACAATCAAGGAACTCAGCTGGCCTGGACTGATTTAGGTGGGTCTGGCAGAATGCTGGTACCCTGGAGAACAACTCAAATGCCCTGGATTTCCTGTGCCAGCTTCCAGTGCCAGGCAATAGCCAATTTTCTCAGTCTGCCACCCCTTACAGTATGTATTCCAAGCCTTCCCATTCCAAAGGGGGTTTTCTCTTTGAGTGATTCCTTGATATCCATTCAGTTAAGGCATTCCTTCTCTTCATGCCCATGGATGCAGATGGTGACTCTGACCTGGACTGCCTAGAGTTCCAGGTCCTACTCAAATAATATCTGAGAGATAAGGGATTATCCCATGTTTCCCTTGGCTCTGCCCCACTTTGGATGTTCCCTGTTTAGCTTTGCTCTCGATGATTTTACAATCTCCTAAGTCTGACTCACCTCCTTTCTTCCTCCCTCCAGGTCTTGGAAATCAATCCCGCTCATTTTGGTCCCTACTCACCAGGCTCATAGTAGTTGATGATGGTGACAGAAGCAGCTTGCAAGAGCTCTGTTTGAAGTAGCCGATGAATGCGGAAGCTAAGCACAGTGTCCATTTGGTTGGAGAGCTGGGAGAAGGGTTAGATAGGTTCCTGATCATGGCAGACATTCCCCCATGGGAGAAAATGACTATAAGGAACTCTGATTGCAGGGATTGCTGATCAGAAAAGATTCTACTTCTGGATACCCTGACCATAGTGATGCTAGCCAGGGAGCACTGACCAAGGAACATGAGATATTGGGAACTATTGTGGACCCAGAGATAACAATCATGAAACATTCAGGGGAGAGGTTGTACCTGGGAAGGGGTGGACTCCATAAATCTGTATCTTGATTTGAAGGGGTTCCTGATGTTTTAGCTAGAGAAATCACCATTGCCCTCACTTATTCCAATGTGCCAATGGCTATGGGTTAGTACAAAGTATGTATCTATGTGCCAACAGGTATGGGTCAGAGGGAGTTGCATGTTCAGTTCCCCATTCACCAATGGGTGCTTAGGAAAGAGGGATATTTGAGATTACCTCTAATTTATCTTGTATATATAGATATATATCTTGTTTGAACATAGTTTTTTGAATGTTGTGCCCCCCCCCCATTATACTGTGAACTCCTTAAAAGCAGGGGCTGTTTGCCTTTCTTCCTATCCCTAGTACTTAGCATATAGTAAGTAGACCCTTAATTAAAGGTCAAGGACACACAATAAAAGTTATTCAGCTGCTTTCACCTATTATGGTCATGAACCAGAGGGAACTATATGTTAATGGACATAAGTCTGAGAAAACTGGGTAAATGAGTATCGGTTTCCCGTGTGTGTTAATGAATGTAAACCAGAGGGAGTACTGTATTAGACATGTCAAGAGTACCTTAATGGGTATGGTTCAGAAAACATTGTATTTTGGGAATTGGTCCCTCAACATGCTTTGGGAATGCCAGTGGCCACATTCCTGTATTTGGATTGAATCTTAGTTCCCAGGTGATCTGTATTGTTTGGTCTCACCTTTTCCAGGTAGAGAATGACAGAACTATTACTGGAGCTGGTTTTGGTCTCATACTGGAAGGCGTACATCTCAATGCTGCTTGTAAGCTGAAATAGAGGAATAGGGATATTTTGGACTTGTTAACATCAAGGATTCAGGGGTATTGGGACTAAGATGACAGGGTCTCTGAGACATTGAAATTCAGAGACTTGGGGACTTGGGGGGATCAAAGATTTGGAATGTTGATGATTTGGGGACAATAGGTAATTTGGCATGACAGGGACTCTGGAACACTAGTGACTTTGGGATGTCAGGAACTCAGGGCCTCTGAGACATTAGAAATTTGGGAGGTTGGAAACTCAGGGACTAGGCAATTTAGTAGATATTGAAGATGTCAAGGATTTAGATTCTGGGAACTCAGAAGCTTGGGGGACTCAGTAATTTTGGGGTTCTAGGCAAGGCCCAGACCCTGATGGAGATGGCATCAATGCCCATCAGAATTAAAGCAAAATATCTATTCACTAGCAAGATCAGACTCCTATTACCAGTCTGGGAAACTGTTTGACAAATGGGAAACTTGAGGTCCAATTCTCTGCAACTTAGCAGAGATACCCTCTTTGGAAGTGTTATTATTCAGGAGGAATGGGTCCAAGGAATAGGAGTTCAGGGTATAATCTTAGTTCTACCACTAAATTGCTATGTGACATTGGACAAATTACACCCTTTCTCTCTAGGTCTCAGTTTCTTTTTCTGTAGAATTGGGACTATATAATGTTTGGTTTATTGTTTCCTTCCTCAGAAACTGCTGGGAGGTACAAGGAGAGGAAACCTTTAGGCACAAACCCTTCTGGAGAATGTAAAGAAATAATGGGGCCAATTTCTGATTAGTCACCATCTGTAGTTGTCTTTCTAATAAAGGATTTTTCCCCTCCCCACCCTTCTTCCTCTGAATCACCTGCTTTAGGTCACCCTCATCAGCATAAAAACCAGTCAACAGCGACACCTCCAGGATAGTCATTGTGGCTTCTTGGGGTCCTGTGTATCTGAAAGTAGAGTGCTACCTGGGGACTTGGGTAGCTTGGGAGTATTCAAGGGGATGAGGCCTTGATGTCAGAAAGGATTCCTGCCAAGTCTGAGGACCTGATGCAAACAGGTCACTAGACACCACAGGGGAAGCCGGGGATGAATGAGTTCAGTCTTAATGTCAATGTCTCACTGTCAAAGGACTTGAGCACTATGGTGGGACAGGATAGATTATTTTTCTTTTTTGGAGGGATAGGAAATCATGCTACCTCACAAAGGTATACAGAGATGGGGGTACCTTGCCTTGATCTTCAGATGATAGGTTTCTCCTTCTCTTCTCTCTGTAGAAACACCCATAAAAGAAAATCTGGGGAAAAGTTGAGATTTTAGGAATATTTGTGTGCTTACTCCTGCAAAGCAGTGGGGGAGACCTTCAAATATGTTGCCATTTTCCCAGAAAGAGATTGGGTGACTGCTTCCCTCAGGGATGGAATGGAAGAGGATGTCAGGCTTATCAAGATCATGGAAATGCCTCCTTCCTTTGGGAAGGCCTAGAAGTGTTGGGAGTCAGGACTTACTATCAGGATGTAGAGTTACATTCAGATGATAAGGGTGGCAAGAGTTTTTTTGGCTGTCTGGCAGCTTGTGGTAAATGGTTAGGATCTGGCCAATGAGAAGATGAGAGGGGAGAATTAGAGGGGTCAGGGCATCCAGTTCAGTAGTCAATTCTCCCATTGCAGGGGCCTTTTCTTTGGGGTGGGACAAGGGTAGTGGTGGAAGGGTACTCCTATTTCTCATTTCTAGGGTTGCAGTAGAGATGTCCCCATGAAAATGGCAGATCCCACCTGTCCACTCATGTGCTAATTGGTGAGGGAAGGGAGCTCCTGAAGGCAGGGTAAGATTGCTACGAGGAGGGAAAATGTTAGAAGAGACTGAGGTATCCAAACAATTGAGAGAACACTTCTCAGGGACTAGGGAAGGAGATTTATCACAGGCTGAAGATAAGGGACAGATGTCTAAGGAGGGAAGGAGATTTATCCCAGGCTGAGGATAAGGGACAGATGTCTGGGGGCTCAGGCCAGGAAGGGTGGGATAGCTCATGAAGCTATGTGAAGACTCCAGGGGAGCAGGAACCTCTCAGCTTGTCTTCCCATACCACATCTTAACTTTGAACCCTGGGGAAGAAAGTTCAGACTCACAGAGAGGGTGCCTTTCCCAGGGCCACTAGCTTTGATGATTAGGTCATCCTGGGCTGAGAACTGAAAGCAAATTAGCAGAATGTCAAAGTTATGTAGAAATCTTAGAAACAACCTAGCCCAATAGTTTCCATACTCAATGTTATCCACTCAAAAGGCAGAAGTCATTAGGGCAGGAGCCTAGGAATCCAGGCTTCAGGAATAGGAAGGACCTGGCAAGGAAGCCCAAGGCTTTCTGGGCCATACCTTGTGAGAGCGGAGTTGGTAGGTGTTAGTTTGATCAAGTTTCCACTGCACAGAGAAAGACCGCTTAGGGGCAGTGATCTGGACAAGGATGTCAGAGGTGCCACCCACAGGGATGGTCTGTTGGTACCGGATGAGTGCCTCAAGAGCCACCACTGTGGTCTGTGGGAGAAAAGAGAGGGCTGATTATTTCTTGTGGCTAAGGCTAGTTGCCCTTGTAGGTACCTTCCACCTTAGTCACCTGGGTACTTTGGAAGCCACCACCAAGCTCTCGCTGCTCAATGAGCCACTTGGTGATGCTGTGTGTCTCTTCAAGTCGATTAAGGTGTAGCTTCTGCAGGAGAGCATATGCTGTGGCCTCCACAGTATACAATGACTTCTTATCGTTTTCTACCCTCCAGTGACTCTTATCTAAGAAAGAGGTGTAACTGGTTACCCACATAGCCTGTATGATCTTTGGACCATCTGGAGAGTCAGTCTGTGGCCATGGGTGAGGGATTCAAATCCTGTTTCTGATGCTAGTTATCTCTGTGACCCTGGACAAGGAATTTGAATTCTGTCGGTTCAGTTTCCTTATCTACAAAATGAAGGATTTGGCCACAGTGGTCTATAAGGTCCCTTCCAGCTCAAAATCTATGATCCCATCACTTTCCTGGATACTAGATTCCTTATAAATAAAATGAAAGAATTAGACTCACTGTTCTCTAAGGATTTTTCCTGTTCTATGTTCCTTTTCTATGACTACTCTGGGTCTCAGTTTCATTATCAGTAAGAGTCCCTCTTGCCTTCCCAAGCTCTTCCTGAAGTCACATTGTATCACAGAATCAAAGAACTGAAGGACCTCAGAGGCCATCTAATACAACTGTGCCTGAACAGAATCCCCTGTACAAAACCCAAGGAAAATTCTCTGTCTTAGTTTCCTCATCTATAAAATGAGAAGATTGGAGTATGTGATTTACCTTTCCAGCTCTAAATCTAATGATTTCCAACAGATGCCCATAGAACCTCACCTGAAGAGCCTCCATCCTTTCTGAGGGATGGAAAATAGTTGGATCACCATTGATGAGAATGAGAAGAAATTATCAAGGGAATATTCTCCAGATCATTTGGATAGAAGAAGGAAATAGAAGATAACTTTGGGAAACAGATCACAAACTTAGCAGGGAAGCATATATTACAGTGATAGGGGGAACTTTATCTGTTCATCTTCTGAACTTCTCTCTGCCAAAGGAAAACACTTTATAAATTTGCTCATTCTTGATAATTAAGACATTTGTCCTTTTGTTATTCAGTCATTTTTCAATTGTGTCTGACTCTGGAGCTCTCTCTCTCTCTCTCTCTCTCTCTCTCTCTCTCTCTTTTTAAGGTTTTTGCAAGGCAAACAGGGTTAAGTAGCTTGCCCAAGACCACACAGCTAGGTAATTATTAAGTGTCTGAGACCGGATTTGAACCCAGGTACCCCTGACTCCAAGGCCGGTGCTTTATCCACTACGCCACCTAGCTGCCCCTCTGGAGTTCTCTTGACAAAGATATTGGAGTGGTTTGTCATTTCCTTCTCCAGCTCATTTTACAGATGAGGAAACTGAGGCAAACAGAGTTAAGTGACTTTCCCATGGTCACACTGTTAGTAAATATCTGAGATCTGATTAGAATTCTGATCTCTCTGACTTTAGGGCTAGTGCTCTTTCCATTATGCCATTATGCCATTATGCTATTAAGTCATAGGTCAGGGCAAAATCTTAATGAGAATTTCTTTCTCTGAGAGATGGAGGTAGTAACCAAGGAAATTACTTCTATATACTTGATTCTGACCAGTATGGAGAGAGTTGCTGTTAAATGAAAAAATAGGAGCCTGGGGAACAGGAGGGGAAAGGAGGTAGGACAGGGGACTGACTACTCCATCACAAAGTAGAAGAAAGAAAGGAAAGCCAGGCATAGGAGGATATGCACCCTGGATTTGGAGAGTTCAGAGAAGATTCAGAGAAAGGAAAGGCAGAATCCAATTGGCCTAATATTTTTCAGGAGAATTAGCCCAAGAGACATGGGAGGCTCTCAAGGATGAAAATTGCAAAATATACGTAGATATAAGGAAAAAAAAAGGGAAGTTGCCCAAAGCTGTCCAATAATCGCTTAGAACATTACATTATCTTGGTAGAGGTCAGTGATGACATGCAACCCTGTTATTCCACAGGGTAGGCTTGCATGTTCAGACTCACCTGGTGATGCAAAGTCATCAAGATGGTCATTAGCCCGGGGGCTGTTTGCAAGGGCCAAGGCATAGGAGGTGATGGCCACACTGAACACTGTTTTCAGGTTTGGCAGCTGCTGCTCAAGGAAAGTGCTAGCCCTCTGGATACTGTAACCCATATCCTGAGAGGCATAGTGGTCAGAAGGGCATGGCATTGGCCCTGCAAAACCAGGACCCAGTCCCAGCCCTGGTGCCACCTATCAGGACCAGCCCTGGTACTTCTCATCAGGGCCAGCCCTGGTGCCTCCCATCAATGCCAGTCTTGGTGCCTCCCATCAGTGATAGGACCTCACCACCCAGGGCACAAAAAGACCACAGACTCTTATCTCTTCCCTAGGCCCCATTGTGTTTCACCATGCCAGTAACAGTGCCTCCTACCAGCTCATCAGAGGTACATAGAATCTGGCCTTCCTTCAGAGCAATCAGCACTAAAGCTGTCATTGAAACTTTGGCCTCAGAACCCCAGTAACCACCCTGTGGAAAAAAGCAGAACAGTTGGAAACCATTAGGCTCAGTTTGAGACCCCTCCTTTTTTCAAGACTTCTTAAATTGTTGGCTTTGATCTCCCTAAGTCAAGTCCGGCAATGGGTAGAAAGAAAAAACCCAAGACTATACACCTTTACAAGGTTAGGATCTGGTTGAAGACATGGGATTGAGATACACCTGATCTGAGTTCTCAAGTCTCACAATCATAGTCATAGAATAGCTTAATGCTCTAATACAATGTTCTCATTTTATAGATGGGGAAAGTGAGGTCCATAGAGGAGATGTGACTTGCTCATTATCAAACAGCAAATTGGTGGCAGAGCTAGAGTCTAACCCAGAACTCTTAATTCTCAACCCCAAACTCTCTGCACTGACTTATGTTGTCTTCTCTCAGGTGTCATTCTGTGTCTCATATCTGAGTCCTGAGTGCTAAATTTCACGCAAAAGAACCTGGGTTTGAATCTTGGTTGCTTTTCTTTCAGTCCAAGTGTGTCCTTGGGCAAATCTGAGTGTCTTTATATAAGGAAATAAGGGAGTTGGATTAGATGATCCCTAAGGATCTTCTCAGCTATACTACCTGACCAAATCACAAGAATCAAGGGCCCAGAGACCTCTTTCTTGATCTCCCTCTTCCATGAATGGCTGGGCACACAGTACCCAATGGAAGGCCCCCCATCTCTTCCCTGAGCCCAGACTTGAGTTCTCCCTTTTATCCAGTATATAGCTTGATTGGTATATATTTGCTTGCGTACTGTCCCCTCCCATTAGATTGCAAACATCTTGAGGTCAGGCATTGTCTTTTGCATCTGTTTATATCCCCAATTCTTAACCCAGTGCTTCTCATATAGAAAACATTTAATAAATGTTTATTCAATTGAACTGAATTGAACTAGACCAGTCCCCACAACTAATATCCAAGACTGGGGCAGGGGGCAGGACACTGACTCAGTGGGCAATGGCTCAAGAGAAACCATTATCTTTTAACTGCTCTCCTGCTCCTTTATGTCCTCAGGGCCCAAAGGCTTGCCTGCATGGACTTCACAATCACTGGGGCTTTTTCCTGGAAGCTCCCATCCTCTTTCTGTCTCTGGGTAATGAGCCATTTGGCACTGCTGCACAGAATGTTTGAGTCTATTCCACTCTTGGTCATTGACTTGGAGGCCATAGCAAAGATCCTGAATACATAACTGGTGAGCCTGCAGAGTGGAGGAGGTACAAATGTTGGCATGGCCGGGGAGTAGGCAGGACAGTCATGGGGTGGGGTTCTGTTCCATTGGACTGCATGGGGATGATGAAGAGAAAGTTGGCTGCCCAGGCCCTGGTGACCTCCACTTTTCTCTCTGGGTCTGTAGGGCCTTTCTCTAGGGAGCCCTTCCAGTCTAGGCTGATTTCTTTCCCTGAACCTTTACAGCCAGGTTTAGAGATTACTACAGGGAGAACCTCTACCTTGAGCCTTTCTTTCTCCACTGGGGACTCTCTTCCCCAAGGTCACCATTTGGAGAAGGACCTCCTCCATAATTCCCCTCCCTCTCATTTCCATTCCTTCTTGATTGTTGCAATGTAAAAATATCCTTCCCATTTTGCATTATGTATTGTCTCCCTCATTAGAATATAAGCTCCTAGAAGACAGGAGCATAAAGCTTGGCATTCAGAAATGCTAATACTTTATCTATTCATCTTCCCTAAATTCTGACCTCTGAGATCAGAGTCTGGGTCTACTCATCCTTTTACCCAAGGCGTATGCATTTTCCAGCAGGATGTCAATAAATATTTCTAATTGTCCTATTCTATCTCCCTCTGAGCTTGCCAGAGAAGATATTATTGTCCTCATTTTACAGATAGAGAAATTGAGGTCTCATACAGTGAGTTAACACAACAGAATTATCACAACAATCCATATCTCTCCCAACTTCCAAACTTGGGCTCTTATGCTAATGTGATAGCAGTAGCAATCATAGGTACTAGTGGGGTATGTTGATGGGTCTTCTGTTATTGATATCACCCATAATATACTGATTCTAAAAGGATGTGTGTGTGTGAAAGGCTGGGGGAGAGCCTTGGCCTGGGGTTAGTGACAGCAGCTCCCTCACCATGTGCTCCCAGGGCTTTCACGATGAATGTGGAAGGTGCCATCTGAATTCCGATGAGTCAGCATTCTTGCATATCCTGGCAGGAAGATGGTGAAGTCAGTCTCAGGTCCCAGATCTCAGTGAAATCTCAGGAGGTATCAGCCTCAGAGTTAGGAGGGTCATGGTCTCTGAGTATAACTGAGCGGGCCAGGGCAGCTTCAGTACCTGTATCATGGTCTTACTTGGAGGAATGGTGTCAGTGGTGTACTATAAGTAGTGTCTAAGAATCTCAGGATTCACATTACCCAAAGGAAACTTGGGGAAGGGGTCAGTGTCTGGGTGCAGATGTGTCAATGAGGAAATGCTAGGCCCTGGGAAACTTGAGCAGGCAGGGATTCTGATGGAATGTGGGGACTTCGGAGTTAATGTTTATGGGTTAGAATAGGGTAGAACCAAGGCAAAATCATACCCAGGTTGGGAGGAGCTAATAGTCACTTCCCCTTCACACATACACTTACCAGCCACAATGTTGTCCATCACCTGGTTTCTTTTTTCCACCCCAATTTTATCCCACTGTCCTGTGGCATCCAGGTATTGGGTTAGGATGACCAGAGGGGCCAAAGAACTTAGGGTCTGCTCTGGGCAGCCAGTTGGCACTTGCAACAGTTTGTGCAATTCGGAAGGTGTTAGGGCTCCAAGGATTGGCTCACCAAGAATGTCTCCTTGAAAGAAAGAGGAATGATGCATCATCATCATGAGAGTCTATGTATGTACCACCCCCTTGCATTTATTTTTATTTATTTTTAAATTTAAGGCAATGGGATTAAGTGACTTGCCCAAGGTCACACAGCTAGGCAATTATTAAGCGTCTAAGGCCGGATTTGAACTCAGGTACTCCTGACTCCAGGGCTCTATCCACTGCACTCCCTAGCTGTCCCCCCTCCCACATTTAGCAAGGAAAGATAGGTCCCATCTGCAGCCCAGCAATCCTGCTTCTATGAGTATGGGCTTGTTCTTATTACCTTGTACACTGACAAACACTTCTGCATTTGTGCCAGGAACCATATTCTCAAAATTCCTTCTTGGCACAGTTTCCTCCTGGGTGACACCTGGGTAGAAATGAATTTTCCATGGTCTCCTATTCCAGGAGCCCATCAAGATGAGGTGAGGGTCAGGTCAAGGGAAGCAAACAAGTAAGGCTGCCACAGAGGCCTTTGGAACTGGTAAGGCATAGCCTAGTGGGCTGGCTAGATTGTCTCATGGTCAAGGCCTTTGGTTATCCTTCGCCCCACCCCACCCCACTGTATTTCAACCTGGTGGCCTTCAGACCTCCAGGCACACCTCACACCCGTGTTCTCCCTGGAGCTTTCCCAGACCTCCAAGACAGGTGTTCTCACAAACCTTTAGGGTCCAACAGTAGGCTGTAAGATAATCTCTCTATCTGTCCTTCTGCCTGTAGTCAAAAGAATTCCATAATGTAAGAGGTAAATTACAGGTCATTTAGTCCAATCCCCCTACCCATTTTTACATTTGGGGGAAGTGAAGATCAGAGAGGCAAAGAGAGCTAGCATGGGGCGGCTAGGTGGCACAGTAGATAGAGCACTGGCCCTGGAGTCAGGAATACCTGGGTTCAAATCCAGTCTCAGACACTTAATAATTACCTAGCTGCATGGCCTTGGGCAAGCCACTTAACCCTATTGCCTTGCAACCCCCCCCCCCAAAAGAGAGCTAGCATGGTACAGTGGAATATTTGTTTAATATTGAGTCAGATGACCTGAGTTCAAATTCAGCTCTGCCATTTACTACCTGTGTGATCTTGAGCAAGTAATTTAAGGCCTGACTCTACAGGCCTCATTTTCCTGATGACAGTGTTAATGATAATAATAATATTAATAATAATAATAATAATAATAATAATAATATTGATATTGTGCTCATAACATGTTTGACATAATATCTCATTTAAATCCTCAGCAATTCTGGGAGGAAAGTGCTATTATAATCTTCATATAAGGGAATTGAGACTTAGATGTGTAAAGTGACTTGCCCAGGGTCATACAAGGGCGGCTGGGTGGTACAGTGGATAGAGCACTGACTTTGGAGTCAGAAGGATGGAGTTGGAATCCAGGCTTGGACATTTGCCATTTATGAGTTGTGTGACCTTAGGCAAGTCACTTAACCCTGATTGCCTTTCGTCCAGGACTATCTCCAGTTGTCCTGATTCATATCTGACTACTGGATCCAAATGATTCTGGAGGAGAATGAGGCTGATGATTCAGCACAGCAACCCTTCACTCCAATCCCATTCACATGCTTGTCATGGCAGCACCTCCCTGATGTCATGGTCTTCTTCAAAAATGAAGGACAGGGGTGGCTAGGTGGTACAGTGGATAGAGCACCGACCCTGGAGTCAGGAGTACCTGAGTTCAAATCCGGCCTCAGACACTTAATAATGACCTAGCTGTGTGGCCTTCGGCAAGCAACTTAACCCCATTGCCTTGCAAAAAAACTTTAAAAAACAATCAAGGACAAAACATTAAGTTCTGAGATACAATTCAAACTCAAGTCTTCCTGACTCTCTTCAAGTACTCCCTTGACTAAGTCATGTTAACTCCTATCTGTAAAATGGGGATCCCACTTAAATGTGCTCCAAGGTTCCTTCTAAGTTGAAATGTGGCCATTTTATTATTCATCTTTCTTTCTCAAGAAGGACCAAAAACATCAGGAGGGTGATGTCTTGACTTACAACTGATTTGGATTTGAGTGAGGCAGAGCTGTCTGAAATCATCAGCCTTACTGTCTCCTCCAGAGTCATCAGAATCCAATGGCAAGACAGAGGTCAGGACAACTAGTGATAACCTCCTACGATGCTTATACAAGACTGCAAAGTTAAAAAGTAGCATAGCTGGCTTTTCAGGGGTCTTTCGGCTCTAAACCAAGTGATTTCTCCATTATCCCAGACCTCATGGGGAAAATTTTAATCCTTTAAAAAGATAAGACTACTTCTTGAAATATGATGTGAAAGGTTTTTGTAAAAAAAATAATAATGAATATAGAAAATGAGAACTTTGCTGTGGCTAAGCTTCCTTTAATCCCCTCCCCTTCCTGGGTGTTGACACAAGACTTGCCTCTTCTTGGAAGGTCTTTTCTGCCCATGGCAGCCATTGAGTCCCTTTCCCCTACTGTCCTCTCATCACAGGCAAAGGCACCCCAACTGGAGCCTGATGAGCTGGCTCTCTTCCCCAAGATGACTCTTAGTTATCTTCATGGGGATATGCACCCTATCTCCCCACTGTAGTGAGACTCAGGGGGGAGAAGCGGGCTACATCTATTGTGTCTTTGTTTTTCTGGTAGCACTGAATCAGGACTAGCCCGGGAAGCAGATTCTAGGCAACAACCATTACTCCAATTTATTATAGGACAGAAGCTTATCTATTCCGATAACTGCTTCCTCAGCATAAACCAACGTAGCCTGACAATTTCTGCCCCAATCTTTCCTGCCAGGAAAACTGTGTCCATCAGTGGCACAGACTCAATTCAAGTGACTGGTGCCATCTACTCCCTCTGCTTCTATGAGGTGTTATTTGTCCTATATAGTATATTAGAAAGGCCACTGGCCTTGAGGGATCTAATCCTGCTTATATAGGGGGTGATTTGTACAATGGAGCTTTTTTTAATATACTCTACCTGCTGGGGATATTGAGAGCAAAGTGCTCTACACGGGAAAATAGGAGTTATTCTGATAGAGCTTATCTTGTGAGGTTTAATAGTCCGCGGCAAATCTCCCCATGAACATTATCAAAGTGACCCAAGCAAGAAAGGACTTGGAGAAAGTTAAGACAACATCTACAGTAAATATGAGAGGCCAGCAGCAATGCTGCCTGAGGTAGTGGGCTTCTCTGCATCTCCCCACCACCCCATCTTCCTTTCTGGACTTGCCCTCGAGGGATTCTGTTACCCGGACAAAGAGCGTCTTCTTTACTTGGTCCCAGACACTGCTCCCCTGTACCCTGACTTCCACATCAATGTTGCCTGATTCTACAGGCAGCACGGTGAACGGCACCACTTGTGAGGAGGCTGGAGGCACCAAGACTTTCTGTGAGAAGGGTCGGATCTCACTGGATTTACTGCACAGTGCCTTCTTGTAGGGAAATTTTACAGAAACCTGAATTGGAAGGGAATCAGGATAGAGACTGTCACCACAAGGAGGGGTCCCCTAATAGCTCCACTCCCCACCCTTTGGAGAATAAGGGACAGTCTGGAACCTGTCCCACACCTCAGTCTAGTAGGGACTAGGGAGGGAGAGGGACAAGCCACATTAAAGCCACATAGCAAAAAACTAGGCTCATAGAATATTAGAGGTGGAAGTTACTTCCGAAAATTCAACCTACTCATTTTACAGATCAATCAATTCATCAATAAGCATTTATTAGGGGCTTGCCATGTGCCAGGCACTTTTAGGAGCTGGGGTTACAAAATGGAAATGAAACAGTTCCCACCCTCAAGGAGTTTTCATCCTATAAAAGGAAACAACAGTTACACATATAAATATATGCATAATATGAAGAAAGTAATTACAAAGGGCTGGGGTGAGAGGAAGGCACTGGCAGCCAGGAGGATCAGGAAATGGCTGGTGTCAAAGATGACAATTGAATTAAGGGATTCTAAGACAGAGGTGAGGAAGGAATACATTCCAGATTTGAAGGGCAGCCTGTACAAAGCAGAGAGGAGACGGATGGAGTGTTTGTTATGTTTGAGGAATAAAAAAAGACAGCTTGGCTGGATCAGAGTCCATGGAAGGGAGTAATGTGGAATAAGCCTGGAAAGGTAGATTGAGGCCAGATAATCAAGACACTTAAATGGTAAAGAGAGGATTTTGTAGTTTGTTTGTGTTTTAAATTCAGGTCTTCCTGAATCCAGATCTAGTGTTTTACCTAAGAGCAACCTAGCTGTGACCTTATTGATATAAAGAACTGCCAATCCACTGCATCACCAAGTTTTCTACCTTGCCCTGGTTGTTAATGCTCTCTCATGAACCCAGAGAGCCAGGAGCTTTCTCAACATTCTCTTGCACCTTTGGGGATTAGGCCAAACACAACCCATGGGCTTGTCTTAGAAATGTCTGGCCGATTACTGATGGTCAGTGCCTAAGGATGCATGCCTATGGTAAAGGAAGGTCACAACAATTTCACAGCTAACCCATAGTTTAGCCACTGTTCACAGATCAAACAGGGTTCATTCATGGCTCACTCATACAAACACATCCCTTCCCCGTTGGCTCAAAGCTCCCTAAAGTGCACTCAAAGTTCGTTAAGAGCTTGCTCATGACTCGCTTATGGTGCAAAGGTCCCTCTGACCCCTTACCCGGACAGGTCTTTTCAGGTAGTTGTGCAGCACAGCTTGAATTTGGACCTGCTCATTCCTGACCACAGAGAAGGGCAGCTTCAGGTCCACAAAAAAAGACTTCCTGGCTATGATCTCTAGGGGCTCTGAGATACAAATACCTGAACAAGGATAGACAGTGAAAGTGTATAAGTTTTGAAGTGGAGGGGGTGGGGAATTTGGGACTGGGGAACCAGTAGCTTTTGTACTGCCCTTATGGGGACCTTGAGACCTCACATAACCTAGGACTGGACAATCCCTGGACCTTAGGATGCAGGGAAGAGAGGACTCACCTTTGCCCTTCTGGAGACTCACGGCCATGATTTGCCAAGTGGTGATGGAATCGGGCAGGATTACAGAGATGGTCATTGCTGCAAGACTAGAGGATGGGGTGGGGAAGAGGATATCTCCATTTTAGAACCATAGTCACTGTCCTAGGGTCAGTCAATTGTTCACAGACCATAGTTACTGATTTGGTGTTGAGGTCTGGCAGCAGTTGCTATCCTAGGGTTATGGTCACTCTCCCATAATCAAATCCCATAGTCTTAACCCTTATATTTCAGTTACTATGCTTGGATCATTTTCCTGGGATCAAGGTCATTGTCGTTGTTTTTCTGGCACAGTCACTGTTTTGTGTTTATAATTGTTCTTTTGAGTTCATACACACTATCTGCTTTGGATGCTAAGACATTGAAGGGAAGGGTCTCTGGGGAGCCTGGGTCTTACCTTGAACCTCGGGCAGGGTCCTTAGGCAAAGTGACCTTTCTCCAGAGCCAGCTCTCAGGGAAGACTGTACGCACTGGCAAATCTAAGTCATCGAAGAGCTCCATGTCTAAATCATCGTCTTCGTCAACTATGGGGTATGTGTGTGGGATGTCCCTGTAAGAACTTTGTCTGACCCCTGGCTTGCCCTCTTCCTCCCTCTTGGCTTCCTCCTTACCCGTCCCCAGCACAAGTTTCTCTGCTTGGGCCTCCTGGTCCAGTGTTGCCTTGTGGTGACAGCACTGGAGAAAGGCAGCCTTACAAGTTGGGCCATAGCGTACCCAGCTGACTCTGTCCTCACATGAGAGTCCAATGGGGCCCTCTCGAAACCCAGCTTCACAGCAGCGTTGCTCCAATTCTATCTTGAATTCATTCACTTCATGAGAAGGGAAGGGAAGTGAAGGGATGATTCTGAGGCCAAACAGGCCAAGAACATAGAAGCTCATCTTTTCCTTTCCCCATTCTTCACCTTCACCCTTTCCAAAATAATTCTTTAAGGTTTAGGGATTCAGGGTTTGTAAATTATAGGTTCAGTCCTTTGGGGGTACCAGGATTTGGGATTCATGGGTTCAAGAAGCAGCCACCAAAAAGGACTGATTCTAACCTTTTTGTCTCTTCTTTTCCAGAATCTTCAGGGATCTGCGTTTGCGAGAAGAGGAGGAAGAACTCTGAGGGCATGCCCAATCTAGAGGGGGAGGGACATCCTCTGAATCGTGCGCTAAGATTATGGTCCTTTCAACCTGGCCCTCCTATCCAAAGACAGTGTATCTCACTGGCCCCTAACCTACCTGCCCTCCCCATTATGCCCAAAGACCCTTTTGGTAGCAAAATTCTCTTTCTAGTTTCTTTTCCAGACTTCCTCCGTGTGGTCTCCTTCACAGCCACCTTCCTAATTACAGTATCTTTTTTTTCCGCAAAGCAATGGGGTCAAGTGACTTGTCCAAGGTCACACACAGCTAGGTAATTATTAAGAGTCAGATACCGGATTTGAACTGAAGTCCTCCAGATTCCAGGATCAGTGCTCTATCTACTGTACCATCTAGCTGCCCCATTAATCATGGTATCTCGAACCAGAAGAATTTTAGCACAATCAAGCACAATTTTCCTTTTTTATAGCTGAAGAAACTAAGGCCCAGATTGGAGAATAGGACTTGCCCAAGAACTCCAGAGAAGACTAGAGAGTTGAATCCAGATTCTTTGTTTCTAAATCCAGTGCTCTTTATACAGTATCATATGACTCTGTGGAGGGCCTACTTTCCCACCTCTTTGGCATCCTTTGACTGCTTCTTGCAGTCTCCCTCTCCTACCTTCACTAGCCCTTGTGCTCAGTCCAGTGCTTGTCATCAGGTCCAGTCCAGCATCTGTGAAAACGCCCAGGTTGTCTCTTCCACTTCCAGCAGTGCAGCCGATGTCTCGAGTCTCCACCACATCCCAGATCTATGGAGCACCAAAGAAGACCATAAGATGGGTTGTCTCAGGCCAAGTCCTGTAGCAGTGGTATCCGGACTTCCTTGTATGATCTCACCTTCTTCTGGGAAAGCTTGTGCTTGCTGTTTAGGGCATAGACAGCCTTGTCCACAGCAACCAGACCTACCAGGGCACTAGGATCACCAGTCAGCAGTAGATTCACCGGGCTACTGGGTTCCAATACTCCATCATCAGCTGAATCCTTCAGGCCTATTTGAAGCTGAATGGGGATAGGTAGGTAAAGAGAAGTTGAAGCACAGAGGGGTATGCAAATATAGTTCTCTAGATGCTTCCCTAGGTCTGTAAGGGACCTATTTGTTTTTTCCTCTCCTCCCTATTCTTCCTAGCACCAGGTGGGCCCAGATCCTCACCAGACCTCAATCCTCCCCCTGAGACCCTGCTCCTATAATCTATCCCTTGACCCTCTGCCCCTCTGATCTCTCAAAGTGCTCCACTTTCAAAGTCTAGCCCCAGACTCATTTCCTCCCAGAAACCTTGGTCACTCCAACTCAGACTGATCTTTTCTATCTCTGACCTCCAGCCTGGCCCATACAATTAGCATTTGGGGAAGAACAGAGAGTGTACCAAAGCCACTGGACTTGGGGGACAGGTATGAAGGAAAGAAGGGAGGCTAAGACTCACAGAGCCCATGCATTTGTCCTTCACATCAATCCAGATGGAATCAGCGACGAGCTCTGGAGTGGAGCCTGGAAGAATGTAATAGGCCAGGATGCGGAAAGATGGCAGTAGTTCTGGGCTCACGAGGATCATGGAAGATGTTACAATGCTCCCTCTTGTCTTGCGCTCAATCTGAGCATGTGTGATCTGCCCTTTACTCAACAACTGAGCAAAGAGAAAAGGAGGGGAAATCACAATGAGGAGTAACTCTGAGGGGAAGGGAGCAATCCCTCTCTGAGGTCTCCCTCCTCATCGTTAGGCAGTAATGACCGAACACTTCCCATAGTGGGCATAAGGGAAGATGAGGAAGGCCCTCTGGCTGCCTGAAACCTCTGCCCTCACACCCTTCCTCACCAGGATGGTGAAGTACGTGATTCTGTCTCTCATGTTTTCATTCTTGTGCCTTGTATTGAGGCTCATTTGAAGGTTTTTTCCAACCTCAGTTTCCAGGGTGTTGACTGCAATGTGTAGGAAATTTCCAGAGTTTTCCTGAGTTTTATAGGCCTGGATTGTCAATTCAGCAGAGGCCTGTTCCTGGGGCTGCAGCTGCTCATTCTCTGTCTTTACCTGGGGAGAAGTGGGGATTAGGTATGGGAATAAAACCATCCCTTCCCAATTTTGAGATCCCTCTGGGCTTCCTTCTGCTCTCCACTCCACCTTCAATCTCAGGGGACTGGACTCTATGTCCTTACTTGAATAGACAGTCTTTCCAAGTTGATTGCAGTGTTAAGAGTCGAGTAACCAAGCCCCTGGTCTGAAGTCTGGATCTTGATGTCTTCACATTGCACATGGACCCCAGATGCTGGAGATCCATCAGGGTTGGTGACTGAAACCTGTAAGTAAGGTGAGTGGGGGAAGGGCAGACATTACTGCTCAGTCCTATCAGGTAGTGTCTGGAGTAATCTCTGCTGGGAAGTGGGGAGAGTCTCTAGACTGGGGAGAGGAAAGTCTTTGTCCTGAAAAGAGTCTCTTTATTGGGAGGAAGTGTCTATCCTAGAAAGGAGTGAGACTTCTGTCTAAGGAATGGGGAGGAGGGAGTCTAGAATGTGGGGAAAGTGTCTTTGAAGTCTGCAGCTTTTGGTGGCTCCTCACCCCAAAGTGGAAGGGCATTCCAGGCTTGAAATAATGGGGCGTTCTGATGAATCTGATATTATAGGGACTCTGGACTATCTTCACTGCTGAATTCTCAGCCTGGACCATTTCACCAGCTATGAAACAAAGAAACCTTTGGTGAGAGCAGACCCAAGGAGAGCAGGGAAGTTCTGATCTGATCTGATCTCATTTGATCCATTTTACAGATGAGGAAACTGAGGTCCTAGAAGACTGAATTATTTTTTATGCCCAATTCAGTCCCCTCCTTTTCTTTCCTCCCCTACTTCTGATCAAGTTTAGGAGAACCAGGAGGAGTGGAGAAAGGTAAGAGGGTCACCAACCAGAGGAGAATACTGTGACATTAACAAAAATGAAAGCCCCCAAAAGATCATTGAGGTCCAGGAACTGTGCAGTCAGGATGTCCTTGCTGAGGGAAACATGTCCCTCGCCTTCAGAGATCTGATTCAGAAAGAAGAGAAGAAAAATTGAGAAAGGAAATGGGAGCCTCAGAAGAGGGTGGGGAGTAGAGGGAGATCAATGCTGACCTTCACTCGCTGCAGTGAGTCCTGGAGGGTGATTGAGCCAGAGTCCAGTTTTATCCCAAAAATGGCCAGAGCATGTCCATCGACAAGCTTGTTGAACACATACCTAGAGACCCAGAGAAGGCTGTCTCATTGATTCTGAAGTACCCTCACACAACCTCACAGAGCTACCAGGACCTAGTTCTCACTTTTCTAGTCCAGTGGTTTTTCTGGGTTAGCCATAGGGTGTGTGGAGAGAATATCTTGGACCTCTCTTTTTCCCTTATGCTTCAGAAGCCAAGTGTCTGAGGGTCTTCCTGGTTTTCTTTGCAGAAGAGGTTGGTGAATACCCAGTGTCTCTCTATCCCCCTTTCTGACTCATTGTACTTCGCTAACCCATGTAAGGCATCTCTCCCTTTGAATATGAGAGGTAGCAATGCTCACTTGGCCTTGATATCAACTTCCAATGTTGGGTCCTTAAGGTAGAGGAAGGTCTTATGGGGGACCAACTGGACTTCAAAGGATGGGAGCACTAAGAAGGAAGAGAATTTGGAGTTGATGAAGAGGTGAGCTTCAAAGGAGAGAACCTAGAGCCTAGAGTCCAATGCCTCAGTCCAGAAACCCAGTACCCCAGAACCTGGGACCATATGTCTAATGTTGGTAGCACAATACACAGTTGCTTACCATATTCCTTCACATCAAAGGACACAGTGTATGGCTTCTGAGGCCCACTTTGGTATCGGGCCTCAATAGTCCAGGTTCCAAAACTGAAGCAATAAGGTCATAATCAAGACCCAGTGGTTAGTCAACCTCTCCTCCAGACTTCCATTCCCCCAACATGGTTCCACAGATGGAAGAAGGGAGAGAAGGGAAGGAAGAAGAAAAGCAGGAGGAAGGAGAAAATGGGGGGGTATCAGAGGGAGAAACTTTTGGGGAAGGGAGCAGAGAAGGGAATACCTGACCAATTCAGGGAGACGGAAGGAACCCACAAAGAAACCACTCTCTTCCCCTAAATTCTGGTTGATGACAGAGATGCCTTGGGGGTTCTGGAGGGGGAAAAGAGGAGAGTCAGGAGTACCGAAGTTAAACCCCTTCCCCTACTTCTAGGACATACTTCCCAGGGTCTCCCTAGTTCTGTTGGGATACCTAGGACCTGGTTGTCATGACCCTTAAGAAACAACCTTAATGTCGATGGTGAATGGCTTCATCACTGGGTCTAATCCATGGTTCACTGTAAACACCCTGTATTGAACTGGGAAAGAAACAAAGATAGGTTGATTGCCAGAACCCAGAAATCTTGGCAGTAGAAGTCAGAGCCCAGAGACCCTAGCCAGTGAGGAAAACAGAACTTAAAGTTTGAAAACTAGAGCCCAAAGACCTTAAACAATTAGAGGGAGCTGAATTCCAGAGATTTTGAGTGATGGAGAGAAAGAAAGGGGAGCCCTCTGGGAATTCCAAAAGCTAGAAATCAGACTTCTCTCCTCTGTCCCTCCCAGGAAGTGGGACCCACCAAGCTGCTCAGGGGTATAGATTGTCTTATCCGTCTGGATGAAGATATAGCCAGCATGTGGAGCAACCAAGACTGTTTTACTCAGAGAGAAGGTCTTTGAGAAGACTTTGAGGACCACATACTGCTTCCCTGGTCGTGGAGGGAAGACTATGCTTTCAGGGATCTGGGGAAAAAAACATGTATCAAACTCAGTACCTTTCCTTCAAACCTACTCTTTCCATTGACTTCTCTGGTTCTGTTTAGGCTTATCTTTGGCTTCTTCTCTCTCTCTCTCTCTCTCTTTAGTTTTTGCAAGGCAATGGGGTTAAGTGGCTTGTCCAAGGCCATACAGCTAGGCAGTTATTAAGTGTCTGAGGCTGGATTTGAACTCAAGTACTCCTGACTCCAGGGCTGGTGCTCTATCCACTGTGCCACTTAGCTGACCCCCTTCTTTTCCCCCTCAACTCTTAAGATCCAATCAGTTACCAAGTCCTGCTATTCCACTTCTTTTAACATTGCACATAAATGTTTCTACTTTTCCCATTTTGTCACCCCAGTACATTAGGAAATGTAAATAATGTAGAAACAAATGTTAAATGGATTTTTTTTTAATGAAGAGATTAAAAGATGACCTTTCTTTAAGCTTCCTTTGCTGTCTCTTCCAACTCTAAATCTGGGATTCTGTGCTTTGGTCTATATGCAGCTCCCTCGCAGAGAGCAACTCTATGTGGTCTGTCTAATTTCTCTTTCAGACTTCAATCTCTTTGGTTTATACATTCTTTGTTTTTGTACTTTATGTTTTTATAAATCACCACATACATTTCCTTGAGTTTTATGCAAAAAAATAGTCATAAGAGTCCCCTACTTAAGTATTTCCCTATTGTCTCTCAAAGTTCCAGCTCTCCTTGACATCTCTGTCTAGTCAATTGTTCCTCTCTTTCCAACCATGGATCATATGACTCTTCTTCCATCATTCTAGGCACATTCAAGCCAAAAAAGCTCTCTTTAGACCCCCATCTCATATATCATATGCTTCCCCCTTCTGCACTTTTACTCAGACTTTTTCTTTTATCCAGAGTACTCTCCCTCTCCTGGCTGACACATTGGCTAGAGCACTAGGCTCAAAGTCATGAAGACTTCAGTACTAATGCAATCTTGGATTCTTGCTAGATGTGTAACCCTGTGCAAATCACATAATTATTGTTTGCCTCAGTTTCCTCATCTGTAAAATGTTAAAAAAAACCCTACTTCTCAGGGTTGCTGAGAGGATCAGATGAGATAATACTTGTCAAGTACAGTAAATTCTATCTAAACTTTAGCTTTTATTCTTATTTCTCCTTGACTTCCTACCCATCCTTTAGTCCATACTAACTCTAAGAAGTCTTTTTCCTGATTCTCTGCTTCCCTCCTTGATTAGTAATGACTTTCTCATTAGGGACTTATAGGGATCTTTGTGAACTCCTTTTCAATACACCAACCACGTAAAAATCATGAATAGGTGTTCATTTATGTGCCTCTTTTGATGCTGTGTCATGAGGACAGGAACTGAGTCAACAGCTTTGTGATTTCTTGGGTGCCCAGGACGTGGCTTACATGTAGGGGGAGATATTTAAATGACTACATAAGAAAACCTCAACCACTTAGTCCCTACCTATATGGAGCCCTCAGAGGAGTGGAAGCCAAGGATGGATCCTGAAAAGGGCTTCTGAAAAGGGGAAAGAGCTTTACAGATTTGGAACATTAGAGACCATATAGTTCAGTCCCTTGACTCTAGACTCTATGACATCCTAGAATGGGCTTTAGTTCAAACCTCACTCTCAGGAAGTTCCTCTTAAGGTTTGACAAAAACCACCTTTAATCTTGAGACTTGAAATTCCAAGGTTAACTGCAGCAAAAAAGGATCTGTCTTGGAATCTCTACCAAACCCAACCCAACATGCCAAACTACACCATACCACAATACACCACATACCATCACAGGAGTCAAGGCCATATAGTTCTTGTCTGGGGAGAGTGTGAGTTGTTTGTCATATAACAACTTCCTTTCTAAGGGAAAGTCCCAAATGGTGAGCTGTATTTCAAGGGGCTCGACCAGGGGCTGTTCAGGATCCTGATGCACCTGGAGCATGATATTCTCTGGGCCCCCCACCCATAGAACTCGAGGGGTCACCAGGTACCTGTACCAGGAAACATACAGAGGGCAACAAACTGAGAGGAGTATGACAAAAGGATATCCATGAATATACAGAGTAGAAAAGGCCAAGAGAATCACATGGAGTCTTGCAGAGAGAAAAACACTTGGGATTATATTCGAGGATGCTAAGGAGACTTTCACAGCTAGACCTAAAGAAGAAAGCCTTCAAAGAAAACCCAAATGGAAGCCATACAATTTCAGAGCTGGAAGGGTCCTCAGAAAATGTAGGATCCCACCCACACATGAAGAAGACACAACTGAGGGGTATGCAAAGGGAAATAAACATGGTGGGTGGTGGGAATACACTGATATATAGAAGGAATCAATCACAAAGAGAGGACTCTGAAGAACTTGGAGACATGTTGACAGAAAGAAAGACAAATGTGACCAGAGGAACACACAATGAAATAAATAGGAGACACATCCCGTCCCCTCCCTTACTCACAGAGAACCACAGTGGGCAAGAGGGAGACCTAGAAAGAGAAGCATTTGAGACAAGCCCAGGATCCTGGGGGCCTCCATGATGGAGGCTGGTGAGGTGATTTTGGAAGAAGTGGGCTGGTATCTCTGGGGCCTCTGCTCTCTGGTTATTTGTTTTGGCTCTACCTGTAGACCAAGTTAATTACCAACTGAACTGAGAAGGTTTCCCATAAACCCCGTGGGATAGTGGACTGCCTCCTCCAGTCCGAGCCCCAGTAGCAGTCCTCTTCACAGATCCTCCCCTATCAGCTGATTCTTGGTCCCAAAATGGTTTTCTTGGGTTTGGAAAAGAGTTGATTGTGACTCCCTTCCCCCATGGGGAAATTCCCTCTATCCATCCCAGGGGAAGGGCCTTTCTAGTGGCCAAGACTCAGAGACCAATGTACAATGTCCAGCACAGGCAACTATTATTTTTAACAACACACTATCCCTTCTCTGTCCTGAGTAAAGGTCAAGGAATTTCCAAGTACCATGGACTGAAGAACTGGAATTGCCTTTAAATATTTAATGAACTGCTACATTTTAGGAATGGGAAAACTGAGAATCAGAGGGAAGATCTCACACTAGAAGAAAAAGAGAGAGGATTGTAGGAATTAGAATTATTTAAGGGACCACAAAGAATACATGATTCAACCCCGAGGGTGCTAAGAGAGATGAAATCAACTTACCTGTGGTCACACAGGTAGAAAGTGGGAAGAGATGAGAGTTAAAACCAAAAACCTCCTGACTACCAGTTCAGTAGTGGTTACCCTAAACCTATTTGCATACAAATTGTACCAATTTTCCGGGGGTGCAGAAGGTTGCAGAAGGTAAAGACTTTACAATCTGTTCAGTTTCATCTCTCAAACCTAACAGAAGCACCTTTTCTACAGCCGTATAGGAGTATCTCTTTACTACTCTGTCCCTTTTTTTTTTGCTTGTCATTGTTTTCCTTTCCCTTTCTGCCTCTTTCATTCCTTTTTGAAAAAATTTTAAATTATTTATTTACTATTCCAATTACTGTGAGAGGGAGGAAGAAATTGCTGAGTGAAGACTTCTCAGGGTCTTGGGAAAGTGACCTCTGAACTGTCTCAAGAAATATTGTAAAACTGTCCCCTTCCCGAGGATATTGTCTAAAGGTCTTATCTTCACAGAAGCAGACCCCTGTAAAAATAACTTTACCTAGTCTTGCAAAAAAAAAAACAAAAACAGGACAGGTTGTCAAGAAAGAAGTATGTCTTGCCTTAACAAGATTTCCTAGGCAGAAAGACCCTGGGGGGATCACAAGATTGTGAACTCCTGACAATGGAGAGGGACAGGATGGAGGTATGAGGAAATGCAGTCAAAACTTGTTTATTACAGGGTATAAAATTCTGTCTTGCATCTTCCATTTTGCCTCACTCTACCAGACTTGCTGGTGGAAGTGATGCCCTATTTCTGCAGAAATGGAATAAATCTGTTTTCTGTTTCTACCTTGAGAAGCCTTCCATTTAATTAATTGGATTGGTGGTCATCTGTCCTATACACTTCAAAAATAGTTTTCAACATTCACCTTTCTGCCTCTTTCTCTGCCCTTTCTTAATACCTGGGAAATTACAGTCCTTTTCATGTTTCCTTGCTGCTTCCTGGATTTCACAGAACCTTGTGGAAGCTAAGTAGAATGAGTGAAGAGAGCCTTAACTTTAAAGTCAGGAAGACCTGATTCTGTCCTTTCTCAGATACCATTTGTGTGACCCTACATGAGTCATTTATCCTTAGTTTCTTCATCAGTAAAATGAGGATGTTGGGTACCCTCCAATTCTAAATCTATGACCCCAGCACTGTTTAACTCCATCTTTGTAGACTTTGGGAGATCAATTTCTGTTTTAGTTTTTTAGCCATTCTACCTCAGACCTGCACTCATCACCCCATTTCTCCCAATATTTGAAATCCATAGTTTTTATTTTCTTTTTTAAAATTCTTTTTTAAAAATTCTAAACTTGGGCGGCTAGGTGGCGTAGTGGATAAAGCACCGGCCTTGGAGTCAGGAGTACCTGGGTTCAAATCCAGTCTCAGACACTTAATAATTACCTAGCTGTGTGGCCTTGGGCAAGCCACTTAACCCCGTTTGCCTTGCAAAAATCTAAAAAAAAAAAAAAAATTCTAAACTTAAATACCAAATAAAATGTACATTTCTACATACAAAGTAGAAGAGAAAGAAGTGTACACATGAAACTGTGAGTTCTTGTACTAATTGTTTTTCCTTTTAAATATATATAATTCAATATTAACATTTAAAACTGTCCTATTGAGGGGTGACTAGGTGGTGCAGTGGATAGAGCACCGGCCCTGGAGTCAGGAGCTCAAATCCTGACCTCAGACATTTAATAATTACTTAGCTGTGTGGCCTTGGGGCAAGTCACTTAACCCCACTGCCTTGCAAAAACCTAAAAAAAAAAAAAAACTTTAAAAAAACTGTCCTATTGACTCATTTCTAAAATATACAGAGAACCGAGTCATATTTTTAAAACAAAAAGCCATTCCCCAATTGACAAATGGTCAAAGGATATGCAAAGGCAATTTACAGATGAGATCAAAGCAATCCATAGCCATATGAAAAAATGCTCTAAATCATTAATTATTAGAGAAATGCAAATTAAAGCTTCTCTGAGGTACTACCTCACACCTCTCAGATTGGCCAGTATGACCAGGAAGGATAATGATCATTGTTGGAAGGGATGTGGGAAACCTGGGACACTATTACACTGTTGGTGGAGCTGTGAACTCATCCAACCCTTCTGGAGAGCTATTTGGAACTATGCCCAAAGGGCAACAAAAACGTGCATACCCTTTGACCCAGCAATACCACTACTGGGTCTATATCCTGAAGAGATGATGAAAAAGGGTAAAAACATTACTTGTACAAAAATATTTAGAGCAGTCCTGTTTGTGGTGGCAAAGACTGGAAATCCAGTAAATGTCCTTTGATTGGGGAATGGCTTAGCAAACTGTGGTATGTGCATGTCATGGAACACTATTGTTCTATCAGAAACCAGGAGGGACTGGATTTCAGGGAAGCCTGGAGGGATTTGAATGAGTTGATGCTGAGTGAGATAAGCAGAACCAGAAAAACACTGTATACCCTAACAGCAATGTGGGGGTGATGATCAACCTTGAAGGACTTGTTCATTCCATCAGTGAAACAATTGGGAACAATTTTCGGCTGTTGCAAAGGAGAGTGCCATCTGTATCCAGATAAAGAGCCATGGAGTCTGAACAAAGTTCAAGGATTATTCCCTTTAAATTTAGGAAAAAAACCCCAGATATCTTATTGTCTGATCTTGTTACCTCTTAGACTTCTTGTCTCTTCTTTAAGGAATCACACCCAATTTGGATCAAGGTACAACATGGAAACAAAGTAAAGACTGACAGAATGCTTTCCGTGGGGGGGGGGGGGGGGGGGAGTAAGATTGGGGAGAAAATTGTTGTAAGTCTCAAATAACATCTTTAATAAAAATAAATTTTAAAAAAACTGTCCTATTGACTTCGTTTCCTTTTGGCCTTCCTTCTGTTCTCCTCAATGTTTTTTTTTTCAAATGCTTCAATAAGCATGGAATGAATTACAAGAACTGATGTTAAGCAAAGGGAGCAGAACCAAGAGAGCATTGTACACATTAACAACAACAGGGGCCACTAGGTGGCACAAGGATAAAGCACCGGCCCTGATCTGAGTTCAAATCCAACTTCAGACACTTGATAATTACCTAGCTGTGTGATCTTGGGCAAGTTACTTAACCCCATTGCCTTGTGAAAACAAAAGAAACAGCATTGTGAATTGATCAATTTTGTTGGATGCAGCTCCTCTCAGCAGTTCAGAGAGGTAGGACAACCCTAGGAGACCAGCTATGAACAATGCTTCCCCGACCACCAGGAAGAAAATCAAATCAAAACAAAAACCCTTTAGAATCTGAATGAACACTAAATTCACTTTTTTTTAGGCTTTTGCAAGGCAATGGGGTTAAGTGGCTTGCCCAAGGTCACACAGCTAGGTAATTATTAAGTGTCTGAGGCTGGATTTGAACTCAGGTCCTCCTGACTCCAGGGCTGGTGCTCTATCCAATGCGCCACCTAGGGGGTCCCCTAAATTCACTTTTTAAAAACTTTCTCTTATGTATTTCTTTCCTATCTCATAGTTTTCTTTCTTTTCCCTTAATCCTAATTCTGCATACTGAAAATGACTAATTTATAAGCATGTTAAACACAAATGTGTATGAACAATATTCACCTGGCTGTTCTTCAATGAGGAGAGGGGGGTGGGAAGGGAAGGTGGAAGGAAATTATGTAACTTAAAAAATGCACATGCATGTGGATGAATGTTGAAAAATTTTCATAACATATAATTGGAAAAATAAAATATCAATTAAAAAATAAAAATGCTTCAATGACCCTCTATCTTTTTGTTTCTTTGGAAAACTCACTGTTGGGGCAGCTAGGTGGAGCAGTGGATAAAGCACCAGCCCTGGAGTCAGGAGTACCTGGGTTCAAATCTGAACTCAGACAAGTAATAATTACCTAGCTGTGTGGCTTAGGGCAAGCCACTTAACCTCATTTGCCTTGCAAAAAAAAAAAAAAAAAGAAAAAAACTCACTGTATTTGTCAGCACCCTTCTCCCTGATACCTCTGCTGTTTTTCATTCCTTTCTGTCGTATCTGACTCTTCATGACCCCTTTTTTTGATTTTTTTTGACAAAGATTCTGAAATGGTTTGCCATTTCCTTTTTCAGTTTATTTTACAGATGAAAAAATGGAGGCAAACAGGGTTAAGTGACTTGCCTGGGGTCACGTAGCTAGTAAGTATCTGAGGTCAAATTTGAACTCAGGAAGATGAGTCTTCTGGACTCCAGTCAAGGACTGGCACTCTATCCACTCTACCACCTGGCAGCTCTGTAGCAGCCCTGTAACTGCCTTGTAGTTTGTAGCTGACAGCTTTGTCCCCCATTAAAAAAAAAAAGAAAAAATCCTTGTAATAATAATGAGTAGTCAGACTACACAATTTGCCAAATGGGCCATATCTGAAAACATATGTCTCTGAAAAACATATGAAAACAAACATCTGAAAATATACGTCTCATTCTGTACCCTGGGTCCATCACTTCTCTGGCAGGAGAAACAGAAGTTTTTCTATTACCCTCTCCCAGTAGCAATATCAGTTTGTATACCTTCCTTCTCTCTTCTCCCCGCCCCCCCCCCCACTTCTGGGAAAGTCCAGTGCCCTCATCCTCAAAGCCTTGTCTCCTTTCTGAGCTATAGGATTTGAGCTACAGTTTACTTATACTTATCATCAGTCATATGCACAACTCACATCTCATTGACTTTAACCAAATCCCTTTTCTCATCATCTAACTCCAAGAGTTTATATATATATATGGGGGAACTAGAAAAAGGCCGTTGTAGAAAGGCAAGTAGAGGCTGTGATAGGGAAGTAGGCATAGCCTGTGATGGAATATGTGTCTCTGATTCTTCCAATCCTGTCACCTCTAAGGGAGACCCATATAGGGTGGGGTCCTCTATCATGCTACACCTCATCTGAGGAAATCAGGATTTAGAATGAGAAGGGACTTTAAAATATTCTAATCCAACCTATTTATTAAGCAGTGCTATAGTGGATAGAGCACTGGGCTTTAAATCAGGAAGATGCATCTTCCTGAGTTCAAATCCAGCCTTTGACACTTACTAAGCTATGTGACCCTGGGCAAGTCACGTAACTCTGTTTGCCTCAGTTCTTCATCTGTAAAATGAGAAGGAAATAGATAACTAGTCCCAGTGTTTTTGCCAAATAGAGTCACAAAGAACTGGCCAAAGTTGGACAGCAATAGCAGCATAAGCTAGGTCCTTCCTAAGTCCTAGGTCCTTCCTAGGTCCTATGCAGACCCAGATATTGCTTTCCTGAGCTCCAGAACCACATCACAACTGCCTTTTGACAACATATCAAACTGGATCTCCCATAGACATCTCAAATTCAACATATCTAAAACAGAACTTATTAACTTTCATCCCAAACCCTCTTTTTCCCAGTTTCCCTATTGCTGTTGAGAGTGCTGACATCCTCTCAGGCACCAGGCTTCCAACCTCCGGGTCATCCTTCCTCATTCATCCCACATATCCAGTCTATTGCTAAACCTTTGGCATTTGTCATCTGCCATTTTCTATCTTCACATTTCTTGCATATTACTTTATTTCCACTCACAACTTTGTGAAAGACAACTTTGTCTTTCCTAGACTCTTATCACATCATCTGGACTATGGCAATAGGCTTCTGGACAGCTGGGTGTTGCAGAATAGACCACTTGGACTGGAGTCAGGAGAACCTAATTCAAATTCAGTCTTATTTACTAGCTAGGAAATTTGTTGAAATACTGTTGGTCCCATTTGCTCATCTGTTAAATGGGGATTAATAATAGCAGCTATCTCCCAGGATTGTTTTGAGGATCAAATGAGAACATTGTAAAGCACTTAGCCTAGGGTATGGTCACATACTGCTATGTCAATGTGAGTTATTAGCTATTACTATTGTCTGAAAGATATATATATATATATATATATATATGTATATGTGTGTATACACAAATGTATGTATACAAATATGTAAATGTGTGTATATATGAATATATATCTGTGTGTACACACACACACACACACACACACACACACACACACACACACACACCTTCCTTTGCTTCTGCAACATTCAGTGAGAGTGAATCTGGTCAGGGTTCCTTAGGCATGGAAGGTGAATAAGTCAGCTACAGCAGACACCTCAGCAGTGGTTCTAGCTGTGGCTCTGCCTGAGAAATGGGAGCTGAGGGTGGTGGGCTCTGATATGCCCATCTCTGATTATGTCCCCTGGAGATGCTTCTTCACCCTAGGAATTCAAGCCTTTTCTGGAAGAGGATAGCCCTGACCCTGAGCCCTTATCTATGAGAAGTCCCAATCAAGAACCCATGAGGGTGAAGTGCCTTAACTGTGTGCCTTTGGAAGGAAGTGGGGAGCCTTTGCTTACCCTACCATCCAGGGATTAAGAGATGGGGAAATGGAATCTGCCTTAGCCAGGGTTGGGAGTAGGGTAGGGTGGCACTAGGCAGACAACATCAGGGAAGGGGGGAGGAAGAGAAAATTAAACTTGGATTAGAGGGAAGGACATTAGACTGAGTCTTAGTCGAGGGAGAGTAGTCTAGAACAGAGAAAGCTCAGTCAGGGTAAGTATTCAGGAGACCAAGAAACAGAGACAGATTTTTCTAGGGCCAGGAATGGACCATACAGTGAGACTTTTGACCCAGGAGCTACTGAAAATGTGTAATAATAATAACAATAATAGTTAGAATTTATATAGTGCTATAAAATTTTCAAAATATTTTCCATGTTATTTCATTTGATTCTCACAAAACCCTGAGAAGTTGGCACCATTACTTATCCTCATTTTACAGATGAGGAAACTGAGGCCAAGAGAAATGAAGTGGCTTTCTCAGTATCAAAGAGCTAGTGAATCAGGATTCAAACTCAGATCTTTTTTTCCTCAGACTCAGGTCTTTTATAACTTCAAGTCTGGAGCTCTAGCCACTCTAGCTCCTGGCTATGTACTTGAACCAAATCAAGCTGTGCCTGCTGTATCCCTTGTACTTTAGATAGAATCATCCCCAGGAATTTTTTCGCCTGGGGCAAATACTACACCCTGTACCTGAGATGAGTGGAGTGAAGCAATCTTTGAGGTGACCTGGGCAGCGCAGCTCCTAGGATGCCAGGTGGAGGCTGATGCTGAGGAAGTCATTTTGTAGGGTGTATGTATGTGAGAAAATTTACTGGCAAAATTCCTGGAAAAATACATCAGAAGATGCAACATGAGTGGGCAGTGAGATTGCAGT